>NC_139604.1:114503023-115238093 GCF_964270895.1 Podarcis filfolensis
TCCTCCTCCTCCCCTTCACCGACCAGGGAGGGAAAGGGAGCTGCGTGCGTTGGTTGAGGATGGAGAAAGAGACGGCGGCGTCTGGCGCCGGCCTACCTGGCGATGAGGGCGAAGAAGGCGAGAGGAGCGCGGAGGAGCCCGTGGTGTCGCTAGCCGAGGTGCTGGCCGAGAGCGAGGAGCTCGAGAAGGAGGCGCGCGCCGTGCTGGGCGGGAGTGACCACGAGCGCTGCAGCTACTCTCAGGTGAGCCCCGCGGGGGCGAGGAGAGGGGGGCGGGGCCCCGCCAGGTGGGGCTTCCTTTGGCGGCCCCTGAGGGGCTTGGGGGGGGAAAGGAGGGGCGGCTGAGGTGGTTGGGGGGCGAGGGGAAGCGGGGGCAGAAAGAAAGAGGAATGCCCGGGCTCGGGCGGGCGCTCCTCTTTATTTTGTTAGTCATTATTTGAAGTAACCCCGCTCCTTCATCATCATCATCATATTATTATTATTTATTTTGTTGTTTTATACTCCGCCCATCTGGCTGGGTTTCCCCAGCCACTCTGCTCAGCCTACTAAAGATTCATGGACTTTCTGCTCAAATGAATCCCAAAGTGGCTAACAAACAATAAACAAGAGCCTCGCAAGTGCAGCGCAAACCCTATAATGCAATTTTTTTAAAAACCATCCATAGAAACACATCCGCAGTGGTCAACAAGATGGCAACGCGGCGGCCGAGCTCCATTCAGCAGCGGCCGAACGTCTTGGTGTTTTTCTCTTCAGCTGACCTCGTGCTTTTGTTAGTTTTGCTTGTTCTTTTTAAAACCCTGTTTGGAAAGGTGGGTGGGATAGGACTCTGTTAACAGATGTGCTTGGATTATAAAGTCAAAGAGCGTATATGGAAAAGGTAGCTAGGCTTTTACACCCGAAAAAAGGTCTTGCGGAGCAATAGTTTCTTGCAGGGCGACCAATTACGGGGGATCTTTTCTCCATACTTTGGTTTGTTCTTGTGGTCCCATGGTGCTCAGACTTTAGTGTGGTTAAACGAAATGAAGGGCATGGAACGGTCACTGGAATCTTACTAATGTCTTCTAAAAGATTACAATAAAGGTAAAGGTACCCCTGCCCAACAGGGCCAGTCGTGACTGACTCTAGGGTTGCGCGCACAAATGCCCCCTTTTGCCTGCTCCCTTTTTGCTACAATTTTGACGTAACTCCGTTCTCACTGCTCCAGGAGTGTATTCTGGCCAGTGATGATCATTCTGAAGCTTGTTGATCATCTGGCTGCATCTCTTGTTTTTCCTCATATTGGCATGCTCCTGGAAAAAAGTTAGGCGTCACATATCTTGGTAGTATCTTGCAGTAACCTCAAGCCGTCTTGCAATAGCTGAAGCAAGGAGGAGGGTGTGTGGGTGTCTTGGTATGTTTGAAAATAAACTGGGATAGCTTTAGACTAAGGTTCATAGACTATGATTTAGACTAAGGTTCATGCCTGGCGTGCTCTGGTCCATGGGGTCATGAAGAGTTGGACACAACTAAAAGACTAAACAACAACAACAAGGTTCATACACCTAAGGGGTACAGAAATACACTGGACAGCGATCCTCATCTGTACATGGTACTCTTTATATACAGTGGTGCCCCGCAAGACGAATGCCTCGCAAGACGGAAAACCCGCTAGACGAAAGGGTTTGCCGTTTTGGAGGTGCTTCGCAAAACGAATTTCCTATGGGCTTGCTTCGCAAGACGAAAATGTCTTGCGAGTTCCTGCCGGGTTTTTTTCCTTTCCCCTCCCTTTTTCCCAAGCCGCTAAGCCGCTTATCAGCTGATCCGCTAAGTCCGCAAATAGCGCTAAGCCGCTAATGGGCTTGCTTCGCAAGACGAAAAAACCGCAAGACAAGAGACTCGCGGAACGGATTCTTTTCGTCTTGCGAGGCACCACTGTACCTTGTTCATTAGGGAAGAAAACCCTGAAATATCAAAATACACTGCTTATACATTGCCTGTGAAACAAGGAAGAATTGTGTAAAACAGCAGTGAATGATGGTTGCCTCCTATTGTTGCTTAGGCAAGGGCAATTTTGTCCCTTTCCTCTTACTTTGTCTGACTTCCCCCTCCCATCAGCAGCTTGTTATCTAGATAATGAAAATATGGGATTATTTGGAAGCTTATTTATACTGCAGTGCACTTATACAACACCATGTAACACCCTGGTCCTTTTGTTCCATTTTCAGAAACAAACTTGGCATGGAGTATACAGCATTTTCTGGCTGCCAGTTATTTTAGCTGCCTAAGTGCAATTTCTAATGTGGACACATATTGTTGGCTGAATCTGGAATAATCAGTCCTAAGTTGTAGGATACAGCTGCTTGAGAACATGGGAGCCATTATGGAATCTCCTTTGAAAATGAAAGCTGGATTTGGTTTCTGTACACAAATTCAATTTTGCTCAACTTCAAATTCCCAGACTGGCATTCCCTAACATCTCCATTTTTATGCTGCTGTCTCTTTTCCAGGGAGCTGTAAAGAGGCAAGCCTTGTATGCCTGCAGTACGTGCACGCCGCCAGGAGAAGAACCAGCAGGGATCTGTCTAGCATGCAGTTATGAATGTCATGGCACCCACAAGTTATTTGAGCTGTATACAAAAAGGTAACATTGATGGATTGATTGAATTTATATCCCACACCCTGAAGGAGCCCAGGGTGACAAACAGATCTACAGTTTTAAAAACCAGAACATTATAAATCAGTTTAATTTTTTTAAAGAACAGTTACAGTTAAAACCTTCTAAAATCAGTTATTCCATCCAGTGATCTCAGGGTTGCCAGCAATAGTAATACCGAAAATCAAATTTGTTTCCTCTACTGTACAACATTAATGCAGCTAAACTAAATGCAGGCTGCATTTTAATGTTTTAATTATTTTAATCTTGTTTTTAAGTTGTATTTCAATCAACTTGTTTATATTATTGGTTGTTAGCCGCCCTGAGCCCGGTCTTGGCTGGGGAGGGCAGGGTATAAATAAAATTTATTATTATTATTATTAAACTAGAATTGCCATTTTGTTGCCACTGTAACTCTTTTATACAATCAGTGGCGGAGAGCAGGTGGGGGCATGGCTGGGGCGTGTCCTGGGGGCGTGGCATGCCCCCTGTGGGGCCCAGCACGGGTGGGGGGGGCAGCTGCGATGGCACCCCACTGGGATCGTGCTGCCGGAGGCAGTGCACTCCCCCACACTCCTCTTCCTCTGCCAATGTATACAAGAATGCTTTGAAACTCAGGATTGTAATTGCGAGAAAAATGTTACTGAGGTTTAGCAGACATAGAAAACTATTGGATATGTTAGGTTTAAAAGAAAAACCTTTGGCTGCAGCTGTTTGTTTATTAGCCTCCAATGAGACAACCAAAATAAGTAGTGCTATGGGCTCACCAAAATGACATGTTCTTGTTCATGATAGTATAATAATCATCAAATTTGTAAATCAAATGTCTGCTTTGATAAAAACCTTTTTGGGTGTGGTTGAATGATCCTGGTCAGAAGTAGGGATTTTTCATCCATTTATTAATACAGTTAACTTTCCTGAGATATAACTGATGTTCCTAAAACTAAAAAAAGCCCTGTCGGAACTCTGGCTCTTTTTTTCCTCTTAGAAACTTCCGCTGTGATTGTGGAAACAGCAAATTCAAAAATTTGCAATGCAAACTATTTCCAGTAAGTATAATTCTGTTTCCTTTTTGGAGTGTAATTGTAGCTAAACTCTTGTTTCTTTAGTGTGAGAACTTTTACTTGTAATTTCTTTTCTCCTCCCTCTCACAAGCATGCATTTCAAAAGTGAGATTGAAATGAAATTTGCAAAGTTCTTAATAGCTGTTGGCCCAGACTAGCTTTATTTAGTGTCTAGTGACCTTCATGGGTCAGTTCATTGCAGATGTGGACCCACATCCAGATGCCCCTTCGCATCTGGATTGACCGCATGGAAATGCAGATTTCATTTGCTGGCTTATAAAAATGGTGTGTACTAGGGCTGTGCTATAAATCGCCATATTCTTGAATACAGTGTATTGAAATAACATTGTGATATGTGTTTCAACAAGGCAAAAGGTGGAGACTTAACAGCTTCCCAGGGGGTAGCTCAGCTGAACAGATACTTTACAGATACTTTGCAGATAATTTGCTGGCACCAACTCTTCAGCTATGTTTGCTCTCTCCCTCCTCCCTCCTAAATGATAAGCTCTCACACAAACCAGCAAACTCTTTCACCTTCACAGGTATCTTTCCACTTAAAGGTAAAGGGACCTCTGACAATTAAGTCTAGTTGCGAACAACTCGGGGGTTGCGGTGCTCATCTCGCTTTACAGGCCGAAGGAGCCAGCGTTTGTCCGCTTCCACAGACAGTTTTTCTGGGTCATGTGGCCAGCATGACTAAGCCGCTTCTGGCGAAACCAGAGCAGTGCACACCATTTACCTTCCCGCAAGAGCGGTACCTATTTATCCTTGCACTGCGTGCTTTCGAATTGCTAGGTTGGCAGGAGCTGGGACTAAACAATGGGAGCTCACCCCATCCCGGGGATTCAAACTGCTGACATTTCAATCGGCAAGCCCATGTGGCACAGTGGTTTAACCCACAGCTCCACCCGGATCTTTCCACTTAGGGCTCAGCTAATTATGCAGAGCCTGCTAACAATCTAGGAGGGACCACCTATGGCTAGGCAATGAAGATCCAGCAATCAAAGATCCAGCTGCAAAATACACAAAAGAAAGTAAACAAAACTGGAAAGCACATCTTTCTTTCCTCACACTCCCCCCCCCCCCGAAGAGTTTTCATTTTTATTTTTTGGTGGTGTTTATGTTGTTGGTTCCCCCTTAAATAACTTTCCTCCATATCAAAAAGGAAGGGGTTTTTTTATTTAAAGGAAACTGTCTTTTTGCTTGCTTGCCCTCCCTCCCATTGATAAAAAGAGATTGGTGGGATGAGAGCTTTTGAGGATTTCCTTCTGTGTGGGGGGTGGGGATAGAGGGGAGAAGATTTAGCTGGCTGCCTTGTGCTGAAATGGGAGAATGATGGGGAGGGTGTTTTTCAGTAACTAGTGCAAGCTCATGTGTGTCTACTCACAAGCAAGCCCTACTGAATTCAATGAGGCGTACTCCCAGGAAAGTAGAAGTAAGTTCAGTTGAACTCTGTGGGCCTTACACATGCATAGATTCCACTTAGACCTCTGAGTGGGGAAGCAGATTCAACCTGAGTAGTAAATCACTTGAATTAGTTGAAAATTATATGGAAGTGTATTTAATATTTTTATTAAAACTACTACTTCTTTACATTTTAAGGCCCTCCACCGCAGCAGGGAATCTCGTCAAGGCCCTTGGCTGCTGTGGGGAAGCGTAGCGCACCCTCTGCTGCTGCAGGGAGGTTGGGCGGAACCATTTTCCAACAAGGTCCTCCACCATCGCCAATATATGTTGGGATATATCGAGATACAGTGATATTTAGCTGATGATATATTGTGATGTTAAAAATCAAATATTGCCCATCCCTAGTGTGTACACTGTTGTCTGTAAACATGATATTAATGTGCTTTTTATTAACCTGCTGGACTCAAGTACTTGGAGAAATATGAGTATGCTTTTTAATGTAGGACACAGCTTGCAATCCAGAGATGGCATCTGAGTCAGATGGGCACATTGAGTCTCCATTAACTTCAATTGAGGGAACTCTATTCTTTTTCTTTTATTTGACTATACCTTCAAGGAAAAAAACAGTTCATCCTCTTTCTCTTCTGATTACCTCAATTTCTTTCCCTTCCAAAATCTCAAAGGTTTATAGAGTATATAAATTTTTCAGGCTTGAAGTGAGATTCAGTAAGGGACATGTGATATGCATTTAATATGCCTGGACATAATAGCAAAGTTTAGCTTTCTGGGATGGCTAAAAGTAAGATACACACCATGATTTAACGGTTTTTATTTCTAGAGTATTTGTTTTCCTCTTGTATTTTGTTTAAGACATATGTCCTAACTTATTTCTAGGAGAAGGCAATGGTGAATCCAGCAAATAAATATAACGATAACTTCTTTGGATTATATTGTGTTTGTAAAAGACCTTACCCAGATCCTGATGATGAGGTAAGATGCTGACGTCTTGTACATGCAAATATTTTTATATGCGTGCGTTTCTAGTAAGTTTTAGTAACTTTACTATGTTTTAAAATAAGCAAAAAGAGATGTTTGTCAGAGGTAGTTGGTGGAAAATAAAGCTCCGCAATATGTACAGTGCTACTGATAATGTGCCATGACGCAAGAAATTGCACAAACTGGCAACATCAGGGTATTTTTTATGCAGGGAATTTCATCGTGTTCTCTAGGCTAACCCAGTGCGAAATTGACTTTTCATAATGCTGGAACTTGGAACCATCCATTATAGCTAAATGTTGGAAGATTGAAAACAGACAAAATAAGTATTACTCACGTGGTGTTTAGTTAAATTATGGAGTTCACTAAAGTGGTACCTCGGGTTAAGAACTTAATTCGTTCTGGAGGTCCGTTCTTAACCTGAAACTGTTCTTAACCTGACATACCACTTTAGCTAATGGGGCCTTCTGCTGCCGCTGTACTGCCACTGCGTGATTTCTGTTCTCATCCTGAAGCAAAGTTCTTAAACCGAGGTACTATTTCTGGGTTAGTGGAGCCTGTAACCTGAAGCGTCTGTAACCCGAGGTACCACTGTATTAGAAAATGTAACAATTTAAGGCTTTAAAAGTTAAAACCATGGAAATGAATCTGCAGGCAGGGCAGATGTTTTAATATAGGTGATTGAGGAGATTGCTATCTCAAGCTTCTCAATAAGCAAATTACAGCACCATTTTGCACTCGTTGAACCATCTTCAAAGGTAGCCTGACAAAGATAATTTTGTAATATTTTGGCTCTATTTTTAGATTCCAGATGAAATGATCCAGTGCATAGTTTGTGAAGACTGGTTTCATGGAAGGGTAAGCCCATGTAATAAAATCACTTCATTAAATGGAAAGGGTTGGAAATGTTAAAGTGATAAATTTAACCTGTCAGACCAGATTTTCTAACTTGGACTGGGCTCGCTTCCTCAGCCTCCTTAATTCAAAATAATTGCATAGATCCCTCAAGCAATACTCTGGAATAATTGAGTTTATGTTGCAAACCTATACACTTAAAACTGTTTACAGTTGGATAGTTAAATCTCCTCCTTATTGGAATAGGCAATGTTTAGATGAAGTTTAGGCATTACATGTTCTAGTAAGGATGAAAGATTGTAAAATAAAGTTAACCCTTCATTTACACAAATGCCTGGGTCACACTGTATGCCATAGGCAGAGGTAAGATTAGGGATGCTCTCTACATTAAATATGAAGGAGTATTTTATTCTCAGTTTCTAATTAGATTGCTGAATTTCTGGATTCTAAGCTAAGCTCTTCTTTCTCCCCCATCCCTCCCAGGGGAAAATTAGGAGTGGATTTTTGTGTGAAAGGACTCTGAACTCAGTTGGTATTAAAACAAAGTCCTGAGCTGAACATAACATAATAATAATTTATTATTTATACCCCTGCCCATCTGGCTGGGTTTCCCCAGCCACTCTGTGCTCAGAGACACCCTGTTACTTAATTTGGAGTGCTACAACTCTCCTAACAGTTTGACTTCACCCCCCAGAAGCGCACTCCTCCATTCTTTTCTGAGACAGATGAATGCCACCAGTTCACTCCTATGAATTATTTTGTATCCAACTTCATTTCTAATAAAACACCAACTTCTAAAGATTCCATAAGTCTGGGGTCTGTTCGTACCTAGTTTAGAGTGTAAAGAAGAAAAAAGATGTGTTCCAGTGCTTGAGGATCACTGGTTTCCCATTTTGTTGAAGAATAATTTGTGTTTGTGTTTCCCGTGTGTTCTCATTTCCACCTCTAGCATCTTGGTGCAATCCCTCCAGATAGTGGGGACTTTCACGAAATGGTGTGTCAGGCTTGCATGGATCGTTGCCCTTTCCTGTGGGCATATGCCTCAGAGATAGCAGGTGAGAAGAATAAAGGCAGCTGTTGTGCTAATATTTTTAACCTGGAGCAGCAGCTCAGCCTTGCTAATGCAAGTTTTTGGATTGAGCCAGTGTGGTGTAGTGGTTAAGAGCGGTAGTCTCGTAATCTGGGGAACCGGGTTCGCGTCTCCGCTCCTCCACATGCAGCTGCTGGGTGACCTTGGGCCAGTCACACTTCTCTGAAGTCTCTCAGCCCCACTCACCTCACAGAGTGTTTGTTGTGGGGGAGGAAGGGAAAGGAGAATGTTAGCCGCTTTGAGACTCCTGAAGGGGAGTGAAAGGCGGGATATCAAATCCAAACTCTTCTTCTTCTTCTCTTAACCCATCTTAGTTTCATTAAAATTACCGCAACTTCGACTTGTTTAGGTTGCAGCAGTCTTAATTTTGGCTGATTGAATTGTCCTCTTGCGCTTTGAGATTTCTTAATGTTAGGCACAGTGTATTTGTATCACCTGACCTTTTGTTGTGGGTAGCCATTTTGATATTTAATAAAAATAAAAATTAATAATTTTATTATTTATACCCTGCCCATCTGACTGGGTTTCCCTAGCCACTCTGGGCAGCTTACATAATATATAAAACATAATAAAGCATGAAACATTAAAAACTTCCAGATACAGGGCTGCCTTCAGAAATCTTCTAAAAGTTGTATAGTTCTTTATCTCCTTGACATCTGACGGGAGGGTATTCCACAGGGAGGGCGCCACTACCGAGACAGAAATAACGTTTCAGGTTTTTGAGAATGAAATAACATATTGTAGCGCAGGCATGCCAATATTAGGTGTGGGTGTCTGTCTTTTGCAGTTCACACTGTGACCAAAGTTACTCCTGCAGCTGAAGATGAAGTTGTGTTGAATGTTGAAGAAACTGAAGAAATAAAAAAAGAAAATGGTATAGATAATCAAATAAAGACCGAAGAAGAAAAAGCAGCACACAATAATGAGCCATCCACCAGCTCTGCCTCTGAGTGTTCTGAGGTAAGCTTTGCATTTATTCTTTTGTGGTTTATGGTCAAAATCTTTCTGCTCAGAGCAAGAGAATAATTGTTATTTATTTATTTTGTCTAGCTGGTTATTACAAAGATAAAATATATAAAATAGAATAAAAACGGAATAAAATGCTTCACACATTGACTTTCTGTTAAGGGACAGGTCTTCCTACAGCTCTGAAAAATTGGCCTGTTTTACCCTTACAAAGGCAATTTTGAGGAGAAAAGTTTGTGTCAAAACTGCGTGAGCATGTAACTCTTTGTGAAGCATGTAAATTCATGTAATTCAGCTAATTACCTGCCAGACAAACACACCGTTTTGTGTGTATGAGCACCCTAGTGTCCAAGCCATATGGGAACTGCCTGACACCAGTAGCTGCATGTGTAACTAGGAAATGTAACAGGAACCCCAGACTCAAAATAATTATATATTATATCCAGTGTTCGTAGACCCACTGAAATTGATGGAAGTAACTAACATGGGTCTGTTAATTTTAATGGGTCTTCTCTGAGTAGAACTTAGTTGGATACCTTCACAAGTGGGACTGAAATGAACAGAAAGATTCATGTCAAATGTGCCTGTAGAGTCAGAAAGCAAGTATTAGAAGGATTATTTCCGGTACTACAGTGTTTGTGTATTTTTTGGCTGAGAAAACAAGAACTGTGAGCTCCTCTTTTTGCAAGATTTAGCCAGATGAGGTTTTTTTCAATACAATGTCTAGGAAGAACGTGAAGGTATTTTGGGAACCTCAGGAGGAATAAATGGAGTTAGGCTTGGTGAGGTATTTGCTACTCTGCTTGCTTTCCTGGTTCCTTAGACCTCAATTCAAGTCTGAGCCTCATGTGCATATTCCATTTTTTAGTTATGGCATTAGTATCATCTTACTGCTACCAGATCGCAGTTTTGTAATAACTTTGCAGAAAGCTAAGAAGTGCACAGGCTAGAATGAATAACACCTATGGATATGGAAGAGAAACTGACCTTTCATTTTGCAGCAGACAGTTAAGAAAGAAGAATCCACCTGCAGATTCCAAGAACTTAAAGCCAAGCAGTACGTACAGAAGAACAGGGCCAGCTTTTGGCCACACAACTGGCGAAGCAAATTGTGCACCTGCAAAGAATGTATGGTATGTATTTTTGAAAATCTTCAATTTTCATGTTTGCTTTAGAGCTATCTAGAATGCAGTTCACCTGTGAACTTGCAAGTGGCTGAATAAAAATGGAAGGAGTGGGAAAGCGTAAACCTGCGAGACTTCTGTTTTTGTCTGAAAAAATATAATGAATTGTATCGGGCAGGTTACAAAAAAGAGTGATGCTTGCTTGTAATTTGTCTATTCATTTGATTCACAATTGGAGTCCCTTTTCTAGTCATCAAATTTCAAAGCTCTATGCATACATGGGGGAAGAGGAAGTAGAGGAGAAATGTCCCATTTTTGCTTTTCCTCTTCTACCGCTGTTCTTGCCCTTTAATTCTTAATCCTGTGTGGATATGTTTGCTGGCTTTGCAAAAGATATGTTTGCTGGCCTTGTATCCCATTACCTAGGTTTCCTTGCCTGGCTCCATTTGTCACTTCCACCTTTTGTTCGCTTGCGTTGAAATTTGCAGGCTCCAGCTGCACATTGTTACCTCTTCCTTTGAGGCATTTGGAAATATTTAAGGTGGTAGTCAAATAAGTTTGAGCATAACTAATTTAGGTTCATGAATTTCAGTGGGTCTAGTCTGAGTAAAACTTAGTAACCCCCCCCCCCCCAAGAAGGGAAGTGTCTATTATTGATTGATTGCATTTGTACACCAGAGGCTCCCAGAGTGTCTTGCATAAACGGGTCAGGAAGGGAAGAGTAAAAGAAATGGAGCTGGACTGTCATAGCAGAGGGGATAGAGTGAGCCCTGCTTCCTTTGTAGCCCATTCATAGAATGGCTGCCCTGAGGTGCCAGTTGAGGGAGAAGAGGCCAAGGTGATCAATTCATTTCTGTATTTAAAATAAACTTTTGTTTTTTAGAAAATGTATTGTGACCTGGAAGTCCCATTTCTAACAGAGGAATGTGATACAGTCTTAGCCTATGAGAATAAAGGGACAAGTGACCAGGAAGCAGACAGAAGAGATCCTTTAATGGACACACTTAGTAGCATGAATAGAGTCCAGCAGGTGGAGCTAATCAGTGGTAAGTGATGGAGCTTTTATACTTTTTACCCAATGAGCAGCTGGTGGGAGGGCACCAGGTTGGGGGATGCTTAGGCAGAATGTTGTGCAGAATGCAGCAGCTTGGTTTCAGAATGCTGGTCATAGAATCATAGTGTTGAAGGGAGCCCCAGGGTCATCTAGTCCAACCTCATTCAATACTGGAATCTCAGCTGAAGCATCCATGACAGATGGCCATCCAACCTCTGCTTAAAAACCTCCAAGGAAGGAGAATCCACCACTTTTTGAGGTAGTCTGTTCCACTGCTGAACAGCTCTTAACGTCAGAACGTTCTTCCAGATGTTGAGTTGGAATCTTCTTTATTTTAACTTGAATCCGTGGTTCAAATCCTACCCTCTGGAGCAGGAGAAAGGAAACTTGCTCCATCATAAGGCTTGGTATTCCAGACCCTTGATCATCTTGCTTGCCCTTCTCTGCACGTGTTCCATCTTGTCAATATCCTCCTTAAATTGTGGTGCACGGAACTGAACACAGTACTCTGTGTAGTCTGGCCAATGCTCAATAGATTGGTACTGTTACTTCCCTTGAATGGAAAATCCACGCTAAACTAAGTTGATATGTTGAGCAAAAAAGCAGACCAGAGGAGCGGGGAGTAGAGGAGCAGTATGAGTCTTGGACCATATTTGGTTGCAGTTAGTCAGCTAAATGGAAGAAAAACAATCCATTAAGTAAATTCACAACTACAGTAACACAGTATTTTTTTAAAATCCAGAATACAATGACTTGAAAACAGAACTGACAGACTATTTGAGAAGATTTGCGAATGACGGAACAGTAAGTATATAACTCCATAGCGATTCTCTTTTGTTGATTTACAGATTAATCAAACTCGGTTGTAACAGGATTGGAAGGTAATAAGGCTTTTAGGCTTAGGTCCTCAGTTTCTCAGCTCACTGGTGACCTTGGGCCATATCTTCCTCATAGAATTGTTTTAAGGATGTTAATGGAGGTAAGAGGAATTTGTGTATTAGCTATCATGAGCCCTTAGGAGGAATTAAGCCATTTTTCAGAACAGACTCAATAATTCATTTTAAAGTGTAATGTCTCAAAATGACCTTTAGTAGTTTGACTTTCAAAACCTTGTTTAGCATCCCAGATAAAATGCCTTGATTTCTGCCCTATTAGCGACCACCATGCTTTTCATCCAGGCCTTAACTTACATTTAAAATGTGTCAGTTCCATTATTTGCTTCCACCAACTTTTACTTGCCACCAGGTTGTTAAGAGAGAAGACATTCAGCAGTTTTTTGAAGAATTTCAGTCTCGGAAGAGGAGGAGAACAGACCGGATGCAGTACTACTGTAGCTAGACTGGCCTGGAAATCGAAGGACAAGTTTTTTGCTACCCCTTTTCATTCTTCCCTCCCTTCTGATTTAATTCAACTACCTGTTCATCTTGGCTTTTGTCCTATAAGGCAATGCTTGCTGCTTTACAGCTTAAACATGTGCTCTAATTTCAGCTGTGCTGAAAATTAACAAGATCATGGTTTCATAAAAATGCCAATTAATTTGCGTTGACGAAATTGGGGATGGGGTTAGTGTCCAAAGGTATATACTTAGAAAAAGATTAACAAGCCTTCTAAACAGCTGTAGGTGATGAATGATTCTTCAATTGGTTAAAAGAAAAACCTAGATCACTGACCGAAGTTTACAGAACAATGTTTTTAATCAGGGTACCCCTTTTTCATGCAGATCTGTTTTTAAAATAAGAATTCATACCTGTTCAATTTAAGTACACCCTCTTATTAATTTCTAGTACAAATCATGTTCTGTAGACATTTTGCTTGTTTGAGAGAGTGAATACAGGATCAGAATGGATTAATGAACCTCTCGTTGAATGAAGTACAAATTCTAGCTAAACTTTGAAATGAACAGACTGACACATGCAAATTCTAGATAATATTTCCTTGATAACTCCTACTGTATAGCAGCTTTTTACAATGAAATTACTGTAAATGTTAATTTCCTGCCCCCACAGAATGTAAATACATTGGTTGCTGCAGGATGCTACTAGGTTATCATTGTACTTTTTAGACTGCAAGGAATCACTGGTTTGGAAGCTTATATAATGTAATTGTTCTAGTTTGTATATGTTTCAGAGGGGTAGCCTACAAAGGTATTTACCCACCTGTAAAATAATGAACTTGTGATCTTTTTGTAATAATTTTAGATAATAAAACCAAGGCAAGAATTTTGTAAATAATGTTAAAACCAATGTTCAGAAGCAGTTTTCTTATTAGTGCTCAACTTAATGATCTAATTATTCAAGCAAATCTTAAATGTGTGTATTCAGAACCCTTAAAGCGATGTCTTCTTCAGCCACCATTTGGTTTTTTTAATCTCAATAAAGCAGTTGGTTGTCATTAGTGATGTTGCTAAATTTTGGAATGATTGTGTCTGTTCAAAAACTTTTGTAAATGTGGTTTGCTCAGAGTTGCCTCATTTTCGTTCCAGCAGCCCGAAGAGGGTAGTTCCTACTCAGTCTGGTTTGAAGCAAGATAATGGTAGGCTTGCTCTAGAGATTATGGGCTCCTAGAGACATAATGCAAGATTTGCTTATGGCAGAGCAAGCAAGTGTTTGATAGCCACGCTTCTAGTCTCATCAGTGTTAGTATGCTATTACTGTATCAGCTAGTTTAATGCCAACGTCACTTCTCTTTGCATGTGGCTTGTGGCTTCCCTCACTTGGCTCTGCCACCCCCCCCCCCCAATAGTAGCTGCTGCAGGAAGCATGGCAGATGCGGAGAAAAGGATTAACCCTCCCCCCTTCCAAATATGTAGGCAACAACCTTCCATGGATACCTGTGAAGATTCCCTTGCCCAAGCACGCTGTTGGAATGTCTATGCTCAAAGAAGGGAGGCAACAGTGGGGTGGGGTAATATGCCCATACTAGAGCAGTTTGCTTGGGGTGACCAGGCTGCATTGTGAGAGAATTCAAAGGACTGTTAAGTAGGAGAATGGGGTACATGCTAGTGATAGTGGAATTGCTGTGGCCTTGCTCATTTTTAGATGCAGCCTTGCCTTTCCACTGGCATGTAACCATAATGTTTTCAATGGACAGCACACATCCTGGTTTAATAATAACAACAACAATAATAACAATAATAATAATAAAACCCCGCCTATCTGGTTGGGCTTCCTCAGCCACTCTGGATGGCTCCCAACAGAATGTTAATAATAACCAGGGTGCCAGTGTGTTGTTTTGCATATTCCCTCAGCCAAAACTCAGGACTACATGGGTAACTTGCATTGTAGTTGATTTTAATCTTGAAGCTGTTACACTACCTATCTATGATGTGCTAAATGAAATAAATAACGTCTGTTCAGCAAAGGGTCATTGGATGCACATCTGTACCCAACCACATTGCTGTCAACAAGGGAAGTAGTGCAATACATGAGTCAGATCCGTCTAGTTTGACACAGATTGTGGTTTTGCATTTTGAAAAGCACTGTAGGAGGTAGTGAGAAAATTGATATACTAAGTATTTAATACACAATACTCACAGGGTTTGGGTTGGTTCATGTGGGGAAGAGGTGGTCCTCAGCCACATCAGGCTTTGCAGGTCAAAACCAGCATTTTGGAAACTGATACGCAACCAGTGTAGTTGTGCTAGAATTGGTGTTATATGGACTGACTGTCCTACCCAGGTCAACAATCTGGCTGCTGAATTCGGCACCACCTGCAGATGCTGAACCTTCAAAAGTCACCCCATGTATAGCACATGTACAACTAGGTTACCAGAGCCTAGACAACAGAAGTAAGGCTGGGCCCACCAGATGGAACTGACAGAAGGCATTCCACTCTACCAGGCTTACTTGGGCCTTGAGCAACAGCAATGAATCCAGAACTGCCCCCAAGCTACATACTTGCTGCTTCAGAGGGGGTATAACTCCATCCTTCCAGTCTTGGCAGGATTAAGCTGCAGGTGGCTCTTATCCAGTCTTGTTACTGAGGCTGAAGACAGAGCCCAACACACTTTCAGTGTAGGTTATACATGCATATCCAATAGTAATTGGGCTTAAGGATATTGTTAAATCAATTGATGTAGCCATGCTAGTTCATTAGTTGGGGGGGGGGGAATCAAAAAGATACAGCAGAGTAACAGCCTTATTGGAATCAAGTAAAATGTATCCAACTACAGAGCAAACTTTGGCATAACCTGAAACCTGTGGGTTAACCAGCCTCAGATAACCAACATATTTCAAGTCTCATTAATGAATGAAGTGGTTAATGCCATAGAGTAAGCTGTCCTGCCAGGCTTAGGTCACTCCTGCTCACCTTGGGAGTAATCAAGCCTATTGTACCTCAGTCTGCCTGAGCAGCTCAGTGCAAAGAGGTCTGGGCTGATTCCTCCAAGCTTGCACCCCATGGCTCTAACAAGACTTTCTTGTGTTCCTATACCAGTCACCTAGAAACTTTCACCACTGTAACTAAGCCAAGTTTTACTGCCTGTGTTTTATGACTGATGCATAGAAAAATCACATAAACCTGACCTTCGGAACGTTTGTAAGTAAACCATTTTTAACCTACCAAATGTGTGGTCTTTTTCTATGCTAAGGGAAGAGGGAACTTTTGGAACTCACAAGGGCATATTTTAAAGGGCTAACAACATAGACTTCCACACTTTCGTTTGCTGGGATTCTCTCACCAAAGAGTACTTGCCCCAAACTGGAACCTTGGCATCCAGGAATTCTCCTTTTATATACCAATCTTTTCCCTGCCACCAACATCTGTATTGTATCTACCAGTCTAATTCTGCAAAGCACCTCCTGTATTCCATCTTTTATAAACTGTATTCCTATCCTATCCAGTCTTTTCTAATTTTCCTGCCTACCCCTTTGTTTCTTTTTTATACCTAACCTGAAGAAGAGTTCCAAAGCTACTTTGCAACATTTTAGTTCCTAATAAAAGTTATTGCCTTGTAGACTTGAGATTTTATTGACAAGTTGGTACTTCTTTCAAGACAGGAAATTAATATAGTCGGAAGGAGTATGCTTGGCAGCTGTGCACAGTAATGTGTTTTCGTCTCAGACAGGAGGAAAAAATGTTACTATACGTTAGCATGCTGCATGCAGAAGTTGTCTTTTATCGTGACTGAATCAAATAAATTTCACACAGGATTTTTCTAGACAAGCCATTTATTTGAAATGCCAACTATATGTAGGATAAAGTCAGTGTTAACATGCTTCTCAGCAACAGTAGAAAAATAGAACCAGTGAAAACCTTTTTACAACTGTAATGGTACTCAAAAGAGAAATGTATTGTTTTACAATGCATCACACAAGACTAGAATTCAATTCTAGAGGTACCTAAATAAAAATACTATATTTTCTTAAAAAACCAATATGTACAATTGAAGCGTAAACAAGTTTTACAAAGTACTGGTTATGCAGGTTGTAGAAAAAACACTTGCATAGGACATGAAGTTGTTGTAAGAAAATTTCTGAGCCTTTAGTATTGAAGGCACTTGACTTTATACCAGTAACAGCACAAAACAACGCAACATCATGGACACTTAACACCTTCCAGAAATACAAACATGTACGGAAACAGCATCCCCTCCCCCTCCAGCTTCCTCTAGCATTCCACACACAGCCCCTCCACCATTTAAAAGCACAGTCATTGGGAGAAGCTAGAATTGTTCCATCCATAGCCCATTTCAAAATAAGTTACATAAGAGATGAAAATATGGTTTGGAATAACAAGCAAGAGCCAGTCTCTTCATTTTCTCTCTTTTTAAAGGCAGAAAAAAAGAGATCAAAGACAGGAATTAAAACATGATACGTAAATGGTCACTGTACGGTAGTCTTACAGGACAACAAGGATAACTGAAGAATTAACTCTTAACAGTATACTTTCAGAAGACTTATTGTAAACACATTGGCTGGGATACAAAGTGGCATGTCTACATGGTGGTTTTTCCACTTCCTTCTCCTGGCAGGAGAACCCTTGTCACTTCCCAACCCACACAGCCCTTTGCAACCTCTGGAAGTTTAAAAAAAGAGAACAACCCACGCAAGGTAGATGCATGGAAACACAATGTGTTTGTGTGCGCACATGCACACACACACTTCTAGTTCCCAATCATGGATTAGAACACACAGTTTTTCCTAGCAGGATGGATACCAAACCAGTTTTGGACACGACTCTTCTGTTGCAGCTGAAATAGCTAAGATTATAGTTTTAAATTTCCATACTGAAGCATCTTTCATTGGTTTACTAATTGTTCAGTAAGCAATTATTTCTCTTTCAAAGCCACAGCTGTATGGTTACTGAATACTTGGAATTTCCTAAAAGGTATTCAGAAGTGCTTCATGCAAACAAAAGATTATTTATTTAAGCTGCTAAAACTGTATTGTGCATTGAAGATGCCAAACACACAGCATAGTTGTCAATTACTGAAACACTGAATAGCTGGGATTTGCTCATGAGTCCTGATTTTTTGGAGGACAAAGGGACCAAGCGGTTGAAGTTCTGAGTAAATCATCTGCCCAGCAGATTGTAAAACTAATTTCAATTATGGCACAATACATGTTTGATCAATTTGTTGCCGGGCCAAGTTAACACCCAGACAAAACCGTTGCATTGCACTGTTCCTTTTTGGAACAGGGGGGTCACTTCAAATTTTGGGAGAGTGCTGGTGGCTCGAGTCACAAAGTGCCTCCTAAGGTGGGGGTCATGGCAGAACACAAAATTAGACAAGCACCCTGACAACCTTATGCCTACCACAGTCAGCTATGCCCTGATCAGGGAGATCACACTACTAATCACACGTGCACTGGTACTGTTGCTGTCTAATAAGAGGGAGCATTTGTCAGTGTCAAGAAAAATATACAAGGTGGTCACGTCACATTCACTTTCATTTCACAGAAATCACTTAGAAGGTACCAGCACATTTTGCCCCATAACTAGAGACTTGCCTCTTTAAAAAAAAGAAAGCTTGGAGTCTGGGGAACCAGCCCAGGGGCACAAATGAAAGCCTTTGTGGGCAACACGGTGCCCAATGTCGCCAGGTTGGCGACTCCCGCTCAATCAAATCATGGATATTAAAGTTTGGCTTTAGTTGGCCAGTTGCTCATATGCCGTTTACAAAATATAGATATCAAAATACGCCTTTTCCTAAGGAAGTGCAAGAGGAGTTGAATGACACTGGATGAATAAATGAGCTACCCAGTGGTCCTGCTAAAACTGCACCAAACTGATCAAACCCAATCTGACCACTGCTGGGAAACGGATCTAGTTTAATAAGCCAAAGAATCCGAGAAGAGTTTTGTTGACACATTAGAAACAGCAAGTTCTTAATTAAAGCCACAGAGGTAAAGAAGCCAGTTTCTTGCCATCTGAAAAATTTCTCTGGGAACATTTGCACTCCTCTTTCTGATTTAATGCAAGTTGTTTTACATTGTATAAATAACTCTGTTATCTTAAGGTATGTTACAAAATTCTGGCTCTTACCAGGATTTGCTTTCATCTAGAACGCCGTCCCATGGTCTGAAATGGCAACTACCTGACTTCAAAAGCGGTACGTTTTGTTCGCTGGGAGCCAATATGCACCTAAATAGCTTCTCACAAAGCTTATTCCACAGTAAAAACCATGTGTAAACTAAACCTGGGTGGATTACTTCAGCCAACTCTATAGCCACTATTGAGATCAAGAATTTACCCCTCGGGTAACTCACAGACAGAGCTAGGCACACATTACACTACTAACGTACTGAAGCAAACAGGCTCTGTTTCAGACATGGACAAAATGACCTACTTGAAATAACAGAATATCTAAAACCTAGAATATGGACGTTTCTGTGTGCTCTTGTTTGGAAGAGTGGGTTTAAAGATATATTCGGTGTGCATGAGTAGGTGGATCAAAGGTAAGTCTTGTCCCAAAATTCTCTGGAAGGCAAAGCCAGTCTCACAAACTTCTCCTATACCATGAAAGACAGCTAAAAAGCACTATACAAGATGATATAGTAGATTCTCATCTTCCCTTGTCCTCAAAATTAAAAAGGCAGAGGATAGAAGACTTTATGCTTTATGCATTTGCACCATTGTAGCAAAGTTAATGTAGTGTGAAAATTCTGGACAAGATACTCTCTCACTCATACACACTATCCATCAAGGATCCAGAACTTCTGTTTGCTTTAACAGTGTTTGCCCCCTAAAAGAAATAGGACACAGCAACTGAAAGGCAGGAGCTGGTACTCTTTTTAGAGCTGAAAACAAAAGTATGATTAAACATTGAAAAAGTGTACATTTAAAACAGCGTCAAGTATCTAAAATCAAGAGTCAGATTTAAGGTTAGAACAGCCTTTAGTTAATATTCTGACTGAGGTCTTCTGGTGATGGAAGATCTGCATTT
The DNA here is from genome assembly GCF_964270895.1 of Podarcis filfolensis. Lineage (NCBI taxonomy): Eukaryota > Metazoa > Chordata > Lepidosauria > Squamata > Lacertidae > Podarcis > Podarcis filfolensis. The sequence continues at coordinate 114,522,597 of NC_139604.1, forward strand.
TAGAGCTGGCCACCCTATCAGGCCTGTATTAGGAGATGCCACACAGCAGCACTGGGGCTTTCCCCAATACTTGCATGAGAAAAGAAATGGTGGGTGCATACAACTGCTGACAGCCCAAATGGCCATCATTAGCAGCAATGGGTGTTTCTAAGCAATCGGCCCCGTCTCTTTACTTTGTGTTCATAAAAGCACGGAGTCCCCAGAGTCTTTTTAAAAAGACAAAACCAAACGCGCGCACGCGGAAGAGGTTGGGATGAAGAAATTAAGTGCTAAATTGCTTACAGCTAATTTAAGCCTTAGGCGTTCCTCTTCAATTTGTGATTTCCGTCCACAAAGCAAGAGACTCACGGGGTCCAGGAGCCCTCAGTGACATCACTAAGGTTGAAGCCCTTGGTTGCTTAATCACAGGTGGAAGAAAGAAGGCAGAAAGCACTCCTTCGGGTGCCTCTACTGGAGACAGGCAGATTCCTCTAAGGAGATGGAGCGTTAACACCAAAGTCAGGTGTTATGCAGCATCTTCTCACTGTCCTGGGTTGGTACAAAACCTTCCCATACCTGCATATCCTTACTCAAAGGAAAAATTGATGAGAGTGTTTACAGTACTGTCACAATTTGCAGTACCAGGTGTATTCCAACAAAAGGAGTTAACTAAGTGCTTCTCAGAGGTGTTATGTCAGCCCCCAACGCCTGCAAGAGAGAGAGAGAGAGAGAGAGAGAGAGAGAGAGAGAGAAAGAGAGAGAAGATTTCAAGGAACCCAAAGAGAGTTATACTCCTCACTTCCACAGAAAACCTTGGCCACAAACATCAGTGAGGGCTTGCTACATCAAGATGAAGGCCAGCTGCCATGGACTTGGTAAACAGAACAAACGTATTAGGCTGGATTCTTGCACTAGTGGTAGACCAGGAAGGCTTGAGACTGAACCAGAGCAGTTACTTAGATGTGCTGTTCTTTGGAATTCCTATAGTCATTCAAAAATAAAGACAGACATTGTCACCATTTGATAAGAAAATACATATCTCAATGCGCAAACCCAATGCGCACAGGAAGCCGGAAGGTGAATTCTTTTTTTAAAAGCCACCCAAGAGAGCATGAACATTGTCCTTTAAATATAACAGCAAGTTTTAACATACTAGTACAAAAACTAAATAAAATTAATGTACAGGTGCAAAAGGCTACCTTTCATTTTTTGTTAAAGGTGCCAGCTATTTTTTTCTTTTTAAGAGCCTTAACAAAATCTGTTCCGGACACAAACTCTGGCGCAGCATTCCAAACAAACTGGTAGCATGCCATCTCTAAGGAAGCCATGTATGTACAAAAATAATAATTAAAAAAGTGATGTGGCAGCTGGCAATAAATGAACTTGCCCAACCAAAGTCAGGCCAGAGGTGGCAAAGACTGGATATTTCATGACTCTTAGGCACAGAGAAGAAGTGGAGGTGGTTTTCAGAGGGCAGATTTTTTGTACAGGAAGTCTGGTTTGCTGGGAGACCTCCTTCCTCTGCTTACTGCCTCTTCCCTTTCCAAATCCACATTTCTCTGTGCTTCATGCTCCAAGGGCTCGAGGTCTGCCAGCCTCCGGCCGGACTGCTCTTCATGGATCTCTGAGCTGTATGCAGGCAGAGAAGGCCGGCCAGAGGTTAACCCATAGGTTAAGTCAGTTTCTATTTTTGTTCGCCCCCTTGCATGAACTGGGCCATTTCCAGCATTCTCTTGGGCAGCCAATGCCAAGTCCAACCGCTGGGGAGGTTGTTCTAAGACATCGAGGTGTATCGGTTCATTCTTTTGTCTATGCGGATGCCCTTCTTGAGAAAGTGCATACTCCCTCCGAGAGTCTTCAAGCTTTTTTGGAGAGATGTGGTTAGGTAAGTGGGTGGCCTTTAAGCCGCTGGGTGATGCTTTATTGTGGCTGTACAAATCTGGGCCAAAATAGATACCTTGAGAAGGTGAAGGAGTGTGCCTGCTGGGGGCAGGAGTAGACGGTCTGCATGCAGCGTTGGAGAAATCGTAGAAATCTGGGTATTCCTGCGGATTCTCTCTCGAATCCAGTTTTTGTTCAACTGAATGTTTTTTCCGGGAACTGTGCATGTGCCTTGTCTGAAGGCATGAAATGTGCTGGGCTGCTCCTGGCCCAACCTCCAGAACAGGCTGGCTCAGTTCTGTGTCAGCAGTGAGCTCTGGCAGCCTCCTGTCCTTCAGAGACATTGTCGACACACCCATCGCGATATCTGGCATCAGTTCATTGAGCACAGGTTGAGTACCCTGGAAAAGAGAAGAGAACACCCATTTCTACTTGTGCTATTTATTCCCCTGTGTTCCAGCTATAAGCAACATACTTTCGCCTCCCCCAGAACTATTTCAGCTTAAGAAAGTCCAAGCTTGCCACAGGCCACAGCTACATGTTAAGAGAACATGCTCCCTTAAACACACACACACACACACACACACACACACACACACACACATACACACACACTTACATGGGTTTTTTGTACTATCAGCATAAACAGATGGGTTAAAGGGCATTTCCAACTACAAAAGGAGTTCTATTTTATTTACTGTATTTCCCCGTGTATAACACACACCCATGTATAAGGAGACTCCCTATTTTATGGAACTGCAACAAACATTTTTTTTGGGGGGAGATTGCCCAGAGTTGTTGAGCTTTTTTGGGGGGGTGGGGGTCACCACCACCAAACGCTCTACGGCCTGCCCGCCGTTGGAAACAAACAATCACACAACAAATCAGTGCTAATGAAGGCGCTATATAATGAAGGTGCAAGGTGAATGCAGAGTCTGGGTCAGTTTATATGGAGAGACGCAGTCCTTGAGGTGCTGTGGTCCTGAGCTACAAAATCTTTATAGGCCACTCTTCGGGCTTACAGTGGCCAACTTTAGAGCAGTTTGCTATACAGATTAGCTTCCAAAACCAATTATTTTGGACATTTAAACTTCAGTGACATAGTTATCAGAGACGATTGACAACAAATCTAGAGACACTGATATCAGTTCAAGAAATCTATGTAACTGAAGCATATACAAGACTCAAAGCCAGATGAATTTAACTCCATGAAGGACTTTTGCAACTGGGCCATCTAATAAACAAACCTTCTATTAGTGGAAGAAGCAGGAGTCAATGTCATCAGAGAAACTGTTTTCATATGTGTGGGCTTGTTGTATAGAATTATTTCCACCTGCTGTAGCAATGCATTTCAGACTGATTATTATTGGTAGGAGTTTCATACTGGATTAGCTAACTCAGATATGAAAATCAAGTTCTGTAAAAAAATTCTTCAGCGCAATTTGTTAGAAATTTAGGCTGCAATCCTATACAAAATTCAGTCAATCCTACTGAACGGAATGGTGCTTGCTTCAGCATAAGAAACAGAATGTCAGCCCTTCTGATACAGAGCAAAGACTCACCAGGCTGTTAACAGAGTAGACCTCTGCATGTTTCTTTCCCAAACACTATCAACTAAGTGCAAAATAAATCCATGGAAAGAAACAATCCTGGTGAATCACCTCCCATTCCATTCCGTGTTTCTGATTTGACCAAAGCTATGGAGTCATCCGAGTTAAGCAATATTTAAACCTTCAGACTCCTGAAAGGGGACAATGCAGACTTTTCAGCTGCAGGGTGCACAATGCACTCAGAAGGTCTAAACATGTAACGACAGATCATTTCCTTCTCCAAATGATTTAACAACAGCTGGATTCCAAACCGGCTACCACAAACATGCAGCCACAGTCAGCCTTGTCCAATAAAATATTTATCTTGTTACTCAGACCAAGCAAACAATATGGATTTAGCAGGAGGAAATGATCTAGACTAGAACACAGCTTTCTAAAGAATAATTACAAAGGAGACAATTCTTCAAGGAACGGACGGGAAGTGAATTTGACCTATTTCCATTATGGAAAACGAATTGTTAACTGAACAGATCCTACTTTCAGTGTCGGAAATTCACATTTTGCTCAAATGTTACCACATTCAGCTGGCTAATGTATCAATGGCCTTTCTTTTCTAATTTGTTCCAGACCAGCCATTATTGTTGTCTTCAGTGTGTTTTATATAACAGCAACCAAAAGCCACTGCGACATATTTATAAAACAAGCCAGTTTTAAATGTTTATACTGGACACTGTATTTTCCTTGCTTACAGCTCAGGTTTGGTCTGTATAAAACAAACAACAACAACAACAACAAACAGGCCTTAACCTTGACTCATTAAGCTATGCATTTTCTCTTAAGCCTATCCCATCTCTTTAGAACCTTCCCATGCATTATTCAGCTGAGCACAAGCTGATTTAAAAGTATGATCATGAAACAAAAATCCTCAGCTTTGGATGCCATCTATGCTGGTTTCCAAAGCTTGAAAAACCTGATACGTGCAGTAGGAAAAATCCACTTCTGCTGTACCAGAGTTTTTTGTCCCTTGACATCTAAAGGGGGTTGGAAAAGAATGAAACCCTAAGAAGATGGTTTCTTTTAAAAAATAAATTATAAAAGGAGAGCAAGAACCCCTTTCACTACCATCTATGCTACTGTATCTTCCTCTTCCATTTAAACCAAGGGTGGGTTCTTACTATGCAATTATTTGCTTTATTTTATGCATATGGGCACTGCAAATGCCAGAGGAAATGCATTACGCTGTTAGGGGAGAGGGCCACAGCTCAGTGGAAGAGCATGTGCTCTGTAGACAGACGCTCCCGGGTTCAATCCTCAGCAGATCCAGGTAAGGTTGGGAGAGCCTTCCGTCTGAATCCCTGAAGAGTAGCTGCCGATTAGTGTAGACAACACTGAGCTAGCCAGGCCAATGGTCTGAATTTATTACAAAGATATTCCCAACTGGATGGTTTGTTGGGCGAATTTGTAACCCACAAAACAAGACAGAAGCTGCATCATGGTTGCACGTGACCGCTATGGAATAACCCATGGGTAGACTTCCACAAAACTACCTAGTTGCTCAGTGACAAAGCCGAAAGCCTTTTGTACCGGCAAATTCCAAACAGCTCCTGTAAACACAAAGTCCTGTTCGCTTCACCAGGGCAATGCATCACTCTACCTTAACATCCATGCATCTGGAGTTTGTGTATGTCTGTGGCATACTTACTACTTGCTTTTCAGCAGCCATCACAGCTGCTGCGGCAGCAACTGTTTGTCTTCCCAGTCCTGTAGTGTTAGTGCAATCGGGAGGTGTGGCTTTGACACCAGACAGGTAGATGGGAGGGGGGCCTTTCGGTGCTGTTCTGGCATGGAACAGGGAATGGTTGCAGGGGTAAGAAAAGGAACGCGAGGGGTGCTGGCTCTGCGCCCTTTGCTTCCAGCCGACTTTGAACTGATTGTGGATTGGAGTAGCCGGCGGATGGTAAGGAGGCGGGGGAGGGGGCAGCGGTGGATGGAAGGCCACAAAAGAGTCTAATTCTGTAAACATGGTTTCCGCTGTGGGCGTGCTGTTCACGCGACACCGCCCCGGCTGTCTCAAGGTCAAGAGCGGGCTTTCATCCCCAAAGTGCTCATCTGGAAAGAACTTGTGAGGATTCTGCAACAGTAAGAGAGAACACAAAGGAGGCTGAAAAATCCATAGGAATTTCTGCTACAAGGCCTGGGAATTGCTTACTCTGCATTATCTGACCCCGCCACGTGCGTGTGTCAATAAATAAATAAATAAATAAATAAATAAATGTGCTTTTCTGGAGTCCTAGTCTTCAGCCCATATTGCAGCAGCAAAAAAAGTTAAGTTAGGCATCCTAATACATGACCACTTTTGCTAATGCAGCTGAATTCCTAAGCTACAGATCTTCCACGTCAGCAGTCAGGTATGGAAATAGAGGTTTTACACTATATAATTATTTTGCAAGCAAAAATACACAACATGTCAGTTGCAATCATTCTGCAGCATATGGCCACAGTTTTGGAGAGTGCAAAAATATACTCGGCTGTGGTGCTCCTGTTCCGTTTTTAAACAGCACAAAACTCTTCTGTACAAATCTCTATTTTGCAGAGCACCACTGGGTGGCTCCCTCTATGATTTCTTTTTATAAAGTATGTTTTCTTAAAAACAAAAGCTCCCTCACTTTCTTGCTTGGAACAGCAATCTTTAGATTTTAACTTTTATTTCCCCCCCTCTCCAGAACCACATTTTTTTGTTTGGCAAGGTCAGGAAGAATGTTGATGTGACAATGCAGGCTTTAGACTGAGATTCTCAAGCTTGTTATCCTTTTGCAGGCCTGTGGTTTAAAAGCTCTAGAAAGTAGACTTACTATGATCAGCAGCAATTTGCATGCTGGGTGTGGGGTTTATTTTTCTGGGGCTAATTCATCTGGAACATCCAGGGCAGAGCAGCACCAAGAAGTACGAGGAATAATCTCCTGGCTTCTAATTAGACATGAGGAAATTTGGTGGGTGTCTGTCACCTAACATAGCCTCCTCTTTCCTTGCCTAAAAATAAAGCAGCAATGCTACCTAACATTCCCATTATCTCTTCCTCCACTCACGCCTAAACTGCTGCACACTTCATCTTAAAACAGGCTTACATATACAGTCCCGTTTTCAAATAAATCACCATCATCATGATAGCCGATCAACTTGAGGACGGCCAAGTGTCTGCTGAGGTTACTGTCCGTGCTTCATACCTGCAAGAGCTCAGCGGCAGAATCAGAAAGTCCAAATTCCCGCAGGACACGGATCTGAATCTCGTAGCTGACAGTGGCCCCTTCTCCACAGTTCAGAGCGTAAGCTCTTTGCACCTGCTCGGTATGGCGGAGCTCCTGCAGCCGCTTGACCATCTCTTTCACAACAGGGAGACGAGGAACTGCAGAAACAGCAACAAACAGAAAACCCAAGCTGAAATGACTTCCTTTGCTATTCGAATGAGCAGCAGCTGATTCCATGGGCCAACAAGATAAGGCTTTTAAGGAACTGAGCCGGGACTTGTTTGCGCTAAGTAAAGCCATGCAGAAAAGTGGGTTAGGAAGCTCAAGTGCTTGGGATACTGAGCTCTGCAGAGGTAGGTAAGGCAGGGCAGCAGGACCCTATCTCCTCCTCCAGCCCCGCGTGAACAATGATTAACTGATGCTGAAGGAAAGGCACCCCACTTTCCTCTGCCTTGCATATCCCATGTTTGCTGAATTGCTAATGTGTCTTGTGAACTACCCGTTTGCAACCTGTTTTGTATTTTCATAGTAAGTGGGTGCCTGTTGTAAGCCGCTTTGGGCACATCTAACTGTGGAAAGGAGGCATATAAGTAAACTAAATCAACCAGCCAACCAATCATCTGGTTGGCCACTGTGAGTACAGGATGCTTGCTGTGCCTTTGGTTTAATTCAACAGGGCACTTCTTTCTTCCAATCTAGCTGCTGCGTTAGCCCAGCGAAAGCCTGACACCTTCACTTTGCCTGCCAATATGCCCCAAGAGCCCTCTTTGCTCCTAGTCCTCTGGCTTTGTCCTTCCATAATAATTTGGCATGCCCTTCTTTCAAGAGTTATCTCCTCTCCTTCAGCAACCTCCCAGTTAACCCCTCCAGTCAATCTTGCCTTCTGTATGTACTACTTTCAAATATTTGCTGAGAGGATTGGAATTGTATTTGATGGTCACAGCTTTCATTAAGACACATTTCCCCTCTACACACACAAACAGCCCTTGATAACTTATTCCTTAAAACACACCAGCGGCAGAAAAGCCATTTCCTTACAATGCTGATTTCATAGAATTGCAGAACTGTAGAATTGGAAAAGACCGCAAGGATAATCTAATCCAACCACCTGCAAAGCAGGAATCACAGCTCAAGAAGCCAGATGACCATCCAACATCTGTTTAAAGCAATGTTCTCTTTGCTTCTATGACAGCGAGTTATCTTTGTGAATCCCGCTTATCATGTCCTTATCAAATGTTTTGATGCAGAGTATCTTAAAATCTCAAATTTACGCTTCCTCCGGATGGAACCAGCCATCTCCAGATTGGTTTTATTGGCACACTCTTGATAGGTTGGGTTGAAGGCTGAAATCACAAGACCACTAGAGCGCCAGTAATAACTTCAGAATTTTTTTTTATTTTTATTTTTTAAGAACATGCAACTTCTAAGCCAACAGAAGCTTGGGGAAATTCCACTCTTGTTAGAGAACTCATCTGATTTTGACTCTCCTTGGAAGAGATCACATGAAAAGTTACACTCTATTAAGATGTCCCAGGAAAATTCTTGACAAGCTCTTATCAATGCTTTGAGGAGCAGCATTTCTGAACCCAGCAGAGACAAAGGGAATATTTATGGTCGTGGAATTAGAAATCAAAAGTAAAGTATTTGTGTATGCATTGTTTTATTTGTTTTAATCCCACACCACCTTCACCAAAAGCAAGAACAGAACCCAACAAGACATTGCGGATTGAAAAATATCCAGTTAAAATATATCAGAGAAGAAAGAAATTAAAATGACTATATAGCTGCCTATTTCCCAACCATGAAAAGTGAGTCTGGATTTACTGCACTGCCATCAAATATTCAAGTATAGGCTATGTCAACTGTCCAGGGGCAGGGAGATCTCTTGCTGGGGAGATGCTACTTAAATGTCTCTTTACAAGCCCTTGCCATTAAAAATTGACTCTGGGAGAATACAATGAAAAGAGCAAACTTCCAGACAGTCACTGAGAGCAGTTTCCCATAGGGCACATAGCAAATGGTTACAGAGGCCATGAATGACTGTGCTGCTAATTCATGAACAGAAAAGAAGGTTCCCGGCTGAAACTAATGACTTGAGCTATCTCTGTAATGTTTAAAAAACACATTCCAATGTTCCTTTGGAAAATAACTTTCCTCTTTCGACTAGCCTTCAAGGTGGAGATTTTTAATCCTAGTCAGTATCTAATGGAGTTGTTTTTCTCTGTGTAACTGTTTCAACTGGTTTTTTTTTAAATAAAAAATACACACACAATGGTTGTACACAGATTTGATTGTTTTGTAAAAATTGCTTCAATATGCATTTCATTTATGAATTGCTTCTAGGAAACAGCAGCAGCAGCAACAACAAAAATAATAGAAAAAGACCAAGCAAGCTGCCCTAGGCCAGGTGTGGAAAACCTTTGCCCCCCAAGATGCTGCTGAACTACAACTCCCAACAGCCCCCATAAGCATGGTCAAAAAGGCCAGGGATGATTGAATCCGCAGCTCAGCAACCTCTGGAGGATCGAAGATTCCCCACACCTGCCCTGAGCAATAACCAGCCTATACAGCTTAGCTGACAGGTCATTTACCAGTTCTTTTTAGGTCCTATGTATTGTGGGGAAAGAGACATTGATCAGAATACAATAAATAAATGCAGCTGAAAATGGCATGAATTAAATTAAAGGAAGAAGGCCCCTCTATGCTTTTTTTTTGACATCATTAGAGCTCTTGAATGGTATCAACTACTGACCAGAAAATGTGTCTTCCTTTTTTTGACATAGCTCTCGTTTTAAGTGCTTTAAAGCGATTTGTAACTTTTAAGACACTTGACTCTGAGGACACACTTTATTTCAACATCAAAGCTGAAGCCAATTGACCAGGACAGTGCAGCTTCACTTCTTCACGTTAACAATCACTGCAGCACTTTTGATCTAAAGTGTTCTTTTGTTTTCATTTCCACTAGTTTCTTCCACCCTCCTGTAATTTAGCTGGCTGTGATTAAAAGCAATTTGCAGTCCATTTCAATTATTGTGTCAGATGCCAGGATCCAACTGGTATTCATGTATCTTTTATTCTACAAAGGTCTTCTTCAGAAATGGATACCCTTGAAAGCAAAAAATCTTAAATCTGTCACTGATAAAACCTTGCAGGTCATGGGGATCAGTTATTTTATCATCACATTTTCAAAATCTATTTGTGCAACATATGTGGGATTAGTTTGTTGTTGCTTTTTTAAGACTGGGCGCTTGGACAGACTAACAAGAATTCACAGATTCACACATCAAAGATTCACATATCAGCATGTTGACACCCCTCATCACAAAACACACCCACCCACCAGAACTGCTTTCCTGTTTTAGAAGTTAGAAACAAAAGCATGTTCATAATGTCAACACTATCAACAGGGCTCTGTTGGTTTCTAAACCTACACCACAGTCAAAATGCTCAGTTTCTTCCTTTGACAGCATGAGGACTAGGTTCTGCATAAGGTCCTGGACAGCATCTTCTCACTTGCTTGTGAAACTCTGATCATGTGGATTCTGAGATATTTAACAACATTTTTAAGATTGTTAACGATAAGCAATTTATTATGGATCAACTTACAAACTCACCTGGGATTTCATTGGCTACAACTGAAGGAGCGCTGGATTGGTTACTGTTTATTTGCTGGTGACTTATCATATGACAGCACTGCGGAACGGCATTGTTTACCATGTAGAGAGTATCTGGCACATTGGACATTCTAACCATCCGTAAACGAACCAGGTCAGTCTGTTCCACCATCATCTCATCTAGAACCGACTGAAACAACACAGGTTGAAACAAGAGAGTTTACTTAACATTTTCTCTGATTTCCTGTCAACATAAAACAATAAATGCCATCAGTGTGACACTGCATTATCTTCCTTTTCCAGATATGAAACACATAAAAATGACCTGACCATGTTCAGGAGCACATGTTCCCTTTAAAAACATCAAACATCGTGTTCTTTTCAGTCACTGATCCTCATCCGTGCTCATAACTTAATCAGAATAATGACATAAACTCCAAAAGCCTCAGCCCAGCACCAGTACTAAAAACAAATTAATAATAGTAATAAAAACGATCCACTTCTACTGCTGCAAAACTCCACACCTCATTCCCACTTGAGCAAAACCTGAAGCAGCTCTTAAGTACAAAGATTGCTGGAGGCTGCAATGCTTGCCTTTAACACATCTGAATACTTCTCTGTGAAAAGAAGAGGGGTGCACAATCATCTAAGGGTCTTTCTCAGTAATAGTCCCCCATTTGTGGAATGCCCTCCCTAGTGAACTGCATCTGCCTCCCTCATGTATTGAGTTTCAGGTGGAATTTAAAAATATTCTAGTTTATACAGGCATTTGATGGCTGAAAGGTAATATTCCTGGCAAACCTGAAACCACTGACTGAGAGGATATGATTGCTTTTAGCTGTTTTTATAATGTTTTTACTGATATTGTCATTGATATGTTTGCCACCCTGGGCTACTCTGGGAGGAAAGGAGGGATATAAATCACCACCACCACCACCACCTACATATAAGACCACAAGTAGCATGTTCATACAGTTGCTGCAGGAAAAGAGAACCCTAACTTCATTCTCTGTGCCCAAGGAATAGCCCCCTTGTTGCTTCCAGCCCCTTTTTGTTCACCCATGAGTTTCCTAACATATAAACATGAGTCACAGCAAATATGTATTTTGTTTAGAAAGCAAATCTGAACTTCTGGCCCGGGAGAAAAAAACTCAGGGAAACCCAAAGAGGAAATGAAAAAGAATGTAAGCCCTTTCAATGCATGTACAAGGGGGCAGCATAACAGGCATGGAAAAGAGAGCTGAAACCTTTTTCTGCTGGGAATAACTGCACTAATGTATCGGTGAGTTACAGAGATGGAAGGACTTTGTCTTCTGTTTGGCCAGATGCCCATATTCTCTGCAGGTGCAGGCAATGCAGTGCCTTCCAGATGTTGGACCACAACTCCCAGAACCAATGGCCAGGTTTTATGAGAGCTGTAGTCCACAACCTCTGGAAGGCACTGGAGTGCTTTTAGACGCTCAGCTCTTTCTGAACACCATTTTGCATCCAGAGCATAAGGACGCGGGTGGCGCTGTGGTCTAAACCACAAAGCCTAGGGCTTGCCAATCAGAAGGTCGGCGGTTCGAATCCCCACAACGGGGTGAGCTCCCGTTGCTCAGTCCCTGCTCCTGCCCACCTAGCAGTTCGAAAGCACGTCAAAGTGCAAGTAGATAAACAGGTACCGCTCCGGCGGGAAGGTAAACAGCGTTTCCATGCGCTGCTCTGGTTTGCTAGAAGTGGCTTAGTCATGCTGGCCATATGACCCGGAAGCTGTACACCGGCTCCCTCGGCCAATAAAGCAAGATGAGCGCTGCAACCCCAGAGTCGTCCGTGACTGGACCTAATGGTCAGGGGTCCCTTTACCCTTTACCTATGCATCCAGAGCACCCTGTTCAGATGCATTACAAAGAAATGTTGTTAACTGTGAGGTGAGTTATGAGGCACACATTATCAGAACCTACTAAGTAGTAAGTCTTATTACCTTAGCCTCCTCCACATATGGTGAAAACAGCCTTGGCCTCACATAAATGCCCACATTCTTTTGTCGCAGCCAGGCATTTGACTTTCCACCTTCCGCTGTCGGCAACATATCCGAAGGAGGAGTGCTGATGAGACCTCTCTTCATCTTTAACAGAAAAAGGTGGCATCTTACAAAAGAGTTCAGGAATGTTTACGTTCTTTGTAGACAATAAACCATTTGCAACATATATGGGCAGGCTGGTGAATAACAACCAAGCCCGAATTAAGCTTTTTTCTACACCAAATTTGAAGGTCTGCAGTAAGAGTCATCTGCAACATCCTCAAAAACAAACAAGACATTTATCTGTGTGATATAATGCCCCACAGTGACCTTAAAGAGACACTCACAGAATCAGTCAGGACTTCACTGTTCATAGGCAAAATATGCTCAATACGGACAAACGGTAGGAGAGGAGAAAGGATCTCTTTCAGTTCCTCAATGTCAAGATCTCGCCTCTTTACACCTCGCTTGTTCACACTGTGAGCTGTGCCACTCAGCAAATTGGGCTCTGCAGGAGGGGAAATAAGCAGACAGTTCCACCTGAGCATTTTAAAAAAATCTATATCTCTTCTACAGCAAGGGATGAAAGCGAACAAGAGATTCCCATACGGTTTGATATAGCTGGCTTGTCTACCAGGATTTTAAAAAGCAAGGACACATATCTCACAGAAAGTCATCTATTGCAAAACTATTTTTCTATCTGACTGGGGTTGTTATTGAAGCTGCAGGTCCATTCTTTACAGCTTCTTCAGGGCTTTACATTTGCACATCATCCCAGGATTTTTAAAGAAACAACAGTCCTTTCCACAAAGGAAATCCTACCATGTGCTTAGGAAAAGAAAAGGAGTGCAAGTCAACAATGCATCTGTATCTGTCGTGTGCAGGGAGAGCCCTACCATAAGCCACTTGGCTCACGTTGCAGACTGGGAGGGGTGGCATACTGTGTGTCCCTGCTACCCTGTCCACCAATGCTGCCACTCTCTAACTTGTGATGCTTCCTCAGAGTGAGGAACTGTGGACACAGTTATATAAAGAGCACCTGTAACCTCTGCTTTGCTTCCAATTACTATTTAAAACCCCCTAAAAATGATTATAATTCTAAAGGTAATTTTATTTTTTTTTTTTAAATAATATTTATTAAAATTTTTCAAAAATACAAAAAATATCACTTTACGGGACTCCCCCCTTCCCCCACCCCTACCATATTTCCCTTTCATATTGTTGGCCAAACAAGTTCCCCATTCAAATTGAAACTTAATTTGTTTTACAGTAAAAAAAAAAGAAAAAAAAAAACCCAGTGTTCTTTCCCCAAGACCCACCCCATGTCATTCCACAATTTCCATTTTTTAATAAAAGAAGCACCCCAGATAATAGAAACAGAAAAGGTAGAGAATAAAAAAAATATAATGAATAATAGACCAATTCAGCAATAAATAACCAAGTTGGCAAGCCTTTGGAGTTTTAGTTCTCCCCCCCCTGTCCCCGGTTTAATTTCCCCCTGACCATCAACCCCTGGTGTCTGCCTGGAATTCTTAAGACCATAAATCACAACTTTTCCCCAACTCCTTGCTGGCTTTTTCTTTTTTAAAATTAAAAATAAATTTTTTTGAAAATCAAAATTATTATTATTATCATTATTTTTCAAAACTTTAACTTCAGTCTTTAATAAAACTGTAATAGAACTCCCTCCATTGTTCTTTCCAGATTGTAGTCTGATTTCCCTTTGTTCCGCTGCTAAAACGTTGTAGTTCGAAAGTTTGGTAAGTCTGCAGGGATGGTTGTTATTCAGGGGCACAACCTTACGTTCAGTCCCTTCCTTTCTTCAATAGAAAAATCTATTGTCTCCTTTAAAAAAACAAAAAAGAAAACACCCTGAAGACGAGATGTTATTTCCGTTTTGCAGCTTTCCCAGAAGATAACCAGTCCTGTAAAGTTCCATTGGTGTTTTTCCACTTTCCCAATCCTTGTAATGTCCCGAAACTCCTCAAGGGGGATTGTTGTATCTTTGTTTCCTCTAATCCAAAAGTCAATTTGTTATCCATATTCGCCATTTTGTATCCAAATTTTAACAAGTTGTAGCAAATTGTATCAAATTTAACCAGCCAAGTTCTCATAATAAAATCCACTCCGCTTTTCGACTTTGACAGCTATTTTGACAGCTGTCAAGATCTCCGACTCCTTTCACCAGGCTCTCTCTTCAGTCACCCCGGTTCCCAGGGGGGGGGGTTGCGTTTCCCTTCTCCAGTTCCTCCTCCAGCACAGTTCTTGTAGTTCCCCATCGTGAAATTTTGGATTTTTATCAGCAATGCAAGCCTTTTTGGGTCTTGGTTTCCCCGTCCTTGTTTTGGAAAGTTTACAATAGGGAGGGGACTGACTTCCTTTTTGGATCCCCCCCGCTCGTATCCAATTCGAAAAAAAAATTTTTTTTTTTTCCTCCTTTTGAACCCGATTTCCAAATTTACTCACGGGTTGTTGTTGAAAAGTCCGAATTTTCAATGGAAGAAGTCAGCGCTCTCCGCCGAATGGCATGCGGCTTCGCTCAGCAGGGGAAGCAGAGAACTCAAGGCACCACGCTTCTCCCCGGCACCCGATCCGTAGCCTTTAAAAAGGCTCCTTCACGAGTCGGGAGGGCGCTAACGGTGCAAGCCGAGTCTCCATGTCCACGGCCTCCGTGGCCGTGGTTTCTAAGGGTCCCCGCATCGCCGGTGCGGTAGAACCCAGCCCCTGCCGAGCAGACTCCCTCCGGAGCTCGGAGGGAGTCCGCCATTCGGCGATGGCGCCAACCCGGAAGTCCCTCCTAAAGGTAATTTTAAATATCTTGCCACCGCTGCACCAAGGGAACAGTGACACAGACTCTGCTCTCTGAGCGACCACGCTCACAATGCCTTGCTTTGAGGAACTGCCTGTGATAAGAACAGTTTTATTCAAGTGGATTGCCTCATTCATCTGAGTGCAGCAGGCACCTTCCAGTGCTCTTATCTGAGCTGCTCCATCACCATCCATCAAAGTGAATGGAGGAGTTTTTATGGGCAGGGAAGCTCTATGTGAACACTGGAGTTCTTATGTCTGCAAGGAATCTGCGAGATCGGGGCAAATGAGTTTAAGGCTCAAGATGCCAGAGAGATGTCATGAATTTCGGTACTGAGGCATAATCCATCAGGAACATCTCCCGAAATGGGGAAGAGATGCTAAAATAGAGACAGGAATGGCCATAAATAACTCAGTGGCAGAGCACATGTTCTGCATGCGGAACGGTCCAGACAGGTTCACTCTCTGGCATCTCCAGTGAAAAAGATGCCAAGTAAAAGAATTAGGAAATCTCTTTCAGATTCTGGAGAACTGCTGCCAGTTAGTGTGGACAAAGCTGGTAGTACAAATCTGGCAGCTTCATATGTATTATACATCTCTACAGTGAAGGATCCAGGGTTTGTTCAGCTTTTTAACTTACAGATATCAGTTTCTCTTTTAATTACCAGTTTAGATAGGCCCATTAAGAAGTACCGTACTTACCTCGGTCTGCTATTCTTTTCATCAGCTGATGTTCACCCCATTTAACAAGATACTTCAGGACATCTTGCTCACTCGCCTATCAGAGAGACATTCAACAAATGAACATTGGAGCATCAATGAATTACACCCAACCAAATTGCTCAATGCAAACAGCATTTATTACTCTTGCTCACAACAAGAGGGACCTCTCACAATTCTAGATAAACTGTATAAAAATGCAGCAAAAATATTATTCCTATAACACAGAAGAATTTATACGTGGGTGGTATACAACACCAAATTGTTCAATTTAAATTTAGACTTACAATTTGCAAAATGACAATTTTTGGAAAAATAAAGCAACAGATATCTTAAAGCATATCCTTGCTCATATCCTTAAGACTATAAACTTTTGCCAATAGGTACTGAAGATTATAAATAAGATTATACTGTTACCAAAAATTTCAACATCAAAATATGCTTCATGGGGTATCTGAAAGGCATAGTAAATGAGGAAGATCTGAAACATAAGATGATCACTAACCTTAGTCACTAACCTCAGTGATCCTAAGCCAAGACCACTACAGCTAGATTACACCATGCTAACACCATGAAGCTGATTCCACCCCCCACCCAATATTCTGAATGTGCCAAAGGACAGCAGGGAGGCAAAGGGCAAGAACTGACAACAGATAATGGCTGTCTACTAAGACCAGTAAAGATTTGTGGGCCCCTAACTCTACTTTAAGACATGTGTGTGGAAATATTACTAGCAGTCTGCCTTTCTAATTAAGGATGCTCAGGTATTCTCTTCTGGCATAAGCTAGTTGTATGGACCAAAACAGTTTCCCACCCCCATGACACACCTAGAACCCAAATCACATAAGCATGTATTGAAACTGCAATAGTAAGTAAGTAAGTAAGTAAGTAAATAAAGCTCATTTGAGATGAGGTAACACACACTAATGGTGTTTCCTCCATTGATTAAATTGCAGAATGGGGCCGGGGGAGGGGGAGGGAGAGCGGGCACTGAGTAGTTGAAATCAAAGGGATTTTGTACAGCTCCTGCAAGAAAAGTGTTTAAATGATGAGCTAGATTTTCCCTTTTCTTCCCCAAGACATACATTTTTAGCGTGAGAACTACTATATAATTTCCATAAACCTCTGAACAGGCAAGGCAAAAATTAAACCAAGAAGAGTTTCAGTTAAAGTAATTTGCAACTGCTTCTAGACTATTATTAGGCTTTCAAGAAATAGTTTATACTGCCAGTTTGGGTTGGGTTATGTGCCAAGAAAGCAGAATAGTTTTCTTAATCACTACCTCTGCTAGAGGCTTGTGTGTACATATGCCAGAATAAAGAGAGAAAGAGTCCATTCTGTACACACACACACACGGCTCTCTCCCCACCCCCCCCCAGCAGTTAAGATTGAAGATCAGCATGCTTCTGTTCTGTACTACTGGTAAGTGATTAACAAAACTGGGTTCAGGACATAATTGGGTACAATTTGACACACAGAGAGAGAAGGAGAAATGATTACCTGTAAGTAGTCAGACTGGATGGCAGTTTGCAGGTGGTCTTTGCCGAGTTCATAAAAGACATCTGAAGTCATGACCTGTGTAAATTCCTCACAGAGGAAATGCAGTGCTTGGCGATGAACCCACTTGGAGCCGTACGGCTGAGAACTCCACTTGAGAATGGCAATAAAGGTGTCTAGTGAGATGCTCTCAGCGATAATATCCTCACAGCCTACAAAGAGCAGAACACCAAATACTGTTCAGTGAGGTTCAGCTCTTCAGGAAGGAACACTAAGTGCCACTGTGTATAGAACTACGCCTGCCTTTTAAGCAAGATTACAAAAGGATTTAACTACCAACATCTACTTAGTGTTTAACACAGTTGTGAACGGGGTACAAAATTTCAGCCTAAGAATCCAATTCATGGGATGTGTCGTCCTGTAGTGTAAATTATGTCGGCAGCAGTTCCCCAGCCTCTTGGCCAGAGGTCTTTATAACTAGAGATCCTTTTATTGAACTGAAACTGAATCTGGGCTACATACATTCAGAGACTGCACAGCGAATTATGGCTTCTTCATGTACACTTCAGAACTCTATGCTGTAAGTGCCACTTCTCTTTTAACAATAAATGTGTCTGCAGTTCACTTTACACTGAACTGAATTAAGCATTCAGTGTAAATTAAGTTACCTTCAGGTACTTGTGCTAAAGTGGCACATACCATGTGCAAAGAACTCAGAACTGCCTTAATTATTTTGTATAAAAGCTTAAAGCTTTGGTACTTTCTGCATTGAAGTCAAGTACCTATGTTGTCACAAACTGTTTTAAATGCTATTTCTGTCCAAACTTCAGTTAAACTTCTTAGAATTATGCTTAATCTAATTATTTGTTGTCAGTCCTGCAGTATCCTAATGGTAAACTTTAAGCATTTGAAAGCTTTTATTAAACACATATTTCAGCCACAAATAGTTTGTCAGACAATTGTTATTTGGAATTCACAGCTAAAGAAACATGATTACTATACATTCATTATGCATATACTTTAGATAACAGGGAATACTATTGAGAAGACCACATCATTTTCTTCAGTTGCAGGCTTGAAAAGTGCCAATAATTTTGCAAATCAAAGAAGCTCAATCCCTTAAGTATTTTAAAGGACTCAATTGTGGGAAAAGCAGGGAGATCATGAATACCATACAGGAGATTGTTCAAAAGACACACAGAATATATTTATGAGAACAAGGCAGTATACTGTTTTATTTAATCCATTTGGGCTGGCATATAATGAATTAAGAGGAATAGAAAGGCAGCACATTTTTAGCAAAATCACACACAGATTTTGCATAGAGAATGGTGTGCTCCAACAGAATGCAAATATTTTACACACATTAGTCAGAGTTTGAAAAAAAAGAGTCAACATAAATGCTTACCCTCTAAAATTATTTATTAGCATATCAGTATCTATGTTAATCACACATGGCATATCAATTGCCTACAAGCCACCTCATTTTCAAAATCTTTCCAACAGATCATCAGAAGTCTAGCCAGCAAATTTATATTACAGTAGCCAAAGTCACAATGCTGCTTGTAAACACAAGGACTGCAGTAGGTTGTTATTTTCCTTCTTTCAAGAACCAATACAGTGGTACCTCAGGTTAAGTACTTAATTCATTCCGGGGGTCCATTCTTAACCTGAAACTGTTCTTAACCTGAAGCACCACTTTAGCTAATGGGGCCTCCTGCTGCTGCGCCGCGCTGCCGGAGCCCGATTTCTGTTCTTATCCTGAAGCAAAGTTCTTAACCCGAGGTAATATTTCTGGGTTAGCAGAGTCTGTAACCTGAAGTGTATGTAACCTGAAGCGTATGTAACCCTAGGTACCACTGTATAGCATAGTCAAACCTTGGTTGTCGAACATAATCCATTCCGGAAGCCCGTTCGACTTTCGAAACGTTCGACAACTGAGGATCAAAGGGTGGTCAGCAAAGTCAATGGAGAAAAAAGAAAAAGAACTCCCTGGAAGCCATTTGGCTTCCAAAAATCATTTGAAAACCGGAGCAGTTACTTCTGGGTTTTCGGCATTCAGGAGCCGAAACGCATGATAACGGAGGTGTTCGGGAGCCAAGGTTTGACTGTATACACCTTCAATGACTATGCCTCTACCAATGTACCTCTTATAGGTATCAATGAAGACAGTGGGATGCTTACAAACATGCTGGGCTTCAAAGTCAAATTCGACTCCCATCCATCCGTCACAGAGATTATATTCTAGACAAGTTAAGCCACTGCACAACACAGAAATATGATAAGAGAATAGCAGGGTTTCAACGATAAAGAATCACATGACAGCTTGTCAAACTGTAGAAATGTTGATCTCACAGTCGGATCATTTCAGCATTAAGCTTGCTGACAACTCAAGGTTTCACCTGTTCAGTGGCGTAGCATTCGGGGGGGGGGGCACAGGGAGCAGTTGCCCCAGGCACAAAATTGTTAGGGGTGCAAAATTTCAACACCCAGCGCTGCCTCAATACAGCTGCACAGTTCCATCATCGGACTCCACTGAAAACGGTTTCTCCATGCGAACTAGGAAGTGACCTCTCCAGACAATGGAATGACTCTTCTTATGTCTACAGCTGCAATCTCCTGATGCAAATGCCATTAGGCAGTTCAATGTACACACGTACTCCATCCATTTCCCACCTTGCACTCTCTCCACGGCCCTGGCAACCCACGCTACACCACTACACCTGCTACTTGCTTTTTCCAGACTACATCCAACCTATCCAACTTCTGCGTACAAACTGCCAGAACGAGCATACCTCATGATGAATATAGAATGATTTCTAATCCTCATAGATGGGCTGGAGCCTAAAAGAATATCCTGGGTCCACTAGACCAGTAGCCTTTAACCTTTTCAGACCTGGGACCTATCTTTAACACAAACATGCCTTATGGTATTTGTTTCTTAATTCTTTACCATGTATTTGCATGGTGGGAGTGCCACTGTTGTGACACCTTAGATCAGGGCATGACCCACCAGTTGAAGAACAATGGACTAGAGCAGAGTGACATTAGAATTTGCTAATTTCAGTCGACAAGGGCATGTCTACTGGTTGTGAAGCTCAATAGATCAACATAAGTTCTATAAATATGAAATCCCTTCAACTTTAAATTCTTATGATTATTATTTTTTGGCAGGGGAGAATCTGACAATAGTTGCATCTAATTTATTAACCCACAAATAATTAAAGTACTTCCCTCTTGCTACCTATAGAGCAGGCAAATCCTACTTCCAAGAGACAGCAATCTACTTCCACTATAAGAAAACTAGCAATGATCTACCCATTGGATTGTCCAGAATTGTTGAGCTTCATCAAAGTTGTTGACCTTTCCTTTTTGGGGGGAGGAATAACCAGAGTTGCTGAGCTTTTTGGGGGAGGATGAGCCAAAGTTGTTCAGCTTTTGGGGAGGGAGGGTGATCAGGATCACGCAATCAACCATGACCACAGACACCCCACGGATCACAATCATCTGGTTGGACACCCCTGCTATAGAAGGAAGCTCAGCTCAAGGAAGCAAACTCATAAGGGGTCCACATCCTTTCTGCCCCCCAATGAAATATTTGAGAGTGCCAGCCCCCCACCAAGTTTATGGGCATTGCCATTGCCCCTCCTCTGTGAGAAAGTGCCTTGAAGGAACACTGCTGCCAGCCAGCACTCGTTCGCACACTCCCCAGCTCCCTCTCTCCCCTGCCCACTGCTGCTCTGTTGCCAGGCTTGGGGATGGGAAGTGATACCAATGGAGGCAAATGGACTGTCTGCAGGAGCAAATGATCAGGGTGGGGCTTACCTGCCCAGCACTCAATATTTTATTCAAGTTGCTATCTCTGGATCGTCTCCCATTTTCTCTGAAAAAGAGGCTCTTCAACTTTATTCTAAAATACTCATTTTTTAAAAAAAAATCCTAACCATGATGCATAAGACCCAAGAAGCCACTATGACAAACTACACAACCCGCTCCTCCACTGTAACAGTCCTTTCGGCTTCAGGTGGGAAATATCAGAAAAGCTCTACTGGCAAGTGCAATACAAGACCAGCATGGCCCAGGAGGAGATTTGTGCTAGTATGTTTGAGGAACAGCTTAACGTTTCTAAACAAGGCAAATGAATTTTCATCAAAGGCACGATGCTGCATCTAATCTTGCATAAGGATTCTCTTTCTGCTTAATTCCACTGCAATTGTGTACAAGCTGGTTGTAAAACTGTCGTGTTTACAGGCAAATAACTCTCAAGGTCTTGAAGGAGACAGATGAAAAACATATATTTTTGGTCACAAGGAATGGAACAAACAGCTGGTCAAAAAGAGAAATCTTGCAACTGTTCTAAATATGTTTGTTTTGAAGTGATTAAAATGGGGTGGCAATTTCTCCTGTGCTAAAAAGCTGCTGAAGAAAAAGCCTCAAGAAAAAGCCTTTGCCCACAATCAATTGCTAACAGGGAAAAATCTGTACTAATGCAAAGCTACTAACCAGCTAATATGTTTTTAGTAACCAAGAATGTGTGGCAAGGCTCACATTGACAATAACACCCAAAAAGGAAGATGCATGATAGATGAACCCCAATTCAGCATCCTGAGAACCTCAGCTTTGTTTCTTCTTAAGCATAAATTTCTAGATCTTATGGCTGTGATGGCAGGCTTGAATGCACTCACCCAATACATGATGACTTATCAGGAGGTGGTGGGAAGAACTAAGTAGAGCCTTAAAAGTATCAGTGTCCATCAGAGCCCCTTCCCTCTCTCCATAGCCAGAGGAAACCAAATAGACTAGAGTATGCAAAATGAGCACAGGGAGGGAAGCCATTTATTTCACTTTTGTAATTTATACTGTCACATAATTTAAATATTTTAGCACATGCTTTGTACATCCTTGACAAACATTTGTTGCTAAAAGAAACTCAGTTTTTGAGGCTTTTGTTTTGTTAACAGAAGCCTCTATTATCCAATCATGAACTTAATGAACTCTGCTAGGAACAAATGTGCAATCTACAACCCTCGGAAAACAAAAGCAAAGGTGCCAATTTTAAATAATCAATCAGGACAGCACCCTTCATTTATGTATAATATCATGATATATCACATGACAGCAAATTCAAAACAGAGTAGACTTGTTTAGAACTCCAGTTACTGCAGACTTCAGCAACTGGCTTCTTTAACATGCTATGCCTTCTAGCTATGCATGCAGTAATGACAGTGGTGAGGAAGAAAAGTTTATGTAGGTGTTTTTTTTATAAAAAAAAAAAGGTTAGCCCTTCACATGAAGCATATTGGTCATCTGCAAGATCCAGAAGTTGCTTTGATCCTTTTAAAACTCAGTAGAACACCTTTCCCACAGATGAGTTTTGCGAATGCAGTAATTCAAAATGGAATGCAACATACAAGAGACTGAGCTAGTTTACACATCACACAAAGTCAAAGCTCTTTAGCCACTAACAATGGTTAGTGAGGAGAGAACTTAACCACAAGCCCTGGGTTGAACAAAAAGATCTGGGGAGAAGCAAAGTGGCTGTGAGTTCCTTTCCAATAACTTGCAAGTTCTCTATTCAAGTCGATAAACAATGGTTTATGGGCCCAAAGTTGTTGTGTCTAAATTAGGCCTTAGCTTGAGAACTGTACTGCTGCACCTTGTATGAATAGGAGCCCTTTCTAAGAAAGGCATTCATATTTTTAGTTCCTGCACAGCTTCCATATGTATCACTCTTCTGGAATCACTGCAACAACACCCTTGTGGAGGAAAGGGTGTGACAGAGCAAGCCCTTAAGTTTCCAACAACACAATGATCACCACCCTCTTCATGAGCTAAATAGGGGGTGGGGAGAAGACCCAGGTAACTATCAACTGGTGAGCTTGATGTTTATACTGGGAAAGGTATGAGATAATTCAACAGTCGTTCTGTGACCCTTAGAAAAGGATGCTGTGTCTACTAAGAAATCCAGCATGGATTTCTCAAAAACAAGCTATGCCAGATGAATCTCATTTCTTTTTTTGGTGGCGTTACAAGCTTGGTGGATCAGGGAAATGCTGTGGACATGATGTATCTTGATTTTAGTCAGGTTTCTGACAGTCTTCCATGATATTCTCATGGAGAAGTAGGTAAAATGTGGGCTGGAACAAGGTAACTGTTATGTGGAGTTGTAGCTAGTTGAACCCAAATGTGCTCACTAATGGTTCCTCAGCATCCTGGAAAAAAGGGACAACTGAGGTGCCAAAGGGTTCTCTCCTGAGCTCATTGTTGTTCAACATATTTTATAAATGACATGGAGGAAGGAATTAAAGGAGTGCTGCAGATAACAGATTGGAGAACTGAGCCCAAACTGACAAAATGAATTTCAATAGGGACAATGTAAGGTTCAACACTTAGGGAAGAATAACCAGCTGCACAAATGTAAGATAGGAGAAAATGATCTAGGGGTCTTAGTAGACGACAAGCTTAACGTGAGTCAACAGTGTGTGATGCAGCAGCAGCAGCAGCAGCAGCAGCAGCAAAAAAAAACCCCAAAACCCTAATACTATTCTAGGCTGCACCTACAGAAGTATAGTGTCCTGGTCAAGGGAAGTAATAGCACCACTCTATTCTGCCTTGGTCAGACCACACCTGGAGTACCGTGTCAAGTTCTGGGCACCCCAGTTTAGAAAGGAAATTGACAAGTTGGAATGTATGCAGAGGAGGGTGACCAAGATGATAAAGGGTCTGGAAACCAAGCTTTATGAGGAACTGTTGAGGGAGTTGGGTATGCTTAGCCTTGATAAGAGGAGGCTGAGAGAAGAGATGATACCAATCTTCAAATATCTCAAGGGCTGTCACATGGACGATGGAGGAAGCTTGTTTTCTCCTGCTCTGGAAAGCTGGACCTGAACCAATGGCTTCCAGTTACAAGAAAGGAGATTGCAACTAAACATCAGGAAGAACCTTCTGATCGTTAGAGCTGTTTGACAGTGGAATGAACTCCCTTGGAAAGTGGTGGCCTCTCCTTCCTTGGAAGTTTTAAAGCAGAGGTTGGAAGGCCATCTGTCATGGATGCTTTAGCTGAGAATCCTGCATTGCAGGGGGTTGGACTAGACGACCCTCAGGGTCCCTTCTAACTCTTCAAGTCTATGATTCTATGGAAATGTTAAGAGTGGGCAGAAAAGAAGGCAGCAGAGTTAGCAAACAGGGACATAGTCTGTCAATGATCATTAGTATTTGTTTGAAGCCCTGCATTCCTAGAACACAAACAGGCTGCTGCAGGGGGAAAAAATAGGTCATTGCTTTCAAATTGCTTCCCTGCTGGAGTTCAATTTCTTTGAAATGTCAATTATAACTTGACTGTGTAACAGGCCAATCTTCTATTCTCACTGCATTAGTGTATTTACTGTATACCATATTTATTTCTGCATCTCAAAAGATAAGCAAACGATTAAAGCCAGCAACTGGCTTGAGACTAAGTGAATAAAGGAATAAACAGAAAAACAAGTGCCTTGTGATATGTGTCCTTTGACTATTTCAGTATTCATGCTCCAGTGATCTACAACTTTGGCATATATCCATTGTTCTGAAGCCAGCACCATGATTCAGTCTATAAGCTTTTCTGCTCTGGGATATCTAACGTTTGGATGTTTCAATCACGGTGAAATCCAGTGAGTTTTTGGGCACAGGATAATACATGCATGCAAATGAACATTTGAAATTGTTAATGCCTCAGAGGAAACAGATACAGCAGGAAAATCATGAAGAATGATTAATGCAAACAACATCGGAATACCAATTTTGAATTCATTTTAATGTTTGGAATACTAAAAAGAAACTTACTGCTTAGAAGTGGTGCAATGCAAATGCTTCAAAAATTTATACAGACCATGTTACAAATATTTCCTCTCTGTGTCATCCAAGATGAGGCATAAGCTACTTACAGAAGCAGGGACTGTCAAAGAAACACTTTGCATGCGGTGGGAGGCTGGGATTTGGCACCTGAAGCTAACAAAGCAGAAGCCCACTCTGGAATATAATGATCTCCGGAGACGTTCTTTAGGATTTCTGCTAAGAAAGGAGGGGGCCAAACCATGGTGACAATCACTGCTGTACGTGTTTTTGACACATAGCCCATTTTACACAACAAGTTTGCATCATGGGCAGAGTTTCTTGCTGTGTTCCTCTGCGTTCAGCAATGCAGCACATACAGGGCTCTGCCAAAAGCAAGCTCAGACAAAACCTCACGGACGGTCAAAAGAAATTCCATTAACGTGGCACAATGCAAATATATTCCAGCTTGGGCAAAGCTACAGCCATGACCACTAAGTTCTGTGTGCTCTGTACACACACAAAACACACTTAAGCTTCTGAAATGGATACAATCATTTTTAGGCTGAAATCCTAAACATACTCATTGGGAAACCACTGGAAATTAATAGACTCTGTGTAAATAGTCGTTATGATTTAGAGTGTTAATCAAAATGGACTTTAAGGCATTTATATAGTGCTGTATGCCTCTGAATACCAGTTACTGGGAATTGCAAGTGGGGAAGAGTGCTCTTGCACTCTGATCCTGCATGTGAGAGTCACATAGGCACATGACTGACCTTTGTGAGAACAATATGCTGAACTAGATGGGCCTTTGGTCTAATCCAGAACGGGTCCATTCTTTTATAGACCTGAAGTTAGGGTTGCCATATTTCAAAAGGTGAAAATCCGGACACAACAAGTTGTTGAGTTTTTTTAGGGCAATCGCCCGATAGTCCCTCCACCACTGTTTGAGCCAGAGCCCAGGAGCCTGAACCAGAGCTGCACACACAATTTTTTTAAAAAACAAGCAAACAAAAAATCCAGACTATTTGCTTTAAAATGCAAAATTCCCCCCGGATGGGGATGTAGGACCCCCAAAAGAGGACATGTCTGGGAATTCCTGGATGTAGTGCAGCTTCCCCATTAGAATCTATAGCTCCAGAAAGACTTCACTGAAACTGAAGCTGGAACCAGCTCTCTTTGGATTCAGCACAATATTCCTGCCACTCTCTTTTAAAGGAGGAGCTGTTATTTTCTTGGGGGGGATGCAGGGGTATGCATACCCCTAAACATTTTGTGAATCTAAGTTTGGCCTCACTGAGGGGCAGTATTTCAATATGAGTACCCCAAAACTTTTTTTTTTTAAGAGAAAAGCACTGGGGAGGAGTATACACTCTCAGCTCCATAAAACTGGGCTGGTGGAGGGAGAAGAGGGGACAGCCTTGCTCTGGAGTGAAAGAGATTGTTCACTATGATTAAAATGTTATTAAAGCACATTTTTTTTCCATATGATAGAGCTGTAGCAGCTTGCTGCCTGCTGCCCAGGAGGACTCCCCTGAGTGAGTGCCTGAGGGCCCTGCTCTTGCCACTTACCACCTGGCCCAGGGCAGGGCCTGACAGGCCTCACTAGGACAGTTGTTACTGCCGGAGGGGCACAGAGTGTTTTTTAAAATGTTTTTTAAAAAAATTTTCTTTTGGATTTTTTGTATGTGGGGGGTGGGGGGTGGGATGGATGTTTGGCTGGGCTTGGGGAATTATTATTTTTATTTTGATGTTTTTGTAATTTTTACATTTTTTTTGTTTGTATTGTTTTATTGGTTTTGTTTGTTTGTTTAAGGTGTTATTTTGTTCTTAGGGGGAGGGGTCAGGGCTGCCGGGGAGTGGGCCCCAGCCCACAAAATGGCTGGGGCATGTTCCATGGGGGGGGGATGCACTGGGACAACCGATCTCAGTGATCACGGGTAGGAGGAGGAGTTACGCTAAGACTAGACCATGTCATTACAGAGGGGGCAGGTTTAGTCGTTGTCTGAGGACTATTCCTGCCTCCGGGTCTGGTCCTGACCGGATGGATACTAGAATCAGCAAGGGATACCCACATGACCTGAAGGTGCTGCTGTGCAATGCCAGGTCAATGATTCATAAGACCACTGCCATCCATGACTTGATCATGGATGGAGGACTTGACCTGGTATGTGTAACAGAGACTTGGTTGGATGAAGCAGATGGGCCTGTCCTTGCCGCTGCTTGTCCACCAGGTTTCTCTTACGCACAGCAACCCAGGTCATGTGGGCGGGGAGGGGGGGTTGCAGTGATTTTTAAGAAGTCATTAGTTTGCACCAGGCGTCCTATTGGGAAGACCCAGTTTTCCGAGTGCATGTTCTGGAAGTTGGGCAATAGGGGCAGTACAGGATTCCTTTTGGTCTACCGACCTCCCCGCTGCACCAAGGATTCCCTGCCCAAGCTGCTTCAGGTCGTGGCGGATGTTCTCCTGGAGACACCTAGCTTGGTCGTCCTAGGGGATTTTAACATCCATGCCGACACGACCTTACAAGGGGCCGCTCGAGACTTCGTGGAAAGCATGGCCTCCATGGGGCTGTCCCTGAATAAGTCTGGCCCAACCCATAGCCGCGGACATGCCTTGGACCTGGTGTTTACCTCTATGGATGTTGGTGATCTGACACTAAGTAAAAGCGAAACGAAAGAAGTGCCATGGTCAGATCACTTCCTGGTGCAACTGGACTTCTCTGCGACCCATCCCCTCTGCAGGGAGGTGGGACCAATTCGGATGCACACCTCAAACATGTTTAATGTAGATTAAAAAAAAATACAGTATCTGTCCTTCAATGGTAGCCATCCAACAACTGTTTTGACAACTGGATGATGGAATGGCTGGGGAGGGAGAGAAAGGCAGGAGTTTGACAGTGTGTCTAGGAGTGGGAACAGGAAAGAGGTTCAGAAGCAGAGCTAGAGAAATGCACCATAATATTTCAGCAGTGTTTATCTGATCTTCCAAGACTGAGGTCATGTTTCAAGTCTTTCAAGTTTGTTTGCTACCACAGTTTCCATAACAGTTCCAATTTCAGCTCTCTAAGGAAGAATGCAGGACAATATTTAAACCAAGAATCTTTGCTTTTTTACTGTCACATTTTCTTCCACCTCATTTCCAGTCCCCTCTTTATGGCAACTTTAAGACACAAGCTTGTACTGTATTTGCAAGTTGTTTATGCTCTACTTTTTCTTTTGGCCTCGTAGCCTTTGTTTCAAAGCAGCATTTCCTACCATAGATTTAGGCATGGAGCAGAGAATTAATCTAATATTTACTGCAGCAGGAAAAAAAATACAAAAGCAAAGTGAAGGAATAAAATGCCTTCCTAAGAAGCCAAACAGCAGTTTCCTTTTTCTTATCGGACAGGCTGTAGGTTAGGTCATTTGTTTTCTGCTGCATAACTGCTGGCTGCAAACATTGCTAGTTTCTTTGAATTATGTTGGAAATGACCCCTTTTCCCTCAGGATTTCAGAAACAGATATCCATGTGATCTTTTCTCTCAGGGTACACGAGAAACTGTGCAGGAAAGAACACCTTATTTCAACATGGCTGCCTTTCAAGACACTGTGTGATAACAAACTCCTGGTCTCCCTCATAATGTTTCATTGGCCACAAGAGTAGGCAGCATTTGGGAATTTCCTGGTAGGGTTACAATGAGTCAGCTTGAGGACCTTGTTCCAGCTTGTTCAGTTATTTGGGAGTACGTGCCATTGAACGTTGAAGGATTTACTTCTGCATAAACTTGTTTAGAACACTTGTTTTAGCTAACTGCTCTAAAGGAGGAAAGCTGGGGAAAAAGACTGTGAAAACACAACATTGATTGCTTTATGGATAATCAAACAAGAAAAGGGAAGGCCACACGTCAGACGCAGAACATATATCTTACATGCGGAAGGTCTCACACTTAACGCCCAGCCCTTTCAGTTAAATTGTTGGTAAAAGGTGATGGGAAAGGCCAGTACCAGTGACATAGCAAAGCTGCTGTAAGTCAGCGTATATATAGATTTTATTGCATTAGCCGTGTGGCCATAGCATGATATACATAGAAATAACAGCATAACATAAAATGGGGGTGGGGAGGTAAAGGTAGATATCGTCCTGGGCAAATACTTAAAGGGGGGGGGGGAGGAGATAACAGAAACAACAGGGGATTTAAAACATCGAATGACCGATAGTTCAAGAATAAAAAGACAAAAAACTGCTGAGGCTGGAGGAGGATCATTAAAGGGGTCCTTCAGCTCCTCAGATTTGTCCTAGCTCCATTGTCCTTGTACTATAAAGCTACTTGGAACTTCATCCGATTGTGCAGAGTATCGACTACAGCTGTGGTGTTGAAAAAGAAGTTAGTGCAGCTTTCCTCTTCATCACACTGAGCAGGAAGTTAGCTGTCATCTCGGTGATCCAACAATCAGAATCTTGCAAAAAGAGGGACACTATCCAGGGCTGGATTGGGAGATGAAGCTTGTTCATGAGAGGAGTTAAAAACCGAGATCTTTCATCTGTCCAGTTGGGACAGAAGAGCATTACATGTTCCATAGTCTCCAGGGCCGAGTCATTACAGTTGCATGTTCTGTTTGCGATGGGGACTCTGGAATAACGACCCGACAGAACTGCTGTAGGAAAACAGTTGAGACGGGCACAGGTAAAGGCCCTTCGCTTAGCCTCCGAAGAAATTGTGAAGCAGTATAGAGGGATTCCTTCAGGGGGAGGAATAGCTAGGGCTAGGCCTGAACACGGCCCTCTTGCATCGGCAGCTGTGTTAGAGAAGTCAAGTAGCTGTAACTTCTTTTTAATTGAAGGTAGGGCCGCCGGACTGATACACTCTAATTTAAGAACAGTTTTGCAGTTCAGATTAAAAAGAGAGCGGAGTTTGAGGTTGATTGTAGTTTTCCAAGGGGAATTATGAATATCTCTTAGGATCAGATTGGAAAAACCACCTCTAATTCGAGCATCCGATGCTAGTAGGTGGGAGCTATAGGAAATGGCTCGACACCATGCTCGTTTTACAATTGAGGGCTGGGCGAACTCAAGTCGTAGGGCTGCACCTGAGACGCATCTCGGGACACCGGAAAGAGATCTCAGAAACATATGAAGTGGGCGATCCAAGTTACCTGATATTGCTGTAGTCCATACTTCACAGCCATATAATAGTTTAGGAACAACTTTGGCATTAAATATTTGAATTGCTGCTGGAAGGTGTTTGCCGCCCTTCTGGTGGTAAAATCGGACAATGGCATTGGAGGTCGTGGTTGCGGCGAAAAAGGCAGATTGTAGATGGGTAGTCCAGGAGAGATTATAAGTGAATATTAAGCCTAGATATTTAAAGGCTTTTACCTTTTCTAAGTTAAGTCAGCGTAGACAATGCTGGACTACACAGACCTATGGCAGGAGTGGTGAAACTGTGGCCCTCCAGAAGTTGCTAGGCTACATCACCCAACATCCCTTACTATGGGGCATGCTGACTGGGACCAACTTGAGTTGGAGTCTAAGAATTATCTAAAGGCTACAGGCTCCACACTATTGACATGATCTGACTCTGTATAAGGTAGGGATGAGGAAACCTTTTTCAGCCCAAGGGCCACGTTCCCTCCTGAGCAGCCTTCTGGGGCCCACATGCCAGTGATGAGCAGGGCAAGAGGCAAAAGCGGGCTGAATATCAAATGTAAACTTTGCCGTATAGATGTTACATTTGCAGCTCTAAAGATGACCTCAACATGATCAAG
Organism: Podarcis filfolensis; assembly: GCF_964270895.1. NCBI lineage: Eukaryota > Metazoa > Chordata > Lepidosauria > Squamata > Lacertidae > Podarcis > Podarcis filfolensis. Next base: position 114,553,453 of record NC_139604.1, read on the forward strand.
TAAACCAGTTTAATAAAGTCTCCAAATTCAGTGTTTGGATTCCCACTTCCTCAAATGGCATTATAACGACGATATTTCTATTGGAAGAAATAACGTCACTAAAAGCTTCATAATGGTTTGCTCTGCATTCAGTTGCTGCCGAAATGGCCTCTAGCATAGAAAAGGGGTAAGTTTCCACACAATTAAGTGAATGATGGATGCTCGCTTAATCAGTTGATTATACTAATCAAGATACATGCCATTTGACACTTTTATTCAAATTGCTGATTTTCAAATTAGAATACAGGATAGTTTACAAAGGGATCAAATAGCATAGTTATTCTGATTACAACATTCGTTTATTAAAACACGTAAGACATACAAATAAAAATTCTAGGGACCATTGGTGCCTTAATCCTAATGCCTGAACTAGAACTGATGGAAGCTTTTCAGGGTCTCAGGCAGAGATCTCTTTCAAACCTGTCACCTAAATTTTCCTCCCCGTTCAAGAGAGAAATTACAGTGGTACCTCAGGTTAAGAACTTAATTTGTTCTGGAGGTCTGTTCTTAACCTGAAACTGTTCTTAACCTGAGACACCACTTTAGCTAATGGGGCCTCCTGCTGCTGCCGCACCGCCGGAGCACAATTTCTGTTCTCATCCTGAAGCAAAGTTCTTAACCTGAGGTACTATTTCTGCGTTAGCGGAGTCTGTAACCTGAAGCGTCTGTAACCTGAAGCGTCTGTAACCCGAGGTACCACTGTAACTTGATTCCCCCCCCCCAGAAGAAATCAAAGCACAGGGCAGCTTATAACTGAATGTATGTAAGATACAGGTATCACAATTCTAATTTAATGCTCTAATGCAACCTGAGTTAATAGATTTGTAGTAGTGGTGTTATATTATTCTATACTTCAATCAAAATCCTGGACTGCCAACAACGAAAACTTCCCTTCCAGCCCATAATATGTTAAAAACTGTGAAGAACCTCAACAGGAGATGACAGGGAATGAACCCAGGGCTCTTAGCTTGAGTCATGTCCCCACCTCTTTAAAGAGTAATAGACCTTATCTTGCTCTCAGCATGGTGCAAGACGTTAAACCTCTAGTTGTGTTTTCTGATCCTTCAAACACACAGTAAGTCATCATTTATACCTGCTGTTCTTAACAAACATGGTTTTGGTTTTCAGTGCATTTTGCTTCAATCAAGATGGTGGTCCAAGACCCCAAAAGTCCTAGAGTTGTGGGCAAAAATCTCTAAGTGGCAAAAAGCCACAACTGTTGCTGCTTTATGCCTCCCAGCAGCCCCTTCTTAGTTTCACCTCCCCTCCAAAAAAATCAATACTGCTGCTGTTCTCGCCATGTTAACACCTCCTCCTGCCACTTCTCCCAGAGAGCCCTTCCTGCCATCAAATTCAAGCCAAGGATTTGAAGGAAAACTTGGGAGTGCTGCCAATGCTTCCTTTGCATCAAGAAGTTGGCATTTTAAAAAAATCGGCACCATTTTCTGTTGCCAAGTTCAGAAAGCACTAACTTTGGGATTCAAAGGGAGTGTACTTAGAAGGTACCCGATCCACTTTAGCTGTGGTTTTAAGTTTCAAGTCACAGCTTGACATTAGGTGTCGGAAAGGCAACCATGGTTTCCCCTAAACAGACTGTTGAACCAATCTTCAAGGTCTGCCTGGGTCTAATTAGGCCCACAGGCTAAAAGTTCCCCACCCCTGTATAACAGCTCCATTAACGGGAGGCAAGACGACAGTTACAAAGGAGGAGAGCCCAACACTTCTCTCCAGCCAACCGCTGCAACTTCTAATGAGGCACTAGGTTTTGCAAAACCCATCCCCGGAGTGGAACATAAAACAGAAGCTATCTCATGAATTAATGTGTCCACCTTGATGAATTATCAGCAGCACCAATCTGCACGTATCCATGAAGTGTTCAGGAGCTATAGCCAGCAAACGCCAGGGCTTCCTCACCCAAATCTAATTATTTATTGATTTCCCACCCTAGTCTAATTTGATATTGACATCTGGAGTTTTGAGGTTGCCAGTGCACTGTTCTTCTTGCACCGCATTTTAAGTAGCAACAACCAGTGTCTGTTGATTTAAAAGCCTCTTACTGCTCTCAAGTTTCCCAAAATGTCCTCAATACGTCAAGGAAATTATGTCAGCTCTTTTGCATAATCTGCATAGCCAATCGTTCTTTTTTTTTTTTTTAAAGAATCCAATCTTCTTCAAGGAAACACAATGCCTCCATATGGAAATTTAGTGAATGAGGCTGTTTTAAAGCACCCAGCTCTTCTGTGGCTGGGGGAAATGACACGAAGAGTTCATTTACTGATTTCAAAAGCATGTTCAGCACCTTCATATTTTTCACAGAAGCTTGGTGCAAGTTTAGCACTTTTCAGCATAACTGAGACAGGGAATGAACTTCCCCAGCAGAAATCTCCACTCTTTCCTTAAAGGTAAAGGACCCCTGACAGTTAAGTCCAGTTGCGGACGACTCTGGGGATGCGGCACTCATCTCGCTTTACAGGCCGAGGAAACCGGCGTTTGTCCGCAGACAAGTTTTTCTGGGTCATGTGGCCAGCATGACTAAGCCGCTTCTGGCACAATGGAACACTGAAACCAGAGCAGCGCATGGAAACGCCATTTACCTTCCCGCTGGAGCAGTACCTATTTATCTACTTGCACTTTTTTTGGCGTGCTTTTGAACTGCTAGGTTAGCAGGAGCTGGGACCAAGCAATGGGAGCTCACCCCATCGTGGGGATTTGAACCGCCGGCCTTCTGATTGGCAAGCCCAAGAGGCTCAGTGGTTTAGACCACAATGCCGCCTGCGTCCTCAACTCTTCCCTTGGTTGCACTAATTATGGTTTAGCAGTACACCAGTCCAGAGCTACCAGCCACCACCACAACAGCTTGACTCAGATGTATACCGACAATCAGGAAAGATACTACCAAGCACACAAGGATGCTAACATGGTTAATGAATAGAGTCAAGGAAGTTATTAGAGGCAAGAAGGCATCCTTTTTTAAAAAAAATGAAGTCCTACCCAAATGAGGAGAACAAAAAAGAACACAAACTTAGGCACAATGAAGTCAAAGGTGTGCTTTAAAAGAGGTTAGAGAATCAGAGAAGCTGAATACCATATTTTTCGCTCTATAAGATGCACCAGACCACAAGACGCACCTAGTTTTTGGAGGAGGAAAACAAGAAAAAAATTATTCTGAATCTCAGAAGCCAGAACAGCAAGAGGGATCGCTGCGCAGTGAAAGCAGCAATCCCTCTTGCTGTTCTGGCTTCTGGGATAGCTGCGCAGCCTGCATTCGCTCCATAAGACGCACACACATTTCCCCTTACTTTTTAGGAGGAAAAAAGTGGGTCTTATAGAGCAAAAAATACGGTAATTTTTGTCTTCACTCTGGAAGATGCAGGGCAAATACCTGAACCAGAACAATCATTCTTTCCATGTTATCAGGATTCACCCTTAAGCATCATTTGACAAACCTTGATTTCAAAATCTGGTTAACATGGAAACATTAGTTAATCATTGTTGGTATCAAATCTAAGGTAAACTAGGGAAGAGAGGAAATAATTCATCCCAGGGAAGCAAAGGAGAAAAGAGAGTGAGTATGTCTTTATAAGCCATAATTTAGAATCTGTAGCTAGTACAAAATGCTCAATGGAGCAGCCAGATTTGTACATATTTGTACACAGGGCTGCAAGATCTATGTTGACTGCCCATGAGCTACTAAGCCAAGTTCAAAATTGTGGCTATTGACATTTGAAGCACTTAACAGCTTGGTACCAGGATACCTTAGCAGGCTGCTTCTTCTAGTTCTGTACAGAACAATCCAAATCATAAAAGCTTTCAAGGAAACCTTGCTAGGCAGTCACTTGGTTTGGAGACCCTGCCTACTCTGAACAGTATGTAAGCCAGCTGACTGTGGCCCCTTGGAGTGCATCAGGACTAGGTTAACATTATTCACTTGTGTAATAATTTTGATTTAGTATTTGTTATGTGATAAGTCTAGATTATTTCAATGTAATATTGATTCCCCCCCTACATTTATCAACAGCTGGTTTTGTCCTATTGTTCCTCGACTCCACTATGGTAGGCATTTTGATAGTGTTAAATGTTTTACTGTGAGTCATTTTGGGCACAGTTTGCTGTGGAAAAGGAGGACATGGCTAAACAAAATATCAATAGGTGGTCAAGGTAAATGTGTGTTCTGCAAAAATCCCAATCTGTGTGTGGCTGTTTGTAGACTCACTGGTTGTTCGTCCTTCCTGCAAAACATTCCCCAAAACATTTCCCAAAGTCCTGAAGTACTGTGGCCAAATTTTCTGCATATTCAGTAAGATCTCTGCTGTGCTCCAAAGAATGCCTCTGGAGCTCAAAGAGTTTAGTGGGGGGGTGGGGGAAGAGCTGCACAAGGCTCACATGGTGATGTTTTGCAGTTAAAGGAAGAACACATACACACTTTTGGCCACCGAGTAGTGTACGCCATGCCAACCCCCTGAAAATTTCTCAGAAAAGAGACAGAAACACAATGAGTGGTAGTGGAGGAAGAGTTCCCAAAAATGGTGGATGGGGTTCAGTCCCGTACTGGTATAACCAGATCAAAGAATCTGTGGCACAGAAGTGAAAAAACAGCATTTTAATATCTTATGTTGATTTCGTCTATAATAAAGTACCACATCATTCAGCGTTTCTTTGGAGGGGGTTATGCTGTGATTTTTATTTTTAAAGCTAAGGTTGATTTTAAGTGCAGAAAAAGAAAAGAAAGAAAGAAATTATTTAAGAGTTTTCATTAATTACATTGCAGAATGATATTTGAAATAAAACCATAGGGTGAAAAGTATGCAGATGTTATAGATGACAAATTAACGACTTGAACATAGGGGCATTTCAGGTATTATTCCCATAGCAACTAAAATTTCCCTCTGCCTTTGGTGTTTCCGCTAATAGACATCAATCCTTCAGAAAAGAAATAGTCAATTGGCAGAATGCCGTCTACATTACAGTGTATGGCTCTGGAGATTCCTTGTACTAACCCCCAAAACAGGACTGTGGCTGATCACATGTTTTCCCAGTACAGCCACATACACCTGTTTGCCAAGGGGCTTTGTCTTAATGTGATTTGTATAGAAAGCTGCATTTCACAAAAAAGCATATATATTTTTTAAAAAAGTACTATAGCCCTGTTCTATTGCATAAATTCTTTTTCTCATCCAACTGGAGGCTAAAAACAAAACAAGCTCCACCCCCTGTAGATAGTCACCAACGTGCTCAAAATGATGAAAGTGGGGTGGGGGTGGCAGATGTTTAAATTAAAAACAGAACTCCCTTGCATATTTCAAACATAATTTTTATTCCCATTAGCCTTTCCCAAAGCACTGGAACAAGTTTCATATTTCCCTAAATGCTTCCCTACTGTAAAATTTCCAAAGGGTTGATCTGTTGTATCCGAAGCAAACAATACTTTCACCTTAAAGCCTAATAATTATCATTGCATAAGCCTTTGTGGACCTGGCTTCCACTAAAAAACAAGAATTATGGTGATGATGTTCAAGCGAGTTGCCCAAGGCATTTAATATTTTGCATTAATATATACACTAAGCATTTATAGATCATTACAGTGGTACCTCTGGTTAAGAATTTAATTTGTTCTGGAGGTCCGTTCTTAACTTGAAACTGTTCTTAACCTGAAGCACCGCTTTAGCTAATGGGGCCTGCCACCGCATGATTTCTGTTCTCATCCTGAAGCAAAGTTCTTAACCCGAGAGACTACTTCCGGGTTAGCAGAGTCTGTAACCTGAAGCGTTTGTAACCTAAAGTGTTTGTAGCCCAAGGTACCACTGTACAAAGTGCTTTTCACCACCACCACCACTGCTCAATCCACCCTCACCACAGAATACCCTCTTTCAAGTAGGATTTGAGGTGTTGCTCACATATTTTGGGTTGAATTCCCGAGCACTGGTCAACTATAACAAGCCCATACTTGGAGTATGGCATAATTCCTAATCTGAGTTGTGTATCTAAATCATTACATGACAAGAGTAATATCCAAACATTCTAAACAGAGAACCCTACAGTCATGCATGAACATTGTAATCTCTTCAACTAAAATGAAGATTTCCCTCCTACGTCACTCTTGTGCTATAGCAGCAGATCCACTTCCAAAAACATTGTCCAACCTGATGGGGAACCTGTTGTAGCATGATTAAGCCCAAGAACCCTGGAACAGCAATTAACACTGCAATTCACAAGTGCTGTAAAGCAAATATCACCTTCACTTTTTTCCCACTGGCCTATAAAATTTCTTTAAACAGTATACTTTCAACAGGGAAATCCCTCACAAGCTTAAAAAGTTTTCTCATGTTCTAAATGTGGATAATTTGAAAGGGAATCATAACTCACATTGAATCTGCATGCCTGAGAATCTCCAGACAAGTTGGTAGATAATATTCAAAAACATGCAAGGATTTCTGTGAAGGTCTCATGTTTTTAAAATAAAAACAAGTCAGTCCTGATCTTACCCAACACTACTTTTTGGGCCCATGTAAAAAGAGGGGGGAGAAGAGTTTCCAGACTCCTATTTCTTGTTCAAAATAAAGTAATTTAGAAAGAACATGTCAAAAACCGTCAAAGGAAGTGCTGTTTCCACACTGACAGAGCATGGTATGTGCAAGCCCTTGCACAAGTAGGTTTTTTTTAGAGTGCAATCCAATGCACATTTACTTGGAAGCAAATCCACTGTGTTCAGTGCAGCTTACTCCCAAGCACACATACTTAGGGTTTGTTTTGGAGGTAGTGTGCCTCCAAAGAGCTGCTAAATCACATGCTAAGCATGCAGAACTTCCCATGTTTAATCCCTGGTGTCTCTAGATCAGGGGTCGGCAAGGTTTACCTCGCCTGGGCTGGTTCACTCCAGCAGAGATCCCTCTATGGGCCAGACTGCGTGCGCATGTGAGTGTGTGCACAATTTCCAGCATCTGCACATGTGCAGACGCGATTTCTGGCGGCGTGGAAGTGAGTCGCCACGGCGCGTCAGTTTAGCGCAGTGCGCCGAGACTCGTTGAGCGGGCGACTCGGTTCGGGGTGGCTCGTGGGCCGGTTAAATGACCCCTATGGGCTGTTTGTGGCCCATGGGCCTTAGGTTGCTGACCCCTGCTCTAGATAGAGCTGGGAAAACTCTTCCCTGAAACCCTGCAGAGCTGCTGCCAGTTAGTGCAGAAAATATAGAGTTAAATGGACCAATAGGCTGATTTGGTACAAGGTAGCTTCCCATCTTCCATTGGAGGCTGTTGTGTACACATCAGGAATTGTTTGGTTGATTAGTCTTTTTATCAGTTGAAGAGCTCCAGTCAGGAAGCGGGCACCATTAAAACATATTCGTGAAATTACTTTAAAAACCTGGTGCCATCTTGTAAGAGACAGTACCCCTCTCTCTTACACACATATACAAATTGCTCTTAAGTTGGTGCCTGCTGCGACACATGCATGCATGATCTAAATGCAAATAAATTATCCTTTTTTGATAGAAGTATCATTTTTCTTCAACTTTATACATATTAAGGCTGCTATCCTATGTACCTTTATCTGGGAGCAAATTAAAGACAGAGCAAATTGCTTCCAAGTAAGAATGAACTTAGTTAATTAATGATACAAGCTTTAATTAAGATTCTTTTAATCAGTTGATAATTCCAATTTTGACAGCTTCACTCACAGAAGTCTAACCTTAAGACATTTTTGCCTAGCTAGTGTGAGATGGCTATAAGCACAGTCTTCAATATCCGGAAACTACAGCCAAGAAAACTCTCTCAACAAGAGAGGAACTTAAAATTTGTATTCAGATTCAAGTAGGGCAACAGGTTCTGAAAGATATAAAATTACTACATACCTTGCGCAAGCATATTGAACTCCAGGAAGAGAGCAATGTGGTAAAGTTCCATAGCTTCTTCAGCCCTTGTCATGTTTGGCTTTCCTGCTACAAGAGCCTGAACTTCGCTTAAACTCCCCACTGAGGGACTACTGTGCAAAATAGAGAGGTCCACCAAATCTGTGTACATACAGTTTAAAATCACTCTCACGTATTTTTTTGGTATGATAGATTCATCCAGTATAATCCTTGTTGGAGTCCTTAGCGTTCGGTCTGTGATTTCTTCACCGGTCCGTATTCTCCGCTGTAGTAGATGTCGAAAAAACGGGGACCGTGATGAAATTATAGCTTTGTGCGCTCTGAGCTCCTCATCTAAGCAGCTCTGACTTCCACCATAAGCTTCAACCAGTTCAGAGTCAGATGAAAAGCTGAGAACCACATCATAGTAACACATGTAGTCCAACAGCCCTCGCATATCAACATCTAAAGAATTTGGTGTTCCAAATTCTTCACTGAGCTGCATAAGGATGTCAACGTTTTGAAATCTCGAGTCCTCCATTCCAAATTCTCCTGTGTACAAGTAGTGTAACAATGCAGAAAACATGGGCAGGTCTATGCCAGCTGTGTTGATATCCATTATAATCTCTGCACCGTACTCTGGTGAAGAAGAAAGTAGGGTCTTAAAAAATGGGCACCTTGCAGCCAAAATTGCACGATGCACAGGGAAGCAAGTCTCTTGAAATATTAGATCTACATCCGTACAGTATTTGAACTCATACAGTTCAGCCATGTCTTTCTGCAACGTTCTGGCTTCTGGTCTTGCCAAACTAGCTTGTAGAGAAAGCTCTTTTAAGGCTAATGTTCCTTCATACTCTTCCACTAACGCATTGACATCTCTAACATCCCAGCCTGAGAGTAGCTCACGCATCTGCTTGGCATGATCTGCAGACCGGCTAGACTTTCGGCGCTTAATAAACTTCTTTTTGAGGGTGGCAAGCCCAGAGCTTTTCTTTTTCTTGTCTTGAGGTTTCTCATGGCCATGGTCAAGGCTATACAGTTTGGATTCACAGCCATAGCCTTGATGAGAATAGGAGGATGTTCCTGAAACAAAAAGGAGAACTGTGTGTGGATCTAATACGGAAAACCCTGGAACACATCGTAGTTAAATGTGTGCAGCAAGCATGTTCTATGCTTAAGATAATATTTTATTCTCTTACTAATTGTGCTCTTTTAAAAGGTGCATTTTATATTTAACTTCCTTAAGTAATGTTTTCTTTTGAAATGTTAATTTTTTGTTAACTTTGCTGCATTAAATGTGCATTCTGTAGATGACCTCCTTTGTAATGCTTTAGTCTGAAATCTTTAAGACAATATTTTAGTTTCCTGTTAATTATGTTGCTATGAATTTATGTTATATAAAGTGGTACAGAAATGAAATAAACAACAACAACAAATAGTAATAGTAGTAATAATAATAATAATAATAATAATAATAATAATAATAATAATAAATGCTAGCGGCTATACAATTATACTGCACACCTCTAAGTGATCTATAGTACTAAGTGACTTACAATAGCAAATTGCCAAAACACAATAATAAAAACAAAAACCTTCTATAAAGGCACAAAGTGGAGCAAAAAAAGTGGACCAACCAAGTCAACAACCATGGACACAAAAGCAGTAACATGCACAGGAATAATTTTAAGTTGGCAGTCTTCCACTTGTCAGACCTAGGACCAACAGTTAGCCCTAACCTGCAGTACAGAGACACTTTTTAAAACAATGAATGTTCCCATTTCACTCTCATCAGATCCCCTTCCCCTCTTTCTGCTTCTCTTAAAAAGAAAATAGCATTGGCAATGTTGTCCTGTCTTCGGTCAGAGGGGTACCAACCTATCGGTTAAAGACCAATGCCTTAGAAAACACGAAGATTGAGATTCCTCCTTTTCACATCAGCTACGAAAAGGAGAACTGGCCTGAAACTATAATCATTTATCTGGAATATGTGACTAAGTGGGAAAATCCCACTTGCTTTCCTGTGGTTTCACTATTTTTATCTATTTTATGTCTGTTCATTATCCTGTTTCTGAGGACTATCCATGTTTGCTAGTCATATACGGTCTTCTGGAAAGCCAGTACAGTGAGATATCTTACAAAAGATACATTTTTTATATTTTAAAGATAACTGCATCCTGCTTGCATCATTTATCACAGAGATAAGTGGCTCCACAGGACAGATCATTACTGGGATTGGCCTCGCAGGGCAAATCTGACAGGCAAGCGGGCAATCACATGCCATTATAGTGGTACATAACTGCCAGGTGGGCACTGCTGCCCACTTTTCAATATCCCTTGCACGGGATTTCCATGCACCCTGGTTGTCTGGCTCATGGGAACCTACAACTGCTGCAAAACTGTTCTGTTGACTGCAGAGGGATTGAAGACAGTTCCTGCAGTCCCATGTGAGCCTCTGGAGCCTGAAACAGAAGTGTGGGTGGGGCTGTTGGAAAGCCTTTTGCAAAACCACTCTTTGAAGCAGTGCCCCCCTCCTTTTAACATCACTCAAGCAATGCTTAAAAGGAGGGAGACTGCTTCAAACAGCAAGTTTGCAAAGGCCTTTAAGACAATCCCCGCACTTCCACATGAGCCTGCGAAGACTCACACAGGAGCCTTAAGGCACTTGGCAGAAGTGGTCTTTGTAGAAGTTCCATGCTTCTCCTTTCAGAGAGCATTGGTGGGGAGAAGAGAAAGAAGCCATGTACAGGCTCCTTTGTCTTCTCACCTGCCCTCTTGCTTAAATGAGGACACAGGTGATGTAAGCTGATGGGCAGGTGGTTTGAGGAAAATGACTTTGTGGGACAAATTGGACTCCCCGTCAGGATATCAGCTTGCAGACCAATTCAGAACCTTCTTCTATGCACATAATCTTCTGGGTAAGCCTAGCATCTAAAAATCTGAGGCTCATTCTTAAGAATGTTATGGTAAAAGTAAAGGGACCCCTGACGTTAAATCCAGTTGTGGACGACTCTGGGGTTGCGGCGCTCATCTCGCTTTACTGGCCGAGGGAGGTAGCACCTAACAATGTGAAATGTTTGTAGTCCCATCACAGACATAGAAAGCACTTCTGTCTTAAACTGTTTGTACCTCAAGGCAAACTGACGCGTATTTATGTAACTACATCTATATCTATTAAATTGATGCCATGCTCTTCCTCATGCAAAGGTTTCATTCAACTTTTATATTGCTTTTCATGCTCTTGTGCTTTTTCGTAAGTATCATATACTTGGCCCAAGTATAACACAGAGTTTTAATCCACTAGCAAATACTACTTTTCTTAGCTGCCACTGCCTTATGGTGTCTTGGATAGGCCACAAAACAAAAACAGAAGGCATGAGAAGCAAGGTCTCTGGCCCTGTCCCATCTAACCAAGTTTCTGAGCTCTCTTGCTGATCTGGGCATGAAGCCAAGAGCATAATCAAGCAGTCTTAAGATGACTGTGTTAACAACATAGGTGAAATCTAATACTGATAACTAGTCAGTAAGAACTCTTTAAAATAAATAGATTATATTAGATTGAAGTACATAGGAACAACATAAAAAACAACCCTCACTTAGGCAAAATCCTTCCTCTGGTGGATTGGATAATACTACTGAGCAGGAGACATAAGCTTGTAAGTTCCAAAATGTTAATTTTTCTAAACTATTTCAGATATGGAACAAACCAAAAGGTGCCTGGCTCATGGGATCAAAAAAGAAAGCACCCTCCCCCATGATACACTTTGTTTAAAACAAACTGTAGATGATGTGACAAAATGGTTGCTCCACCCCTACAAAATGAACCAATAATTATTGCTAGGGGGAGGTCATGTGAAACGCCAATCAAGACTAGGCAAGTCAGGGATGACATCATATGCAATCAAGTCTCCTGAAGTTTGTCCTGCAGCAGCTATTACCATTTAAATGGATGAGTCCAGGACAGAACATGTTTAGAGGATGCCCTGCCAGGGAACAAATTAACATATAACAAATCAACATTTCCACCTGGGAGGTCCAGGAGGATGGGTCAGCTGTGTGACAAAGAGGATTAGGTTACACTAATCTGCAAGCTTTATGATGGAGGGTGTGCTGAATCTCGGCAACATAATGTTATGTTGCAACAGTTTCATTGTTTCACAGAAGGCATGAAACAAATCTGCTTTGCTTACGTATAAAATCCTACATAGATATACTTGTTCTATTTTAATTAAAGGCCAAGAAAGCAACTCAACAACAATTCTTACATTTCCATAGAACAATACTTTTGGGACTGTCCTGAAATCCATTTTAAAGATACTCTGCAAGTTCATTATAATTACTTTCAGTACCCTCTTAATATGGATTTGCATTCAGACTCTTCCCTGTTCAATTCCACAAGTTGGTTGTAACTTTCTAAAGGAAAGCTTGAAAAAGAAGCCCAACCCTGCCTTGTCCCTGCTATACACACCTGGGGCCATTTTACCATGGAGCCTAAAAGGCAGTTCAAACAAAAAAGATCTAACATGACTTTCAAAAAATGCTCCAGAGAAAAGTGAACAAAAACCAGGCTTGCTGCAAGTTGGAAATATTCAAGTAGTAATTGAGGCTTCAAGGGAAGCCTCCAAAGGACTTAGGGTTAATTAATACCCAAGATTTACCTTGAGCAAGAACAATCTTGCTATTAAGTCTGATGGGCTAACAATGAGACGTTATTTTAATAGTGTACTTATTCCAAGTTTGTGCCAGAGGCAAAACCTGACAAAATCATGGAGTTCAAACACCAAACTTGCAGGAAGCCTAGTTTCTAATTCTGAAATCTGCAGTCTCCTACCAGTTTCCAGCCCCACAATGTTGGGGGGTGGAAACTCATTTTTGTTAAGTGTGTTCTCCTTATCTGATCTGGCCTTTTATTTTGTGGCAGCCGAGAGAAAAATGTTATCCATGAGAAACTGACTTGCAAAACACTTTGAACTTTAGAACAACTTCCACATGCCACAGCCGAGCAAATTGTATTTTAAGGGGTAGCTGATTGCCCAATAAAGCTAAAGTGACCCTTGTTCACTCCTATTACTAATGCACATATACTTTACTTACAGTGGGACTTGGGATTGCGCCAGCCCACCCTGCTGCTTGCTTATGAGCCTAGATGTAACATGCATGTGGAACTTACAACAATAGAATGATATATCTCTAGGATCAAAAATCTGTTGTTGTATCCAATGCCATCCAAGTGATGACACGTGTGCAAGGGGAATTTACTGCCCCTAGACAGGAGACTCACAGCATATTTGGATGTGGGCAGAAGGTTGCTTGTGGGAGAAACTGAAAATCAGGTTGAGGCAGCACCATTAACACAGTTGAAACTGGTAGAAGGGCAAGATGAAAACTAGATTCACAGAAGAAACAAGGAACGAGGTAAAAAACAACAACACGGATTCAGTTTTGACATAACAATAAGCACTGGATTATTGTTACATGCATAAGCCTTTGTCTCATGCATCCCATGTTCTCCTTTGGCATAGCCTTAAGGAGACTGGGAATTTTTACTTCTGATTTCAATTAGCCACAGCTTAGCATTATGACCACATTCTAAACTGTGGTTGGTGTTAACTATGGTTAGTTGCAACAAGATAGCTGCATAACCCATGTCTTGAAGCTGGCTTGTTTCAGCTAACCGTAGTTAAGAAGGCCAATGGGTTTGTCAGGCTTCAGACATCACAACAAGTGTGGCTGGTTTAAAAGAGATGTGAAAACTTCCATACACCTTCCTGCTGCACCTGAGAGGAGGAGCTAGTGAGGGAGTCTGGGAGAGGCTAGGCATGCTCTCTTGACATTGAGACCATTGTCACCTTGTATGGACACTTTTTTGATTTTGCCATCCAGGGAGTTTGAATAAGTACTACAATGCATTCAATTCAAGGTAAGTATTCCAAATGTTATAATTAAAAAGTACATCCAAAGCAGATAAAAACACATTTTGCCATGGTAGTTACCAATTATGAACATATTAGACCAGTTCTTTTTCACCTTGGTTGCCTCCAGATTGAGTTCTGGGGCCAAATCAAAGTGCTGTTTTTTACCTATTAAACCTGCATGTATATACACCTAACATCATCAATGAATGCCCTTTGTCAAATGCCTCTTAATCCTATTTAGAGATTGGCTACACAAGCAGAGAATCTTCACTACTGTGCCCCACCCCCCATTTACAGGATGCTCTCCCTAACCCTACATTTTAAAAAATTCAGTGCCTAATACTTTGCACAGCCTTGATGAGGTTTTGATGTTTGATGGTTGAATAACCTTAATTTAGTGACGAAAAGAATTTTAAACTCTGCTGGTTGGATGCATGTTTTAACCTTATAAGACTGTTATTTTGCTTTTATGTCAGTGGATATGCTTAGAGTTACATTGTACTGCCCTGGTTGTTGGCTTTTAGCGTTTACTTGAGACTATTTATGATTTTGTTAAGTCCTTTTATTTGCTCATTGCTCAGAGAACATTGTTACAGAATGACTCATAAACGTAATAAATGGAAATTGTGTGAACCCACAAAGTTCACAGTATCCTAGTATCTTAGATCTATATAACTTGCTAGTCTTTCTCTCTCTCTCTTTCTTTCTTTCTTTCTTTCTTTCTTTCTTTCTTTCTTTCTTTCTTTACAGATATCACAAGAAAACCTATGCCCTGGAAATAAAAACTTAAAGACAGGAGAGACTTACCTATGAATGTCTGTTGTGCCTGAGAATTTCCCCCTACCCTTGGGGAACACGAATGAGGGTAGTTCGAAGCATTAGCACCCATTTTCTTCAGTCACTCAGGCATCCCACTTGCTGGCTCGTCAGCACACAGTTCCATAATCCATTATAAAACTTCAAGACATGGCTCAGGTAGGTTCTTTGCCTCCATTTCTGAACAAAATAATAATAATAATCATAATCACTGCTGTCTTCCCAAGTACACAGCTGTACTTAATACTGTACTTAATTCAGTAAGAGAACATTCATTATGACAAATGCCTGAGTGAGAAAAACACATTTAGAATGCAAAAGCAAAATCAGCAGTGCTGCTACAGTTTAAGAGATTGGTAGCCCAATGTTATGCATGTTTGCATGGAAGTAAATCCCACTGTATTCAGTGGGGAATAGTGCAGCTTTAAAATGTTTAGAATGTTTTCACACATTACATTTAAGCCACAGCAGTTTAAATAAATGCAAAATCTGTGGTAGCCAATATGGACATTTTCAAGACAATCCTATTTCCCAGCTCAATGGATGGCCTTAGGTGAGCCACTATTTCCGTCAGCTTAACCCAACATGGGATTGCCATGCAGGACCTTAAGAACCTTGGAGAAAAGTTGGGTTCCATGTTCAAAATTAGCCAGGTGCTTTTTGCTACCGGTGTGGGTCCAATTGCAAATACATGGAGATTTCTGGGTGCCAGGTTAGCGACCACAGTTTAAAAACCTCTGCCTTACTCCACAGTTAATACCATTTCCATTTCCACTGTATGTGTTTCTCCTTCTTGTATACTGGGACAAGTACATTGTTGTAAGAGCAAGCTGCAGTCAAGCAATGTAGTTGAGACCACAGAATGATGGAATTGTAGCACTGGAAGGGATCACGAGGGTCATTTAATCCAACCACCTGGTGAATAGATATTCTGTTGGGGCAACCACAACCTAGATTCAAGGTGCTGTTTGGCGCCTAGTTTATATACACCTGAGTTCCTAACTGGTTGGGTTATAAAGGCAATAAAGTGCTGTATATGAGGGACCAGTTCTTACTGCACACTTTCCTTGTGCTGAAAATATGCCATCATCTAATACCAAGTTATCTGTTCAACTCAGGCCCTCCTGCGCCTTTGATGATGCTATCCCAGCTTTAATTATTGTTTAGATGTACATTTTTATATTCTTAATGACATCTGAGAAAAAATCACTTCCTATAAATGTTTCAGATGTGCAGGTATAGTGGTTTTATGCAACTCATGAGCACACAAAAAGTGCTGTTGAAAATCTATCTATCTATCTATCTATCTGTCTGTCTGTCTGTCTATCTATCACCTGCCCTTCACCCCAAGGTCAAGGGCAGGTTTCAACATTAAAAACCATTAAAAACAACTTGCACCCATATAAATAAGATGGGTCCTAAAAATATACACCTTTGGGACAAATATTGGACTACTGTAATCTGCTCTATAGGGGGCAGCAGCTCCTAGGCTTTGATCAAAAGCTGCAACTGGTGCCAAATGCTGGGGCCAAGAAGGCTTTTAGTACACTATACCCTTGGGCTCGAATCCGCATGACGAGGGGAGCTCCTATTGCTCTGTCCCATTACTCTGCTAGCTTCTGCCAACCTAGCAGTTCAAAAGCAAGTAGATAAATAGGTATCCGTTGTGGTGGGAAGATAAACGGCGTTTCCATGCGCTCTGGCACTCATCACAGTGCCCCATTGCGCTGGAAGTGGTTTAGTCATGCTGGTCACATGACCCAGAAAGCTGTTTGTGGACAAACACTGGCTCCCTTGGCCTAAAACGAGATGAGCGCTGCACCCCATAGTCCAGGGGTCCTTTACCTTTTTTACCTTTACGCTTTTCTGATTGGCAGTTTGCACTGGTTGCCAATTTGCTTGTGAACCAAGTTTACGGTTCTGGTATTGACTGATAAAGCTCAAAATAACTTAAGACCCCATTATCTAAGGCAATGCATTATCCCACATGAACCTGCCAAGCCACTCATATCTTCAGAGGAACTCCTCCTGGAAGTGCCTCAGCCTGCTCTACTTGACCAGGCATCAACCAGGAAAAGGGCTCTCTCTGCAGCGGTGCCTGCATTATAGAACAGTCTCCCCACAGGGACCAGGCAGGCACCTCGGTAACATATTTCTGATGGCAATTAAAAACACTTTTGTTCACCTAGGAATTTGTGGATTGGGAATTGCTGGCTCTATTTATTGCGCTTATGCAACTTATTTGGTATATTCTGTTTTGTTTTAACCTAACATTGTTGATCAACCTGTATGCTGCTTTGGTAAACCACATGAAAAGCAGTACAGAAGTATTTTCAGAAATAAAATAAAGAGTAGAGATGTGTGTGGTTGTAAGTCAATGTAACTGAGTTGTGATATGTAAACCTACAAAATGAGATGTGCTGCATGTAGGATCTTGTATGTGAAGCAAGGGAGGCACTCCCTTCCCTGTAGCGCTTTTGAGTCTAACAAAAAACTGGGTGTGTGAGAGTGAGTAAAATAGCAGACAGATCTTGAGATACTGTGCTGCTCTGGCCACATGACCCCAGTAACCCAAGCCATGCACATGGGCAAGTAGGAACTCTCTTTGACAAAGGGTCACCACTTTTTGTTGGGTCCTGTCTGCAAAGAAAAACAGTTACAGCCATCTACTTAGGTTTAATTAAAATGGACCATGGTCAGCAATGCTGTGAAGGGGACAAGATCAAATGGACTTGTTCCAGAAAAACATGTTTTACCTTTCTCAAATTGCAACATACCATACTGCATCATAAGCAGTGCATTATGCCTCCACAACCACAGGGGCCAATCTTTTTTCTTATCTGTGGGGTACATTTGGCTGAAATGAAACCATTCCTTTTACAAATTAACAGTTCTGCATGAATCTCAAGGGAAATTTCTATAAGATTATGATTTGCTGGAACTTGGCCCAACTAGCATGTGCAAAAAACACCCAGCAATAAGCAACCGGTGTTGGAAATGTAAAACTTTCGCATGATTGGGAATGCGTAATAATTAAAATATTTTGGGAGCCTGCACTAACAGAAATAAAGAACATCCTTTGTCAGAGCTCCACAGAGACGCTTTTGCAACAGTATCCGGATACTGCAAAAGACTAATTTCAAAAGACAACCAAGAAACAGTAACATCAGCAAAGATGGAAAGTGGAAAAATTCCCTACGCTGTCAATAAATTCCTGGCTCTCCAGAGTTTAGGAAATGGGTTATATGTCTAAGCTTGTAAACTTAAAAGTAAGAGAAGGAAGGCAGATAGAAGACAACTTCTTTGTATTTTATTGGAATAACAAAGGGCAAGAACAAACAAATGCATATACAGTAAATTGTTAGGAGACGTTTTGAAACATGAAACTTTGCTGTTATAGCAGATTTTCATTTACTCTTTCACTCTAAATGACTGACAAGAGTGCAATACAAAATATCTTAACATATATACCTCAATTTACACAACTGATACTTATCAGTTATAAATAGGGTCAGTTCAGTATCTAATACATTAAATTTTTTAAGATTAAGTACAGTATTGTCTCATGTACAGATAATTTATATAATACTATTTTATGAATATTCTTTTTCTTTGATCTTTTTGAATAACAAATAAAAACATACTTCTTTGCTAGGGCAGGTTTAGAACTGAGTCCTGGCATTGTGCAATTTTCATTTTTATGGCTCCACCATGAGGGTTTGCTTCTGATGCAACACCACAAACAGACAGGAAGTAATAATATTGGAAGCTGCCTTATATCAGGACAGTCTATTTGTCCACCTAGCCAAGTATTCTCTACTCTGACTGACAGCAACTCTCCAGGGTCTCAAGAGGAGGTCTTTCCAATCAGCTGATACTTTTAACTGCAGATGCCAGGGTCTGAAGTTGAGACCTTGTGCAGGCACAGCGTGTGTTGCACCACTGAGCTATTTCACACACTTAACTAATACCCTCTTTTCAGCAAGAGCCATAAAGTACCTTATTTTTATCCTTTCACTTGTCATTTAAAAACCCTAAATTCCAGGGGCAGGTCACATCTGTTTACATCTTGCCCCTGTTCCTGTACTGCCAACTACCCTAGTTATTTCTATGGCTACTGCGTCTGCAGGAAACCTCATGACCAGAAGCTCAGATGTAGCCAGACCAGTTATTTAGAGCTGTGTACACATTCGGGCCTAAGAACTCTCTTCAGGCTCAGAAGGCAATGCAGGTACATAACAACGGCTGCTGAGGCTAGCATGCAGTACAAAAGCTCTGACATGGCTAGTGTGAGTATAAATACTAGGTGCATTGGCTTCTGCCCATTTCCTAGTCGATAAGATCAGTACTTTATGCCTGTTGGACTTTAGACTCACCCTCAATCCTTCATCCTACCTCCAGCAACTGATCTCAGAGCTCAAGTCCTGGTAAGGCAGCTCACAGCCAGACCTCCCATTAGGTAGAATGAGATTCTTGCCTCAGGCTGCTGATTTTGGGTGTCATGAAAGGGCATTATTTAATCTATTTTTACTGCCAGAGAGAGAGGTGCTTCTCGGATTTTTTTTACCTGAAATGCCAAAGTAGCTTGACCAGCCTTGGTTGGGCACTATGCACCTTGACTGGAGGTACTATGCACCTTGAGGACATCATTTACTGCTCCATTGTAGGCAGAAATATGTATTGAACCACCCCTGCCAGGCTCTGCGAATACATGGGAGGCTACAGCATCAGTTGGCATGGAGACGTACAAAAGATGTTTAGTTTTAGTTTTAACTAGCGTTTAGTTTTAACTTACAACTAAAGTCACTGTTGTAACCTCCATTTCATACAGGTGGAAATTCCTTTTGCCATTTTGAAAAGATAGGGTTTTTTCTCTCTTGCTAAATAAAGAACAGGAGTTCCCCGATTAAACATGGTTAGTTTGAGAAAAACTCCCAAGCTAATGACTCAACTATGCTCTTGTCCCTTCTCTGGATGGAAGAAATCAACACAGTCAGTTAGTATTATCACCGCTACAGTCTGAATACTTTAAAAAGGAGCAAAGGTGAAAGGCTACTCAACTCAATGTTCTTCTTACAAGGACCTCTTATGTGTGCCGGATGAGCTGATCCCCTCCCCCCTTGCACAGTTATTTCAATGGTGATAAAAGACCTGTGAAAAAACACACTGATAACTGCCTTGCGAGATCAAGGTCCATCTAGCCCAGACACTAAACAATGTTAATATACCAGAGTGAATTCGTCACTGTCACATTAGCAATAGCTACGATTCCTGTGGCAATTAGGAAAATATGTCCATGGCCAAAGTTATTCACTAACCAGTCCCTGATGTTATATAGCAGTGCTATAACAATATACAGAAAGCTTGCCTTAAAGTGGCTACCTACTAATGTGGTGAGCAATTCTTCAGAGAAACTCACCAGACACACAGCTTAGGCTCTCTCTTGACTAGGGATTCACTTTCCCCTCTGTCACACCATGACATGATAAGGGTGACAAGAGGATACAGCCGCCCTTTCTATATCGAAGCTGCAGACCAAGCAGGAATCACCCATACTGTTACACTGAGGTTTTTTGGCGGGGGCTCAATACAACAAAGACGATCTGCGTCCCTCCCCAGCTTGAAGTTAGAGATGTGGATTGTGCTGGCCATTTTGGAGGCAGCAGCTTACCACCCCTCAAACAAGAGCCTGCCTTTCCCTCTGCAATACCCTTGGTTGGCCAGCAGGAACACAAGCTCATGCTGCCCTCCCTCAGTTCATGGACTAAGCTAAGGCAGGAAGCTAATGGCCATTTATTTGGGAGTAAGCCCCATTGGTTCAAGATGAGCATCTTGGCTCAACTATTAAGGCCAGCCAGAATTTGTGTAACCCAGCTTTTGACATACAGTACTATAAATGGAGATAAACACCAAAAATTGCATCTGCCTAACTGTAAAGTTGCCTTCAGCCCTAGTTCCAAAATCCCTGCTCCAAAGTTATCATTTATCACATATCAACACTGGAAAAATGAAATGTGCTTGATCACCTAGAAATGCAACAGCAGCACCCAGGAATTTTGACCATTTACTCAATTCTATGTGCAGTATAATGCCGGCAGCATAAAAAAAAATTCCAAGGAGTACTGAAGCCAAGGAATCTGAAATATTTCTCGAGCCCTAGCATCCATGTTTAAAAGTTATCCTCCTTCCGTTCTTCAGTTTGGGGAAGAACATAAAACCACAGCTAGTACCTTTCCATTGATTTCTAAGATGATGGTTATATACCCACTTGTACTGCTAACTGAAACATGAGGAAGTGCCAATTCCTCCCAAACAAATACAATACTCAGCACATAACAAATGTACATGATTCGTGCCACAATAAATATGCAAATTACTCTCCCACAAATTTTTAACAGCTTTTCAGTGTGGTACTTAAAAAAATATAAGTTGCATGCAAAACAGTAGAAATCTCTATTTGGGGAAGATGAATTTAAATAAGAAAGACAAACTGTAATATGTCAGCACCTAGGTCTGCAATACAGCAAACATCTCAGGTTCCCACCATTCCACAGCTTTAGAATGTCTAAGGCAACTGGCAATAATCTGAGGCATCTGGGCTTATAGCCAGGAGTCCCCAGCCTAACAAAAGCTCTGTGTACAACTGGGCTTTGGGTAACAGCCATGCTTTTGTATACAAGTTTCCTATCAACACCAGCATTTTCATACTATTTTCCACTAGGACTTCAAAGTGATTAAATGACAAGGTGCAAAACAAAAAATGAGTATTGTGCAGCCAAATACTTCAAACTTCTGTTTCTTCCAAAAATGGGTATTCTCAGAAGAATAATGAAACAGCCAAATCTTCAGAGTATGCAAAGCCTGTTAATGTGTGAACTAACGTTATTTAGACAGATTGGCTTTTAATGTTATAATAATGTGAGAGTCAAAAAGGGAGAGAGGGAAAAGTAATCTAGATGCACTACACTAGATCGTAAATTGCAAAACTTTTTCCTGTTATTAACTTGAGAAATTACAAAACAAAAAAACAAGCACTGTGTTCTTCTAGCAGACTATATCCATTATAATAGCTCTGCAAACCCTACATTTTCCCATACACGGCTTTGCTTGTTGCTGTGTACATATAACACAACACAAATTGGCCAATACAGGGGTGTCACAGTAGGGTAAAGCCCAATAGGACAAGACCCTAGGACAAGGTTCAGATCTACCATTCTTGCTTCCTCCATGGTTCAGAGCTTGGAGAAAAAAGCTGTAAGTGTATTGTAGATGGCCACCAACTTGGATGCCTTTAAGAGAGGATTAGCCAAAACTCAAGGACAAGGAAATCAAGACCTCCTCGTCATCACAATGATTATGCTTTACCTCCAATATCAGAGGCAGTGTGCCTCTAAATACTAGTTGCTGGGAATCACAGGTGGGCAGAATGCTGTTATGCTTGGGGGATTCCCAGAGGCATCTGGTTGGCCACTGTGAGAACAGGATGCTGGACAAGATGGGTCACTGGACTGATCCAGCAGGGCTTTTCTTATGTTCTTGCTGTTCACACTCTCATACAATAGACCTGAGACACATGTTCCCAAAAGGCTGATGACTACTGTGGCATAACTTTAGCTTATAGTGGTTTGTTTTGAACTGATGCCACTAGTCTCTGTCCCCACTTAAGTTGGGAATTGATTTGTGCCTTCACACTCCAAATTCTGTTCAGTTTATCTAGTGGAGGGAATAATTTGACCCTCAACTGCTTATAATAAATTAAGATCTGTTTTTCCAGCTGCCTAGATATTTCAAGATTGCCCAGAGATGGTATATTTGAATGTATGGCCAAATGCAGCAGGGTAACAATCTAAAATTATCTTTTAATATTCACCAATGTTGCAAGCACCTTCTGGAGAGCCAAGTGCCTCACATCTTTCCTAGCCCGCATTTTTCCAAGTAAAAAACTAACTGATTTTAAAGCCCTGAATTAGTGCTGTCTAGTGAGGATATGGATGCAATTTACGGTTGCCAGATAAGCTTTTTTTGTTAAACTTTTGTTGAATACTGCCTGTATAGTACATTCAATAAGATGAGTAAAACCAAGATCAGTGTAAACAAAGTGAAAGATGGTATTTTTCTAGTTTGACTAAACTAGAAAAAGCTGGATAAGAAGTGGATAAGAAGCTTGGGGAATAATCAGGTGCATTCATTCCTCCTTGGAACTCAAACCATCTCTGCAGTCTCAGAAAATTTCCTGTCCCTCCATTCCACTAAAGCTCAGCTGACATTTACAAGATTCACATTTCTGGAAGCAAAGTAGAAGCTAGGGCATGACATACACTGGAGTGAATAAGAATACTAGGGGCTAATGTGCCTCAAGTCTACTCAACTATGTGAATTTTTATTTTCTGGCATCCACTTTAATTCTTTAAAGTTAGAAAATGCATGAACTAAGTGAATTATTAGTGTGTTTGAAGAGACAGTGATTTCTTATTTTTTCTATAAGATAAAACAGCACCAACCTCTTCTTCCTTGCAAGACCAGCCAAAAGGCATCTTTACCTTTTATAACTTTGTTCCAATTACATGCATGACTACATGTGCTCTGCCAACTTTCCATGTCAGAGAAAATTATCTGTCTCAAAGATTAAATGTCATTAAGTCTGTATATGGTATATAAGATCTATGCAAAGGAATTTTAGTTTCACTGAGCCAATATTTATTTCTATAGCACCCCATCTATATTTCTATGGCACTCCATCTATGCTTCTTTAGCAGAAACATCTTTAGCATAAACACACCGATTTATAAATGGGTTGACAAACAGCAGTACAATGGGTTAATATTTCTTAAACGAACCCATTCCCCACAAGCAAACAATTTTAACACTTCATTAATGCTAGAGTGAGGTAACAACCCGCCCCCCGTACACCCTACTAAAAAGTCAGTGAAATGAATCTTAGTACCTTTTCTACTGTTTCATGTCACACAATGCCTACAGTATACAACCCAAGTTTCCTTAAGTAGAGGGTGCCATTTCTCTGCTTAAAAATCTAAATGTTCCTGAAATTTGTCCTATGCAAATCCTGTATGTGGGTGCCAATGCATTCTTGCATTTATCTCCATTATGTGATCTTTCACTTTTCAGCCCTCCAAATATCATTTTTTATTACCCATCAACACTTAAAGACAGGGGATCCTATTTACAACCCAGTTCTCTATACCCCCCCCCATTGTCTTTACTAGACAATATGGAGCAGAGTTCCATTCAGATACTACATTTCTTCAAGTTGCATTTCTGGAACTAAACACATGGAATCCTTGGCAGAGTGATAGTGTTCATGCAGTGTTTCCTGGATATCCATAGACACTGGCCTCTCGTAGTTAATTTTAACTATGTTTGAAGATTGCTTAAACTAAAGATTCCTTCACAAATTTTAACTTTTACAGAAACTGCATGGCTCACAACATATGTGAACACACTGCAAAACTGGCAATCAGATCATAGTTTGCCTTTATTTATTCTCTAACCACATAACAAACTCCTGCAACCAGAATGCAGGATTCACGGAATGTGCAAGTCTAGAGTTGGTTACTCACTTAGCATTTTAAGCTTATAAGACTATTATTTCCTTTTTATAATTATTTATATATTTATCTACCGCTTACTACCAAGATGGACACAAAGTGGCTTTCAAAAATAAATATACACACAGAAATTGAAAAACCATGTATGATATAATATAGAAGCATGGTAAGCATGGGGGGGGGGGGGGAGAGCTCCTTTCAAAGTTTATCACTTGCACCAAAAAGGGGTTGCAAGAATTACCAAATGCTAATTCAATACTGCGAAGCTGCTAATGTGCTGAGATGAGAAATCATGTTTTTAAGAGTTTAAAATGCCACAGTTTACACATTACCTAGCACATTGACCCTGTAATGGTATACGTTATATGATTTCCCCATACTCATTTTCTATAGGTTGGACATTTATATCTGTTGTTTAAGAATGGTCAATGTCCTGAGAAGATGTAGCTCAAGAATGTCTGGAGGTCCAGAGGTTCCCTACACATGCACCACAGTGTTTTGTTGCATTTGAATTGCTCATCAGCTATCAAAGATAATCTTGGCCTAGTTTTAAAAGCCTGTATGACAACAAATGACATCACTGTTATATACTAGTAAGTGATTTAGTACTCAAGTACCCATGACTGCGGAACAAATGTCCAACACACCACTTTAAAAAGGAAACTATATTTACAATCAATGTTATAAGAAACTAAAGGAATTCACTGATCAAGAAAAACGAATTACTTAGCAGTTCCATCTTCTACATGTCTACTTAAGCTCCACTGAGTTGCATGGGGCTTACATATAAATAAGGTGCATAGAATTGCAGCCAAAGAGTAATTTTACCCGTTGAGAATTCAACTCGGGATATTTGTTTAATTTCTTGGTCCACCAAGAGGAAATTATTTCTTTCAATTTGCATCAGGTGGCCCTCCCTGTAATTCTGAAATGAACCTTAGCTTGAAGGAAAAAATATACTTGGGAAAATATACCTCAAATGAAAATGATTTATGAATTAGCATACAAATGGATCTACTTTCCATTTAAGTAAAACTATATGCTTCACACTAATATTGTGATGGCATAGTTCACAAAATATTTCCTTCCAAATCTCAAAATTCCAGAACTGATGCAACCAAAATTACAGCCCTTTATGTCCCACTTATTTTGATGGTAAGGTTAGAAACAGTAAGCATAGCTGATTTTGACTGATTTGTGGCTAATCCACTGAAGTCTGTGCATATGGCTCTTTACAGACCACTGGTCACCAGTGGGAAATAAGAGACATTTCTACCATTTGCAGAGGATTAGCTGGCTTGTCTTTTGCAGTGCTACTGTGATCTTTAAATAGATAAACTTTGTTTCAATTGAACAGTGTGGACACTTGATCACCAGCTAAGCTTCCCAGTTCTGCTTATCTTCTCAGAGTGTTCAAGTCACTTTCCTACTCTAGTTTTCTTCCATCCTGTGAAATGAAAACAATTCCTAGTCCATGTAAGAAGCACAGCTGTATACTTGAACAGCTCAAATACAAAGTCATCTCAACTGTCTTCCTTGCATAGCCAATGAATTTAGGCTTGGGAGCTAAACTCTTCAGAATAAACACCTAGAAACTGACCACTTTGTGCATTCTATCACTGCAAAGCAATATTTCTCAAGCTGTCAAGGAGACCCCTTTAGAAACAGCAAGGTGGAAATTGATTTACAAGTCGTACTTGAAAAAAGACTATAAACAGTCAAGGTTCAGGATTTCCGAAAATGTGGGTCACAACAACACAACACAGTAATTTTGATTCTGCAAATGTTGCGAGACAAATATTCTTAGGGGTGCATTCAACACTGGTCAAATTCAGAGTGGACCCATTAAAATTAATAGGTATGGCTAACTTAAGTACATTAATTTCAGTGGGTCTACTCTGAGTTTGACTAACGCTGGATACAACTCACAAGACTAGACATGAGGTGGCATTTTGAAAGGTGTGGCAGATTAGGAATTGTGCTGTCTTGCAAGTTGGAACCAGGCAACTATATTCCATGAGGTTTATAGGCTGGCATTGATGGAAGAAAGAGCAAGATCAATCTCATCCAACATTCATTTTCCAAAGGTTCTGGGAGTTCACAAGTGTAAGGATAAAGGCGATCACTCTCTCTGTGGCTCCCAGCAACACTTTATCACCAAAACAAACTTGAGCCTGGAGAGCTCAGTTCGTTAGAGTGTGGTGCTGATAATGCCAAGGTTGCAGGTTCGATCCCTATATGGGACAGCTGCATATTCCTGCATTGCAGGGAGGTTGGACTAGATGATGCTCAGGGTCCCTTCCAACTCTACAATTCGAAGGTTCTGAACATGGTACAGTGGTACCTCTGGTTGCGAACGGGATCCGTTCTGGAGGCTCGTTCGCAACATGAGCAGAACACAACCCGCGTCTGCGGGTCGTGATTTGCTGATTCTGTGCATGCGCACGACATCATTTTGCGCGCATGCGCATGCGGTGAACCCCGGCAGTAATCCTTTCCAGTACTTCCGGGTCGCCGTGGGACGCAACCTGAAAACGCTCAACCTGAAGCAAACGTAACATGAGGTATGACTGGAGTTTTATTTAGCCAGCATGGCTAACAGCTACCATTAAGCCTATCTTACACTGTTCTTTTTCTAATCCTTTTTTCAAAGCTACCACATGTTCTGCAAGTGCATTCTGTACATTAATTATGTGTTCTTTCATCTGCCCTAAACTGATTTTACTGGTTGACCCCAAGATCTGTCGTCACAAGCTGGAGTAACAACTTCTTTCCTCCACAGA
The DNA here is from genome assembly GCF_964270895.1 of Podarcis filfolensis. NCBI lineage: Eukaryota > Metazoa > Chordata > Lepidosauria > Squamata > Lacertidae > Podarcis > Podarcis filfolensis. Next base: position 114,580,415 of record NC_139604.1, read on the forward strand.
GGTTAAAGGAGTGCAAATCAGTCTCACTACAAAAACCATAGCCTCTTTTAGCCTTTTCTCACAATCAGTTTAAGCCCCCTCAGGACATGTGAAGTTAAGATTTCTTGGCCTAATGTATATCACTTCACACTTGCATTTAATCTCATTTGTTATTCCGTTGCCCATTCACCCACTGTGCAGAGATCCTTTTAGAGCTCTTTACAGTCTGTTTTGTGTTACACCACCTTGGCTGTCTCTTAGTGAAGACCGAGGTCATTGGACCTGAGCGACCACAGCCCTGCCCACCATGAAACCACCATTGGCAGGACTGGCAGCAACAGCAACACATTATGCTTATTAAGAAACTACTTGCTTAAGGTAATATTGTATTCTCTTGCTAATTACGCTGTTTTAAATGTGCATTCTGCACTTGACCTCCTTTGTAATGTTTTATTTTGAAACCTTAAGTGAAAATTTTAGTTTCCTAAAATACTGTAGCAAATGTATACAGGCAACAACCATTTCATGCGTGTTCAGAGCATGTGCACCTGCGCATGTGCGTATTGCTGCAACCTGGAAGTGGTGGAAATGGGAAGGTAATGGGGCAGGGCAGGCTTACATGTGCTCCGCCAATATACGCAGGGTTCAGGAAAGCATCCCCATCATTTCCTGTACTTTATATGTGACTTTCTTCTGTAATGTTTGATTCTGGATTGTTTTATTTGATATTGTAATGAAGGTTGTAAACTGCTGTGAGATTCCCCCCCCCCCTAAAAATATAAAGTAGTATAAAAATGAAATTATTATTATTATTAATCCTGAAAAATTTGGTAACATCTGCAAACTTGGCTGCCTCACTGCTCACCCCTGATTCCAGTTCATTTATAAATAACTTAAATAATTCAGGTCCCAATATGGATCCTTTGGGACTCCATGGTTTATTTGACTCCATTTGCTAGTCATTTTCTGGATGCCATCACATTAGTCCTTTACAGCTACAGAGATTGCATAAAGGCCTATTAAATGTCAGGTTCATGAGATCTGGAGATCAGTATTTCATCTTAAAAAACACATCTTTTACAAACGTATTATGTATGGAGCGTGGGCTGCACAATGTGACACATAACAGCAACTTCCAGTTCCCAAGATACTCAAATGGGCTCCTCAGGGACTGTGATGGTTTGAAAGCTCATCTTCTTGACTTTAAAGGTACTTCCTCATAGGTATGTTAATCCTAGCTGCACTGATGCTAGAGATGAGAAACTCAGAACACCACTTTGTTTTCTCTTTTCTTCTCCTTGCTTGCCTTACTGAGATGTGCTATTAAACTAAGCTGAAACTGCAAGTATTAAAAAATATATCACTCATTTGGAACAATTTATTGATTTAAGCGCCAGAAAGTTGCCAGGCCAAAGGCTATTTAACCTATAGGTTAAACAGATGGGCAGAAAAAGCCAGTGAACTTCTGGCTGGACATTTAATTCTATTTTAGTTTATTCTGTTTCATTTTATTTTTATATATTGTCCTTCATCCATAGCCACCAGAACTGGTAAATTATCAAATTTCTGTAATCCAGGCATATATTAAAAGGCTGGCAGAGGGGGGCAGATTTTCAGATTGCATGCTCTAGCTGAGAAGGCCTAATGATGACCTATAGCTCTTTGAGCTTCCCACAAGGATGACACTACCAGCAAGGCCTCCTCAGCGGATCCAAGGTAACAGGTTGCTGGTATGGAGAGAGGTGTTTTCTTAGGTAAGTGGGCACAGCCTGTTTAGAGCTATGCAAGTCAAAACTAAAACCTTGAATTGGTAGCCAGTGAAAACATCGAAGGGGCAACGTTTTATGGTCTCTCACAGCTGCATTTTGCAGTAGGGGCAACTTCCAAACAGTCTTCAAGGGCAGCCCAAAGTACAGCAAATTGCAATAATCCGAACGGAAAGTTACTAAAGCGTGGATCACAATGGCCACCCTTTCCCAGTCTAGGAATAGCTGTAGCAGCTGAACCAGTCACAAATGGAAAGAAACTCTCCATCCCAATGAAGACACCTGGTTCTCAAGTGACAAGGTGGAATCCAGGAGCACCATGAGACTATGGACCTCATCTTTCAGGGGGAATTCAACCCAATTGAGAACAGATCTTGTACCTAATTCTCAGACATGGGAACCACCAGTCTACAATGCCTCCATTTTGCCAAGATTCAGCTTCAGTTTGTTGGTCCTCATGCAACCCATTATTGCTTCAGACACTGGTCTAGCAAAGGGGTCTAACCGGGTAGTTTTGTACCTCAAAGTAGAGAGGGTTACACATAATTGCATTCCTATCTTTGCCTTGATTTTCCCTTCCCCTGCTGTTTCCCACACTCACAAAATCTGGATTAAGCCGCTGAGGCAGGACCTGTCTTTTGCTCATGTTACTTAAAGCATCATGTACATTGTAGGTGCTCATAACTGACAAGGAAACAGTAAGAAGGTGCTCAGTAATCTTGTCTTAATATTGCATTTATCCAAGTTCAAAGAGCAATCTAGAAGCTATTTTCTTAATAGAATAGTGAGGAAAAACTTAACAAATAGGACATTTTCTGTTAGCATACCAAATGTCTCATTTTGTTTTGTCTTGGTATGAGCTCAGCGTACTAGCTCAGACCCTGTCACTTTGAAAAATAATTCTCAGTACAAATATGCAACTTTATAGACAAATAAAGGGCACTTTGAAGGAAGAAACTCAACAGATAAGATCCCTAGACACATTAAGGACTCCCAGCCCATTAACTAAACATGGCAAATTACGATCAAACACCGTACAGTTCTACAACAATCTGTCAGAATTGTTTTAGAAGCACATAGTTGAGAGACTAGACTGTTTTGACAAAGACATCTCATTCTGTCTGTCTGCATTCTCTTTAAAGGGTTTTAAAGCAAGGAAACCAACTCCAGACCTTTAGTATATTAGGTTTAAAGCCGACACTTATAAGTACTGATGTTTTCCGAAAGTCAAAAACAGAATGGCTGGAGGAGTTCCGCCAGTTCTGAAAATTATAGTTCTGTCAGCTCCGAGGACTGTAGTGACAAAGTCCTGTGACACTCACAAAAGATCTTGCAAGGGTCAGATTCTAAAGCATTTGCAGCACAATTCTACACATGTCTACTCAGAAGCAAATCCCACTGAATTTAATGGTGTTTACTCCCAGGTATGCATGTTGCTAAATATTCAGTCATGATTCGTTTAGGAAAAGGCATTACAAGATGTAGATTACCATAATGGTGACTAAACTCTTCTCAAAGATGGGATGTTTCGGCAGCTGTCAGTAGCAACTGCAGCGGGGAGTGGGAAAGCAGGAGGGGGAAGTGACCATGCCATATGACTAGCAAAGAGACCAAAGCCAACTCAGCAATATTGCAGCCATATTATTCAGGGTTAACTGGCCTACTGATTAAAGTAAGCTCATGTCAGCAGGCATAGCTGTGCCCATTTTGTAGAAATGCAACCTATGGCACTAGACACTTCTCACAAATGTCAGAATCTGATTCCTCTTCTCTAACATACATGATGTTTAAGACTATTCATACTTGAAAGTGGGAGGAATTTTTCAATTTAAAAAAAAAATTGTGACAATTTTAGTAGTCAAATGATTGAGGTTTTTCTTATTTCCCATCCTGTTGCCTTCACTCTTCCAATTCTACCATCACATATTCTGTGCTGGAAAATCTGTCTTTGAGCACACATGTGGCTGCTTTTCAGCAGCCATCACGACTGGACACAACCAATCAAGAAAAAACCAACATGCCAAAGTATTTAAGCCACAAGCAGAGAAAAGGAACTAACAACGCTCCATGCCCGAGATGGCTGCAGGACAACTAGCTGCAAATGATTAAAAATGAGCAATGTAATGTGTTATTGGAAATGTATCAGTAGGTTTTCTTAACAAGACAGGAACTGGTGCTCTTGTTCTACATACTGTGTAAGAAGCTTCATGGAACATCTTGGCTGCACCTACAATATGCTTGCAATAAATGCTATATAATCAGCTTGTTGACAACAGAAATATTTACATGGGATGCTTAATTTGGCCGGGGCAGTTCCTTAGCGAGCTCTTTTTTCCAGTCATCTTCTCTTGACGGGAAATGTTTTCACATATGCCAATACTACAAAAAATTGCTACTTAAATGCCATTTATATCCAGGTTTTTGGCATCTGGGAGCCGAAACATTCGAAAATGGAGCCATTCAACAACCAAGGTTTGACTGTACTCACTTGCCATGGCAAGTGTGATGCTGCCATTTTGCTTCCAGCCTTGGAGTTGCAGAGATAGGCAGGGATCATTCTGGCAGGTATGAAATAATCCCTGCCTCTTCCCCAGCTCAAAAGTTGGGAGGAATGCTGAAAGCTCTTTAGCTACAAGGCTGCTTGGAAAACTCAAATGTACAGTCTGTGTCACCCTTGCCTGCTTTGGAGAAGAGGAAAGTAGAGAAAGTGGATGATTTTTGCTAATGCGTGACTGAAGTGACTAGGCACTTAGGCAAACTCTACAACACATTTTCCCATCTCAAGTACTCACCTGAGACAGCCAAGCCAACAAGGGGAGTGGCAGTTGACCATAACTTTTGGTTTGACACTGCTAAGGCCAGCCAAGAACTGGGGGCAACTGTTTGAACATGTAGCTTTGGAGGTGGGATGAAATATGAATGCAAATTGAAAACAGGAGAAGAAACCAAATACTTGTCAAATTAGGATTTTACGGCAGATTATAGTGGCTAAAAGTGGGAGATGCAAGTCAGGAAGTCCCCAGAACAAACGGCCCCTCAACCAGTAACTCACTTAGGCAAAGCATTATTTCAGCATCAACTTCCCATCAGCAACAGAAGAAGAAGCAAAAGAAGTAATAGTGCCACTGTATTCTGCTCTGGTCAGACCTCACCTGGAGTACTGTGTCCAGTTCTGGGCACCACAGTTCAAGAAGGACACTGACAAACTGGAACGTGTCCAGAGGAGGGCAACCAAAATGGTCAAAGGCCTGGAAACGATGCCTTATGAGGAACGGCTAAGGGAGCTGGGCATGTTTAGCCTGGAGAAGAGGAGGTTAAGGGGTGATATGATAGCCATGTTCAAATATATAAAAGGATGTCACATAGAGGAGGGAGAAAGGTTGTTTTCTGCTGTTCCAGAGAAGCGGACACGGAGCAATGGATCCAAACTACAAGAAAGAAGATTCCACCTAAACATTAGGAAGAACTTCCTGACAGTAAGAGCTGTTCGACAGTGGAATTTGCTGCCAAGGAGTGTGGTGGAGTCTCCTTCTTTGGAGGTCTTTAAGCAGAGGCTTGACAACCATATGTCAGGAGTGCTCTGATGGTGTTTCCTGCTTGGCAGGGGGTTGGACTCGATGGCCCTTGTGGTCTCTTCCAACTGTATGATTCTATGATTCTAACATGGACAGCATACCAGTCTACCTTACAAGCCTCTTGGTGGTATACAATGCCACATGTTTTTAAGAAGAGGTTTTTAAGCAAAGGTTGGGTGGCCATCTCTAATGGATGCTTTAGTTGAGATTCCTGCATTGCAGGGAGTTGGACTAGATGACACTCAAGTTGCCTTCCAACTCTCTATGTTATTCACAGATATGCCTTTAGAATAATATATTATTCTTATTATTCTTAATACCCTCCCATCTGGCTGGGTTTCCCTAGCCACTCTGGGAAGCTTACAGCACATATAAAAATTTGTAAAACATCAGATGTTAAAAATTTCCTGATACAGAGCTGCCTTCAGAAGAATGTATATTTAAGAAATTTTTCAAAGTAGGAGAGAAGAGGCAGTGAAACAAAAGGTTCCCAGTAATTTGATACCAATGTTTAACTTCCATGCACAACTGAGAATTTAATCATAGAGGCTTTCAGGATAGAGTTCTGTTCCTACAGCTAAAATGACATTAAATGAGTATCAAGTTTTTAATTCTGTTCTGACTGTAGATTGTGTAGTCAAGCATACATAAATATTAGTATCAAATTACTGAAAAAAATGTGAATCATAATGACCTGCTTCCACATTGTAATTCAAAATAGTTTGTTATGTATAACTAACATCGGTTTATAAATGAAAATTCGGCTTCAGACAGAAGGCATTCAGTACCCATGACTACCAAACCCATGAAGGTGCTTCTGACAAGGTACCCAACTGGTCTTGCTCCTTGAAACTAAGCAATGTGCATGCCAGCCATGCCCTTTGACCATTATAAACTTGGTGCCTGTCTGAAGGGAATCTAGCCACAAACATCCATGTTGTCTAGGGCCCCCTATAGTCCAACACTGACTGCATGTCACCTGCGTCAAGGCTGATGACTACAGAACAAGACTAGTTCATACTCAACAAATGAAGAGGACTGATATGTTTTCAAGTTCGCAGTTATTATTTTTGATCATGTGTGTTTAATACGATGCTGAAGCCATGAGCGTCAGATAATTTTTAGCACTTTTGGCTGTAAACGCCGTTCCCTCCAAGGGAAAAAGCAGCATCCTTTTACATGGGTTTTCTACTTCTGGGCAGATAGCTAATAACACATAACACACCTTACCATTATTCTGGATAGGCACAAATTTCTCCTGCGCTTTGGCAAACAATATTTTTCATGCATTGAAGATGTATGTAGGACGGGTTCTCTGTATTATGGCCCATAGTGGTAAAACTGCTGTTCCACCAATCTAAGTTTGGAAGTTAATTGTTTGACAAGTGTTGAAGTTTTTAAAAGATGTCCACAATTAACTACTCTAAATTATCTAGTTAATTAAGACACAAGTCACACAGTTAGAAAGTACAATTCACATTAAAAATGTATTAGATAACAGCCCATGCAGATCAAGAATCACTTCTGTTATTTGTAATCACAAGCCCATATCTCCCAGAAACACAGGAAGCTGCCTTATACCAGGTCAAACTATTGATCTGTCTGGCCCAGCATTGTCTGCTCACTTACAGTAGCTCCCTAGAGTCTTAGGAAAGGAGAGAGGACTTTTCCATCACCTATTTCAACTGGCTTTAACTTATTGTCTGAGTAAAAAAGGAACAAAACAAAGAGAAGCTTATCTGTGAAGCTCAGAAATCCAAACAAAAATCCCAGTAGTTGGAAAAGTTATAGTAAATACATGTTGGGATGTTTTAACCATTGCCCAATTTTATAAAGGAAACTGCCTTCATAACCATTTGCTGAAAATAGCATATAAATATTCTAAATAAAACAGTGCAATAGTGTCATGATTTTAAATTCAACTCATGTATCTGAGAATGTGATTCACTGGGTTGTAATCCAATGAAGTTGCCCTATTAGTGCAATGCCTTCAATTTGCAGAACAGAACATCCCCTCTGTCTCCTTTTCTTGTTACTCTCCCAATGTGCTATAGAGGATTGGGGGAACCCTCAGAACAGAACTGGTGGAGGGGAGGGAGGGGAAGTTTCTTTGGGCAAGCAGAAGTCCATGCACCAACAGGGCAACTTCACTGGATACAACCCAATCTTTTGAACATTTGAATTTGGCAGTGCCAAGTCTTTTATTCATTCCAACTGATTAATGCTGGGCCACAGCTTTCAGTAAAATTAACAGACATGCAATATTATTTGAAGTGCTGAAAAATATATTTAAAAGGAAAAATTTGCTGAATTCTACCTGACTTGAGGCAAGGTTCCAATATGCAAGCTTGGCGAAAAGTGAACTTTCACTTCTCAAGCGTATGTAATTATCAGCTGACATTTATAGTAATTGAACCTTCCTAAAACATTAATTTTAGCTCAACTAGTTTGATTATATTTCAGTCAACTGAAATTAATAGCCATTTTTAGAAACATCTAAAGACCTGCCACTTCTACTGTCATACCAAAAAGAACACAAACCTACCCAGACATGCAACACGTCCATCATCATGGGTTGTATACTTCTACTTGTGCAATGCCTGGCACCATATTGTTCCCAATCTCACCTATCTACTGTGGCACCCACTTCCAAGAGACACTCCTGAGGAATTGGGGGGGGGGCGCTCCAGTACAGAAGGTAAGGTGACTGGCAAAAGCTGAGTGCCCTACCTTCCAAGAGGACAAACGGAAAACCACCAACCTTATGCGACTAAATTAAGCTCTTCCAAAATGGGTAAATACAAAAATTGGTATTTAATTACAGTGGTACCTCAGGTTACATGCACTTCAGGTTACATACGCTTCAGGTTACAGACTCCGCTAACCCAGAAATAGTGCTTCAGGTTAAGAACTTTGCTTCAGGATGAGAACAGAAATCGTGCTTTGGCAGCGCGGCGGCAGCAGGAGGCCCCATTAGCTAAAGTGGTGTTTCAGGTTAAGAACAGTTTCAGATTAAGAACGGACCTCCGGAACGAATTAAGTACTTAACCTGAGGTACCACTGTACTCATATCACAGTACAAGAGCAGATTCATTTTTATTATTTTTATAGTACATGCTACTTTACAAAACAAAAGGACTGGCCTCTACCCTGAATAGCTGACAATACAACTTTTGACAGCAAAAGGATAGGAATATGAGACATCATCATAATATTATTATTATTATTATTATTATTATTATTATTATTATTATTATTTCCTGCCTTTTTCCCTGATGGCACTCTAGGCAATTTACAGAACCACTACAGTTTCAGATGGTGGTGAAAAGGGCTGTAGCCAAACATTTAACAGAAACGGTGAATTTTAAGACAGGTACTAAAGGAAGAGCGGTGACAAAAGTGACATGGAAAGGTGGACCAGGCAAGAGGGAAAATAACAGAGGACAGAGTCCCTTAAAAGGACAGAAGAATCTGCAATGGCAGAACCTGAAGGGAACAGGATAGGAAATAAGAACAAAGAGCTGGGGTGGGGCAGTAAGTGCAGAGCCTTAAAGGTAAGGCAAAAGAAATTGTTCTGGATTCAGAATAAGACCTGTACAGGGATTTGAGCAGGGGTATTACACATTGTTTGTAATGTAGTGCACACCCTGAGTACATTTTCAAGTAGAAAGGTAGAAAAGAAAATATTTAAATAAACAAGGTAGCTCAAAATGGTCTCAACAGTGAGAATGGTAAGTAACCTGGACAGCAGAATCTCAAATAGAGGTGAGAAATATGATAAAGGAATACCAGAAAAGGTTTTCCAGCAGTCAAGGTGAGAAACAACCAGAGCCAGGACCAGAGTTTCAACAAAGGGAACAAAAAGCAGGTTGTCGATATCTGTTGTGCTGCACAGGGGGAAGAGACATGATTCAGTAACAGACTGAATATCAGGAGCAAAAGCCATGTATTTGGGTCCGGATAGGATTGATGCCAATGCATAGAGAAGAAAGGAAAGCTTAGGAAGCCTGGGTGGGCTGTTTGAGATAGTGATGGAACACCTAGGGAGGGACAGATAAAACAGCTAGAGATAAAGAATTGGATACCTGGAGAGGTATAACTGGGTGTCAACACACAGGTAATACAGAAAAACTATATTTTGTTTTGTGTCAACCAGGGGTGGGAAACTGGATCTGACTGGAAGGTCAGATCCAGAAATAGTCAATCCTCTGCGGGCCACCTTGACAGGTGGGAGGATATATTTGTTGAATTGATTTTTGTTCCAAGAGCTTGTATATGTGTGTTTTATTCTGTTTTCATCATATATACTGCTTTAATGAAGTGGTATAATAAGAAATAAACAAACAAACAAACAAACAAACAAATAAATAAATAAATAATATCCAAGGCCTGTCAGGCATAGTTAGGTCTATAGGCAAAGTATTCCCCACCATTGGTGTGGACAGAGCTGCAAGAGTCCAGGAGTAAAATGCTGATGAAACCCAACCAGGAGTGCCGTACCTATCCACCACCATCAAAAAGAAGGCAAAGACTGATTAAAAAATCTTAATATAGAGCTCATCAAGGTAAACCAGAATAATTATTAATATATAGGTGAATCCTTGTCAGATCTTCCACAGTCACAGACTTGTATGTGTACACTTAAAAAACAAAGGGTGAATACTACAAATACATCATATACTGTAGATAGTTCAGTTGGTTTGAGCATGGTGCTGATAAGGTTGCAGGTTCGATGCCAGTATGGGATGACTGCATAGCCCTGCATTGCAGGGGGTTGGACTAGATGATCCTCAGGATCCCTTCCAACTCTACAATTCTGTGATTCTATAAGATCAGCTGAACAAGGAAACAATATTGTGCCTTCAGTAGGGTACTGCAGCCACTATGTGGCAACCCTTAGCACATGTGGAAAACTGTATTTCAGTTTAACCTATACCCCAGAGAGGTTGAGAGAAGGAGAAGAATTTTTTAAGCATTTCGTGCACCAAAAAGAATACTAAAATAATAGAAGCGAACAGAAATGAATCTGAACTTTGCACTTCCATACCATTAGCCAAACAAACCATCACTTATAATGTTCTGAATTACATCATGTGAAAATCAGTGAGATCAACACTTCAATCAAGTTATCAAAAATGCTATTCACAGCAGGCACAGAGCTCGTGTCCCCCCCTCCCCCACCACTTGCAAGAGCAATGGTTTTGAACTTGGCTAGGGCAGTGGTGGGGAACCTGTAGCCTACAGGCCTCACATAACCTCTGGGAATATAATCCTGAGGGAAAATAAGTGTTTTCAAATAAATGTCTAGCCCTCATAATTGCAGAGGAAAAGTTAGTAATATACAATGCATAATTTGCTGATGCAATCTGCCACACTGAACTAGTTTCCTATCCCTGTTGTACCATGCAGCCTTGCAAGAAGTGGTTGGGAAGACATACGGATGTACTCCTTTGTGGTCCCATCACAGTTTACACAATCGTTTAAATGGTGTTTGTGTCGGTTAGAGAAGCCTATTACTACTCTTCTAGGGTTTTTTAAAAGCTTTACCCAGAGGTAATGCCAGGACAGGTCTGGTAAAGAGAGTTCCATGTGAGCACGTATTTACTCCTCTCTCACCTCCCCTACTACTAGTTCTCTCTAACTGTAAGAACACGAGAGCCTGCTGAATCAAACCAGGGGTCCAGCTAGTCCAGCATCCAGTTCTCACAGTGGCCAACAAGATTCCTATAGGAAGCCTGCAAGCCGGACCTGAATGCAACAGCAGTCTCTCCTTCTACAGGTTAACCTGACATCCTACTTGGCAAACTATGGTTAATGTTAACCTCTAACACCATTGTTTGCAAACCTCTTTCAAATAGTAACTTCAAACTGTGCTTCGGAGGCAAGCTATAACCATTGTTTGGCAATTCGTAACAACAAGAGACTGAGAGGAGATATGATAGCCATCTTAAAATATCTCAAGGGCTGTCACATGGAAGATGAAGCAAGCTTGTTTTCTCCTACTCTGGGGGGTATGACTCAACCCAATGGCTTCAAGTTACAAGAAGGGAAATTCTGACTAAACATCAGGAAAAACTTTCTGATAGTAAGAGCTTTTCCACAGTGGAATGGTCTTCCCTGGGGAAGTTGTGGAATCTCCTTCATTGGAGATCTTTAAGCAGAGGTTGGATGGTCATCTGTCATGGATTTGCAGTGCAGGGGGTTCGACTAGATGACCCTTGGGGTCCCTTCCAACTCTACGATTCTATGAAACCAGGGATGAAGGAGCATAAAGAGCTATAAGAGTATTTCCTAAACTGTGCAAAAGCACTATCTCTGAACGGAGTTGATATGCTGAGTTTGTTAAAAAGCTCTTTGGACACACTTTTCTCAATGTGTAGTTTACTATCAGAAATAATTTCATGGCAACAAATTCCTACCTAGGAAACAAATGTGATTTGGTTTAACAAACAAGAACTTGATTAGTAGAAAAAGAGTTACTAGATAAAAAAATTATCTACCATGTAAAATGCACTCAATTACTGTTACACAGAAGGTGAGAGAATTAATTAACATTTGCAGACAGCTACCACATCTTCAATAAATACCGTATATAAAACCTCTAATATAAAAAACACCTTAAATCAAACTATATCTAGGGAGCACAGACAAAGTGGCCACTAATAAATGCAGACTACAAAGGGAGCAAGAATTACAGCAACACAAAGCACAGCTGCTCCACTGAATGAAATATTTTAACTACTTCCAATAAATGACAATGGAAAATGCTACTGGTAATTGTGTTATCCACTACACACCCAGGAAAAAAATCATGTTGCAGCAAAATTTATCCAGTACAAGAGAAATGAACTGTATCATCACCATTCTATTCCAAAAGGTGTTTATATCTGCAGTCTGCATCTATAAGCCTTCCCGGCTTTTCTGGATGCTAACAGCATAATAGCCCGCTTTTCTGTATTGCCTTTCATGCTTGAGAATCTCAAGAGTCTACAGAGAGTCTGCCTCAGATACGGATGAGAAACTTTGCGCAAAATGAGAAAAGTCACCCTAGAACCTTGATTCAAGGAAGAAAAAAATATTATGTGATCACAGAACAAGAAAGCTCTATAGACAAAGATAGGATTAATTCAGTGACATAAGTGTACTACAGTGTGACCTTTGTGAAAAATTAGCTGATCCAAGAGATCCTGAAACAATTGAAATTGTAGCACTAGAGCTTCATATATATTGCACCTCACCAGTGAGAGAATAGCAAAAAAACATATAAATAAATAAGTAAATAAATAAATAAGTCAGTCTCTATAAGGCCCTCTCAAGCATCAATAGGGTAGGGGACTTCGGTTTTGCAGTGCTTCTGAAGTCCACAACAGGCAGAAAAGCTTTAAGTAAGATTCTCTCTCTACACTACACTTTGGACTGTAATTGCTTATTACATGGTACATACTAAATGATTTCTAATCACTGAACTCAGCAGTTCCTCTCCATGGTGTGGTGTATTGATTCAATCTCTATCCCAACTTTTAATTAGTAATGGCCAAGTCTGCTAACAAACAAAAAAACCTAACAAATACTGCACAGAGATCAACAACTTCCATATCCATTCCAAACGCCACCAGCACTTTTCAGATAAACTCTAACTATCTTACCAGTCTTTGCACTGCCATCTAAACTTTCTCAGTTTAGATGTTGGCCTCCCTGGAGAGAGAATACCCAAGCTGTGATGTGAAATGGTTGTTATTACCACAAAGCTGTTAAGCAAGACCATTATTGTACCATACACAAGCAAAACTAATGAAGTGTCATCTAGAAGAAACACAATTACCTCTGTCAGGGAGGTTAAAAGAATAAACTCGCTCCAAGTAAACACTGAGCTGTCTACTTTTTTTTTTTTTTTACAATTTATCACTCATTTTCACAACTCTAAAAAGCAAACCTGAACTGAGAAATAATGAGTTGCTTAATGCTTCTGAGCTTAAATCCACAGGAAAGAGAACAAATGAATAGGAAAGGGGGGGATGCATTTTGGATACACACATCCAGAACACACAAATCACACTCGGAATCTTCCATGCCACTTCTTTGCAGACTTACAGCACAATCATGTCTGTGTTTATTCAGAAATAAATCCCACTACGTTCAATAGGGCTTAGTCCAATGTGCCTGTGTTAAGGCTACAGACTTCTTCAGACAGACGAAAGAATGCAAGCGGGCGCAGGATCTTCCTGTGCTGCGATGTTATTATGGAAGGCCCACTACAAATCATATCCTTTTGGGAAGACCTCTCTGCTTTGGCACTTCGGTGCCAACTTAAAAGAGTAAGGAAGAAGAGCCTGTGCAAGTACAGAGCAGAGAGAGAGAAAACTTGGACCCAGGTCCACATTCGAACACTATGAATCCCGAATTATTGCAAAGGATACCGAAAAGGGGAAAGTTGTGGAGGGGTGGGGGGAGGAGGGAGAGAGAGAAAGAGAAAGAAAGAAAGAATTAGCATACCAAACCCTAGTTTAGGATGTCAAATGCTCAGGACCCATCTCCCTTTAAGAAAGTAAGGGAGCCGGGCAAAAAAGCAAAGCCCGAGGACGTGAAAGGGAGTGGGGGGATGAGCTTGTGGGTCACCCCGGGGGATAAAGAGGCAAAGGATAAAAAGGCGAAGATTCAAAGGGCGGGCGTTCGCCACAAGAGTAAAAAGAAAGAAGCTGTCAAGGAGCGCACCGCCGGGGCTCCGAAGTGTGCCTGGCGAAGTAAAGTGGCCGTCGGAAGAAGAGAGGCGAGCGCTCGCCGGGAGCCTCGGGCATTTGGGGGGTCGCCTGTCTCCCCAGACCCTCGCCTGGGTTTTGAGGGAGGGAAGGACCGGGGTGGAACTCGCTGCCACCCAAACACCGGGGACAGGAGCGCAGGGGTAGGACTCCGGGAGGTGCCTAGAGGCAGCGGAGGGAGGAGGACGAGGACGGCGGCGGTGGAGCGGGGCATCCCCCACAGGGCCCGGGGAAAGGGAGCGGAGATTCGGGGGGCTACATAACAACCCCCCCTCCGCGCCATACACACGCCTCGCAAGTGCCCCTTCGGACCCCCTTCCCCTCCTCCCTGCTCTCACCGAGCGCGTCTTTCAGCTGCAGCCCGGAGCCTCCATGATCTCCGGCTGGGCTGCAGGGGCCGGCCCGCCTCAGCGGCTCTCGCTACTACCCCCTCCTCGGTCTGCTCCGGCCGCCGCCGCGGCCGCCATTTTGAGCCACAGACTCCGGCCAGACTCGTTCGGGAGGAGGAGGAGGAGGAGGAGGAGCGGGAGAGATGGGGGGGCGGGAGGAGCGAGCACGGAGCATGCGCAGCGTCGCCCTGGACACGTGGTGCGCTGAGGGAGGGAGGGAGGGAAGCGGCAAGGAGAAGTTGCCCGCGAAGAGGCGATGGGTGGGTTTCTTGCGCACGTCGGAACGCAGGGAAATGCTTTGCGCCGAGTCAGGCCGCTGGTTCTCCGGGGTTTGAGGCAGAGGCGGAGTCTCGCTCTCTCTCCCAGCCCTTCCTGGGGGCTGAACGAGGGGCTTCCCGCGCGCAAAGGGCTCACTGTGCGCCGCTCTTCTTGTTGTTTAGTCGTTTACAGTGGTACCTCGGGTAACATACGCTTCAGGTTGCAGACTCCGCTAACCCAGAAATAGTGCTTCAGGTTAAGAACTTTGCTTCAGGATGAGAACAGAAATCGTGCTCCGGCGGCGCGGCAGCAGCAGGAGCCCCATAAGCTAAAGTGGTGCTTCAGGTTAACAGTTTCTGGTTAAGAAGAAGTGTAATTTTTCTAAAATGTTAATTCTATTTCTCGTATTGTCAGACAGGTGTCTACCCGGGAGAAAGCCCGCTTGATCTTTATGTATCTCTTCTACTAGTACCTTTTTTAGTCTTTTAGCCAAAATATCTGCAAAAATTTTATAATCCACATTAAGCAAAGATATGGGGCGGTAATTCTTAAGCTGTGTCTTCTCAGACTCTGTTTTCGGTATAAGTGTAATATAAGCTTCCTTCCATTGTGCCCTCCATCTTTCCCAACAACAGGGTCTTTTCCAGGGAGTCTTCTCTTCTCATGCCAGGTATTGGTGGAAGTAAATTGTCAGGTAGAAGCAGATATTTAATTTAAAAGTGCTTCCTAAATGAGGTTTTATTTTTTTAAGAAAATCAGGCATGTGACACCTATGAGCCACCCACAAGCTGCCAGCTCTCGGGTTAACTGCTAGTCCAAACTTCAGAGCAGGACTTCCAGGTTCACTGATGGTGTCATGTTCTAAAACAGGGACTATAGGCTGGCCCATTAGGATGAATGGGGCACTGCCTTGCAGTCTGCCTCTAACCAACCCCACCTGCCTGCCTTCTTAATTAACATCCATTGCAGGGGATGACAATGGCTTTCAGCTTCCTCCTCAATCTCAGTGTTGCCTTTGTAGAACTCTGTAGGGAGGATGATGGGGGCAAAACTAGAATTAGTTGGCTCTGCCCATCATAGGGTTCTGGGAACACCTACAGATAAACTCCCTGCCTCCAGAAGCAGTTTAGTCATGCTGGCCACATGACCCGGAAAGCTATCTGTGGACAAATGCCAGCTCCCTTGGCCTGAAGCAAGATGAGTGCCACACCCCATCGTCGCCTTGGACTGGACTTAACTGTCCAGGGGTCCTTGTGCCTTTACTTTTTCTTCTTTTTCTTTTTACCTTCCAGGGTGTATGAATAGATTCCATGTCCGGCTGTTTCAAGACATGTCTTTGCATATGTTAGGTAGCTGTGTGGTTGCATCCTAAATCCAGAGGCCAATCAAACAAAACATTTTGCTTAAGTCTTTAGGCCAAAAGGATTGCTTAACAGCAGTAAGAAATACAAAACTGAAATTAAGGCTGCAATCCTGTGCGCGGTTGTCCAGGAATAAGCCTTATTTTACAGTGCAATTCTATGCTTGTCTACTCAGAAGCAGATCCCACTGTTCAATGGAGATTTCCCCCAGTACGTGGGTGCAGGGCTGCAGCCTATGAATGTAGTCCCAATATTACTTTCTTGCAAGTAAGTCCTATTGAATTTAATAGGATTTATTTCCGAGTAGACATGTATAGGATTGCACTGTAAAATAAGACTTACTCCTAGGTTAGTATGCATAGGATTGCAGCCTTAATTTCAGTTGAGGGTTGTGATAAATCTGAGTAAATGTACACAGAATCAAGCTGTATAACTGCTGACATTCATTTTATCATTCAGAACTCAAGACTTCAAAACCAGCACTGGTACCAATAGAAATTTATTACCTGGAAAGACCTTATATTCGGCATCATTTTGTTTTATATGCCAACATCTTAAAGTGCATCTGTAGGATACGGTTGGAAAATTTTATAACTAAGCAATGCCTGCAGTTTGGAGTAAAGGTTCCTCTGTGCTGTGTGCTGCAGAGATATAAGTAAAAGATAGCTCATTCTCTCAAAAGCATGCTGTCTGTGGTCTTCATTCAGCCAATAACCACAAGGCAACCACTGAATGGAGAATCACAGAGTGTTAGGTATCCATTCTGAAAAATAAACAGCACTTGGAGTCTGTAGTCTTGGTGCCATAATCATTCACAGACCTGTCATTTTACTCACTCTGCTCAAGACTGCCTAATTTGGTTTTTCTCTGCCACCTATGCTGTGACTAGGTGTGAAGGATCAAAGAATTTTAGTGTAATTCAGCATCACATTTTTCTTCTTCCTGGATGAGTTGGCAGTTCAGTTTTTTAGATCACTGTGACAGTATATCAAAGCAAGAAAGCAATGTCTTGACAGCCCTAGTAATTAGGCTTGAATGCAGGTAGTGAGACAGACCTAGATTTACTGAGCTTTGCTGTGCTAACTGTGCATTCTTAGCTAGGAGACTTGAGTGGTGATCTCTGGGCACACTGACTGAAGCGCTGGGAAGTTTTTCCTCTAGGCCCCTTGCAAATATTACTTGATTATTACAACAGAACAGTTTAAATTCAGTTCATTTTGTTCCCTACACTGACAGACTGCATACACACAATATATTTAAAGCACCCCCCTACAAGAATCCTGGGAACTCTAGTTTGTTAAAGGTCCCCAGGATTCTTGGGTGTGTCTGTGCACTTCAAACATTTGGTGGACTGTCAATCTCACACACATCACCCCACAGCTTCTATCCAGTTTGAAAACAACATACAAAAATGCATTATATTGGGTGAAAGTGCTTCCGAAAATGTGCATGTTAGTCAAAACTGCATCAAACTGTGTTTATTAGGGGAAATTCTGAAGAATTTTAATGAGATTTTTATTTATTTATTTTTTGCAAATTGCTGCAGAAATGTAGAGAACTGAATTTAATATTAGAAATATGAGAAACTGAGAGAACCAACACTGACAAATCCTTCCATCTCTGTACATCATCATCATCATCATATTTATACCCCGCCCATCTGGCTGGGTTTCCCCAGCCACTCTGGGCATCATCCACTTATACCACACAGTACTGTTTCCAAAGGTGGACACCAATTATGGGAAACACAAGCCAGGAAAGTGCTGTTATGCTCATGTCTTGCTTGTGGACTGGCTCCTGGTTGGCCCCTGTGAGAAAAGAATCGCCATCATCAGTTTATTTGTGTGCCATTTCCCTAGCAAACTGCCCAAAGTGGCTCACAACATGTCAAACAAACATTAAGTACGGTGGAACCTCAGTTGTCAAATGTAATCTTTTCGGGAAGACCATTTGACTTCCGAAACTTTCAACAACCGAGGCGCAATTGCCAGTTGGCAAAATCCATTGAAAAAAATGGAGAAACGCGCCTTGGGAACCGTTCGACTTCTGAGGCGTGTTCGAAAACAGAAGCATTCGACTTCCAAAGCGTTCAACAACTGAGGTTCCACTGTGCAGTGGTACCTCTAGATGCGAACAGGATCCGTTCCAGAGCCCCATTCGCATCTAGAAGCAAACGTAACCAGCAACGGCACGTCTGCGCACACACGCGTCACTTTTCGCTGCTTCTGTGCATGCATGTGACATCATTTTGAGTGCGCATGCGCAAGCGGCGAAACCCAGAAGTAACGCGCTCCGTTACTTCCGGGTTGCCGCGGAGTGCAACTCAAATGTGCTCATCCCGAAGCACATTCAACCCGAGGTATGACTATAACAATTTTAAAAATATGTTAGAAACAATTAAAAACAATCACAGTATCAATACTGGACTAAATGAGCCTTTGGCCTGATCCGGAAGGACACTTTGGATGTTCTTACTTCAGGAGGGTGTACGGATGGACCAGTGAGGGGTGTGGCGTGTGGGCCAGGTAGAATTGCCTGGAGGGTCTCATTCAGTCCTGTTGCCTGGGTTTCCTTGTTCTCACCTTGTTCTCTTCTAATGGCAATGGCACCCACCTGAGAGCTGCCGAAGCTGAGTTCCGGTGAGTTCTGGCTGAAAAAAACCCTGCCTAAACTATAGGTTGAAGGAGGAGGGTGGGAAATACAGCTGGTAAAACTTAGAATGCAGGTCTGTTTTTAGAACAGGAGAGGAGGCAGAGGAGGGAAGGTTGTTGGCTGCTCACCGAAATATGGAGAGTGAATCAGCACCTTCTGTCTAGGTGTGGTTGCCATTCCCTTTGTACGGAATATGAATTGTGCATCATCCACTTAAACCGCACCTCAGTGAAATCCAATACAGCTGAGATTGTTCATAGTTTGACTTGAAGGCGCCTGGGCCCAAACCTGAAGTCCTTAAATAAAATCAAGAATTGCTCCTTATCCCTGCTTGACTGCAGGCAAGGCGAAGCTACTGCTAATTTGACTGCCATGTCCTAATTGGCACCAGCCATACAAAAGAAATCATGGACCTGGAGATTGGTCAATAACTCTTCCTGCAGCAATCGGAATGTGCCTCACGGCAAACGCCTTGTCTCCCTCAACCTGCCCGACATGTCTATTTTTGGACTGCTGTGTAGCAGAGCAGAAGATCAGGCTTGCAGTCAGTAGATCAGAAGGCCAAGTTGCAATGTGTGTGTTTAAATGTTTCTAATGGACTTTTCAATGCATCATCACAAACTTCAGATTCAGGTGGGGGGAACCTTAGACACACAAATGTGAGTGGGGAACATTCACAAAAGAAAGGGGGGGGAGAGAAGCCAGTGACGGTTACCATTAATGGATCATACACAACTATAGGTGCCACTCAATATGTTAATTTTATTGTGCATTCATGATGCTTTGTGCTCATAATAGTATCAGGGCAGTTATTCACAGTTCCTGCCTGCAGTACTGTTTGTACCTGCTGAAGTTTTGAGAGGCCTCATTTTCAAGCAGTGCGTGTCCCATAACATCCTGCTGAAATCCTGTAATTTTCGGTACCACAAATGTTCCAGGATTGGAATTATTCTTTTTGTTCTCCTTTTGTTGTGCTGTAGTGCAAGAGCAACCTTCCAAACAGCAATGCTGTGATAACATTGGGGAAGTGGAATTATGTGTGAACAGTCCAGTATACAGTAAATCCACTACTAACAAACTATTATTGCATCAGTGGTGTGTTGCAGAACACAGCTGCACACCAAGTCTGAAGGGGCCCTATGAGTTATTGGGGCTTCTCTGTTAATCACCAGTGGAGCCACATTAACTGTTTGGTAAGGTAAAGGTAAAGGGACCCCGGACCATTAGGTCCACTCGTGACCGACTCTGGGGTTGCGGCGCTCATCTCGCTTTATTGGCCGAGGGAGCTGGCATACAGCTTCTGGGTCATGTGGCCAGCATGACTAAGCCGCTTCTGGCGAACCAGAGCAGTGCACAGAAACGCCGTTTACCTTCCCACAGGAGCAGTACCTATTTATCTACTTGCACTTTGACGTGCTTTCGAACTGCTAGGGTGGCAGGAGAGGGACCGAGCAATGGGAGCTCACCCCGTCGCGGGGATTAGAACTGCCGACCTTCTGATCGGCAAGTCCTAGGCTCTGTGGTTTAACCCACAGCGCCACCTGTGTTTGGTGCTCCTCTAAAAACAGTAATATGTAGATATTTGGGAAGGTAAGCTCTACTGTATGGTGTAGGCGTGTAATATGATGAGCAGAAGTTATGCTTTACCTCCTCCTTTACTCATGGTCCAAGGAAAAGCTCCTCCCTGTTTTGAAGGCTGGGACTGGCTAAGATTTCTAAACCTCAGCTGAGGAGACTTCAGCTGTGGTGAATTGCTCAGGGTAGAAGCAGTCCTTGAGAAGACATGCAGAGCTATCTAGAGAGTGCCTCCAAAAAGGGTAGAAAGGGTGACCCAAATGTCAAACCACATATTTTAAGTCCCACTGGTATGTTATGTGTCACAATATTTGCTGTTGTTAGTTTAATTTATTTCCCACATTATTTTTGAAATGCACACCCCACTTAATCTTCAAAGAAACTCAAGGTAGCTTATAACAACAAAAAGCACAACAGTAAAATATACTGTATAACAAATCCTATTGAAAACACAAATAACTACATCAAAGCCAGTCCTGGATAACCAAGCCCATTCTCAAACCAGCTAGCAACCCTTGTTGCATAAAATTGACATAAAACTGACGGAGCAGATTTAAGATCCAGTAAAGATGATACAAGGCACTAAAGGCTGTGCTTGAACTTGGAAGTTCATTTTAGGCTTGCTGGGTTATTACGATTCATCTTGATCCTATCTGGCACCAGTATTAGCTCCGTTAGCCAGATTTTACAGAAAGAAGTCCAGTGGGATCAAGAAAAGGGAGCAGGTTTTGCAGAAGCCAAGAAATTCTGAAGACATCCACCCTTATTCATTGCAGCAGCCAAAAAGAGCTTACTTTGTCTCGCAATTATCTCTCCATATGGACTGGAAGCCATGTTAGTCCACTGAATGACTGGTGGCACAATCTTTATGCATCATGTTGGTTTAAGACTTAAACTGTAATCCAAAAAAAGGGAGGAGCATAACATTCGTAATATTTTGTGCTTGTTGCCACCTTGTGGCCAAAAGTCAGATGAGTTTGTTTAGCACGGAACATGGTACAAGTCCCTTTTCCCCCAAGGCTCCCAAACCAGCTGAAGGTTTTTGTGATGTCAGAAATAAATAAATGCTAGTTATTAGTTGGCGTTTCTAGTGTGGTCTCCATACACTTCATGGAGTCAGAGACATATTCCCTATATTTGTTAATTTCCATATTCTAAGAATAGTCCAAAGAATCGGGTCAAGTCCTGATACAAATCAAGTCTAGGTTCTACACTCAGATGGGTTTCACTCAATTTTCTCAACCTCCTCCAGAGAATGCTGGGAATTGTCATATAGCAAGCTCATTGACCTTTCTCTGTTAAATCTACACTCACAGAACTACAATGCCCAGATTTCCATAGGAAGAGGACCCATATTTCAAAATAAGCCTATAACTATGTATTCTTATCTGGGACCTATTTCGGAGTTAATGTGGACACGATCTAGCTGCATATCTATCCTAAAGAAGTGTTTTTAGGCAGATAGATCAGCTTGAACATCAGTAATTGGCAAGAGTTAGCAGCCTGTCCATTCAACCTGGAATAAGCTGCTCTCTAAACTCAAATTTGCCAAAGTAAATGGAATTTAACCTTTATAAATTATGTCATTTGCTGGAATGTAATTATTTGTACCTAAAGCCCGAGCAGCGTATTTAATCTGCGTACTGTTCAAAACACTTTACTTCTGAGCCTCCTCTGTTCTCCCTCCTTTTCCACCCATCTCATGTTAATTGTTAGCTGTGATCTCCAGATTGTATTCTGAGTGCGTGATAATTCAGCGCCATCTGCAGTCGGGACATTAAGAAGTGGGTGTGATGCCCAAGCTTCTAATTAAAAACAATAACCCAAAACAGAGATGGAAGCAGCATTTTAAAGAGGCAGCTGAAAAGATGGATGGAAAATTAAAGCAGTGTAGCAGATTTCTAAATGAGTAACATAAAGGTTTCCTGTTATTTAATAAGCTTCATCTTTTGTAATCCCAACTTTGATATGGATGAGTGCGTTCCTCTTTCAAGAGGATTCTGTGCCATTTTGTCTGTTTGGTTTTGGTACTATTGATCAAGTCAGACGGACTTAATTCTAAGCCAACGGAAAATCCTGCTGTCGTCTTACTGCATTCACAGGAGTGCAGGGAACAGCCTTAAGAACATAATAAGAGTCTGATGGAACTGAGCGCAAGAGAACTCTTTCCCCCTGTGGTTTCCAGCAAATGGTATTGAAAGCATTGCTCCTTCCAACTGTGGAGGCAGAGCGTAGTCATCATGGCTAATGGCCATTGATAGCTCTCTCTTCCATGAATCTGTCTAACCCTCTTTTAAATCCTCCATGTTGGTGACTATAACTCCCTCCTGTAGGAGCAAGTGTCATAGTTCTCCTATGCACTGCATAAAGAGAAACTTTCTTTAATCTGCCCTGAATCTTCCAGCATTCAAGATTCAGGTAGGTAGCCGTGTTAGTCTGACGCAGTCGAAAGAAATTTAAAAAATTATAGAATTGTCCAGTAGCACCTTAGAGACCAAGTTTGTTCTGGGTACAGTCACAAGGGAAAGTTAAAGGGACCCTTGACCATTAGGTCCAGTCATGGCTGACTCTGGGATTGCGGCACTCATCTCGCTTTATTGGCCGAGGGAGCCGGTGTACAGCTTCCGAGTCATGTGGCCAGCATGACTAAGCCGCTTCTGGCGAAACAGAGCAGCGCATGGAAACGCCGTTTACCTTCCCGCCGGAGCGGTACCTATTTATCCACTTGCACTTTGACATGCTTTTGAACTGCTAGGTTGGCAGGAGCAGGGACCGAGCAACGGGAGCTCACCCCGTCGCGGGGATTTGAACCGCCAACCTTCTGATTGGCAAGTCCTAGGCTCTGTGGTTTAACCCACAGTGCTACCCACATCCCAGGGGTACAGTCATACCTCGGGTTAAATATGCTTCAGGCTGAGCGCTTTCGGGTTGCGCTCCGTCGGCGACCTGGAAGTAATGGAACACATTACGCGGGTTGCTTTCGCTTCAGGATGCGAACAGGGATCCGGAACAGATCCCGTTCGTATCCAGAGGTACCACTGTATAAGCTTTCGTGTGCATGCACACTTCTTTAGATACACTGAAACAGAAGTCACCAGACCCTTATATATAGTGGGAGGGTGGAGCGGGGTTTTTCTCAGAAGAGTAGTGGGAGATGGGTGATTGACTCAATGGGTATGGTAACTGTTGTCAACTGTTAATGACTGCAATTAGTCCTACAGGAAAAAGCAAGGGATAGTATGCAGATGACCAAAAATAGCTTTAGCATATGTAATGAGACAAGAATCCAATATCTCTATTCAGACCAGGTCTCTCCATAGTTTTCAGTTTAGTAATAAGTTGTAATTCAGCAACTTCTCTTTCAAGTCTATTTCTGAAATTCTTTTGTAAGAAGACAGCTGCTTTGAGATCCTGTATTGAATGTCCTGGGAGATGGAAGTATTCTCCTACTGGCTTCTCTGTCTTGTGATTCCTGATGTCAGATTTGTGTCCATTTATCCTTCGGCGTAGGGTTTGGCCTGTTTGTCCAATATAGAGACAAACAGGCCAAACCCTACGGCAAAGGATATACCTATCTAGCTGTCAGTTCCTCCAAGCCCTACCTAGAAATACCAGAAATTCAACAAAATACACTCTCTTGCTTCATGTAATTATTCAAAACGCATGCTTTCTGCAAAGCCTTTGGCTTAATCCCTGATAGTCAGCCTGTATTTATTCTTCACCCGTTACATTCACTTCTTGCTTTTCCCTGCGCAGAATTTTAAATCAGAGCAAGGACCCATAAAGCACCATAAAATGAAAAGTCAAAGAAGAAACAGAGCCCAAGGGTAGGATAGACCAGAGTGGTGTGTTGTTGAACTCTTACCTCCCAAAAGCCCCAAAGCAAGAACATACCGCCCAAACTTTGCAGATTCAGGATGTTCCAGGATGGTGAGTCGTGTGATCAAAAAACAGCACCAAAAAGCACTCTTTCAGGGTGAAAGTGTGGTGCAAAAGTAGTGGAGCTCCCTCCCTAATGTACACATTACAATTCACTCCAGCTCCAATGTGCTACCACCACTGGTGTCTGGAGCCAAGTACAGAAAACATTAGCCACAATCCATATGGGACCTTAAGATGAAGGGTGTGTAAGTAAATAAATTAAATAAGTAAGTAATCCCACAGATCTCTTGAGAAATACTGCCGCTTGGTGAGTTTTTCCTCAAACCAGCTTCCACCTAAAATGTAAGCCGCAGTTAAGCTGAGGTGTGTACATCTGAGGCAGCCATTGCACATGTGCAGATGACAGCTTCACTGAATTGGAGTTCGGAGGAGAAAAACAAATCAGGTTGTGACCTCCCCACCCTCTCTTTGATGTGTACAGAAGGGGGAAATGACCTTGCCGTGTTTCCAGCTGTTAATGTATACATGGCCAAAGACAGCTTTAGGAGCATTTTTCAGCCCCAACTCAAATTCATTTTTATGCCTCTGTATGGTAAAGTGTTTCAAAATAAAGTTGTGTGTGGCTTGTTTGAAGATGGGCACTTATTTGCTGTCAGGAATGGCCTGAAACATCTTGTCGCCTCATTTTGTACAATTACAGCCCAATCCATGCGCGTCCCACCCCACATGTAGATGGAGTCCCACACACTCAAGCCTGGAGCTATCTCTCTGTGCATGTTTATTGGAAGCAAATCATCTTTCAAACCACTTTCATCTCACCTGTTGCCATTCTCCAGCCACAGACACAATTTATTTCATTCTTAACTTATAGTTAAGAATGCAGTAGTTAAAATTCCATCTTATTTAAGTCAAATACTTTGAAAAATTTAGCTCCTCTTGTAATTATCACCCTGATTATAACTGCCTTGACATTTATTTGTTAATTCTAGTTTAGGTGCAAATCACAACATGAACATTAAGAAACTGTCTGCAAGCTACTTACTTCGGTCTTGCAATTTGATTACGTGGTCCAAAGCGTTAATCCGAGGATGAAGTGAGTTGAGAAGGGGTAGGTGGATGCAAGGAGAGAAGAGCCTTGATTAATATGAAAAGCAGACTCACAGCACACATACACACACAATGCTCTCCGTTCTATTTCCCAGTGCAAAGAGCAACTGACATGCAGTTACAATTCTCCAGTTAGGCTGTGCTGGTGGCAGCTGATGGGCGTTGGAGTTAGGCTACATTTAGACCATACATTTAAAGCAGTATTCTATTACAGGCGACAACCATTTTCACGGGGGTTCCGTTCCTGGCCCTCACGCACATTGGTGAAGCACGCATACGCCCGCCACATTACACCCCCATTCTGCCCTCTTCCGGGTCCAAAAGGACCCACACATCAGTAGTCCCAGGTCAATCAGACATACACAAAATGGTCACCAGCTGTACTTCAACAGTTGCGGCTTCCCTCAAAGAATCCTGGGAACTCCAGCTTACCCATCACAGAGTTTCATTCGCCAGTCCCCTAAACAAACTTCATTTCCCAGAATTATGTGATGAGGGTAGAAGCCATGGCTATTAAAGTGGCATAATAGTGCTTTAAATGTGTCTTGGGGATGCAGCCTAAAAACCTCTGAAGGGGCACTTGTTCCTCATTCCTGACCTACGGGATGAGACTGAGGAACTGTGGCATTTAACTAGAGATTTCTTCAGATACTGTTCTCACTGTGGAAAATAGGGTTGAAGAGGGCTTTTGCCTGTGCCTCAGGTTCTTGGTTCAGGAAAGAGGAGATCAGTATGCAGAGCCAGCGCTATTTGCCCTTCACGCCTTGCTCAATCAGGTACGCCTTTGTTCATCATTTTTATGATCCACCTCTTGCAGCGTAAATGCAATCAATACATACAAACAACCCCAAACAGCCCGCAAAGACAGAAACAGCCACGCATGCATGGGAAAACCCTAAATAGGCCCTTAAATACTGTTTAAAAACATGTGAGAGCAGGAGAGGCTGTGCCTGGTGCCTAAAAAGAAGAGATATGATACCAGGTGGGTATATCTCTTGAGGGACAGTGTTCCAGAACTTGGATGGACCACCTGAAAAGGGCCTTCCTGCTGTATCAACCTGACCTCAGAAGGAATGAGTACGCAGAGGAGGACCTCAGGGGATGACCTCAGTTGGCCAAAGGTGGTCCTTTAGATATCTCAGCCAGTACACTGTTTAGGGCAGGGGTGGTGAACAACTAGGGGGGGGGTCTACACACAAGAGTGGGGGGGGGTAATGCTATAAGTAAGTCAGAAATTAGATTGTTATAACAAAAGAAAAAAATTCCTATGGAAAATCGTGTTTAAAATTTTTCCTGCTCTCTGGCTCCATCTGGTGTTGCATGTTTATAGCACATTCAAATTGCTGTTTCTTTACTAATGTAGCTGAGTCCTAGGCCTCTCTTTCTGGCCCTCAGGACTCCCCCACCCCAGGCCATACCCCTTACTGGCCTTTCTTTATACCCTGATTTTGCCTGGATGGAACGTGTCCTTGATCTCTGGGTATGTTCACATTAAAGCCAGCAAGGTCATCCCCCCTTGCAATGCTTTTCAAGCTGCATTTGCCTGGTGTTGTTCACTTCAGAAGAGGCAGGGATCCCGTTGAACTCAGTGGGACTTAGTTATGCTTAGGATTGCAGTGGAAGGCTACACTGTCTTTGCTCAGTTACCTCGGAGTAAGCTTCATTGAATACAGTGGGACTTACTTCTCGGTAGACAGTGTAATGTTCCATTTCAATACAGAAATAAGCACTCCACACATTTCCTAAAGAATGGTTGGCTGCTGAAGCTTTGGAATTAAATAAATTAAAGTGGATTGGTGACATTTTCCTTCAAAACTATAAGAAGGGTTTCACCATTTCCTTCATTTGGTGCAGGAATTTTATTTTCAGTATAAACAGAACTCCGTTTTTTGCACCTACACTACACAAACACCACCTTTAATAGTTCTCTGAGACATGGAGGGGAGGAAAAAGGAAAACCGGGGCTTTCCGGGATCAAATCAGAAACCGGGGTGGCTTCTGTAGTTCCGGGACTGTGCCTGGGAAATAGGTACACTTGGAGGGTGTGATAGCACTTTCCCCAACAGAAATTGGTGTTCAGAGGCATATATGGCCTTTGACAGTGGAGGCAGAGAATAATCACTGTGACGAGTAGCCACTGATAGCCTGATCCAAAGCCATCCAAACTGGTGGCCACTACTCTGTGTATGAAATTAAATGTAGAAAAAGTAACAGAATAGTAAAGCACTCGTTTTAAATGTGTGCCAATTATTTGAGCAAATAAAAGTCAGCTTCCTCTTAATGGCACCATCCGCCAAAGCATCAAAACGTCTGAAGCCGCACGTCAACGATCATCAAATGCAAGAATGCAGAGTCCTGGGAATCTGCTTCTCAAGCCTCCGCTGTGTTGAGAGGTCACCGCTTCCCAGCATTCTCACCAAAACAGTGGGAGGAAATGGTGAACAAAGCTCCTGGGGGAGCTTGATAATCCAGCCAGGGTTTATAACAACTTGCCCTTTTCCTTCTGTGCAAGCAGTGCAAATGAACCGACGGCGTATCGGGGGTGCCTTTGCTCTACGAGTCATTAACAGCAAACGTTTTTATGAACCAGGAAAACCAAGCCTCTTAGGATGGCAGGTTTGCTGGAGATTGAAAGAAAATAACAATAAAGGCAACACCTGTTCCAGGAAGTGACCTGGAAACATCATAAAAGACGTCACTAAAAGGGCGGGGCAGGGGCAGAGCGGGGTGGAATGGGGTGGGGGCACACGATTTCATGCAATTTGAATGGTAGTGCCCATCAACTGGGGGAGGGGGACCCTGAAGGGACCTTGGTGCCTAGGAATTGGCACCTATGATGGCAGCAATAAACATTTACTGGGTCATTTACTGGTGGCTGTAAGCCTCACATTCACATTGGAAAGACCTTGCATGTTGGTACCAGAAGGTATGCGTAGTGTATGGTGAATATGGAGAATATGGAGGGTAAGAGTGATCAAAGATGCTTCCAAGATCGAAAAATTAATTAAAGTTTGCTCTACAGTTTGCTCTGTTTATTTATACAAATATTTATACAAATAAACTGATATTTCATTTTAAAATATCAAAGAGCTTCACAACAAAAACACACAAAACCATGCAGTACGATATGAAAAGTTTAAAACAAGTATGTTAAAAAAAGATGTATTTTTAATTGCTTGTGTAGGCCTGGTAGAATAGAATTTTTAAAAGAAGGTGTTTGAAAGTTAGAACAGGACGGCCTGCTGAATTGTAGAGCTGGACAAGACCTCAGCGTCTCGTAGTCCAACCCCTGCAATGCAGGAATCACAACTAAAGCATCTCTCTTGGCAGCGTATTCCACACTATAGAGCCAATTATAGTAAAGGCGATTTTTCTTGTTATAAAAGAGAATGGTATCAATCCATTCTGTTATGGCTCTATCTGGAGCTCATAATGGGCTCTAGTCTTCCTTGTATTGCTTGTATTCTATGTTTCACTACTTTGAGAAAGGTGCATTTTTATTTCACTCCTCTTCTCTACTCCTTTTGCTGACCGTGTAGCTTTAATTATCGGTTATTTGATTTGGGGGGCGCGGGAGGGGTGATAGCAGTGGGAAACGTGCTGCAACAACTGTGCGGATGCTACTTGCCCAAAGATGGAAGGACAACTTACCTACAAAAGAAGAATGGCTGATAAAGATGGTGGACTATGCTGAATTGGCAAAATTGACTGGGAAAATCAGAGATCAAGAGGGCAATAAATTTAATAAAGAATGGGGATTTTCTAAAAAGTTACATGAAAGAACACTGTAAACAACTGAAAACATTGGCAGGATTTTAAACACACTTGCAATGAAGTGGGAATAACGATAAAAATTGAGATTTAAGAAAACATGGAGAATATGATAAGATGCAGTTTGAAAAGAATATCTGGGGAAACTGTGGAGGAGTGGAGGGAAGTTCGGGGATTCTGAGAATCCTATTTGTAAAATTATTATGATTTGTGTATGATGACAAATATTAAAAGTGAAAATGAATGGGGGGGGGGAGATAACAGTGGAAAATGTACACAGCATTTTTAAGGGCAGCAGTGGGTGCTGCTAGGGGACCTCAGCTCCCAGAGCAAACCTCAGTCTTTTGTCTGCCTGACTTTGGCTGTCTCCCTTACCCTTGAACCAGCCTTGTCCCAGCATATTTGGCTGACTGCTCCTGTCTCTAGACTTTATCCAGCCATCTCGCTTGTACCACTGTCTCCCTCAGCAGCAGCAGCAGCAGCAGCAGCTGGCTGATCCTCTCATCCCTTGGGCACAACAGCTGACACTGCTAAATAAGCTTGTGGGAGGTGACTGATCCAGAGGTCTGTCTTTGGAAACAGCAGAGCCGAGCCTTAGAACAGAAGCCTCCTTGACCAGCAGACTATGCAGATGTGCTAGAAAGCACGTTCTCTCTTGAATGTACAAGATCTTTGCTACTGAGTTCCTGGGCTTCCTGCTTACCTGTTGCTGAAGACCATTCTGTTCAACAGAGCCAGAGCTGCCAACCAGGCAGAGGTCTGTTGATCAAACTCTTCATCCTGCTCGCTTGGACAATGGCTCTAGCTGCACTCCAAGGCTCCCGGCTCCGTTCTTCTGGGCTGCTATCCTTCATCAGGTCCACAAACAGCAACCTTCGTCTCATCCACAGCAAGCCAGCCAAGGGCAAAGTAGGACCCCTGGTAAGTTGTCTTCTTGTCTGTCGCCTCGTTGTCTAGGGCACGGCTAGCCAATGGGGTACACTTCAGATGCTGCTGGACTTCCACTCCCATCAGCACCAACCAGTATGGCCAATGGTCAAGGATTATGGGAGCTGACCTAAAGCGTTTTGAGATTGTCACTGTTTCTGGATCGAATTTGGTTGCGCATTTGCAAATTCAGGTGGGGCTCTGAAAGTTTATTTGGAGCTCTTGCCCCACAGACTTGCTCCCCCCTTAGAACTGGACTTTTTGCAAGAAGAAAAGTGTTAGGAAAATGCTCTGGAAAGTGTGGCGTAACTCTTGCTTGAGGCAACATTGTCTAACCTGCCTGAAAACAAATCATATTGAATAGTCAATAAATAGCCAATGCTGGATGACCTGCTTGCTGATTTTGTGCAAGCAAATCAGGATGAATGCTGAATACGCAGGTCACCTGAGAGTTATCCTGATCTATTTATCAGGCAAGGCAAGCTGTCTCTCTTGAAAACCTACTCTTGATCAGAACAAGTGTATGAGTGTGGATCCCTGAGACAACTTAATGAAGGAGCGTTTCTTGTTCCTAGCTCCCCTTTCTGATGCCCAGAAAGCCTCTCTCCAAATACACTGGGGAGATGCCTGACCACTCTGGAATAGGACTAAGAGCTCCTGGGGGAAAGAATTCCTTCCATGAGCTCCCTTAAGTTAATTGAGGGGCTCCAGACTAGGGATGGAAGGATCTGTCTATTTCATTTCTCTCCGTTTCTAATTTTTTCAATCTTAAATTCAGTTCTCCACATTTTGATGGAACATGATTTTCAGCCTGTCAGATGGAACAATCCTCCCTCTTCTCCCCCTGTGCACTGTTCTGAGGGATCTCGTGACACACAGCACTTTGGGGAAGTGGGTGCAGGGACAGAAGGGGGGAAGCCCCATTGCGCTAGCGTAAGTCCTTGCAGGGGCTTCCACTATCAGGACTCATGAATTGAATCACACCCAGAACAACCTAAGATGAGTTATTGGGTCCTGAAGCTTCCCATCCACAGTGAGCACAGTGTTTTTCAAACTTGGTTCCCCAGCGGTTGTTGGACTACAACTCCCATCATCCCTAGCTAGCAGGACCAGTGGTCAGGGATGATGGGAGTTGTAGTCCAACAAAACACTGAGCTAGCTCCTGAACAGCAGACTGAACAGACACACATGTGGTCACAGTCTTCCTTGAGGAGATGCCTTGTATCTCTTCTTAAATGATAGCAATTATTTCTCAAACTGAGTATGTAAATTTAACTTAGCATGTGCAACTGTTTTGCAAACACACACACTTTTTTTTAAAAAAGCAATGCATTTTCTTTTGTTTTGGCAATGGCAAGGAAACCTGCTTCGGTTTCCATGTATCCATCTGCATGCATATGGAACTCTGGAGCAGTGAAAGATCTCGTGCAAAAAGGTTGTGTTTCTGCTTAGCTGTGGCAGCACACCCTCAAAATGTGCAAAAAGCTAGAAAGGAAAGCGAAGCCACTAAGCTGTAGTGCAGCTTTGAAAGTAATCCCCCACCCCCATTTTTAACCCATAGTGACCTAAAATGGCAAATCACACTTTGCTTTTCAGTTGACATGAAGTACTTCAGCTGGTGACTGGATTTGTGGGATAATCAACTTTCACTGTGGTTGGTTCTTTGCATCTATCACATTACTGAGATTACAGCTTTAAAAGTTCAATAGCGTTGGCTGTATCTGTAAGGCAAAAAGCTCCCCCCCCCCCAGGCAGCCTCGCTTGCGTCTCTGTTTTGCCTTGCATGACCCTTCTTTCCCTTGATTTAGGAAACCGTCATCGGTTTAACAGTGTTTTCATTGGCTATTCTCGGACCAACTGGATGGTTCCTGAGCCATATTTCAAGCTATAGAATGAGGTAGAAGACATTCTTCTGCGTCCGAGATGCTTCAGATTCAGATCTGCTATCAACGGCCCTGGAAAATAAAGTCACCTTGAAGTCCTACCAGCTAAAAATAGAAGCACCAATTCCAGGTTCTGCGCCTGTTGTTCTGAGCTTACTGTTGCTTTGTGAAAACGCAAACGCTTACGGACAATAACTGTTTAAAATTCTGTTTAGCATTTCTTTTGGCATTTTTAAAAAATGTAACTGCATTTTCTCATATATCAATCTGCAGCAAAAATCACCATTCGTCTTGAATCATGAGTAGCATTTCTGTATCACTTTTAGACTGAGCCCTGGCCCTTCCTTGCCCAGGTGGATTGGCGCAGGTGTCCATTGCAGCTATGGAACTATTGGGTAGCTTCAGTGTTTCTCCTTAGAAGTGGGAATTCTAGCCTAACTGAATGGGTTAATAACAGTCATGCATCAAGGAGACAAAAGAAGAGCCTGCTGGTTCAGGCCAATGACCCATCCTGTTCCTGCAGTGGGCCCCCAGATGCCTGCAGGAAGCCTACAAGCAGGATGTCAAGAGCGAGCCAGCAGTAAATCACAATGTGCAAACTGGAGTTAACTCTTTATTAGCAAAAACAATAACAGGAGTGCCAGGCCTAATGAGCACAGCAGTACATCTCCGGTAGTTCTTGTCCCCATGAAGCAATTGCTGAGACTGAAGTTTCCTGCCTTCCCACAGCTGCCTATATCCCCTCCTCTCCAGGATCCCCCCCCCAAGCAATCAGAGACTGTGTCTGCATGTCACCAATCTATCCTCCGCCCTTTTCATGTCTCTTCTGGTTCTGGGAGACAAGGAGGGAGGGGAGCTTGTCGCAACAGGAGGGGGAGGCACTCAGGACTCAGCCTAAATAATCTCTGCCTCTTGGTCTTTCTCCTTCCACCCTCGTGCTTCATTTTCTGTCTCTGATTCTGTCACAGATTCTCCCAGCTCACTAAATCCTGTTAACTCTTCAGCTTCCAACACCCCCTCTTCCCAGTCTTCTCTCTCATCACTCTCTGACCATTCATTGTTGTCCCACCACAAATCCATGGGCTCAAGACCTTATTCCCTTGGTGGTTGCCTAACTGGTTCCTCCCATCACTCCTCTTTGCCCAACCCTTTCATAACACAGGACCTGTGTACAAGGACCCTCCCTCCTCCTGTGGTTTCCAGCAACTGGTATTCAGAAGCATTGCAGTTGGAGACACAGCCTAGCCATCGTGGCTAGTAGCCATTGATAGCCTTGAATTTGTCTAATCATCTTTTAAAGCCACTTAATTTGGTGGCCAGCACTACCTCTGTGGGGGTGAATTCAAGAGTTTAACTATTTGCTACATGAAGAAGTAGGGACACGGGTGGCTCTGTGAGTTAAACCACAGAGCCTAGGGCTTGCCGATCAGAAGGTTGGTGGTTCGAATCCCCACGATGGGGTGAGCTCCTGTTGCTCAGTCCCTGCTCCTGCAAACCCAGCAGTTTGAAAGCATGTCTAAGTGCAAGTAGATAAATAGGTACCGCTCCAGCGGGAAGGTAAACAGCATTTCCGTGCGCTGCTCTGGTTCGCCAGGAGCGGCTTAGTCATGCTGGCCACATGACCTGGAAGCTGTACGCCGGCTCCCTCGGCCAGTAAAGCGAGATGAACGCCGCAACCCCAGAGTTGTTCGCGACTGGACCTAACGGTCAGGGGTCCCTTTACCTTTACCTTACATGAAGAAGTACTTTCTTTTATTTGTCCTGAATCTCCCAAAAAGAATGAAGGAGTTTAAAAAAGTTGTTAGAATTGTCAGTAAAGGGTGAAGTCTGTATTTGTTGATGCTGTGCTCATGCTGGATTCTCCCTCATAATCATTTAAGTCATCATTACTCAATGCCAGCCTTCCGCAAGGATTACAGTTAAAGTCTCTGGGGGTATCTCAACTGATCTCATATTGAGCTGCTCAGCTCCTAGGTGTAGGATAGCTCTCTCACCACAGCCGGCCTGATTACAGACTTATTAGGTCCATGGGAAGATTCCCATAGTTTCAAGCCTGTGCTCCTCAGTGTAGGCTGCAAAACAACCCAGTGTTCATTAGATAACACCAAAGAGATTTTGACAAGGCGCAAACACAAAACTCTGATTTTACCAGCATGATCACGCTTGAATTGAGGACACACGAGTAGTAATCCATTGAGGTCAAGGGGATCATTTGTGCACTTTGAGTTAATGAGCGCTCCTAATTGCTTAGAAGATTTGGGATTTAGTTGCATTTCTCACACGCGCGTGCACACACACACACCCCATGTCTTTCCCTATATATATCATACAGGAAATAACTTGATGAGAGTTTGCTTGGTATTTATCTTTCATTAAAGTGTTGCTGATAAGCAATAAGGCTGTCTGCTGATAGCCAAGTAAACAAAGGACATGGACCAGAGGAGTGGGAATGGCAGGAGATGAAACTGTGGTGTGTTGTTTTTTAAAAAAGAGATAAATAACATATTTGGGAAAGTACATCAATGTTTATATATTGTTCTGAGGTCTTGAGCAGTTGCTTGAAGTGCGGATTGGAATAAAAGGCCCTGGTGCATATATTTTTTTGCCAGTTTTCCTCTGGTATTATAAAGCATGTCTATTACACGATAGGAGAAGGGGAGCTGCTGTCCTTAATTACTTGTGATTCGCTGGCCTGGCTCCCAATTTTTGTAGTTCCTTGCCCCAGGGAGAGATAGGCAATTCAGCTGTTTGTCCCAGAGGGCCTCAAGGAAGATGCCTGAATCCAGAGGCAAGAAACTTGCTCTTCTGTAGCTTAGCAGTAGCTCTTAGTCCACCCTTCTCCACTGGTCTCACAGTCCTCAGAAGAGGAGATAGGAGGCTGCCTTTGTTCTGGATCTGGGGAAAGACTCTTTGTGCAGCGTGATCATCTGCGGTCTCCAGCAGCTGCCCCGTATTGCTTAGTGCTGTCCGTGTGGGCACTGCCCACTAGGTGCCATTTCAGGGACTGGCTGGATGAGGAAGAGTGGTGGGAGGCCCCCACACAAGAGCCCCCCCCCGAGGGCTCAGAAGAAGAAGACTTTGATCCCAGATCCTGGTGGTGGGACACTGGGGAGCAGTCTGGAGAAGGGACGAGCTGGGAGGTGCTACAAGCAAGGGGTTTGAGCAATCGGGGGGGGGGGAAAGTATCAGAAGAAGGAGGCCCTCCAGGACAGAGTTAAAGTCTGAGAGTCACAATGTGAGTGCAGACAGCCCCAGTCCTGCTGACGCAGTGCTCATCTGCTTGGGAGGGATCCAGATTAAAAGGTTAGAAGGGAAGGGTAGAGCTAGTGGTCAGTTTCAGCAAGGTCTCAGCCGGATTAATACGAACCAGAGGACTCTGCTGTGTTGGTAGTTTCTGTTGTTAAAGACCTAATTGCAACCTGTGCCTCCCATGTGTGTGCCTGCCCTGTGGCTGACCTGGCTCGTTGACAACAACTTGACATGCCCACAGCAACATCGCTGTCATGGCGCTGTCAGGCACGGAATGTCCAGAGTGAGGAATTAAGTCAAAAGTACACTTACAAGTTAGGAAAAGGCATGTCCATCAGTCCTTCTTTTCAGCTACTCCTAGGTGTGTACCCGGTGATGCAGTTGCCGCAACAGAGAGGCCCCGTGTCAGGCTGCTGCCAGCAACTCCCATATCCGGTTGCCCAGGAACATACAAAAACAAGAAATCCACTTTTTATTCAGTATTTACAGAGAGAGGATCTAGAACCCAGCCTCCTGGATAAGGGCATTGTCCCGAGTGAATCTCCACACCCTCATCTCTCCCACTTCCTCCTTCATCACTTGTATGGGTGCTGCTATGTGTCTTCTGTCTTTGAGCTCTTTGCCCTCCTACTTTCAAGGCTCGCCGGGTTCTGGGAGGGGGGTCTGTGTCCATCAGCTGTTGCCCCCTCTTCCTCCTCATCCTCTCCAATTAGTTCCCAACTTCCCCCCTCATCTGCCTCTGAGCTGTGACATCCCTCCAACCCCTGTGGTAAATCTATACTGTCTTCCTTTTCCTCCTCCCTGGAATGGTCAGGCTGGGGAGCGAATCTCCACCACTCATCCTCTGCCCAGTCCCTGACACCCCGCTCCCAACCTTGGCTTATGCATCTCCCCTACCTGAGGTGCACACAAGTAGGCGAAGACTCCATCTGTGTGTCACCTGCTTCTGCTCTCCCCCACTCCACTCCACTCCTCTCCTGGTCCTGGGAGACAGTGGAGCAGCATAGGCAGCCGCAGAAAGAGGAGGCATGATAGTGCGGTAGGAGAGCTGAAAACAATGCCAATATATTGCACATCTAGAGCAAAATATACACCAGGGGGCTTAGTTTGGTCAGTATGCACAGTATACACAGAGTTATCGCTAAACACATTACTTCTGGTAAATGAGTCACCATAGCTGCTAGAGGGCTGTGAAAATTTGTGTCCCTTGGGAGCTGAAATCCCAAGGGAGCAAAAAAAACTATTTATGTAGGCAACCATGGCTGCGCGGATGTTATTGGCCCAGAGATGGAAAGAAGATAAAAGTCCCTACCAGAGAGGAATGGCAGATCAAGTTGATGGATTATGCCGAAATGGCTAAAATGACTGGAAGACTCAGAAATCAGGAAGACCAAAATTTTAATAAGGAATGGGGGAAATTTATAATTTATCTTAAAAACCAGTTAAAATCGTTAGTAGGATTGGAATAACACTTGTAGTTTAATGGTGAATTTTGGACACAATGGAGAGGTGAAAGATTTGGATTATTATAAAAGATGCAGGAGAAAATGTTTTTAAAAAGGGGAGGAGGGAAGTCCAGGAGATTCTTTGGAATCTTGTTTCTATGTTGTATGTTGGGTATGTGACTGTCAAATTTTAATCTGGAAAACCAAATAAATTTATATATAAAAAAGGAAGAAAATTTGTGTCCCGGGCTTTTTAGACTCTACTACTACCCATGTGGGACGCGGGTGGTGCTGTGGGTTAAACCACTGAGCCTAGGACTTGCCGATCAGAAGGTCGGCGGTTTGAATCCCCGTGACGTGGTGAGCTCCTGTTGCTCGGTCCCTGCTCCTGCCAACCTAGCAGTTCGAGAGCATGTCAAAGTGCAAGTAGATAAATAGGTACCGCTCTGGCGGGAAGGTAAACGGTGTTTCTGTGCACTGCTGTGGTTCACCAGAAGTGGCTTAGTCCTGCTGTCCACATGACCCGGAAGCTGTACGCCAGCTCCCTTGGCCAATAAAGCGAGATGAGCACCGCAAACCCAGAGTTGGTCACGACTGGACCTGATGGTCAGGGGTCCCTTTACCTTTACTACCCGTGTACTATCTGAAACCAAAGGGGCAGAAACCAATGCCTGATGTGAATTCCACCCCCTCCCTCGGCTCTCCTACCCCACTATGAAAGCCCTGGACTCTCCACCAGTCTGGCCTGTCTCTCCCTCCTCCTGCAACTGTTGTACACTATAGAATTCTGCGGCTTCTCTTGCCTCTGACTCTCAACTCCTGGCTGCTACAGGCTCTCCCATATCACTGATCCCTTCTTCCAAGCCAGTCTCCAACCTTCCTTCCGCTGGTGCCTGCTCATCAGAATCCAGCCACTACCCCTCAGTATCCAGCCCGTCACTAACAATTATGCAAAATGCCCACAAGCATAATGGAAATCCTAACTAGCTGTCACCTGCATCACAGACGGTTAAACAGGCCTTATAAAGTTGTTTTGAAACTGGGGTTCTTTATGTTCTTCTTCTACTTTGCATCTGATTTATATTTAATAGTGTTAGAATATAATTGATAGAATCTGCTGTACTGCATATATACTTTAAAGAGCTAATTGGCAGAGAACACTCAACTAGCCTGCAGGGGGGATCTTGCTTTCGTCCATGATCAGCGAAGAAACACAACTTCCCCCAAATTAGTAGTCTGCACAAATCTCATTAGATGCTTCTGGAACACACATCTTAATTTGTTACCATAGGAATAGATAGAATTATGTGATCTCCCACACTGATAATTAGAACACAGCTAATGAACACACATGCTTACTTGGTTGGGAATTACAAATCTGTTTTTATATGTGAAACAAAAGCACTGTGGGCCATCTAGGAGCTTCAATGTAAAGGGGAAGAGGCAATGTAATAAGCAATCTTTAAATATTTGAATGGCTGTCACATAGATAAAGGCGAGAATTAGATTTCTGCTGCCCTAGAGGGCAGGATCCAAACCAACATCACAAGAAAAGGGGTTTAGATTCAACATTAGGAACGGACTGTGGAACGGACTGCCTCAGAAGGTGCGGAACTCTCCTTTGTGAGAGCAGAAGCTTAATTTCATTCCCCCCCCCCATTTCACTTTCAATTTGTATACCACCTTTCTATATTACTATACACAAGGCGGTTTTCAACAACACAATAGACAACAAAGAACACACACATCTTCTCAGGCATCTCTCAGAGCTGCAGCCCTTCATCAGCGAATTCTCCAAAGGAGTTGCTAAAATGATTTGTTTAGACATTTATTTATTTTTTAAATCCTCTTTAGGAGTCGTGAATTGGATAAAATTGATGGAGAACCAGCAGCTATCTTTAAGACAGTCTAAAAGACGACTGAATTATATAGTTATGGAAGAGCTCTTTGAATGAGTGACAGTTTAGTTATTACCGATACAGTGGTACCTCGGGTTAAGTACTTAATTTGTTCTGGAGGTCCGTACTTAACCTGAAACTGTTCTTAACCTGAAGCACCACTTTAGCTAATGGGGCCTCCTGCTGCTGCCGCGCTGCCGGAGCACGATTTCTGTTCTCATCCTGAAGCAAAGTTATTAACCTGAAGCACTATTTCTGGGTTAGCTGAGTCTGTAATCTGAAGCGTATGTAACCTGAAGCGTATGTAACCTGAGGTACCACTGTACTGTAGTTGTGAAATCAATTGATGGGTCATGAATTTGTGTTTTCCATTGGTGATGTTTGTAGAATTTA
Source organism: Podarcis filfolensis (assembly GCF_964270895.1). Lineage (NCBI taxonomy): Eukaryota > Metazoa > Chordata > Lepidosauria > Squamata > Lacertidae > Podarcis > Podarcis filfolensis. The sequence continues at coordinate 114,619,281 of NC_139604.1, forward strand.
ATATTATTAATAAAGTTTACAAATAAAAAAACTTTTTGCTATTTTTTTGGGATGACTCTCCTTCAGCCTTGTAGCTCAGCTGATAGAGCATGAGACTCTTAATCTATGGGTCACAGGTTCGAGCCCCACATTGGGCAAAAGATTCCCACAGGGTTGGGGGGTTGGACTAGATGACACTCGTGGTCCCTTCCAACTCTACAATTCTATGATTCTATGAAATCTCAACATTTTTCCCTTAAAGTGTTCTGGTTCTTAGGCTACACAGAGTGCCCATTTCTGCATGTTTCAGTTGCCGCCACAGGTGCATGATGTCTGCGGCCAGTGCTGGAAGTCTGAGGAAAATGAACACAGGAGATTGGTTTTGGGCTGAATTAGCCCACAACTTTATTGATTACTGGTAAGACTAGGTTTGGCTAAGGCCTGCCTACAGCCTGATAGGAATCCAGTGGGGCTGGCCCTGGGCCCTGGGAGCCAGTGTGGTGTAGTGGTTAGGAGCGGTAGATTCATAATCTGGTGAACCGGGTTCGCGTCTCCGTTCCTCCACATGCAGCTGCTGGGTGACCTTGGGCCAGTCACACTTCTTTTAAGTCTCTCAGCCCCATTCACCTCACAGAGTGTTTGTTGTGGGGAGGAAGGGAAAGGAGAATGTTAGCCGCTTTGAGACTCCTTCGGGTAGTGATAACGCGGGATATCAAATACAAACTCTTCTTCTCTTCTGGGCTGGAAAGTTGCCACTGTCATGGATCGGGTGCCACAACCCCACACAGACCACCATTGGGAGAGGTGCATTGGTCCATCAGCGCCTTCAAACTGAATACAGTGGTACCTCGGGTTAAGTACTTAATTCGTTCCGGAGGTCTGTACTTAACCTGAAACTGTTCTTAACCTGAAGCACCACTTTAGCTAATGGGGCCTCCCGCTGCTGCCACGCCGCCAGAGCACGATTTCTGTTCTCATCCTGAAGCAAAGTTCTTAACCTGAAACACTATTTCTGGGTTAGCGGAGTCTGTAACCTGAAGCGTATGTAACCTGAAGCGTATGTAACCCAAGGTACCACTGTAGTTGCTAAGAATTTCAAATAGCATATTTTACAGGAGGCATTTGAACGCTCTCATTGTCATGAATATACAATTATTATTAATTTTTGCTACATAGTTGAAAATGAATCTTTTTTGGTTTGTTCTCAAGCATACCTTAATGTTTTAGTTCATTTTTATAGCTATGGACCAGATTTCACCACACCATAAATCCTTATTTAATCCCTCTAGATATTTCCATTTTCTTGCAATAGCTATTCTGGCTGCTAGCAAGAGATACAGAATCAAATATTTATTCAAGCCATCCTTATTTTGCCCTGTCGCATATCCCCATTCATGCTAATGAAGGAATTGATATCAGTTCTTGCATGCTTCCATTCTGAATATAATTTCATTCTGAGCATAGTACAGTCGTACCTTGCTTTTTGAACAGCTTAGTTCTCGAAGGTTTTGGCTCCAGAATGCTGCAAACCCGGAAGTGACTGTTCTGGTTTGCGAACTATTTTTGGAAGCCGAACGTCCGGCAGGGCTTCTGATTAGCTGCAGGAGTTTCCTGCAGCCAATCAGAAGCGGCGCTGTGGTTTCCGAATGTTTGGGAAGTTGAATGGACTGGGGACCATTGGAAATTCTGGCAAGCTGCCAACAATAATGAGCTAGATGGATCAATGGTCTGACTTGGTATAAGATAGCTTTCTATGTTCCAAGTCCTAAGGCAGAGATCTTTCCCAGCAGCTTCCCCACATCTGCTCTAGGTCTCCGTTTCGGAATGATTTTTTCCAAAGTTTTTTTCCAAAGTGCTTTTATTGATTCTTGTTTTATTGGAATTGCAATTTTTAATCCATTTTCACAATCTATTTAGTCCCAGAGAACTATTGCTATTGGATGACTGATGAATGGAATAAACGATCAAATAAATGAGACAGCACTGGCTCTCACATACGTAATTAAGGCTTCATTTGATCTCCACTGTGTTTTTTTTGCAGATGTATTGATTTTCATGTTAGTTGTGCATTCAGACATCATACAGGGGATATAGGAAGCTCCCTTCTGCATGTTCTCTGGGAATGCCTGCATCAGAAATCCAACCAAATCAGGGCATTAAAGGATTTAGGCTTGAGAACCTCTCTCTTTCAAATAGCAAAATCAAAAGTTGTCATGGTACAGCTTATTCTCAAGCTTCTTCAACCCCCATCTATATCCAACTGAGTATGTGGAAAAATCCAACAGTCTTCTGTCTCCTGAGAAAAGGGAGCGGCATTAACTCAGTAGCAATTTTTTTTGCCAGAAGCAGACTGTTTTTGCAGATCTGCTAGATAGACCTTGCCAAGTTAACATCCAGAAAGTTTTCCTCATTATTTAAAGCAAACATGAATCACAATTTATTCCCCCCCCCCATTTTTAATGAGCGCTCCCAAGCATTTATGAACAATAAAAACCACATTGGGACATTGCACGGCAACAAAATATAAGCTGCAAAGTACATACCATAATGTTTATTCAGAATAAAGAATTTATTTAAATATTTGCTGCATTTGGAAGCTTACAAACCTCAGTAACTTGCATTTTAAGTTGCTGCAAACATGGACTTTGAATATGCAAAGCTCTTGTATTGTTTGCTAGATAAAGATGTTTGCTTAATAATGGCTTTGATGGCTTATAGGTATTAATTACTTTCTGCTAGCTGAGAGGGGAAGGAAAGGCAATTAAGACTGTAAACCTATACCCATTAATCTGGGATTTGGCCCCATTGAACACAAGGGGACTGACTTCTGAGCAGAGGTTTGCAGAATTGCTCTGTGAGGCTGAAGTCCTGTGCCCACTTACCTGGGAGTAAGCCCCATTGAACTCAGTGGGGCATTTCTGTGCCATCATTCACAGGATTATGTTGTAAATGCAGCCAGTTGGAGGGAGGAAGGGAAAGACATGAGTGTTTTTCCCCCCATCTGGTTGGCAGTACAACCAGGAAGATGATGCAGAATATTCCACATAATTAGAGTTTTGTTTCCTACTTGATTTACTTGGAGCAAAGGGAAGAGACAACAATCTGCCGCTGGATCGCCAAGGTTCTGTAGCAGTTCACTGGAGAATTAACTAAACAAAGTGACTCTGTGGAAGTTACGGGAAAACAATGACCTTAGCATTGAAGACACTTGAGTAATTTAATTCCCAGGACTTGGTGTTCTTGAATCTGCTACATTTAGATGTTTGGACAACCTAGGAGGCCGGAGCAACCTGTTTTATGTCACTGACATCTTCAAAAAATTTCCACAGAAATGTGACCTGTCTCAGACTTCTAATTCTTCTGTGTGTATTAAAAAAACAACCCAAAAACCTCAAGCTTTCCCCTTGAATTAAAAAATAAAATAAAAATTTACCCTGCTGCTTTGTTATATTGTAAGAACAGAGCATGAAAATGACCACTGTTATAACACCACCTTGTTATTTTCACCTCGCTGAAGCTCCAGATGTTTTGGCACCTGGGGCAAACCACAAAATGCCTCCTGCAGCCAGGGACAAAGCAGGGAGTTAAGATCAACACTGGGAACAATGGAGGGATGGAAATTTACACAGGGAACAAGAGGGGTGAGTGAAGATCTACATCAGGAACAAGTGGTGTGGGGTGGAAACAAATCAACCTTAAATGACGGTTGAACTGGGAAGGGACGGGAGTGGCGCTGTGGTCTAAACCACTGAGCCTCTTTGGCCTGCCAATTCCTGCCAACCTATCAGTTTGAAAGCACACCAGTGCAAGTAGATAAACGGGTACTGCTGCGGCAGGAAGGTAAACAGCATTTCTGTGTGCCCTGGCTTCCCCACGGTGTTCTGTTGTGCCAGAAGTGGTTGAGTCATGCTGGCCACATGACCCAGAAAGCTGTTCCAATGCCAGCTTCCTTGGCCTGAAAGCGAGATGAGCACCGCAACCCCATAGTTGCCTTTGACTGGACTTAACAGAGACATCACCTTGCCAACAAAGGCCCGTATAGTTAAAGCTATGGGTTTCCCAGTAGTGATGTATGGAAGTGAGAGCTGGACCATAAAGAAGGCTGATCGCCGAAGAATTGATGCTTTTGAATTATGGTGCTGGAGGAGACTCTTGAGAGTCCCATGGACTGCAAGAAGATCAAACCTATCCATTCTTAAGGAAATCAACCCTGAGTGCTCACTGGAAGGACAGATCCTGAAGCTGAGGCGCCAATACTTTGGCCACCTCATGAGAAGAGAAAACTCCCTAGAAAAGACCCTGATGTTGGGAAAGATGGAGGGCACAAGGAGAAGGGGATGACAGAGGACGAGATGGTTGGACAGTGTTCTCGAAGCTACCAACGTGAGTTTGACCAAACTGCGGGAGGCAGTGGAAGACAGAAGTGCCTGGCGTGCTCGGGTCCACGGGGTCATGAAGAGTCGGACACAACTAAACGACTAAACAACAACAACAACTGTCTGGGTCCTTGACCTTTTTACCTTTTCATCTTGATCTGGGAACCAAAGGCCTCATGGAGGAAAGGGGCCTGCTCTGAATCATGCACTGGGCAGGTGCAGAGCCCAGAAAATGTCTGGGGGCCGTGGGGGGCGGCGGCGGCAGGCAGATGAATCTAAACTGGAGGCTGCACCTAGGTTTCGAATCCGCACTCTGCCAGGAAGCTCATTGGGTGACCTTGGGCTTGTCACTGTGTCTCATCCAAACCTACCTCACAGGGTTGTTCTGGGGAATGAGGTAGGGGAGGGAGAACCATGTACACCACCTTTTACTCCTTGGAGAAAAATGCAATGAATAAAACGGTAGGAATGCAACAAATAAACAAATAAAACACCTTGGAAGAAAAATTACAATAAAACATGCATAAATGCAACGTCAATTCCAGCGCTTTAGTGCAAGGACATAAGAGCAGCTGGCTGGATGGCCAACCAGCAGCTTATTATGGGAGTCCCCCACTTCCCCTGATGCCATAAACACGTGCTTATTTTGGCGGGCGCTAGGGTTGCCACGTGTCCTCTTATTCCAGGACACGCCCTCTTCTTCAGGGGTAATTTTTTTTTTTGACAAATTGCATTTATTGCTTTGAATGGCCGTCACAGCGTCATCTCTCTTTTTTGCTCTCCAAAATATGGCAATCCTAAATCCATCCCTGGAGCAGGTCCCGCAAAAGAAGGCGGCGCGCTTCCCATTCAGAAAAAAGCGGGAGCCCCTCCCTGCCGCGGGGGCCGCGAATGGCAGTCCCTTTAAAAGGCTGGCCGCGCTCAGCCGCCCGTCTTCATGAATGGAACACTCCCCCCTCCCCCGCCTGCACGTTCCTCTCCGGTCGAGCTCATTTCACGCAAACGCGGGGGGCGGGAAGGCCCTCTTGTTTATTAATTTTTGCCTCGGCTGTAAAATGGGCCCTTCTCCGCGCGTCGCCGTTTAGGCGCGCTCGCCCCCGGACACCGCCTAGCCTAGGGCGCGGAACGGGGGTCCGCGCTTGGAGCGTGCGGGGGCTCCTCGAAGCCGCCGCCCCCTCGTGGCTTCTCCCCTCCCTCCTTGGCCTGCTTCCCTTCCCTTCCCTGCAGCTCTGCGGCTCCGTAGCGATGGTAGAGGCAGCCGAGGGGGAGGGATGCAGCTCGGGAGACAGGGTGACTTCACCGCCGCGGCAGGAGAGCGCCGCTCCCCGCTAGCCGACGGAGAGGACCCCGCGCCGCCAATATTGGGAGCAACCATTTCCACCCGAGCCCCACCATGTCCACCAAAGCGGAGCAGTGTAAGTAGCCCACCCCGCGGAGGCAAAGAGACTGGGGGGGGGGGACAAAGGAGAGCATCGGCAGGGACGGAAGGGGGCAAACTGGGGGCGTCAGGTGGTTATGGGGTGAGGGGAAGGGACGGCGCTGTCCGTGGTGCTGAATGCGGCAGGCGATTTCTCCATCCTTGCATGCAGAGGGGAAGCCCAGATCTAGGAAGATTGAAGAGCACTGCGGTTTAAAGAGCTTGATTCTGGGGACCTTCTGGTCTCCCCCGGGCCTTCTGCGCCCATCATGTTGGCCACCCATAAGGATGTTCATCTACAAAGTACAATCTCTTCAAAAGCATCATGGAGTGTTTGAATCCCTATATTTACCAAAAGAGGGGAGATGGTTTTCTGTCTCCACACATACAGAGGAAATGTAGGCCTTTGATACGATTCTCCCCCCCCCCTTTTAAAAGAGGAGCTAGCTTAACGCACTTGATTTGATTCCGTTGCTAGATTTTGCAAATTTTCCTACCAGATTATTTTCATTTCCTGATTGCACTGTACTGGATGACTTGAAAATAAAAACAAAATCTCAGGGGCCTATCTCTTGCCTTTCTCCCACACCCACTCTTGCTTTTGTTGATATTTTGGACTGGGTGGAGATTGTCTTCCTTTATGGCTTCTTCAAGTTGCCAGTGAAGTAATACTTACACACTCAGATAAACAGAGATGTAATTAGCGGAGGAAAAGAGGGATTGGTCAGATCCATATATATACAAGGCCGTTGCTTCCAAGACACCCTATCAGGTCACTGTGAGGCAGGATCAGCTGACTGTTTGTGTAGCTTCATTGACCAACACTGAATGAAAAGGTATAATAGAATCATGGCACCGTATACTCGCAGGGGCCCCTTGGATACTGCAGGTGCTCCATGTCTTGCAGGCAAAGTATCCATGACCGGTTCTTGCCTATCTTCCTTTGGCTACCTCTCAAGGAAGAAGATTCCAGAACTTCTCTTGGAAGTGTACAGAATTGTTTCTTCATTTATAGTGTTGCACTTAGGAAATTTTAGATTCTGGACTTAATTTTTAGGCCCTTCCCCCCATTAGATGGCAATGTATAGTTCTTCACTTACTTTAAAAAATGTGCCAAGCAAGCTCTGCTGCATTGGGGAATTTCCTGCTCATTCTGCTGAGCGGGACGCTGGACTTCTGCTCCCAAAGTCTTGCACTGAGTCCACCACTGATCCTTTAGAATAACCTCCTTAATGTTCAATCTTGCTTCAGTTAAATGCCCTTGGTAGATGGCAGACAAATACTTCCTTCTTAGTGTGTTTAATGAAGGAAGATATGTGCTGATTATCTGTGGATGAACAATGCAGGATGAAATGATGTCACCGATCATAGAACTGCAGTGCCATAAATATGGACAGATCATTCCAGTCCACAAGCCAAAGACAGAACGGCCCATGTCTGAAGTATCTATCTAGTCTTTTCCTGAATACCATCAAGGAAGGAGATATATAAACCTCTCTGGACAGTATGCACTAGAGCTTGGATAACTGAATCAGTCTGTGGATCAGAGCAACTAACTAACTAACTAACTAACTAACTAGAATAATGGGTTGTTCTTTCTGCTTGCCTTCCACAGATCAGGGAAACGATGCTGATGTAATTTATTTTCTCCACATATTGTTAAAGGAAACAAAGGCGTTCACTTCCTTCTCTTACCCAATATCAGTTTCCAGAAACTCCCCCCAGCTCCAGGCCAGGGGTAATCAAGCAAATGATGGACTAAAGGCTCATTGTTATGCTCACATACCACAATGGAACTCAGTGAGAGTTACTTCTGCATAGACATACATAGAATTGTGCAGTCGGGGTCCTATTCCCATTGTTTTCAGGGTCAAAGTAGACATGGAGCAATAACAGTTGAGTGAGCATTTGAAAGTCAAGTAGCAGGCATAGAGCGTCCAATCCAGAAAAAAGTATGCTGGTGTGGAGGGTTTTTTTACCCATTTTTCTACCCAACTGTGTTGCCAGTCCAGATAGCCCTCCTCCATGCCTGCTATTTGCACTGGAAAGAAAGCGTCCACTGGTGCGATTGAGAGACTTCCTTCCAATGCAAATATAGGGCAAATGTCCCCTGATCCTGATGAGTACTACAGCAGGGGACAAAGAGTTGAACCCTGCTCCCTGTGGTCATGATCCAGAACAACCCCCATGCACCTGCTATTTCCTTTTAAAAAATGCAGAGCTATTAATGCATATTATATCTACTGCAGGTGGGTTTGGTACAGAGACAACAGAGAAGATCCCACAGAGGACTCTTTCTACTGAGTCTATTGACATAAAAAGGATCTAAACTAACATAATGTGTAGGAAGTAGCTGAGGAAGAGGATTAGGTCAGAACTGAGTGTTCATGAGCCTGTTAGTTGTGTTCAGACCCTTCCATCTACAGACCCAAGTAATACTGCTTCATTTAGCTCAGAAAAGCGAGCTGAGAGAAACCCAGTAATGTTGTTATGAAATAATATTGGATACGGATACCTAAGCTCCTTTTAAGGAAAAATAATTTAAATGAAAATAAGCTGTTTTCCCAAGCACCTGGTGATCCTTCCTGATGATCTAGGTGTTAACGCTTCTGAAAACCAGGTCATGACTCACTACAGGACATTTTAGGTGATTTGCTCTCTATATATTGTGGCTGTGGCTGTGTTCTGCGTTTGACTTGGCAATGTCCCTGGGGTCATAGCAACAGGTTGAAGGTGCCATCTGTGTGGTGCACTGCATTGATGTCTGAACACCAGGAACAAAATCTGGGCCAACCACCATACTTGAAGTCTACCTTCTGTTTCCTTGTTTTTCAGCACAATATTTTTTTCATAATTAGAAAAAGTCTATAATACAGTATTTGATAGAAACACACAATTATATTAATTTGACATGCAAGCCAGATAAACATACACTTATAAGACCCTTACATCCTTTCTGGGAGATGTTCGTATGCCTTGGCTTTGAAGGTTGACCACCCCAGTGAAAATACTGCGTAGGGAGACTCGAAGACCTGCATTTTGGCATCTGCCAGGAAAAACTGAAATGGCTCTTTTGCTTCCCTGCACACTTTTCATGCAACGGTTGGGGCCATGTGAGGCAGGGGCATAGGTGGGAGCACCCATCCTCCTAAATACAGGTCTTTCTGAACAATTCACAAAGAGGTATGCAAGGGGAAGTTTGGGCCCTGAACTCTCCTTTTGCTCAAGGTTTGCTTCTTTGCAGTCTCCTGAAATGATACCTCTCCCCTTGCACCTGATCCTGGAAGTGAACTTGGCTGGGAGACACGGGTGCCACGTCCTGCCCCACTTTGTTGGTGCCTGGTGTGGGCCTGTGACGTCATGTGCGTGATGCACATATGACATCACCTGGCAGAAGGAGGCCCATTGTGGCCTCCGGAAGGCCTAATGGGGCTCAACAGGGCCCGTTGCAGCTGTGGGAAGGCCCATTGCAGCTTGTGGAAGGCCCAACGGGGCCCATCGGGCCTTTCTGTGGTTGTGGGGGGCCTCGTTGGGCCTTCCTGCAACTGCTGGGTACCTTGTTGGCCTTTCTTGCATCTGCTGCGGGCCTCGTCAGGCCTTCCTGTGGCTGCGATGGGCTGTGTTGGGTCTTCCAGAAGTCTCAACGGGTCTCCCTGTGGCCACGAGCCTATTGGGCCCACCGCTTTATGCTGGATGATGGCAGGCTCACATTTAAAGAGAAGTGTGTGCTGCTGTCACATCTACATTGGCAAAAGAAGAAGGGAAGGCTGTCCTGGTAGCATCTATTAAAAGGGGAAGGTGAAAATACACTCATCAAAAGGTTCTGTATTAAAAAATTAGTTTCTTCTTCTGCTGGAAGAAGCAATCCCAACAGCTTTATTATATTCTAAGGATGTATTTTATACTTTTAAATTCTCAACTGCCATTCTCCCTGATGGATTGTGGTGTTGAACAAAAAAGCACAATGTAATAAAATAATCGTACCGCACATGCTTTTGTAATACAATAAAACTGAGGGGGAAACAAAATTATAGATCCAGGAGAGGCAGTAAAACCAATTTAAAACATTTCTACGCTACAGACTGAGACTGTTTTTCCACAACCATTTTACCTGTGAGTCCAGCCCCACAGAACTCAATGGGACTTACTTCTGAGCAGACACGTGTGGGAATGCTGTGTCAAAGGGGTTTAGGAGCCACTTGTATTCAGCATAAAAGCCTGGGAACTGTAGTTCTGTGAGTGAGGTGTGAGAGGTCTTGATCAGATATTATTGTCTCCAAACAGTAGGATTATATAGCAGGGTTGGGGGGAAATTGTGATAGTTAAACTGATACAAATTTGTAGTCCAGATATATTCTAGATGATTGGGCTACGGAAAGTGTTGGCTTTTTAAAATATGACTTCATTCTCTTCAGATCTGTCATTTACCAATATAGCTTTAAATCACTCACAGACAAACGTCTGGTTGTCACTGCAAAATACCTGTATGTTATTTATCTGTTTATTGAATTTGTATCTCACCCTTCCTTCCAAGTTTCCCAGGATAGGAAAACCCCTGTAAATCAAAAAATGCTACTCTGGGGCCTGAAATTTGATTTGTGACTGTTTCATTCTGACCACAGTTGCATATTAATCCAATTTCTCTGTCAATACAATCTTCTACCTGAATACATTTGCAGCTTGACCCCAATAAAGGTGAAAGCATAGTGGCTACACTTGATCTTAGCCAAAAGACTGAGAAGCAATAATAAAATCTGTGTTACTGAATGTCAGTATGTCCATTGAACACATTTTTATGCTGTCAGGCCCATGCAGCTGTTTAAACTTTGTTGATTAGTCATTTTACTGATAATTTTGTATTGTTTTCATGGTGTTTTATGTGGTTGTGGACCAGATCCAGGTACTCTTGGAGGAAAATGATTTTCTAGAGCCATTTCAAGCTGGGTTTAGGTTGGGTTTTGGCACAGAAACTGATTTGATTGCCCTAAATGATTACTTCTGTTGGGAGAGAGACAGGGGAAATGTGCCCCTGTTAATTCTCCTTGACCTCTCAGGGACTTTTGATACCATCAGCCATGGTATTCTTCTGGAATTAGGGATGGGTGGCACTGCTTTGTGGTGGTTCTGATCCTACTTGGATGGTTATCTGCAGAGGGTGTTTCTTGGGGAGTGTTTCTCAGCCCTGTAGAGCCTTCATTGTGGGGTTCCACAGGGTTCGATTCTATCCCCTACACTCTTTATCATCTACATGAAACAGCTGAGTGGGGTTATCTGGAGGTTTGGAGTACGTTGTCAGCAATATGCTGAAGACACACAGCTCTACTTCTCCTTTACATTTGCAGGGGAGGCAGTGGATATACTGGACAATTGTCTTACCTCGATAATGGACTGGATGAGAGCCTACAAACTGAAGCTCAATTCAGTTAGACTGAGGCATTTCTAGACCAGAAGGCTGTGAGGTTACCTGCTCTTGATGGGAGGAGCAAATACACAGCTTGGGGATATTTCTGAATCCTTTGTTGTCACTTGAGGTTCAGGCACCCTTAGTGGAGCAGAGTGCCTTCCACCAGCCTGTCCAGCTGCACTCCTAATCTTTACAGGGACAGCCTAACTTCTGTTGTCCATGCTCTGGTGACCTCTAGGCTAGATTACTGCAATATGTTATATGTAGGGCTGCCTCTGAAAACGGTTCTGCTAGTGCAGAATTTGGTGACCAGGTTATTCATGGGAACAAGACGGTCTGAGCATAAAACACCAATCCTGGCTCAACTGCACTGACTGCCAATTAGATTCCAGGTTCAATTAAAAGTACTTTTTTTGACCCATAAAGCCTTAAATGGCTCAGGACCACAATACCTCAAGGACCACCTCTCTCCATATGAGCCTACTTGGACCCTGAGATCATCCTCTTAGGCCCTTGTTGTGTTCCCTTCACAAGAGGTCCAGAGGGCGGCAACACGAGAATGGGCTTCCTGTTTGTGGGTTGTTCTCCCCAAGGATCAGCTGGTGCCTTCATTATACACCTTTAGGCACCAGGCAAAAACATTCCTCTTTAACCAGACCTTTGGCAGATTGACATCTTAATGCCCTTTTATGTGTTGTGGAAGGGGGTGAGGATTAATGGGTTGTCTTTGTTTTTATTATGCATTTTGTTTTTTATATTGTAATTATGGATACAGGGCATTATATGAAATAGATAGATACATATATAAAAAAGTAATATATGATTGCTCTCCACCTTGATATTTTAAATGAGCTGCTGTGCTATAAATATTTTAATATTTTTTTTTTTAAATACCAGGTCCCCAGCTATGGCCTGAAGGCACACAAGGCTACCACATTTCTAAAGCTAAGCAGCTCTGAGCTTTTGCACCACAAGAACCAGAATTATAGAGCCAGGAGGGATCTTGGAGGTCGTCTAGTTGAACACCTCCTCCTCAGTGCAGGAGCTGTGATACAGGGCATAACTACATCATCCCTGGCTCTGCTCAAATACCTCTAATAAAGGAGAGAGCTCACCTGAGGCAGCCTATTTCACTGTTGAGTAGCTCCTACTGTTAGGAAAGGTCTGTTAACAGTTAGCTGACGTCTTCTTCCCTGGAATTTCTACCCATGGATTTTAGTGCAGCCTTGTGGAGCAATGGAGAAGAAGTATGATCCATCTACTGCAGGGTTGGGGAACCTGTGGCCCTCCTGAGATGGTTGGACTCCAAATCCCATCAGCCACAGCCAGCATGGCCAGGGATAGTGAGAGTAGTAGTTCAGCAACACAAGTGCAAATAGTTCATTACAATGGTCACTCAAATATCTGCTTAGGCATGCTGAGATTTCTCAGCAGTAAACATCTCAGTGACTCTTACAGAAGAAAACAGAGGCAGATGAACTCTATGAGTCACTGTTTTCTTTGCTACATGCAATCACATGATGAATGGGAAAATCTGGGGAAAGAGATTTCTTTTTCATACATTTGTTTCATTTCTAAGTTTTTATGGTAACATTCCTTTACATTTTCCCTTTCTTACGATGATTAATAGGTTGCTGTTTAATTTATTGCCTTCATTGCCGTTGGCTGCATAATAAACCTAACAATTGCTTAACTGTAGGGTGAAAGTTTATTCATTTAAAACATTTCTATCCTCTCACTGAATATACAACATTCTCAAGGTATCTTACAACTTCAATAAAAACTAGGGTAGATTTTTATCCCAGTTGGTATCCATGTTGGATTTGAAATTGGGTGTGTGTATAATATATATGTACTTTTTATACATGCCATTATTTTGTATATGTTTTTACTGTATTGTGAAATTGCTCCGAGTAATTCAACAGTATTTTCAAAATGAAAACCTACCAATGGCAGATTCCTGAGAGGGGCTGCTTATACAGCCAGCCATGGAACTAAGTTGTACACCGCCCTGAGAACTATGGGTATAGGGAAGTATACAAATTTTAATAATAACAATAATAATAGTTTATAAGAAGCAATTTATAAGTGAAATGGAGTAATAACAGCAATGATGATTAAATGATAACAAAAAGCAACAAAAGTAGTAAAAGCAGTGAAGTAATTACTGTGATTGCTAATACGTACGACCAACTTACCAAGTAGTAAGCGTGATGAAGCCTTGCCACCTTCTCCACAAGAAAACACTCATACCGCATTTTCATTAATACAAATGACTGGGCAAAACCGTGGTAGTAAACCTTACTCTTTGGTTGCCTGCAGCTAGCCATTCTATCAGTTATATTTAGCAATGCAGTCAATAGATTGGGCTGTAGCTTATTCCTAGGTGATGCCTCAATATGGCAGTGTCAGAAGCAAGAGCCATATCTTCTGGGGCCTCCAAAAACTTCACCTCTGGTTTCTTGTCCCCTTGGTTGATCAGCCCACTGAGTACTGAGATGATACAGTTGTCTTTACACTGCTTCTTGAGGCCTCCCTATGCCATCTCAAGCCTGCCCCTTCTTGCAATGTAAAGCACAAGCACATTTCCTGGCAAACCCCTTTTTACAGTGTAAAGCACATAGTGTACAGCAAATCAGCTGTGCCCATACCTTGTGTTACTTGCCTGTTTTGGTTTCATGATTACAGCCGCCTAGCTGATGGCCAGTTTCCCAGGTAGCAGTGCAGGTGAAATAGATAATACATCACTGCTTCTTCTGATCTCCTTAGTTCTGTCTCCTGTACTTCCAGTGACTTGGGTAAGCCTTCGAGAGAGAGGAAACTCTGAAGTTGGTGTAAGATCTTGGCTTGCTCCAAGCCTGATAACCACAGTTTCCCCAGTTTGGAGCAGAATGGGAAACTATGGTTAGCTGTAGACTTCTTGATGTAATCATGGCATGCTGAGGAGAGAAAGGGTGCATGTTTGGGCAAAATATGGCAAGCCAAACCAATTTTCCATTGTTGGCCATGTACTTCTAAGCATATTTTTGGGATGTAAGCCCATATTGGAGACACTTTTGAGGGTTGAAAGGTGTTGTATGATTAATTTTATGAAGACATAATCATTGCATTGGTTTCCTGTCATTTTACTTGACTTTGTACAAATATTATAGGGGGGCGGGAACAGACACCAATAAAATTGTTTAAGTTTAGTGAACATTTGGAATAAAATCGAACTGGCGACTGCCTTCAGCCTGAATATATTAGATTCTGACCATAGTTCAACACAGTCATGCGGAAGTCCGTTAAATTAAATGGGTTTTGGAGTATCTGAGGGTACATCTAGTCTTCCTTCCACGAGCACTATGGCCTCAATCCGATGGAATCCTCCTTCCCTCCTAACAACTGCTGTTAACTTTTTAAAAAACTGGGAGATCCATGATCATAGTTAGCTTAGCTGTAACTGTGCTGGATTGTGGCCTGAATGCAGAAAAAACTATATGATTTTTTCTACCCACAAGAACAGAACTAAGATACATGTTCTTTTTCTTCCCCTTTTCCATTTTCTTCAAACGCAACAAAAACCAGTTGCTTCCAAGATCCGGTACTTGCAAGAATACCATAACCGTGTTCTTCACAACATTTACCCCGTCCCCTCTGGAACTGACATTGCAAACACTCTGAAATACTTTTCTCAGACATTGCTAAGGTAAGCTTTAAATTATGCTTTCATAGAAAATGTATACTGGTTAAATGAAGTGTATGAATAGCTTTATGAAAAATAGAAGAGTGTTCTGCTAGATGTGTCAGAGCTCAATGAAGTATAAAATCTGGAAGCAATAAGTGACTTCAGCAGTGGTTGTCGTGGAGGAAGCTATGTATATGTGCAGCAGAACGTAGGGGGAATGAGGTGATGGACTGTACCACTATTGCCTACGTATTTCATCTGTTTCTCCACCAAGAAGGCTCCCTGCAACTGGAACACTAGCAAATCAAGGTGATCAACCCCCTTTTATCTGTTATGCTGATTTTCTATTTGCAGGAGGTTGCTAATAATATACCAGAGCATTCAGAACTGTGATTGCCTACAATCAGGCAGCAGTGATCCAGTCCATTCTACCTGCCTTAACTTTCCCCACCCATTCTGCTGCATTTATGTAGACCAGTCCGCAGTTTGCCCAACCAAATTGCTTAACAATCAGTGGCTATATAACCTGTTCCGTACCACAGCATAACAGGAGTGGAAGGCGACTTGGTCAGTAATATCTCCTAACTCGTCACCCTAAGGCAGGATGTCCTAACCCCAAAGTAGTTCCCTCTGAGTCGTCTGCCAAATTTTCGTAAAATTTCCAATGGCGATAACATCAAACGCATGTGCAGTTGGAACCTATAATTAAAACCCATTGCATGTCTTTTCCCGGCCTCCTTAGATTGTTTGGCTAATTAGTTTCCCTTAACAGATAGGAAGTTTTGCTAAAGTACAAATGCTGATCAATACACAAAAGCAACCCCTTTCTCAAATGATGCTTCTGGCCATGTGGGAAGTAGCAAGGCTGTAATGGCTCCCAGGCCAATAGCTTAATGCCCCAGGAGGTATTTGTTGGAGTGCACTTTGATCTATTGCCTTCAAGTCCCACTACCTCCCCCATGAGCTAGAAACGGGCTTAAAACATTTAGAGGTTGAGCTGGTGACTTAAAACCTGCACTAAGTTTTGGGTGGAAATGTGTCCTACTTTGTCCAAAATGAATCAGCAACCCAAATCCTAGATCTGAACCTTCCAGAAGCTAGGAGGCATTAGAAGTGAAAAGGCGACACTCCAGGCCTAGAGTGTGGAAGCAACCTGTTACGTCGGGGGCAAGGAAACTGTGACTCTCTAGACATTGTTGCATTGCAACTTCCATCAGCCCCAGCCAGCACAACCAAGAAGAACGCAAGAAGATCCTATTGGATCAGGCCAGTGGCCCATCTAGTCCACCATCCTGTTCCCAGCCAGATGGCCAAGGGTGATGGGCGTTGTTGTCCAACAACTTCTGGGTTGTCATAGGTTCTACACCAATGCATTGATTATTGATTATGAATGAATATTGTGCCAGAATCCCTAAGATGGACATTCATTTACCTATGAGATTCAATAGCAATAAGTCTTGCATGGGAGAAATGCCCCATGGGTTGCATTTGCACCTTATTCCTGGATATATATATATTTAATGGACTTTCCCCCTTTTTTGAATTCTTGGCAATTTGAACTCTTAGGGTGCAATTGTAAGCATGCCTGCTCAGAAGTAAGTCCTACTGAATGCAATGGGGCTGACTCCTGGGTAAGCGTGTTTAGGATTGCAGGCTTGCCTTAGTCCAGGGATGGGGAACTTGTGGCCCTCCAGATGTTTTGGACTCCAGCGCCCACCAGTGCCAGCCAGCATGGCCAGGAGTCAGGGATGATGGGAACTGGATCTCAGCGATATCTGGAAGAGCCACCCCTTTCCCATCTGTGACCTAGACCCACACTGACACCATCACAGGGCAGGCCACACTAAGAGAGCTCTCAGTCCAGAAAACGAAATGCTCTTTGTGAGCTGGAAACTGCATAATCTAGTAGCAACTGGAGGAACATGGCTTGTCAATAGATATTCCTGAATGGTTTGCTGGTCTTATTCTCGATAGTCATATTCTCACCTGATTCAGTTGCTAGTGCTTGCACATCTCTAGCGTGGAATCATTAGAAGTGTGCAGAACACTTCTGTTCTTTACTCAGAAGTGAGTCCCACTAAGTTCCATGTAACTTATTTCCAAATAAGAGTTATTTCGATTACTAAAAGAAAGAAAAAAGAAAAACCTAGGTTCTCTTTCTAGCTAATAACAATTATTACATATATAAACTGGCACATTGAAGGATGAGGCTGTTCAAAAGGAGTCTTCCCAGCTAGGTCACAAAGATGGATTTAACGGAAATTTGCAACATGCTAACATCTTTGGGGGAGCAACAGACATTGGTTTCATGATGAGGTTGACTTCCTTTGCATTTGGATTTAGTTGGCTTTCTTTTAGTCACATGGGGGATGAACATGACCCTTGGACTTGCAGACATCTTTAGGGTGCACAAAATTTGGGGAGAGAAATTGGGCAGTGCTGGTTTTAGATGGGTGGGTGGGAAAATGTAAAGAAAATGCATTTTTTTTTACAAATAAAACATCACATTAAAAATAAATCACCATGCACAGCGCATAACACATTGATTCATTGAGCTCCTCCTTAAGTTGACCTTCAGGCCAAAGCATTTCTCTGCATTAAGCATGAATTTAATTTTCATGCATTGCTCATTTCCAGCTTGTTTTCCCCCTAACTTGACTGCAAATATAACAAATGCCCCAGAGGGAAAAGAGAATTATTATCTTCTTATCAAGAGAAAACCGTGTTTCTTTATCTATAAAATAGCAGCTGCTCAAGGTACAGGACAGGATCCCTTCTCAGAGTTTCTGCAGGTGCAAAAGCTGTTCCAGATTTTTTAAAAAATGCATTCCCATGTCCTGCATCAGAGGCTATTGCTGAAGATTATTTCAACTTCAGAAATAGACTTGCAGGGGCTGTGGGGCTGTGATAAAAAGAAACAGGGTGTAAGGTGCTGATGCAGAGGTCCTCATGTTGAGTGATCTTTAGGGTGACTGGGTACAAAGGTGGGGCAGGATAGGATGAAGCAGGGCTGGGGAGTCCTTGCCCCTCCTAATGTTGTTGAACAGCTTCCATCATCCCTGACCATGCAGGCTGGGGCTGGTGGGAATTGGGGTCCAACAGCACCACAGTTTCCCCATCCCTGGGATAGAATGGCAAGTGCAAATTGTCATGTAGACAAGAGTGAGTGAATATTCCTACTGAATATCCGGGGTTTTGCACAACTGTAAAAGAAGCCCTGTCCTCTTTTATATTTGGCAGTTTTAGTGAAGGTTGCAAGCGCTCCTGAGCCATTTCAAGTCGAATCACCTCTGGGAGATGGTGGTGGGTACAGATTGAAAGCTGGACTCTACACTGTCTTCCCTCGAGGCTGTACTTGCTTTTAAGTTCCTCTTTATGGGAGTTAGATCATCATTGACAGTGTACTTGTGTAACAGAGGAGCCAACTTGGGCGCCAGGTTATGGGTACCCAGTGCGCGTGATATCATGACATCATGATGTGACATGACATCATGCGCATCCACCGTCCTTGGAACCTGATTTCTGGTGGCACCAGAAGTCAGGTTCCGAGACCTCAGAAAGACCTCAGAAAGCATCTCTGAGCACTCAGATGTGACTTCGGTGCTTTGCGATGCACCAGACATTGCATCAGGGGCCCTGTGGCATGGGTGTTCAGCACCCACAACTATAGATGGCACCCCTGTAGCATAACTAGTCTGTATGGAGGTGTGTCACCTAACACACTACAAGTCCCAGCATGCAATATCACGCTATTTGGGTTAGGAAAAGCCCCCAAGGTGCACCATGGTTTATGGGCTGCCCATTGGTTTGGACAGCTCCATGGTGAGTAGAAGGCAACAATTCCTAACATGGGGATGCTATGCTGGGAACTAGGGATTTCTGCCTGCTATGCAGCTATTAAAGACCCTGCACAGATGCACCTGAAGAACCAATTCAGGTGGTACATCCAACTATGTCCACACAACCTTGACCTTGCTGCCACCCCAACACTGTCCAGGTAAGCTGTAGTGTTGCTGGTCTTAGCAGGACAGCTCTGCCCCACCACACCAGCCACAAGTGGCTATTAGATACCTTCCCCTGCCCTGCAGACTCTACAATTTGCCTCAATTCTCTGTATGTACACCAAAAAGATATATGATAATTTGACCTGCTAAGAAAACACATTGCCATGTGTTTGGCCTTTAAACATTTAAAAGTTCCCTTGCTCTGGCCAGAAAGCACATTCGATAGCAATGGAGAATTGCATGCTGGGATGTGTAGTCTCTCGATGCTTCAGCTCCATTTTGAAGGAGGACAACCTTGAATGCCTTATACCTTCAGAGAGCCAGAGCTGATCGAGATTTATGCTTTGCAGCCAAATAAAGAAAAATGAGCAATTGGACTGCACTGGAACAGAATGAAATTGAGTAGCTAAGGCAATGGAACAGCACAGCATAGGAGAATAAATTAACCCCCCTCCTAAAAAAACACCACCAGTCAGTGTAGACAGTAATGACAATGGTCCAATGATATAAGCCAGCTTCCTTTGCTTCTATTTATTAGTGTGGACATGATTATGATAGTGGTCTTTAGGCAATTTTATTGGTTTGCATTAATACCCTCACGATAACTGGACGTTGGGATACCAAAAGGAATGAGGAAAGTATATAAGGCACAATAAACAAGGCATTTTTAAAAGCCGAATATAATGGGTACAACCTGCTGCTGTGTGGCCTCTGTTTGTATCACTGAGACTTGTAGAGTTGAGCAGATGGTACAGATTACTTGTTGGAAGATGGCAGCTGGCATACTTGACCAACCCAGAATGCTTGTACAATCTCCAAACAGGTCGACAGTTCCTGAACAGGTCGACAGTTCCTGTGTCACCACAATAAGCTCTTGTCCTGCACATGTTTAAATCACTTCCCCAGTGCCCGTACTCTCACTGGATGACTTTGTGGCACCTTCCTGCTAGTTGTGCATTTGCTTATTCGTGTGCAAGACAATTCATGAGGTCAACAGTATATAATGAGGCCGGTGATTTCAGAAATATCCAAGTCTGGCTCAACATCCATCCTATAAATGATGAACAGTCAATGGGATGCTAACTTCTGTCTTTTGTAGACGATCAACCGTAGAAATCTGTAGGAAGAGTAAGGTCAAGGCTATACCAGCGTGACTCTCTAGATGTTGTTGGACTGCAACTCACATCAGCCCCAGCTTAGTATGGCCAGTGGTCAGGGATGATGGGAGCTGGGAGTCCAGCAATATCTGAGGACCACAAGTTGCCAGCCTCCAAGTTGGCATTTCAAACAGTGCCTCTTCCATGCCAAACACACAGGGGGGAAATGGGTATCTGGTCTGATGCATTGTAAACAAAATATATTTTTTGTAAGTTAGCTAATATATAGTCATGGTGTGATAAATTAGTAAAAAGAAGTGAAGAGCATGCACGAGACAAAATTAAGCACCTTTAAGCTCCTCTGATTTCACTGGGAGAGAGCCAGGCACATTTTTAAGGCTGCAGTCCTATGTGCAACTTACCTGGGAGTAAGCCCCATTGACTAGACTTGCTTCTGAGTAAATTTGCATAGGGTTGTGTTGTGCCTCTTCTGTTGATTTCAGTGAGTTGTAAAGGTGCTTAACTTTGCCTGGATTAGTGCCCTTTAATCTTGTTGCAATAGCAGCCTTTTTTAAATAGCCATTTCAGAAAAGTGGAATAATATGGTTGCAATGATATTGAGAAGGCGTAGCAATCTAATTTTTAGCCTTCATTTTGATTCCCACTAAGCCTTTTAATTATTCTAAATTATTTCTCCTTTAGTCTGTAGTGAGTTTGTTCAATAAATAACGTAAGTAGCCTTAGCAATGTATGATAAGACCCTGTCTGATATGCAGCTATACAACGGGTGATGCTTGCTTAGCCCTTAGATTTCAAAAGTAACCATGTTAACAAGAGAGTGTTTGTATTCAGAAAATAAGATGTTTCCTTCCCCTAAATTAAAAACACACACAAACTACCATTCTCATAAGCTCACAAACATGCTGCAGCCCATCGACAGTATATTATTTTAAAGCTTTTCCAAACGTAGTTTAGCTAACATTTTAGAAATATTATATTATTTCTAAATCCATGTGCCTGTTGAAATCTCATTATCTCAGATGATACTGACGGAATGTCATGAAACAGTATCATGTAATACATACAGACATTATTTTGATGCAATAAACATGTGATTTTTAAGGCTCTCTTAACAAACACACATGTTTATTCTTTGCTAAAACATGTTTCTAGAAGTGCCACACCTATTTTTTGCAAGTATTTCCTCCTTGGTTTCCAACAACGATGTTCAAAATGTTTTCCCAATATTATCCTTTTCAATAATAATAATAATAATAATAATAATAATAATACACACATATATTTCAGACGATCTGATGCTGCCGCCGTTGCATTGTTTTTCTCCTTCCATAGCAAATTGCATCTAATTTCGCAGAACTGTGAAACATGGGTGTGCCACTGAAACATGCATTTTTATATTTTTGCTCCTTATGAACCAGATAACACATGAGATGCAATGGAAAATTTCCCCACAAGTAGCAGTTTCTGAATTGTATTTTTTCCCCAAGCATGGAAGTGAACTGTTGCTAGATTTTGCAAGATGCACTAGTTATTGGTAGAGATTGCATCTCATGTGGGATGTATCTGGAGTTTTATTATTTGTTTTATAGTGTCATTTCAATGTAATGTGCTGTTCTTTGTGTCTTTGTTGTCTCTTTTTTTTCTTTGTCCCCCCAACAGCATTTTGTCCCGCACAGGGAAGAAGGAGAACCAAGATGCCTCCAATTTGACAGTGCCCATGACCATGTGTCTTTTTCCTGTGCCATTCCCACTCACCCCATCTCTAAGACCACAGGTCAGTTCCATCAACCCTACTGTTACTCGCTCCCTCCTTTACAGCGTCCTGCGAGATGCTCCCACTGAACGCGGCCAGCAAAGTCGTGATGCTCAGTTATCAGACTACCCTTCATTGGACTATCAAGGACTATACGTGACATTGGTGACTCTGCTGGATCTAGTTCCTTTGCTACAACATGGTCAGCATGGTAAGTGGACCTTTTGAATCCTTACAGACTGCTTGGGGGCATGGCATCAACACTAGGCTTGTATGAATGAGAAAAAACAGATTTAAAAAATAGGCTTGAATTGGCACGGATCCAAATTTTGTATCTTGTTTCTGTACTGTAGATACACCATTATCTACACTGGGCTTATGTCCTTAAGAAAACCTTAAATCAGCAGATATCTAGATGTTTTATGTTTTGCGAATTTGACGGAGCCAAGGACAGTTATAATGTATTTGTGTAGAGATATGTATCTAAAAATGTTGTCTTAGATTCGAGAGGCACTCTACTCTTCTCTGCAAGTGCTTTAGGAATGGAGTCTTTCTGTGTTTATTTATTAATATTAGTTATTAAATTAATATACAGTCGTACCTTGGTTGACGAACACCTTGCGACTCGAATGTTTTGGCTCCCGAATGCCGCAAACCTGGAAGTGAGTGTTCCAGTTTGCAAACGTTCTTTGGAACCCGAACGTCCAACATGGCTTCTGCGGCTTCCGATTGGCTGCAGGAACTTTCTGCAGCCAATTGGAAGCTGCACCTTGGTTTCTGAACATTTTGGAAGTTGAACAGACTTCTGGAAAGGATTCCGTTTGACCTCCGAGGTATGACTATACCACCCTTCAAGATCTCAGGGCAGTCCACAAGCGTTGTGGGATCCAGACGTGTTATGGGGGTCAGTCTTGCCTTAACCTACTCCCACTCACCCAAAATCTCACATAGGACACTGCCTTCTCCTGAGTTCAAATCATTGATCCATCTAGCTCAGTATTTCTTTCACTGGATTTCAGACAGGAGTCCTAACTGGAGGCACCAGAGATCAAACCTGGGACTTTCTGCATCCAAAGCAGATGTTTTTTCCAATGATCTATGGCCCTTCCCCAAGCTTTCCTCATCCATTCTGCCATTCTGCCAGCCATTTTAGGCTGGCTGATTTCATTCATTCTCTCTCACACAAATATACACAACGCCCCATTGGCTTCTCTCTGCTTGATGGCTCACTGCTGTGAACGAACAGATTGGCCCAGCTGTGCAGCATTGTGTCTGCACTGGAACAAGTGTTTTCCTTGTGGTGTTGGATTTACAAAGGCTTCCCCAGCCATCTAAGCCATTGCTCGACATTGCAGCTATCAGGGAATCAACACGCAGAGCAGCCCCTTTTTTATAGACGTTCTTGCCCCTCTTTCCTTGCAAATTCTGCCATGCTTCACTTTCAACCAGAAGGTGCAGTTGGCCCTTATTTCCTGTATAGATCCATTGTGTCAATCCTCCCACAGCTTTAATGACTTCTGACTTCTGATAGCTGTGGAACAGGAGAAGGTCCAAAGTTTGGAGGGACCAGTCTGGGTACTGGAAACTTGTGTTCCGAGCGTAAGCACTCAGCTTCCCCTAAAATGCCTTAGCTGCACTCCCTCACCCTTAGTGGCAGAGAACATGCTTTGCAAGCTCAAAGTCCCAGGTTCAGTCCTCAGGATCTCCAGGTAGCAGCTGCTGTGCCGTGCCTGAGGCACTGGAGAAAAACCACCTGGCAGGGTAAACAATACTGGCTTATGTGAACCCATGGCTCAGTTTGGCGCAGCTCCATGTGTTCAGAGACAGGCTGCACCCACAGCATACATTTAAAGCACCGTTATACCAGTTGTAGCTTCTCCCAAAGAATCCTGGGAACTGTAGGTTCTTAAGAGTGCTGAGTGACCAAGAGGCTCCTGTTCCCCTCACGGAGCTACAGTCCTCACAGTGGTTTAGCAATCAAGCTCTCTTTTCAGGGAATTGTAGCTCTGTGAGGAGAAAGTAACTCTCAGCATCCTTGGCAAAATTTACCCAGGATTCTTTGGGAGAAGCCATGGCTGTTTAAGGGGATGTAAAAGTGCTTTAATGGTGCGTATGTGTTCCCTTTTGCTTGACTAGTTTCAGCACTGTCCTTGGGAGAAGCCATCTGCTGTAGAGACAGGAGCCTTAAGAAAGGCATTTACTTGAGGAAATAGGTATCTGTCAGAAAGTTCCTCTGGAAGTTTAGTCGGAAGCTCATTTCTCATAACTTGAAGCCATTGGTTTGGGTTCCATTTTCCATGTGACAGCCCTTTAGATATTGGAAGATGGCTGTCTCCTCTCAGTCTCTTGTTTATCAGGCTAAACATACCCAGTTCCCTCAACCATGCCTCATAAGGCTTGGTTTCCAGACCCTAGATCATTTTGGTCACTCTCTTCTGCACACATTCCAGCTTGTCAATATCCTTCTTAAATTGTGGTGCCCAGAATTGGACACTGTATTCCAGGTGTGGTCTACCCAAGGCAGAATAGAGCAATACTATTACTTCTCTTGATCTGGACACTAAATTTCTATTGATGTCTTTTTGCTGCTGCATCACACTGTTGACTCATATTAAGCTTGTGGTCTACTAAGAGCCCTATATCGTTTTCACATGTACTACTGTCAAGCCAGAGTTCCCTCAACCTATATTTGTGCATCTGGTTCTTCCTGCCTAAGCGGAGAACCTTACATTTGTCCCTACTGAAATTCATTTTGTTGGTTTCGGCCCAGTTCTTCAATCTTTTAAGGTAATCTTGAATCCGGATTCTGTCCTCAGCCACCTTTGCTACTTCTCCCATGTTGTTGTAATCTGCAAATTTGATAAGCACCCCCTTAATAGCTTCATCCAAGTTGTTTACAGTGAAGTTGAACAACAATGGGCCCTGGGGAACCCCACTTTTGACTTTTGTCATTGCATGAAGTCTGGAAAGCAATTGAACCACCATGCTTAGAGATATTACCTTTGACAAGCAACCATGTGGGGCGGGGAATGATATTGCAGCTAAGAGAATGTTGTAATTATAGTAATACATACAGTGTGTTAAATATAGTGACATATCTTTTAATAGCTTTTTGCTTTGCGACAGATCACTCTGTGATGGATAGCATTGGTCAAAAGTGTTTCTGCTGTAGATTTTGTATTCCTTGATTATGTATACTGAGGTTGCAGGTCTGTGCTTCTCTATTTAGGACACTAATAATACCAAAATCATTGGAGTAAATCAGCAAAACTGTTATGTTCAATTGCATTCACAGTCCCTTTGGGATCCTCTTATTCAGAAATTCTGGCAGAAGGAGCAGTAATTTGATTTTGCCTTAAAAGTTCGGGAGTGATCCAGCCAACAGGAGATCATTTCAAGTCCTAGTTTGGTTTCAATTGCATTAAGTGTCCCATTGAAATGTGACTTGGAAGTGCTTTTACGCACCCTGGAGTGCTATAGCTCAGTGGCAGATCATCTGCCTTGCATGCAAAAGACCCCAAGTTCAATCCCAGGCACCTCCAGGTAAGGCTGGGCAGACCCCTATCTGAAACCCCACAGAGTTACTGCCAGTCAGGGTCAACACTATTGAACTAGACCAGGCTTCCTCAACCTCGGCCCTCCAGATGTTTTTGGCCTTCAGCTCCCATGATCCCTAGCTAGCAGGACCAGTGGTCAGGGATGCTGGGAACTGTAGTCTCAAAAACATTTGGAGAGCCGAGGTTGAGGAAGCCTGAACTAGATGGACCAATGGCCTGACTCACGGGGAGCTTCCTGTTTTCCTAAAATCCAGACAAACAGTCATCACTGGTGCCTAATGAACTGGGCTTCATACTTGGCTTGTTGCTGAAGAGGCTAGGAAACTGGTTCTTCACTTTTTCTAAATGTGTTGGACCAGGCCATGCCTTCCTCCTCTTACTCACTTCCATCCTTCCTTTGTTCTCCTTTCTCCCTCATCCATACCGCCTTTTCAGTGCAGTTTGGCTTCTGGTGGCCTCAAGATGATGGTCTAGCAGCAGAGGCAGACCTCCATCCACCTCCTGCTCCTTATAGTCCCTCCTCACTGTACCAGATCGCATCAGCAGCTGTTAGGGACTACCCAAGGCCTGGACAAATGGCACCACCCAAAATGGGCTTATTGGCACTCAGGGTGGCTCAGCCCCGGGCAGAGCAGTCTTTGGGTCAAGAATTATTTTGAAAGGACTAGACAGTTTCCTCCAACTTCTGTTGTAAGCCCCCCTCCCTCTATTGCCTCCCAGTTCTCCCTGTGCCCCAGAAGGACTCCTTTGGTCATCAGTGACCTTGATTGGATCTATCACAGAAAGCTACAAGGCAGCTTACCCCCACCTGATACCCCACCTGCAGATCTTTTGGAGGGGGACCAGGTGGTGTGGGAAGGTTGATATAATACGTAGGACGCCTTCTCCCGCTTTGATGGTAGCCGTGCATTCACTGTTGTCTGTTTTCTCTTCCTCTTGGCAGATCTCGGACAGTCCATTTTTTACACAACCACGTGCTTGCTCCCGTTTCTCAACGACGACATCTTGAGCACTTTACCGTATACCATGATCTCCACATTAGCCACGTTCCCGCCCTTTCTGCACAAAGACATCGTTGAGTATCTCAGCACCTCGTTCTTGCCCATGGCTATATGTAAGTGAATTCTGAAAGAAAAGGGTGGTGGAAAAACACTGGCGTTTCCCGTAGCGACGTGAGTGTACTGTATAGGATTAACCGGCCTGTAGAAACAACCCCAAGGCATCTCCTTGTCCTACATAAAAATATTGTGTATAGATTTTATAGTTACGATGCTCCCAGTGGAATTCAATGTTGTGCTATTACAAATGTTTTGTATCAGCCTGGCAGATGGAACAATCCCCCTTCCCTTTCTCTCGCATCCTCTTCTGGGGGTTCTCTTGATTCCCCCTGAGCCAATTTCAGGTGGTTTATGGTGTGTTTGAGGGAACAGAAGACCTTATGCAGGGCTTTCACTGACAAGCTTTGTTAGGTAAGTGGTGGAATTTGCAATTTTGCAAATAAAGTGGCATTCTGCGCCAAAGCCTGAGGAAGGATGGCTTTGGGAAATCAAATAACACTATTGTACCAAAGCCTGCCAAGAGCTCCTTACCGACTTGAATGTTATGGGGCTTCCTATGGATATGCCACTGATTCAGGAGCTTCATCGGTGCAAAACACCTCTCATGCCAAGGTCTTCTTTATTTATCTGTAAAAGTATCTGTACACTACCTATTAGATGACAATGTGCAAGTTAAAATGATAAAAGCAGACAGAGTAAAATCAGAGTAAGATAAATAAAATACGAATGGTAACCCCAAATCCAGAAAGGGTGTAGTGCACAGGTATGTTTTTCATAACAAGTGCCAAAATATCATCTTGGAACTTGTCAGAGTTCTGAGGGGGCTACCACAGAGAAGGCCCTACCCCTGGTTTTCATGCCCAGGATACATGGCAGTTCATAAAATACAATGGTTTGTGTCTGAAGTTAGTCATACTCAGTGTAAACCCATTGAAATTTCACATACAATCCGGTATTTTTAAGACTCAGAGCGGTGCTGATTTGCTGTTAATGTGTAGAAAAGGTAACTCTGGAAAGGCATCAGAATTCGCTTTCTGTTTACTACGTCAGTATTCTGAGGAAATTCTGTTTGTGGTACTGCACCCTAAATAAAATCATAGGGTGTGTGTGTGACCTGAAAACAGACATTTTTCAGAATACTCTTCCCTGTGCCATACACAAAGCAGCAACAAGCAGTTGCTTCAGATGTCTGGTTCAGATGGGCTCTCCCTGACCCATGAGACTGGACCCTGTTTTATCTGCTTAAATCCCCAGAATTTTTGTTTCATTTGCTTTTACATGCAATTGCGTGTTTTCATAATGCTGTTTTATTGGTTTTTGGATGTATTTTTGTTTCAATAACTTTTAAAATATTGTATACAAGGTTGCGAATAGAATATTAAGTAGTTTATAAATGCTTTTCAATCTGTCACTGAATCAGTACACTAATAATAGTGGAATACTACATTTTCTGCCCTCTCTTGGCTCCATGTCTACATTTTCCTCTTACTTATGGAATAGTTCTCCAAAAAACAATAGTCAACATTAACTCGTGCATGTAAGATGATGGGAAGAGGTGTTTTATTTTTCTTCTCTGCCCATTATGCATCTACCTTTGTACTTGTATTATGCTTGGTGGATTAAAACATACCGATTTACCCTGGCCTTTGAACCTGGGACTTGTGTTTTCAGGATCCACCCTATTTCCAGGACTGTAATTTTAATAATAATAATAATAATAATAATAATAATAATAATAATAATAATTCATCTTTATTGATATTTATCTTTGAATACAATATCTGTTTTATTTCTTTCCTCTTAGTTCTGCTTTTGATGCCTTTATGTGTTTTGTATTTTCAATAATATACAATTGGAGCATGCCTATTTCAGAATTTCACAGTGCAATCATATTCAAGTCTACTCAGAAGCAAAAACAAAGAATCAGAACTTCCAGGAAAGCAAAGTATAGGGTCACAGTCTTAATTTTTACAAGCAGAATACATCACAACCATTTTCTGGGTCAGTTTTAGAGTATGTGTGGAGTCTGATGAAGAATGCTATCTGAGATACAATGCCGTTTTAGCGTATATAAAATCACGAGCTGCTCATGGTTAGATTAGCTCATTTGCTGAGTCCCCACCTCCTTTGATATGCAGAACTGCTTTCTATGGCCACATAGCCAAAGCCTCTCCAGCTCACAGCACTTGGAAAAGGCAAGTTCCAGTTTAGTTTGCATTTTATGGAGATGGTTCCCAGAAGCGAAAGACTGGTGGATGCTCAATTAATATCCAAACGCTATTGGTTTTTTACAATTAGTGTTTCACATTCCAGAAGCTTTTTTGATTGCACTTGCTCTCCAAGACATCTCTGCACTGAAGATCTTATCTGAAAATATTCAAACCAGCTGGGAATTTCTGCAATGCAGCTGCTTTCTGAAATCATTGATTCCTGAGGCACAATATCTTTAAACCTAAATAAGTTATTGTTATTCCACATTTGAAAATCCATCCTCTTGCTTCCTTTTATCCTGTCTGTTAACGATTCAGGTAGGGATGGGCTTAGATGTAGCGATCTTTTATATCGATCCCAGATCTTTAGCAAAGCTTTTTATTACTCCAAAGTAATTTATATAGTGAGATGCCTATAATATTTTGCTCCAGTTTTGAAATATCTGAACATTATTCTATTGTCTGATCTGCTAACCAATTAATACAATTTGTAATATTCGACAAAGTTAAGTATGGAACCTGAAGCCTCTTTCCTTATCATCATCCTTTTTTCTTTTCTTTTTTGCTTTTAATCTTGCTTTTTTTTTTGGTAATTCCAAATGAATTTCAATGAACGTTGTTGCCAAGTGCTCAGCTACTGTGGTGATGATGCAGGCTCATGACAGCTGCAATCCTATATGATAGTCATCTTCAAATATCTCAAGGGCTGTCATATGGAAGATGGAGCAAGCTTGTTTTCTCCTGCTCTGGAGGGTAGGACTCAAACCAATGGCTTCAAGTTACAAGGAAGGAGATTCTGACTAAAGATATGGAAGAACTTTCTGACAGTAAGAGCTGTTCAACAGTGAAATGGTCTCCCTAGAGAGGTTGTGGACACTCCTTCCTTGGAGGTTTTTAAGCAGAGGTTGGATGGCCATCTGTCATGGATGCTTTAGCTGAGATTCCTGCATTGCAGGGGGTTGGACGATATGACCCTTGGGGTCCCTTCCAACTCTACAATTCTGTGATTCCTTTTGTTGGCCCTGAATTTCCCAACGTTCATAGCAAGTCTCATTTAGGTGGACGGATCTGCACGATTGCTCATTCTCATGACGTGATAATTGGCTTCGTGTTATGTGCAAACCAGGCAAATGTGAGTCAGGGAGGAGTCTTTGGCTATACAAACTACAGTGGTACCTTGGATTAAGAACTTAATTTGTTCTGGAGGTCCGTTCTTAACCTGAAACTGTTCTTAACTTGAAGCACTACTTTAGCTAATGGGGCCTCCTGCTGCTGCCGTGCCGCCGGAGCACGATTTCTGTTCTCATCCTGAAGCAAAGCTCTTAACCCGAAGCACTATTTCTGGGTCAGAGGAGTCTGTAACCTGAAGCGTCTGTAACCTGAGGTACCACTGTATGCAGAAAACAAGAGCTCTAGAATACTGCAGTAAGATGTATTGGGATAACCTTCCAGAAGATATCATGCTTGTAGTGTCAGTTTAACTGAATAGTTAGAAATTTGATATTTGGATGAATTGCTTAGAATAATAGGCAAATTTGCATTGCTCGCTACTAATACCTTGTTTGTTTTCTTTGAAGTGGGCTCCTCAAGAAGAGAGGGAGTACCTGCTCATGTTAATCTTTCTGCATCTTCAATGCTAATGATCGCAATGCAGTACACATCCAACCCTGGTATGTACTGGTTTTTCTGACTGTTTGTTCATCTGTCATTCTTCCTGGACATTAATCACATAACGTTTAAAACATGGAAACGGTGAAAAATGTTTTTTGAGCAGAGCTACTGGAAAGCTACTGGGACGCGGGTGGTGCTGTGGGCTAAACCACAGAGCCTAGGACTTGCCAATCAGAAGATTGGCGGTTCAAATCCCCGTGACGGGGTGAGCTCCCGTTGCTCGGTCCCTGCTCCTGCCAACCTAGCAGTTCAAAAGCACGTCAAAGTGCAAGTAGATAAATAGGTACTGCTCCAGCGGGAAGCAAACGGTGTTCACCAGAAGCGGCTTAGTCATGCTGGCCACATGACCCGGAAGCTGTACGCCAGCTCCCTCGGCCAATAAAGCAAGATGAGCGCCGCAACCCCAGAGTCGATCACGACTGGATCTAATGGTCAGGGGTCCCTTTACTACTGGAAAGCTAACACTACATGAATTGCTTCTCAACCAGTTCTTAATCCCTCTTGCTGTGTTCTTATTTTGCAAAAGAACTGAAAACAGCCCCATGAGAATGTCTGTGTCTAGTGCCGGAAGCAGCTATTTTGGTGATAATTAATTTCACAGTGTTGCAAAAGTACATTTGGATCCCAGTGTCGGAGACTTTGAACCAGTTCTATAAGTTCTATTTTAACACCAGAAAATTAAACAGCATCAGATTTTTTTTAACTAAACAAAGCCCCACAACTGCCTTAGTGATAATTAAGGAACACTGAAGTTTCACATTAAATTTAGAGTCGAATGTGTTGATTGCTTCATATCCTGCACTTTGGTAAGTTTCCTAATGAAGCCTCCTTATAGAAGGGCAAATTATGCCTCCTACAGTCTCATAAGTTGATTGCAATTAGAAAGATAGGAGCAGTCATGCTGGATCTGATAAATATATTCAGTTATTCTGTGTGAGGTATATCTGCCAACTTAAAAAAAACCCAACACTGTACCAAGCAAATAACAGCAGGTGAACCTATCTCTCTTGTAGCATAGATACACTGCACTCATGCATGGGCTTCACCTGTTGACTTTTTCCTTGTGGCACACCTATTATGGCACTGCTATTGTTAAAAAGATGACTGGCACCAGATCCTTTAAAAGCAGTTTCAAAATATTTAGGAAATGAGTTGGCCAAGTTTCCTAATACTCTGTTCTTAAGGTTTTTATTTTCCTTTTAAGTTGGCTTGGATTAAGACTTAGCTGAATTTAGGGCACTGTTTTACAATGGTTCCAGTCCTACCTACATGTTTGCATCCAAAGAGGAACACTGGCAGAATTCTCTTTGGCCCCAAAATCCAGACACAATAAGTTGTTGGGAAGACTTCAAAAATCCAGACATTTGGCCAATTTTCCAAATTTCCTGTGGACACTAAGTCCATCATGCCAGATGTATGGCAACCCTAATTTATTTAACATCTATATGAAGGAATTGGGAGCAGATATTAGGAGGTGTTTTTTTTTTGAGGGGGGAGGGGGAGAGTGCCATCAGTATGCTGATGACACCCTGCTCTGTTTCTCCACAACAGCTGAGTCAGGTGTGGGTGTCCAAGCTGTGGCTGCCAATTTGTTACCGAGCCAAGTTCAAAATGTTATTACCAGTGTTTAAAGCCCGAAACCACTTGGGACCAGTGTATTTAAAGGACTGCCTCAACTTTTGTACCTCCATCTGATTTTTATAATCTGCAACTGAGGCACATGTGATGGGTTTGTGGTTACATCGTGTCTTCATCAATCAGAAATGGAGCATTCAGTGTGGTGCTCCTGAGATTTCTTTGACCACTGAGGTTAGGCTGGCTGCACCATCTGAAAACCCAGTTGTTTCAACAAATCTTCTCTTGAAGGTTACCCATATTGTATTTCTGTGAACTTAGGTGAACATACTGCTTTTTGTTACCTATTTGTTATAATTTTGGCTGTGTTATGTGTATCAACTTTAAATTTAGCAGTCTGTACACAGCATAGATGCTTTTAGATATTTTAAAATACTTTTTCGCTTTATTTTCATTGTATTGTTTTACCACTTCAGAGTTTGCCACCCTAGGCTCCTTCTGGGAGGTCAACAGTGGCATCAAAATAAACAGACAAACAATATATCTTATATGATTGTGATGTATAAAAAAGTGGAATGAATTATAATAAAGAAAGTAAGGTATCATATACATCTTTTACTAAACTTACGAGTTATAGAATATCTGTACTGCAAACTTTCTTTAAAATCACATTTCCTCAGTTGTTTTCAAAGCAGTGTACACACAAAGCAGTCAAGGAAACAGCTAAAACCTATTTCAGTGGTTCAGCGCTAAGCACGACCAAGTCTGGATCTAACCCAGTAAGTTTTCTGCATACAGGCATGCTGAGTCACGGGGAGCACATTCACACATGCATTCTCCCACGTGGGTTCTGATACAGGCTCATGAGGACTGTATCATGTGAGCTTGATGAACATTTGAATTGACTTCCTGAATCCATGTAAGGGATGCTGATTGGAATGTGGTGGGGGCTCTCTTTCAATGGAGGTTTTTAAACAGACGTTGGATGGCCGTTTGTCAGGGATTCTTCAGCTGTGATTCCTGCATTGCAGGGAATTGGACAATTCCATGATCACCCTAACCAGACGTAGAAACTGCTATTGCTACCCATTTGCTATGCAGGCTTTGAACTGGCAGCTATGAATTAAGACAATCAGAATGCTACAAAGCAATTTTGTTCCTTCATTTCGTATTTCAATGAGTCTGCTTTTTCTCTTCCAGTGTACCATTGTCAGTTACTGGAATGCCTTATGAAGTACAAACAAGAAGTTTGGAAAGTAAGTGTGGGACCAAATATGTTTTACAAAAAGAATAGAATGAACAATGCTCTATTTTAACATTGAAATCCTAGTAAATGACCAAATCAGTTGGGAAAATGTACATGTCTGATTCATTTCCTGAAGGACCATATTGCAATATGAATTTGTGTATGCCATTCCCTCCTGCATCCTAGGTGGAATCCTTCTTCATGGTATGTTTTCAGAAGTGACTTAGGCCACTGGGGGAAATAGCATTGATGCAGTCTTTTTGTTTCTTTAAACCAAATCAGTTCAAAACAACACATATTCATAGAGGGCTAGAATGTTGCTTTGTTTTGTGGTTTGCAAAATTCAGGAGCCAGCAACATTGTCTAGAACAAGGTTTCCCAAACTTGGTTCTCCAGCTGTTTTTGGACTACAACGCCTACCATCCCTAGCTAGCAGGACCAGTGGTCAGGGATGATGGGAACTGTAGTCCCCAAACAGCTGAAGATCCACCTTTGGGAAACCCTGCTCTAGAACCCAGAGTATGGGATAGGAAGTTTGGCTTTCTGGCCTTTGCAGCAACATAGTTGGTCATTGCTGGGTCCAATTTTTGTGGCTACTGGAGGCCTGTATTCAGGACTGGCCCTACCATTAGGCAGAGTGAGGAAGCTTACTTAGAAATATGATTTTTGGTCTCATGAGAGGGGCAGTAAATTGATTGCTATTTAATTTTGCATTTCTACTGCCAGAGAAGGGGAGAGAAACTTGCAGAATTTTCTGTTTGCAGTGCCTAAATAACTTAGCCAGTCATGGATAACTTGCCTTTCCTTAAAGAGAATGATGCTGGTGACCTTATGCATCTGTTCACCTGTGTCTGTTTGGTGCTTCAGACGCTTTCTGAAGTTCTATTGTTTTATTTCTCTTTCTGGCTGCATACCGTACATTTAAAGCACATGACCAAAGAATCACGGGAGCTGTAGTTTTTTAAGGGTGCTGGAAATTGTAGCCTTGTGAGGGGTTAAACTACAGTTCCCAGGATTAATTGGTACAGGGAGTAATGTGCTTTAAGTGTATGGTGCGTATGAAGCCTGAATTGCTTCATGGGAGCTTGGCTTCGAAAATTGAGTAATAATTAAATGGAATAAATACAATATAGGATGCACCTCTATTGTCTGTGCAGAGGGGAGTATGTGCTCTTCTGCCTCAGGCAGCAAAATGCCTTGAACCAACCCTGCCTGGATGTTTCCTTTAACTTGGATTGCTTTACTGCATCCGGTTGTCTTTTTTTCTAGTTTGTTCAGTCTTCAGCAGCCCTGTTTTCAATTAATAAGTGGTTTGCAATTAGTGATGGGCAAGACATTTGTTCAGCTCTCGTTTTAATGTGGACCTACCTAATTCACACAGGGGAAAACAAAATGCAGACCAAATCGCAACTATCCTTTTGAAAGTTTTGACTTCTCTGAATTTTGCGATGCAGTCCTCCACCCCAAATGAGTGCAAAATACATATATCAGCAAAAAGGGTGCACATAAATGTGCAAAAATCCATTACATATCAGGAAATGGCTTGCAAAAATGTATATAGTAGGGAAAGCGAACACAAAAATGTGCATGAATTTTCACGATGGCTAAAAAAAAAAAAAAGCTCACAAACCAATGTGAACTTAATTTAAGATTAGAAAAATGAGAAACTGAAAGCTTTGCCCATTCTTGTTCACACTGCAGCCACCACCAAGACAAACTACAAAACTAAACTAAAAAGGATAAAATAGCTAATAGCTGCTGCAGTTAGAACTGTGCAGCATATAATTACGCGTTTAAAGATGGTTGAAATGAATCTTTTGAACCTGCCTCAGAGCAAGCAGAGTAGGAAATTCTGTGGCTGTCAACAGGAAGGGGATTCTTAAGTTTTGGCACCACCACTGAGCATTCACTCCATATAAATATCCCAAGGAGAACACAGGGCAGCTAATAAAATAAAATACAATACTAAACAAAACAGATGCAGGTGTTTTGAGGCAGTCGTTGCAATCCTGGTTGCATCTACCGTATTTTTCGTCCCATAGGACGCTCCGTCTCATAGGACGCACCTACTTTTTGGGGGGGGAAATAAAGGAATTTCCCCCCCTTTATTTCCCCCCCAAAACCAGGTCAGGGAACAGTGGGATGGCAGCGCTACGCCTCCCCGCTGTCCCCCGAGCTTGTGGGGCTGGCCGATGTCTGCCCGGCGCGAGGGGCGCTCTGCTTCAGGGTGCCCCACGCGCCGGGCGGCAGGCTGCCGACACCTGCGCGAAGCACGGGGCGTCCTCCGAAGGGCGCCCCGTGCTCCGTGCTGCAGGCTGCCGCCCACAAGCCTTGCGCGCCCGGGGGAGTTCCCCCGGGCACGCAAGGCTTGCAGACACTTGCGTGAAGCACGGGGCGTCCTTCGGAGGGCGCCCCATGCTCTGCGCTGCAGGCTGCCACCCGCAAGCCTTGCGCTCCCGGGGGGAGTTCCCCCGGGCGCGCAAGGCTTGCCGACACCTGCACGAAGCACAGGGCGTCCTCCGAAGGGCGCCCCGTGCTCCGCGCTGCAGGGAGTTCCCCCCCGGGCGTGCAAGGCTTGCCGACAGCTGCGCGATGCATGGGGTGTCCTCCGGAGGGCGCCCCGTGCTCCGCGCTGCAGGCTGCCGCCTGCAAGCCTTGCGCACCCGGGGGAACTCCCCCTGGGCGTGCAAGGCTTGCGGATAGCTTCCTGGAGCGATGCCTCTCGCTCTCCAGGCTTCAGCGAAAGCCTGCATTCGCCCCATAGGACGCACACACATTTCCCCTTCATTTCTGGAGGGGAAAAAGTGCGTCCTATAGGGCGAAAAATACGGTACTTGGAAGTGAGCCCCAGTTGAGTTCAATTGGGCTTGCTCCCAGGTAAGTGTGTAGTGCCCAAGACTGCTGCCAAACATCACAATCCTAGGCATGGTCTACTCAGTAGTAAGAGCCACTGAGTTCAAGTGAGCAGGTATAGGATTGCAGCCAAAGTGCAGGCCTTCAAAGGTGTGCCAAAATGCACACGCTTTTCTGCATTCTGCCCCTGTGACGCCTTCTGAAATTCAACCGACAGCCCTGTTTCTCTTTTAGGATTTGCTCTATGTAATAGCGTATGGTCCTTCTCAAGTAAAACCACCGGCCGTACAAATGCTTTTCCACTACTGGCCCAACTTAAAACCACCCGGGGCAATAAGCGAATACCGAGGACTGCAGTATACAGGTAAGTGATGCTCAGCCCAGCTGTATCTTAGAGCTGGATGCTGAAGCCTAACACAGTATTGTTGTGGATGCTAAAGAGATGGATGGTTCCCACCCCCAAATCGACACATTCACGTCTAACTCTTGTGTATAATGCAGTGTGTTCGCAGAACTGTGTAGTAAATGCTTACATGCAGCAAGGTGTTTCTGGGTTAACGTGTTCCTGGTAATTTAAAAAGTAAAGTAGGTGACAGTTTCTTGACTAGAAAAAGAGTTCAGTGTTGGAATGCGCTCCCAAGGTATTCCCTCGGTGTTTTTTCAGATATCTCTCAGATATACTTTAGACTTAGGAGGTTCTCTTTCAGGGCAGAGGGCTGGATGAGGTGATCCATTGGGCACCTTCGAATTCTATGATTCTATAATGAAATTGCTGAGTTGTGCAGTAGGTCAGGCATGACACCTGTCAATCTGCCGCTGTGTGAATTCCCCTCTTGATATCTTTTCTGTAACTTGTTTGGATTCCAGGAGGGTAAGGGAAATGTCTTTCTTGGCTTCTCTGCACCGCTTCTGCATTCTCTCTTTGTTCTCATGTAGGGGCAGCTCACGTGTGCTATTCTTTTAAACATTTCTTTAAAAGGGGGAAGAGCTCACCTGAATCATGGAGATTGGGAGGGGAAAGTCTGATAACTGAACCGGCTTTCAGCGTGCTAGTATACATGCCAGCCACTCAAATTGTGAAGCTGGGAAGGCTTGTGCTACAGCAGAGAGACTTATTGTGGGTTCTCATTTTGATACTATGGCCCATTCACAAGTCATGTACGAGCTAGAATGAGCTGCAGGTGAGCTTCTGGCTTGTGTGATCCTCCCCATCACATTTTGACAGGAGGAGCAGTTCAGAAGCTTCTGCTTCTGCTTTTGTTCAGCCACAATGGTCCTGAGCTGGAACTATGGTTAGTTTAAACAAGCCAGCCTCAGAAACCATGGCTTGGAGCTTACTTTAAACTAAGTATAAACCAGTTTGTTGGCCCAGGAATGCAACAAACCATAGTTAAGCAGAAGTGGAAGCAAAAGTTTCCAGGGTCCTTCTAGTGGCTGTGCAAGAGGAAGAGAGAGGAGGAAGAAGCAGGTGAGCACAAAGTTCATTGAAATTCATTACTGCTCATTATTGCGACATGTGAACACAGCCAGTTCTGTCTTAACTCTGCAGTGGCCCATTCCTCCATGCAAGCAAGCAAGCAAGCCAGCAAGCCAGCAAGCCAGCAAGCAAGCAAGCATGCAAGCAAGCACATGCTGCAAAAGTCAAGTGATGAATGACTGTGTGAACTAGCTGTAGAAATATATTTTACTGTATATGCAGAATTATAAACAAGACTTCCCAACATTAGAACAGAGGGAGATGCTCATCGAGTTCAGTGTATTTAATGCCTCTGTAGGTTCCCAGGCAGAATTCTTTTCTGCAGGCAGCCTGTTAGCATTTAAATGGACGTGCTGATCACTGAACCTGGGTCCATAATGCAGGCATGCACTCTCAGTGCCCCTCAACTCGGTAGTTGCCAGAGCTGACATCAGAACTGGAGAGTAAAAATAATTCTAAAGTGGTGTTCAGTATCTCAACTTGAGGCTGAAACAAAATCTCATCACCTGAAGTGAGTACAGCTGGTAGAAATGTTCTCTCAGCATTGTATCTGACCCATACTTAGCTCATCAATAAACTTATGTGTGTTCATCAGTGATGGTTTTGTTTTTCAGCATGGAATCCCATACACTGTCAGCACATTGAATGCCATAATGCCATTAACAAGCCAGCAGTGAAGGTAATGGACACTTATGCACGCCTTAGACTGTGCCCACTGAGGGGCTAATGATCTCCCAACAGTTGCTGGAATAGTGGGGTTATCTGTCATTAAGAGTGAACAAATGAAGGGACGGCCACATCTCCAAAATAGCTTCAATTCAAACTATGACATTGCCATACATAACCAAACACTATAGCAACCCCTGTATCCCTACCGTTCAATTGGTTAGAAACTTTTCTCTAGTTTGCCCCTGGAATGGGGATTTCTTCTTAATCCTGCTATAATTCTGCACCCAGAGACAAGTTTGCCTCCCCTCGAAGAGACACATTGCTTCCCATGCCCCTTGTACATTGGACTACTTGGAATGTATGCACTTTATAGAGGACCAGAGGCCTCTATAGACCAAGAAAAGGTGGCCCTAAATTGGCCCCTCCTGCTGTATAGGATAGTCCTACCTGCTGGAGCAGATGCTATCTGTCTTTGAGCCACTGTTACCATCCTTCAGCTACAGGACTGGAGTCCTGTGCAACTGTAAACCTAAACAGTACATTGCATTCTGTACTGTACTTTTGACAGCAGAATACTGGTAAAAACCACACCCCAGTTTGGGTTTGGTGTTCCTGGGTAGCATCTTCATTCCTCAAATAGCTCAGGATGAAGGGTTAAACTACATATTATGCTGAGGACATTGTCAGCATGCACGTAATGGAATTTTTAAATAAGAAAATTAATACAAACCATCGTGGGGGGGGGGGGGGAATTTTCATCAGAACCGCAGTGCATGGGGAGGAGAAGTTTAATGCTCCCTTTGGCATCTGTGATTCCAATGAAAAGTGCCCTCCATGCTGCAGTGATGTTCCCCCCCCCCAACCATGTTATTTGCTGCACTGGGAGGGGGATTTTTGTCAGGATCATCACAGCAGGAAAGGAAAGAGTCAACCCTCCTCTCTCCATGCGCTGTGGTTCCAATAAACATTTTCCCCTGTGCCTGGTACATGGTCACTCGCTACATGTTAGGAGTATAAATTTGTTTGGTCCTAATTGAGTGGATATGATATGGGGACATGGGTGGTGCTGTGGTCTAAACCACAGAGCCTAGGGCTTGCTGATCAGAAGGTCAGCAGTTTGAATACCTGCGATGGGGTGAGCTCCCGTTGTTCAGTCCCAGCTCCTGCTCACCTAGCAGTTCGAAAGGTACCGCTCCAGCGGGAAGGTAAACGGCGTTTCTGTGTCCTGCTCTGGTTCTCCAGAAGAGGCTTAGTCAGGTTGGCCACATGACCTGGAAGCTGTCTGCAGACAAACGCCAGCTCCCTTGGCCTGTAAAGCGACCCCAGAGTCGTCCACGACTGGACCTAACGGTCAGGGGTACCTTTACCTTTACCTTTAATTGTCAGATAGCTCTGAGTCGATATGATAGCATTTGAGCAGAGCTGAATGTATGATCTCATGGTAATTAGAGCAGAACATACCGAACGTTACAGAAGACTCGGGGATACCACCCAAACTGATGTCCCTGTGTTGAGCTCCCCCAACCATGAGTAGTACCACCCATTTCCTATGTTGATACCAGGGCATAACCTGTGATTCCTAAGCAGTTACATATCAGGGGTTAAAAATGACCCTGAATGACTCTCGTGCTCTAAAATAGCCTACTTTCACCCCTTCCATCCAGTAAGTTGCTTCCACATTTCAGTTCAGAAACAAGCGGATCCGGTTCTCTCAATATTGCAGTTTAACAGCCTTTTCTATTATTGTCCACCCCAAATCTTGTTTGTGCAGAAGCTCTGCTTAGTTTGCGACTGATTTTTCTCCACAGAGAGCTCTGCAAACATTAGTACGTTATTCTGAACCAAAGCTAGCCCATTAGCAATGACAGTATTCTATCTTCTTTCTCTGCAATGCCAATATCCCAAACAAAACGTTCAGCTCACCTGTGCCATCCTAATTGATGAGCCTTTCCCATATCTAAGCACAAAGAAAAGCTGGTAGGAATGCCTGAGAGAGGCTTGAGGCTCATGAACACAGATTCCCTTTTGTCAGTGGAAGCAATGAGGTGGTGGTTTTTTTTCTTTTTTTGTCACTTGCAGGGGATTTGTGTTCACTGACTAGAGCACATTTCTGGAGAGAAACTGATCCTGTCCTTCCTGTGTGTTTCAGATGTGCATAGACCCTTCCTTGTCTGTGGCTTTGGGTGATAAACCACCCCCTCTCTACCTTTGTGAAGAATGCAGCCAGAGGATTGCAGGGTGGGTAGACTTAAGAGAGGCCGACCAAACCAAAAGAATCATGGTGAACTTGAGAAACCTCTATCCTAAAAAGCTATGCAAAAACTTTGGAACCTGAATTAAGTCAAAAGCAAAAGCCACACAGCTTTCTCTTAAGCTGAATGGTTAAGTACTGAAACTTCTAGAAATCAGAATAAATCAAGGCACATTTGCAAGTAAGTGCAAATGCTATTTGATGATTGAGCATGGTAAACCAATCCGGTCTGATTTACTAGACACCCAAGTCCATGTGGTATCACAGGAAATGATTTGTTTGGAGGCAGTTCCACTCTTGCTGCCAGAAGTTGCTGTCTCGATTGCAAAACAGCCCGGTTTACTTTGGAGAGGGAGAAAAAGGATTCGCCGGATGTTGCAAGGAAGGATTTTTCGTTCAGGATGAGCGACTGCAAACTGGGAAAAGCAAATTGTTCCGATGGAAACCTATATCCACAAGAAATTGCTCAGGACACTTCTGATTTTGTATCTTGGTGGGAGACAACATTCCCTCTGCCTTTTGAAACACATCCCCAGAGGCGTGAGGTCCGGAAATGGGACTGCAGCAGGGGCAGAGAGGGTTTTTTTTAAAAAAAACAACAACAGCAACAACTTACCTGCATATCATGGTCCCAATCTAAATCAAGCCCTAAAAAGTTGTGTGCAGGGCAACACATCTAGTTTGGCTCTGAGGGGGTCTGATATGGCCTCCTCACATCTAAACCTGGCATTTCATTTATTTATTAAATATATAATGGGGTCTGTGTGTGGCGAATTCCAAAGTGTAGGTGCCCAATTCCTATATTGTACAGAGGAGACCTCCTGATAAAATGGTACAGTGGAACCTCGGTTGTCGTACATAATCCGTTCCGGAAGACCGTTGGACTTCTGAAACATTCGACAACCGAGGTGCAAAGGGCTGTCGGCAGTTTCAATGGTGAAAATTGAGAAACGTGCCTTGGAAGCCGTTCGACTTCCGAGGCGCGTTCAAAAACGGAAGCAATCACTTCTGGGTTTTCGGCGTCCAGGTTCCGAAATGTTGGGCTTCCGAGACACTCGAAAACTGAGGTTCCCCTGTACCTGTGGGAGGCCCTCATCTTTAGAGTGCAGTGATTGAGATAAGGGGTGAGAAAATATTTCAGGTATCCTAGTCCCAAGCTGTATTA
Organism: Podarcis filfolensis; assembly: GCF_964270895.1. Lineage (NCBI taxonomy): Eukaryota > Metazoa > Chordata > Lepidosauria > Squamata > Lacertidae > Podarcis > Podarcis filfolensis. Next base: position 114,660,731 of record NC_139604.1, read on the forward strand.
GACATTATACACCAGAACTAGCACCTTGAAACCTGGTAGTCAGTTGGCAGCCAGTGCAATTCTTTGAGCAGCAGCGTAACATGCTGGCCCCAGTGAGCATTCAAGGTACTGCATTTCACACTAACTGCACCTTTTGGACCAACCTCAAGGGCAGCCCCACAAAGAGCGCATCGCAGTAATCTATCTACCACCCAACCTTGGCTGTACAGGATTAGGTTGTAAACTTTGGCACAAAATCATGTAATTCTTCTCCATGCATCAGTTATTACAGGGAAGGGATAACACGACTTTCCATCTCAACAAGGCGTTGTTATTGCCTTCCGCGAGACATTTAGAAGTGAGCATTTTTATAGTGTAATAAAATCGTAACAGTGGTTGCCGCTCAGTTTGGCGGGTTGCGGTTTAGAGAAGCACATTTTAAAATACACCGTGGCTTCACCGCTTTGATAGTGTTTTCCCTTAGTTTCAGAGTCCAATAATAATAAAAATTTAGGGCAAAGAAATGCACATTTACTAAAAATTAGACCAGAAGGTGCACTTCTTATTTTTGCCTGCTGCTTTATAGCGGCCTTGGCATCACAGCGAGGCCATTTGCAGAAGGGGGGGAAAGGTAATTTAATTTTATAGAAGTCACCTTGGTGTTGAAGTCATCTTTGATTTAAACCTGAAGTGAAAATAATTAAATTTGCTAGGAGGTCTGGCTTTTAAGCAGGAACAAGCGAATTAGACGGTGGAGCTGTTTGTTCTCTTTTTATGTTGGGACCAACTCGTAGCCATCTGAAGATAGTCAAAGGTGCTCTGTATTTCTTCATCTAATTGAGAATTTTCAATATAAGCTGCAAAAAATGGGTAGAACATAGCAGACCTGACATCAGTACAGCAGTAATGTGCGATAAATGCAATGTGACAAAGTAGTCCAGTTCAGAAGTAAAAATTACAGAGATAGATACTATCCATAATCAGGAGGAGCCCAGCCTGCACAGTTTAAAAATGGCTTTTTCATATTTTATTTTATTTTATTTTATTTTGGTGGTGGTGGTAGGGAAAACACATCATAAACTACTCTGATTCTTTCCTTTCCTTTTAAGGGATCACAGTGAATGGTTGATTGATGTTCTTTTACCACAAGGTAAGACCATTTAAAGTTGGATAGCAAGTACTAATGGCAATACCGTGATATGGGAGTTTTTATAGAATCATAGAATTGTGGGATTCTAAGGGTGCTCAAAGGTCATTCAAACCAAGCCCCTGTATCGTAGTTCGGGGGTAGAGAACGTGGCATGCATGCAGGAGGCCCCGAGTTCAAATCCCCAGCACCTCCAGTTTCAAAAATCAGGCAGCAGGTGATGGGGAAGACCCTCTGTTTGAGACCCCGGAGAGCTGATGCCAGTCTGAGCAGGCAATACTGGACTAGATGGGCAAATGGTTTGAGCTGACATTAGTTCAGGAATGATCAGAGTTGAAGTTAAAGATGCCAGAGAATCCAGGCAAAAGTGGGAAAGGAAGCGGAAATAGCAGCAGTTCAGTTTCCGAAATGGAAATCAGTCAAACAAATATGACTCATTCACATTGTTGCTTTTAAGTGCACCATCTATACATAATTAGATAGATAGGTAGATAGATAATTTATTACGGTTGGAGACCAGCTTATAAAACACACTTTGGGGTACAGTCACAGAAAGAAAACAAACAATTAAAACAATGTACAACAATAAATTTAAAAATAATGTACAACAATAAACTACCGCAGGGAGCCGATCCACAGTCACCCATAGAACCGAGTTTGGGGATTTTCTTAATGAACTAGTTTGAGTTGGGAGGTGGTCTACGCCTATAGATCTGTACACAGAATCTGGCGACCATCTGGGTTGTCTTCTGATCTTTGCCTAACAGAAAAAGGTCGAATTTTTGCTTTTCCGGGAGGTCAGCGAGCCTCACCAGCAGGGGATCAATGGTCTTACCACGTGCCCCTTCATGAAAGGGACATCTAAAGAACATGTGCTCTGGGCTTCCTACCCCCCCAATGGACTGGCGTAAAGTCTCTGAGCATATGGGACTTTTTTAAAGGCTCTATCCAGGACCGGCGAGGGCAGGGCCGAGCTTCTGGCAAGTGTAAAGGCCCTTCTTGCATTTTTAGATACGAGAAAGAAGAGATATGCTGCCGGTGCTGCTATATATCTCTTGATTTCTCCAATTTTATAGTCGGGGCACCTTGAGCAGTCCCATTGTCTATCGGTGTCTATGATTCTTTGCCTGACTGTAGCTTTTGCCTGGCCCAACCCCAGGCTTAGAAGGGCTTGAGGGGCAAAACCCAGTTTCTGAAGGGTGTTCAGGACTGCTGTCTGCCAGCCTGACTGGAACTGGTCGCAGAGGATCAGTGGGACTATTCCTCGGGGGAGCAGATTCAGTGTCAGCCATTTGTAGATTGATGTTAGGCACATAATTAGTTACGTTTTTGACATTGTTTTAACATTTGCTTTCCATTGAAATGAATGTGGTGTAAGTTACCTAACTTACATTAAATAGTGCACAGTGAGATGAATCGTGTATTCTGCGCGGGAAGTTGAACAGCAGCAGAAAGGAAGCAGCTCTGATTGCAACAAATACAGGCTGGATTGGTGGCGTAGGAAGGGGGGAGCGGTGGGTGCAGGCTGCCCTGGGTCTCATCCCTGAGGGGGGTGAACGCTGGGCCTGGCCTGCAGCGCGCCTGAGCCACACGTCTCTTTTTTCAGTCAGAACTCACCGGAACTCGGTTCCGGCACCTCTCAGGTGGGCGCCATTGACATTCTAAGAGAATAAGGGAGGTGTTCATGTTGAGTTCTGGCACCTCTTTTTCTAGAAAAATAGCACTGCATATTAATTATAGTATAGTATAGTATAGTATAGTATAGTATAGTATAGTATAGTAATCTTCATGCAGTGCTGGTTCCAGAATTGGGTGTTTTGTGCAAAGCAGAAATGGTAGCACTATTCTGGAACCTGGCAAATTCTAGGTCTTGACACCCTCTGGTGCTGATCCTGTTTTTGTGTATTTCACTAACCCTGAACATTTTTTGGGTAATTTGTTGTGAGTTCAGCCAGTGCTTCTTGTGGTGAAATCCAAATTCTAGTAAGCCCTGAGTCTGGTGCCAGGAGTTCTACTCCACGGAGGCCTAACAATTTATTATGAACCCAGAATTTAGCGGCACTCTCTATTCCAGCTCTTCTCTTGGCTCAGACTACTTTTACCATCTGTGCATCTCTTCTTGTGCATATTAGAATCATAGAATCATAGAGTTGGAAGAGACCACAAGGGCCATTGAGTCCAACCCCCTGCCAAGCAGGAAACACCATCAGAGCACTCCTGACATATGGTTGTCAAGCCTCTGCTTAAAGACCTCCAAAGAAGGAGACTCCACCACACTGCTTGGCAGCAAATTCCACTGTCGAACAGCTCTTCCTGTCAGGAAGTTCTTCCTAATGTTTAGGTTTAATCTTCTTTCTTGTAGTTTGGATCCATTGCTCCGTGTCCGCTTCTCTGGAGCAGCAGAAAACAGCCTTTCTCCCTCCTCTATGTGACATCCTTTTATATATTTGAACATGGCTATCATATCACCCCTTAACCTCCTCTTCTCCAGGCCAAACATGCCCAGCTCCCTTAGCCGTTCCTCATAAGGCATCGTTTCCAGGCCTTTGACCATTTTGGTTGCCCTCCTCTGGACACGTTCCAGTTTGTCAGTGTCCTTCTTGAACTGTGGTGCCCAGAACTGGACACAGTACTCCAGGTGAGGTCTGACCAGAGCAGAATACAGTGGCACTATTACTTCCCTTGATCTAGATGCTATACTCCTATTGATGCAGCCCAGAATTGCATTGGCTTTTTTAGCTGCTGTGTCACACATATTGCTCCAATGAATTCTCTGGCTTCTACCTCTGTATGGAGAACAGGGTCATGCTACTACTCATTGCGTTGGACTGGCCAGAATAATTTACCATTTCCATGCAGGTGGGAAGCAGGGAACACCTGCCATGTTTTAGAACTGTAAGAGAAAGAAGCTCTGAATTACAAAAGACGTCCCATTCTAGATACTTGCAAAGCCTAAACCTGCTTAGCTTTGCGAACAGAACTACAAGAGGTGCCCCATTTTGGAAGCATTCTATATGGCTAGCGTTCTGTTTCCAGCACACACATAATAAGAGAAGCTCTGCTGGATCAAACCAGAGGCCCATCTAGTCCAGCATTCTGTTCTCAAAGTCTCCAGCCAGACATCTATGTAAATGGAGGCATTAGTGCAATACAACTCTCCTGTTCACGATCCCCAGAAACTGCTATTAGGAGACATAAATGTGCTGAACAGGCAAACGAGATTTTTGATGGTCACACTATCACCACCTCATAATTCCATTTTCTCTAGAATATCTTGTAAGGCCCCAGATCAGCCTGTCAAAGGAGTGATCATAACTGTTTTGATATTCCGTTTACCTTCCCATTACAGCCGAAATTTCTGCTATATGTCAAAAGAAGGTAAGACTCTTCCATCTATGTGATGGGGCATCACTCTCAGCTTTTTATTTTTGTCTGTGATTTCATCTCGTCGTCACACGCAGTGCAAATATTCTCCCATTGTCGTCGTTTTTGGTTAAGAGATAGAGGGTTCTGTCGTATTGGAGTCTGTGGAATGTTGCTGGAACGTGTTGACATTGTGCTTCTGATTACTTGGCGTTGATATTCAGTGGCTATTTTCAAGCGCTGCCTTGTTGCCATTCATTTCACCTTGCGCAGTTCGGTGTGAGTGCAATCCACAAATAATTGCTGTGGCACGAGGCCCGTAGGAATGAATGGAGATTACAAGGATAATTTAAAGGCTTCAGCAGAACAAAATGAAGCATGCCTACAAATTTATTTTCATCTAGTGATTCCTTTTAGCGCCTCAAATGAACAATTTGTTCTCGTTTGCTCAAACTGGAATTGCTTCAGCCAGGCTTTGCATCTTGGAGTTGTCACTACTATTCTATCAAAGTATGGCCTTCTTATTTAAAAAAAAACACCACAAGATCAAGACACTGCTTACCTTTCCCTACCACATGCCATGACATAAAGGAATTGTGGCACAATTAGACCTAGGACACAGCTATACAGCTGCAAATACAACATTTTAAGTGCGTTTTAAGGGCATTATACGAAATTGACACTAGATGGCGATGGTGAGCTTATGGCAAATTCAACATATTTTTCAAAACGGTTTTTAAAAAGCATTTTCACAGTATGTTTTTTTATATGTGTCTAGAGTCCACCCTAGAGCAGGAGACTGAAGATGGCAAGAGGAAATGAGATATTTTGTTCACAGTTCCTTGTTTCATTGTGTATGGCAGACTTGTGGGGTCTGCTTTATTTTTTTTAAAAAAATAGTACCTCAACATCAACCAAGCGGAGCCATGTATGAAATTGTGGGAGCAGCCAGTTGCAAAATGGTGGCCCAGGGAGTAGAGCCAGTTACCTCCTGCACTCTGGGCTTTTTAAAGTCATCATGGTAGTTCCACACTACACATTCAAAGCATATTCAGCACACACATAAATCACATTACTTTGCCCAGATAATCCTAGAAATTGTTGTTTCCCCCCTCACAAAGCTACCATTTCCAGTGCCTTTAACAACTTGCAGCTCCCAGAATTATTTGGGGGAACTCAGATGCCTTAAATGTGTGTTGAATATGTTTTAAATGTTTAGTGGAGATCTTGACTGAGAAGCCTGGGAGCAGAATGCTGAAGGGTCCTCATTTTACCATGTGCTATAAAAAGGAGAAAATGCCAATGTTATAATTTCATAAAACATATGCATTTGACAACAGAGAGCCAGTGTGGTGTAGTGGTTAAGAGCAGTAGTCTTGTAATCTGGGGAACCGGGTTCGAGTCTCTGCTCCTCCACATGCAGCTGCTGGGTGACCTTGGGCCAGTCACATTTCTTTGAAGTCTCTCAGCCCCACTCACCTCACAGAGTGTTTGTTGTGGGGGAGGAAGGGAAAGGAGAATGTTAGCCGCTTTGAGACTCCTGAAGGGGAGTGAAAGGCGGGATATCAAATCCAAACTCCTCCTCCTCCTCCTCCTGTAAGATTCCATGTCGCTAAAACTGAAATATATACACCCTCCAAAAAAATTGGAATTCACTTGCATTAATACCATGCACCATCCTAAGCTTATTTTCTCTGAAATAAGCCCTACTGATTTTGATAAAATGAATTTAAATGATGTTATTTACAGTAAGTATTCACCAACCATCTTTTAAAACGCACACATTGACCAGGGGGTATGATTTAGTGTTTCGGAGGGCACACTTGGAATTTTGCATAAGTGCTGTGTGTCGCCACAAAATGGGTGCCATGTGGGAGGGCACAGCCAGTCACAAAATGGCTGCTAAAAAAGCCAGTCATTTGAAACCCATGTTCTGCTCCTGCAGAACGCTCATTTCACAAGTCAAGCCAGCCGATTTCACCAAATCACATCCAAGTAAACTTCCCCTGCCAACTTAGCAGTTTGAAAGCACGTCAAAGTGCAAGTAGATAAATAGGTACCACTCTGGCGGGAAGGTAAACGGTTTTTCCGTGCGCTGCTCTGGTTTGCCAGAAGCGGTTTAGTCATGCTGGCCACATGACCCGGAAGCTGTCTGCGGACAAATGCCAGCTCCCTCAGCCAGTAAAGCAAGATGAGCCCAACCCCAGAGTCGTCCACGACTGGACTTAACGGCCAGGGGTCCCTTTACCTTTACTTAAATTCAAACTACACACATATGTGTTTCTCTCCCTCCTGCTGGATAAGCTGCTAATTCTTTGAATAGATAGCTCTTTGATTCTTCTCAGTCACCATGATGGGCTTAATGACACTTACATTGCTTCTTTCCAGAACTGTAGCTCGCATGTTAGGAGGGCTGTTGTCACGTGTTTCTCTGCCGGCTGCTGCGGTCGCCATGGGAACAGGCCGGTGCGCTACTGCAAACGATGCCACTCCAACCACCACAGCAGTGAAGTTGGGGCAACGGCCGAGACGCATCTCTACCAGACATCACCGCCTCCTATCAACACTCGGGAGTGTGGGGCTGAGGAGCTAGTTTGTACTGTGGAAGCTGTTATCAGGTAACCCACAGCAGGCAGGTGAACACACGCGGAACCCAAATCCTGCTCTTGTCTGTCCCGTTCCCTCTCCCATCCGTGCATGGAAATCATTCTAAGCTCTTAGAGCTCAACATGGTAGCGGGTGGCACTGTGGTCCAAACCACTGAGTCTCTTGAGCTTGCCGAACAAAAGGTCGGTGGTTCAAATCCCTGCAACGGGGTCAACTCCCATTGCTCCGTCCCAGCTTCTGCCAACCTAGCAGTTCAAAAGCACACCAGTGGCTCATTCTGTGTCCAGGGTGGCTGTCTACCAGCTCCATCTGGTACGCAGGCTAAGACCCTACCTGCCTACGGACTGTCTTGCCAGAGTGGTGCATGCTCTAGTTATCTCCCGCTTGGACTACTGCAATGCGCTCTACGTGGGGCTACCTTTGAAGGTGACCCGGAAACTGCAATTAATCCAGAATGCGGCAGCTAGACTGGTGACTGGGAGTGGCCGCCGGGATCACATAACACTGGTCCTGAGGGATCTGCATTGGCTCCCAGTACGTTGCCGAGCACAATTCAAAGTGTTGGTGCTGACCTTTAAAGCCCTAAACGGCCTCGGTCCTGTATACCTGAAGGAGCGTCTCCACCCCCATCGTTCAGCCCGGACACTGAGATCCAGTGCCGAGGGCCTTCTGGCGGTTCCCTCATTGCGAGAAGTGAGGTTACAGGGAACCAGACACAGGGCCTTCTTGGTAGTGGCGCCAGCCCTGTGGAACGCCCTCCCTTCAGATGTGAAGGAAATAAGCAGCTATCTTCTCTTTAAAAGACATCTGAAGGTAGCCCTGTTTAGGGAAGTTTTTAATATTTAATGCTGTATTGTTTTTAACACATGATTGGAAGCCGCCCAGAGTGGCTGGGGCAACTCAGCCAGATGGGTGGGGTATAAATAATAAATTATTATTATTATTATTATTATTATTATTATTATTATTATTATTATTATTATTATTAGGCAGGAGGGCAAACAGCATTTCTGTGTGCTCTGGTTTCCATCATGGTGTTCCGATGTGTCAGAAGCGGTTTAGTCCTGTTGGTCACATGACCCGGAAAGCTGTCTGTGGACAAACTCCGGCTCCCTCGGCCTGAAAGGGAGATGAGCGCTGCACCCCATAGTCGCTTTTGACTGGACTTAACCATCCAGGGGTCCTTTACCTTAAGCTGTCCCAAAATGTTTCTGGACTTCAGCTCCCAGCAGCCCAAAGCAGCATGGCTAATGAGCAAGGGAGATGGGAGTTGTAGTCTGACAACATCCTGAGAGCGTCATGTTGGCTGCTATGCCATCAGAACAAATGGGCAGCATCTCCTGATGCAGCAAATCTTTTCAGCAGCCTAAACGCCACCATATAATTTATCCCCAGTATCCATATTTTGATTGTGCAATTATCCTTTCAAAGCTCAGCAGGAGGGAGGAGACTGGATAAACCCCACAAACTTCTTCCCTTGGACTGCAGGCGCTAATTTGTTTCATTTTATTTTTAATTCCTGCTATTTCACTTCAGCGGGTGCAAAATAACACTTAAGAAAAGAGAAGGAAATGTAGGTGCATTCTCGCTAATTAAAAAGTGTAAAAAAGGGGGGGGGGAGGAAGTATGGTACCAAAAGTAGATAGGAGGCAACAGCTTCAGGAAACAATGAATTTAAGCAGCTGTTTCAGATGCCTGGAGAAGGGGAGGTGAGGAGAAGGAATTAATAAAGCCTTTGACTCTTGCAGTTTGTCAGTTTCAACTGCTGCTTTCCCTCATCCCTTTGAAGAAACAACTTGCAGGAAGCAATAAAATTAGAGCGGTGGCTTTTGGAATGAAAGTGAACACGAGGGGGAGGAGAACAGCCCTGCCCACGTGATTATATCGCTCCCTCTGCAGGGATGATACATAGCGAGACAAGATGCGCAAACCAGGAAAATTGCCCCCCTGAAATGCGAGACATCAAGTGTTATTCAACTTGTAGTTTACAGCAGAAGATCAATTACTAATCAGCACTAGGAGCTTCCTGTCTAACGAACTGGTTTTCTTTCATTTCATGTGTTTCCATTTGTTGCATTGCTATTTTTTAATTTTATTTAAAGTAACGTATAAGAGGAGTTTCTCAGTTTATTACATTACTCGTTGAATAGTTTAATTTGACTTAATAATTCAATCCCTTCCTTTAGTGAGCTCAGGGCAACCTATTTTTGCCTCACAACAACCCTTTGAGGTAGGTTCAGATCAGACAGAGAGTTCTCTGACTTAGTAGACCCATCAAAAGTAATAGGCCTAAGCTGGTCCTGGCCAACAAACGCTTGTTGATTCCAATGGGCCTGCTCTGAGTTCTGACTTAGTTGGATGCAACCCAGAGGGATCGGCTTTTGATCACACCGTGAGCTTCACAGCTGAGCAGTAATCTGAAGTCGGGTCATTCAGGACCTAGATCAATACTTTGTCTAGGATAAAAGTGGCTGTCCAAATAATTATGCTATTTGCAGAATAATGAACACATAGAGATGAGCATAATCTATATTAGCAGCACCAAGGGTCTGGAGCTACTTGTTCTCCACTGGTTAACCTTCTGCCTCTGGTACTTTGTAAAGTAAAGGTAAAAGTAAAGGGACCCCTGACCATTAGGTCTAGTCGTGGCTGACTCTGGGGTTGCGGCGCTCATCTCGCTTTATTGGCCGAGGGAGCCGGCGTACAGCTTCCTGGTCATGTGGCCAGCATGACTAAGCCACTTCTGGTGAACCAGAGCAGCGCACGGAAACACCGTTTACCTTCCCGCTGGAGCGGTACCTATTTATCTACTTGCACTTTGACATGCTTTCGAACTGCTAGGTTGGCAGGAGCTGGGACTGAGCAACAGGAGCTCACCCCGTCACGGGGATTCGAACTGCCGACCTTCTGATCAGCAAGCCCTAGGCTCTGTGGTTTATTTATTTTTTTAATTATATTTTATTAATTTTCCATACATTCAATCCACATTACAATTTCTATTAAATTTTCCATTTTTGACTTCCTTCGGCTTCTCTGCCAATCATCCAAATTCAAACTTCTTTAATTACACATTTCCAAATTTTACTGTTGCCTTTATACCTACCTCCCACTTCTATTTTGCCTTTTTACAATATTTCTTATGCTGTTACAGAGCTTCTCTGAATGCCACTAGCGTTATTGCATTATCACTTATACATTCCCAGTATTCAACTAATTTTCCCCAGTCCTCGATGAACTTTTGATCTCATAGATATCTGATCTTCCCAGTCAGTTTATCAAGTTCTGCATAGTCCATCAGCTTCATTCTCCACTCCTCCAACGTTGGTATTTGTTCTTGTTTCCATTCCTGGGCCAGTAATATTCTTGCCGCTGTTACTGCATATTGGAAATGTTTGTGGTGCTTTCTATTTATTTCATTGCCAACAATTCCTAAAAGAAAAGCCTCTGGTTTCTTAACAAATGTATATTTCAACATTTTTTTCAACTCATTATATATCAACTCCCAGAAGCTTTTCACTTTCTTACATTCCCACCACATATGATAAAATGTACCATCTTTTTCTTTACATTTCCAACACTTCTTACATGTTTTGTACATTTTTTCAAGTTTTACTGGTGTGATATACCATCTATATATCATTTTCATAACATTTTCCTTTAGTGCAGTACATGCAGTAAATTTAATACTTTCATTCCATAGTTTTATCCAGTTGTTAAATTGTATATTATGACCAATATCTCTGGCCCATTTTATCATAACTGATTTAACTTCCTCATCCTTTGTATGCCATTCCAACAATATCTTAACCCACAGCGCCACCCGCTTCCCACTTTGTAAAGTAGATGTCTCCATAAAACAATTCATGGACAATAATACACCAGATGAGCTCCTCCAGTTTGCAATGTAGCATAATCAAGGAATATATATGGCATGAGAACAGGTTACTTAATGGACTGCTTTTACTAATAATGAGGTTGCCCGGATCCTGAGATCAGCTTCAGAGGCCCTGCTTGTCAACCTGCCTATAAGATAATCAGAGACAAAGCTCCATGGTTATATAATTTCCTCCCAGATGTTATACATATGACACCATCAGTTCATGTTTTTAAGCAGACTCAGAAAAAATCCACTTTTAAAGCTGCGTTTTTTCTTGCAGCAGGGGTGGGAGACTTGTGGCCTTCCAGATGGTGTTGGACTACAACTCCCATCACCCCTGACCATTGGTTGTGCTGGTTGGGGCTGATGGAAGTTGTAGTCCAACAACATCTGGATGGCTACTGGCTCCCCATCCCGGTCTTTGAAGATTTATATTGGCGATAATTCGAAAGTGTCTTAATTTGTTTTTAGTAAATTTTTCAGTAAGGGTGTGCTGGTGGTCCATGAATTATCTTAGAGACGGCTCCTTTAAATGGCTGCTTTTCTTGAAACATGATACTGTATACACTGGAATTTTATTTTTTTATAGAAGGTGCCTTGTGAGGAGGGGTTTGCCATAAAATCAAAGGCAACAGGGAAAAAAATAAAATAATAAATGTGGGGCCTTGTGCACAGCTGTATTTTTGGCATCTGTTTAGAGACACCTGATGTTGTTGTTTAGCTTGCTGAAGGAGGCTGAACTCCACGCAGAGCAACGGGAGTATGAGCTGAATCGCAGGAGACAGCTGGGCTTATCCTCTTCACATCATTCTTTGGACAACACAGACTTTGATAACAAAGATGATGACAAGAACGACCAGCGCCTTCTGAGCCAGTTTGGAATTTGGTTTTTGGTGAGTTTCTTTTGCTTTTCCCGTTCTTCTTCTTTGGATTCTAAAGAGATTACTATAATATAATAATTTACTGCAGAGCTACATAGTCTAGAAAAGCAGATATGAAGCAGACTTTGTGTAATTTTCCAGAGTCACTTCTCAAACAGGTTTTGTAGGTTATGGAAATAATAAATAAATAAATAAATAAATAAATAAATAAATAAATATAATTTATACCCCACCCATCTGGCTGGGTTTCCTTCTAACAAAAGATTAAAATACAATATTCCGTCAAACATTATAAGCTTCCCCAAACAGGGCTGCCTTCAGATGTTTTCTAAAAGTCTGGTAGTTGTTTTTCTCTTTGACATCTGGTGGGAGGGTATTCCACAGTGTGGGTGCCATTACCGAGAAGGCTACAAAACCTGCAGAACTTACTTGATATGAGACCTTAGCAGGGCCAGGAGGGTTTAAGTGGGTCTGTTGCTTCTTTGTTTAACATTCACATACTGCTTTTCCAAGTAGTGTTGCACAAGCTTGATATCAGCCTTGTCGCTCCTTGTGGTCTTTTCCAAAGACTTTCCACTTGCACACATCCTAACGCATCTCTTTCCTCCCACTGCAATGAGGGTGATTGCAAGAGAGAGCTGGAACTTACTCTGACTTTTGAACAAAACATGTTTTCCAGGTAAGCCTTTGCACCCCAAGCGAGAACACCCCCACAGAGAGCTTGGCTCGGCTTGTGAGCATGGTCTTCCAGTGGTTCCATTCCACGGCCTACATGATGGATGACGAAGTTGGCAGCCTGGTGGAGAAACTCAAGCCACAGTTTGTCACCAAATGGCTGAAGACAGTGTGCGATGTCCGGTTTGATGTCATGGTGATGTGCCTCCTTCCTAAACCGATGGAGTTTGCACGGGTGAGGAGTCTGCCCATGTTTTCTTCTGTCAGTAGCTTGTTATGAACTGTGTTCTGAGTGGAGGTTGACCCACTGGGGAGAATGGAGCGTTGCCTTGTCAACCTCGCTCTGCTCCCAGCCAATCTCCTGCCCTACCTCCTTTTTTTCCTGGAGGGTGGCACTACGAGCTGTCATTCAGCACCTCCTTAATCTCGGTGTTGCCTTTCTGGAACTCAACAGGGAGGGGGAGAGGGCAAATCAAGAACGAGCTCCACCTACTCATGGCCTCTCTACCTTCCGTCCTCCAAGTCCCAGTGTGCACAAGCCATCACTAGCTCTTTGAGCCACCTCAAATTGCAGAGTTTAGCTTCACTTTCATTGTTCTTGCTATAGGAGAGAAGAAAATGTACTGTTGTTGATTATTCAGTAGTGTTTCATGACTGCGTGGTGCCATGTATGCGTTGGGCTGTTTTGAAGGGGGGGAAAGAGTCCTTAATGAAGTCTTTCCCCCCTATAAATTCCCTTAGGTGGGTGGATACTGGGACAAGTCCTGCAGCACGGTGACGCAGTTGAAGGAAGGTCTGAACCGCATCCTGTGCTTAATTCCGTACAATGTAATCAACCAACCTGTGTGGGATTGCATTATGCCAGAATGGCTGGAAGCCATCAGGACTGAGGTGCCAGACAATCAGCTGAAGGAGTTCAGGGAAGTATTAAGGTAAGTAGGAGGATGTGGAAGCTTTCCAACTCTTGGTGGAGGCCTCTGTGCATGTGTCAATCAAATTGCAGAGGGGAAAAAATGGCACCTGGGCTTTCGAAAATAGAACGCCAAAGTTAGTTACCGTATTTTTCGTCCCATAGGATGCTCCGTCCCATAGGACGCACCTACTTTTTTGGGGGGGAAATAAAGGAATTTTTTTTCCTTTATTTCCCCCCAAAACCAGGTCGGGGAACAGTGGGATGGTGGCGCTGCGCCTCCCCGCTGTCCCCCGAGCTTGTGGGGCTGGCCGATGTCTGCTGGGCGGCAGGCTGCGGACACCTGCGCGAAGCACGGGGCGTCCTCCGGAGGGCGCCCCGTGCTCCGCGCTGCAGGCTGCCGCCCGCAAGCCTTGCGCGCCCGGGGGGAGTTCCCCTGGGTGCACAAGGCTTGCGGACACCTGCGCGAAGCACGGGGCGTCCTCCGGAGGGCGCCCTGTGCTCCGCGCTGCAGGCTGCCGCCTGCAAGCCGTGCGCGCCTGGGGGAACTCCCCCCAGGTGTGCAAGGCTTGCGGATAGCTTCCTGGAGCCTGGAGAGCGAGAGGTGTCGGTGCACACCGACGCCTCTCGCTCTCCAGGCTTCAGCAAAAGCCTGCATTCGCCCCATAGGACGCACACACATTTCCCCTTCATTTTTGGAGGGGGAAAAGTGCGTCCTATAGGGCGAAAAATACGGTACTCTTTAAAGGTAAAGGTACCCTTGACCGTTAGGTCCAGTTGCGGACGACTCTGGGGTTGCGGTGCTCATCTCGCTCTATAGGCCAAGGGAGCAAGCGTTTGTCCACAGATAGCTTCTGGGTCATGTGGCCAGCATGACTAAGCCTCTTCTGACTAAGCCTCTTCTGGCGAACCAGAGCAGCTCATGGAAACGCCGTTTACCTTCCCGCCGGAAGGTAAGCACTTGACGTGCTTTTGAACTGCTAGGTGGGCAGGAGCTGGGACCAAACAATGGGAGCTCACCCCATTGCGGAGATTCGAACCGCGACCTTCTGATCAGCCAGCCCTAGGCTCTGTGGTTTAACCCACAGCACCACCCGCGTCCCATAGTTACTCTTTAGTCCATTGTATTTATATATGTTGCTTCACACATCTGGAGGCACCCTGAAGCAGCTTGTAATGTGGAAGATGGAATACTTTAAGCTTCCAATCCATCAGTTGTGAAATTTGGGGTGCTCATTACTTCTCAACCATTGAGTGAAGCACCGGTGGTTTCTTTTCAATAAGTGGGAGATTTGATTTGGGGCCAGTGCTCAAATTATAGGGGAATCAGAGGGTCCTTGGTCCTGTTCACTACTTTTGATGGTTTTTCTGTAGTCATAAAGGTCTACAGATGTGCCATGGTTTTAAAATTGAAGGGAGACAGGGTTGGCGGTTCATGATTAACCTGATTAATCTGATGATTGTTGTATATGGATGAGTATATGGTTTTCAAATTGCATTATGCTATTTTTGCAATCTGCCCTGGATTTTAGTGTGGAGGGCAGGCAAGAAATATTATATTTAATGCTGGTTTTTACTATTGTTTGAAGGGAACATTAGACACACAGGTCCCGCTTTATGAAAATTCGCTCTGCGAAAATTCACTTATCTGAACATAAGGTATTAGTACCCAAACCTCACTGTGAGCACCACAGATTCAGATACCTGCACAGAAAGCATGCTTTCCCTTCTTGTTTGCCTCTTGCTGGTAAGCTGAGGGGGGGGGGGGGGAGAGACTGGACAAATCAGAGATCATTTTTGTCTGGGTTTCACCTGCTTTGGCGAGGGTGTGTGTGTGTCAAAATTCTGTGGTTGGGAATGTATTAGAAATTTCGCCATAGGAATCAGTGGAAAGTGTTGACTCGTTATGCAAAGACTTACCTAAGGAACGAATTTCAGAGAATGCATTGTGTTTGTAAAGCAGAACCTGCAGGTATTTTATTTCATATAGCAGTAAACTATATTGAGAGGCACCTTTGCCTGAAGGCCATTTATAGGTCTGACAAACAAACAAATGCATATCTGAAGAAGTGTGCATGCACACGAAAGCTCATACCAATAAAAAACTTAGTTGGTCTCTGACGTGCTACCGGAAGGAATTTTTTTATTTTGTTTAAACATACAAAGGTTTCATTCTTCTCACGTTATGTACAACTTTTGGTCTTTTGTGAAAAGAGCTTGCGAGAAGAACTTACTGATAAACCTTTTTGTCTTTTGTGCTTTGTAGCAAAATGTTTGATATTGAGCTGTGCCCACTCCCTTTTTCCATGGAGGAGATGTTTGGCTTCATAAGCTGTCGGTTTACGGGATACCCTTCTTCTGTACAAGAGCAGGCTTTACTCTGGCTTCATGTAAGTGCTCCCCCTTCATTCCTATGATCAGGTCAACGTTGTCTCTGTACCAACAGGATTATAATAATCCGCTAACCCTCATAGTTAAACATAGTTACCATAGTTAGTGGCGCCCTCCCTGTGGAACGCCCTCCCATCAAATCTCAAGGAGATAAAGAACTATAGAAGGCATCTGAAGGCAACCCTGTATTGGGAGGTTTTTAAAGTTTGACGTTTTATTATGTTTTTATTGTTTTGCTGGAAGCCGCCCAGAGCGGCTGGGGAAACCCAGCCAGATGGGTGGGGTATAAATAATAAAATAATTATCATTATTATTTTATTAACACTCTGTTAGCAGCAGCATGGCTTTTACGTACCAGTATTTCTTGGATTTTTGGCCTGCCTTCCCAAGCAGAGATTTGGTTTGCTTTGTAAACCCATTGCTGTTTTTTTGGGGGGGGTAGCAGGGCCTGCCTGCTCACAAGGCATGCTGAGGCAGCTTCCCTGGGTGGCAGAACCCCCAGAGACAGTCTCCCCCCCCCCAGCCTTGCTGCTGGCAGAGAAGTGGTGGCAGCAGCTTCTGGTTATATCTTGCAGGTGCCATCATGTGGCCTGAGTAAGCGAGGCTTCGACAGGGGTGAGCCAGTGGGGCGGCACATCCCGCTGCTCCCCTGGCAGTGAAACAGTGTTAGAATTCCTGCTCCATGATTGCAGTCATGGGATTGTTGTCTTTCACCTGATGGTGTTTGTTTTGACTCCACAGAGTGGGAAGTGGTGGAGACAGGATGTTTGTGTTACTGTGTTCCGTGAAGTGGGACTATTGTCCTTTGTTCTTTTACTCTTTGCTCTCTGATGCTAGAGAGAGAGGGAGCCATGTTGCAGTGCTCCGTGTTTGTTTATATGTAAATAAAGTAGATTAGCCAAAATTCTGAGTTGCCGAGGTCTGTTACGGTTGATGCGCAAACTCTGCAGATCCCTAAGTGTGCCGGTGTCTGTTGGCATCGGTCGCTGTGAAGTTCAGGCGGAAGAAAGCTTTTGAAGCTCCCAAACAATCGACCAAGAGGGAGAGAACATGCCAATCGGACATGTGTCTCTACCAAGGTCCTACTCGAGTGTAGGCTGAGCTCCTGACAAACAGGACATGCCGCTTCTGGGTGGTAAGAGCTTGCTGTAAGCGAAGCATGTGCCTGTGAGCCAGGAAGAAAAGTCGACTTCAGATCTCAAGAGCTATAAGCAGCATTGTCAGGGACTGGACTGAGGGGGGTGAGACTGAGGAGGAATGGTGGCGACCATCCCCCCTCCTCCTGAAGCTTCCAAAGAAGAGGAAGGCAGTATCAAATTACAGCAGTGGTGTGAGGAAGGTCACCTCATGGACAGGTGAACAGAAGAGTTGGGAGGTGCTGGGAGAAGAGAAGGAGCCAGAGCCAGAGCTGCCAGCTGACACGTTATCACTGGAGAGCATTTCTGACCCCTTCTCCCAGAACATGGCGTGCATTGAAAGTGGAAGAGCAAAGGACTCAGAGACAGTTAGCTCCTGGCGGCCATCTTAAGGGGAAGTGCTGTTGCTAGGAAGGGAGGGGGAGGAACTCAATTGGAGCAATGCCATTAACCCAAGAGGCAGCGTACAGAGGTCTTTCACTGTGAAGACTCAGTAAGAACTTCCTTGTCTACTTCCTTGGCTGTCTGCTGTGAGAGGGGGGATGATCGGAATTCACTGAAACCTGACAAGCATGTTGAGATTCTTGCATTGCAGGGAGATGGGCTAGATGACTCTCAGGTCCCTTCCAACTCTATGACTCCAAGTCACTACCCTTCAGTCTTGTTACCTCCTCTTCCACAATATGGGGATAACACAGCTTCAGGCACCTGGTGCAGCAGCCTTAGGCTGTGTACACAATACAGCTTCATCTGGACCCAGTGCACTCCAGCCCCTGGTGTTGAAAGCCATGTATGCATGATATTATCACACTAGGCAGCTGCAGATGAACCCAAATGCTCCATTTTTAACTCCCAACAGCTTCTGAAAGTGGGTCAAAACTTACAGAGGTCCCTGACCAGGGATTTTTTTCCACTGTAACTCAGGAGGGCACCAATGCCATTATAAGAGAACAAGGGAGGCGTTCATGGTGAGTTCTGGCACCTCTTTTTGGGAAAATGGCACTCCCCTACGTTAAATGCCTGCTTAAGTTCACTGTTCATTTTGGCCTAGTGCTAATATTAGCATTCACTGCATTTTGGGTCTGATCTGAGAACTCATTCTCTCTCTCTCTCTCTCTCTCTCTATCTATCTATCTATCTATCTATCTATCTTAGGTGTTGTCTGAATTAGACATTGTGGTCCCTCTTCAGCTACTGATCAGTATGTTTTCTGATGGGGTTAATTCTGTAAAAGAGCTGGCAAATCAGAGGAAATCAAGAGTAACGGAACTAACTGGGAACCTTGCGGCTCGAAGGGTAATTCATTATCAGTTTACCTTTATGATAAGAGGGAAAAGCATGTCTCACCTCTTTTGGCAAAGGCAGCTGGTGAAATCCAGCGAAAATGTAGTGTGTTGTTTTCTAAACACCACTGAATTCAGTGACACAAGAGTATGTAGCATTTGAAACTGAACACACTTACTGAGAAGTAAACCATGGTGAACCTGGTGAGGCTTAATTGCATGTACAGATGTGTTTATGATCAGAGCCAAATTTGGATGTGATTTCATCCTTTGCAGTTTTATGTTGTAAGCCACCTTGTGATCTTCAGACGAAAGGCAGTATATAAATGTAATAACTTTTTAAAGACTTTTGTGCGAATGTTTTTTTTTTAAATTAAAATAAATAAATGTAAAGGGTAGGTGCATTGAGTGGTTTCAACCTTTTGCCACTTGCATCTAATTTGACCCTCGGTCACATCATTCTAACATGATTTAAGTCAGACCACCTATATTTCTCTGTATTATGCCTGTGAACAGTTTCGTTTTAAGAAATACTTCATCAATCCCAGTAAGACATTTTTAAACCACTTTGTAGATGTGCTTAGGTGTGATTTCTGGGAAGTTACCTTTGAGATATTGTTGTCACCTTTTTCTTTCTTTATTTTAAAGTGATGTTTAACTCATGTGCAGCTTGATCAATAGCAGGTAATAATGATGATCTCCATGCTGTTTTTAAAAAGGTTTTGCTCCACAGAAGCCTGCTGTTAAATGCACAGAAGCAAGGCAGGGCATTTCTCCCAAATCATTTAACGACCCTACTTTAAATGAACTGCCTCCTTGTTTCTATGGCAAAATGTTGATGTGTTTGCTTCATGCTAGTCAGTCCACAAGAGCTTAGCACTGATTTTGTGGGTTCTTCATACTTCTCTAGGTGAGCATTGCCTCTGATCCGGGGCACAGAGTTCAGCATAATACACTGAGCCCGTTCCCAAGCCCATTTCAGAGTCCTTTTCGCAGCCCCATGCGAAGCCCCTTTCGTAGTCCTTTCAAGAACTTTGGGCACCCAGGAGGAGGAGGAGGAGGAGGAGGAGGGAGGGCTATTGACTTTGACTGCGACGATGAAGAAATGAATCTGAATTGTTTCATCCTGATGTTCGACCTCATCTTAAAGCAGGTGATAATGCAAAAGAGAATTCATTCCAGAGTGATGCATGAGTTTCTGGAGGGTTATCTAATAACGCTGTTGTTGTTTATAAATGTTGTACATGGGAACCATGCAATATCCAAGAGTGCGAGTCACTTGTGATGCTTGGTTCTGCATTTACACAGTGAGATTTTGGATGCATAGAATAGTCTCAGCTTGTTTTCCGAGATCCGGTTTGCAAAGAGAGGAACACATATTAGTGTAGTGGGTGGCCCAGGAAGTTGCATCATTCCTTGTTACCTAATCCATGTTTATGTTCGTAGCAAACAATGTAGCCCAAAGAAAGTGAGAACCTGGTAAAATTGGACTTCCCAAGGTTGTGGATGCATTTCTTCCCACTTGAAGTTGGTGCAGCTTTGGGACAAAGCAAATCAGATCACATGCTACTAACCCCAGGACTTAAGCTTCCTTTTCTCTACTCATATTATTTGCCATTATTCTGGCGATCTCCTCCAGCCTCACATTTTGTAGACTGGTTAGAGAACCTGTGGCACACCAGCCACCTCTGAACTCAAACTCCCCTTAGCCCCTGCCAGTATGGCCAACAGTTATGGATGTTGGGGGCAACATCTGGAGGCCCCAGATCACCCACATCTGCTTTATTCCCCTGATAGAGATTGTTTACTTTCAACAGCAGCTTGGCAAGAAGAATTTCAACAGTTGCATTTTTTCCTGGTACGGAGGAGTAGTGATTTTCACTTGTTGACTTCTGCCTCTTACGCAGCTGTTTTGAAGGCATGGAACATCTGTCTTTCTTTTTTTAAAGTAAATAAGTAGCCTAGGAGGTGCTTGCTTATAGATTTTGTTTTATGCCAATAGCGTGTGTTGCAGTTGCTTCGATAATTATGCTCCTTAAAACTTGCTTTTCAGATGGAATTGCAAGATGACGGCATTACCCTGGGTTTAGAGAACAGCATATCCAAAGACATAATTTCTATCATCAACAATGTGTTCCAAGCCCCCTGGGGTGGCTCTCATACCTGTCAAAAAGACGAGAAGGCCATTGAATGCAACCTGTGTCAGTCCAGTATCTTGTGCTATCAGCTGGCTTGTGAGTTGCTGGAGAGACTAGCCCCCAAAGAAGAAATCCGGCTAGTGGTAAGCGATAAACAAATGTGCAACACTCAGCGCACACTACCCTTGATGTAGTGTTCAAGCAACACCTCTTGCTTGTATCTGCTGTAGACTCAGAGGTGCTTTGTGTATTGCCTGGATGGAAAGATGCATGTGTTTAAGTGTGTAGAAACCACTTACTTTTGCCTGGCTAGAACAGAGCCTAGTGTACAAAGTTAAGAATTGCAGCCATTGCTCTCCTTGCTTTTGCCTCTGCCCTGTCCACCCCCAGAACGTGGCTCCTGGAAGGTTGCCAACCAGCGAATATGGCCCTTGGGCTATAAAAGGTTCCCCGCATAACCACTCTGCTCTGGCTGGCTAAGGAGCCATGCGCACAATTATGAGTGTGGGGTTCTTCCCTTGATGCAGACACCAGGACTGCCTATTCATGGCGCCATCAGAAATTAGCAGTTGCACCAATCAGACTCAGTAATAGGAGAGCATGGCAGGGAATCAGTTCAATTCCTCCCATTTCCTGCTCCCCCCTGCAATTATTGCTGACTTTTTGATAGGGCAGCGCACATGGATAGACCTTAACCCTGATACTGAATCCTGGCTTGCTTGCCTGGTTTAGTACAGTTGCTGAATGCATTGGAACTTGTACGTTTTGGCTCCCGAACGGTTGGAAAGTGGAAGTGAGTATTCCGGTTTCCGAACGATTTTCGGAAGCCGAACGTCCGGTGCTGCCTCCATGGCTTCCGATTGGCTAAAGGATACTCCTGCAGCCAATCAGAATCTGTGTCTTGGTTTTCGAACAGTTCTGGGAGTTGAACGGACTCCCAGAATGCATTCTGTTTGAGAACCAAGGTGCATCTGTATTTAGTAAACACAACACAAAAGTAAAATTAAACAATCCCTGCCCAAAGTCTGTTGTCTGTTGATCCATCTTAAGATGTCCTCCTAAGGAATGCTTGATTTAAGAACATGTAAATGTAGGCACCTGAAAATCAACGTCACTCCATATTTGGTTTTTGAAGGAACCTACAGATAATCTGGAGGACAGTCTTCTAGATTCTAGACCTGAGTTCATTATAGGAATTGAAGGGGAGGCAGAGAACAAATCAGCATCAAAGCATGGAGAAAACCCAGGAAATCACACAGAGACAACGGAAAACACAGGTAAACTGGAGATGAGCAACTGTGTTTCAAAACTTTACAACCACCTGGATTTTACGATGGCCATCAAATCTAGTGCTTGTTTGATGGGATGAATTCAAACTCTTTCAATACACCCATGCCATACATTTAAAGCACTCTTATACCACTTCAACAGGCATGGCTCCCCCCCCCTGCACAAGAATCCTGGGAATTTTGGTTGATCACGGGTGCTGGGTATCATAACTATGTGAGGGATCTGCATCACAAGTTGCCCCTCACTCCTGTGTCAAAGAAAAAACATTTGGCCTCCACAAATACAAATAGCCCAGTTGCTTGTGGGGCCTAGGCAATCTGAGCATATAACACCAATTTTATATCTGCTACACTGGTTGCCAATGTGTTTCTGGGTTCAGTTTAATGTGCCTGTGATGACCTTTAGAGCCCTAAATGGCTTTGTACCAGGTTATTTGAAAGACCCCCTGTACGAACCTGCCTAGACCCTAAGATCACAACAACAACAAACAAACCTATGGTCACGTAAAACATCCTCAATAAACACACGAGACGTAACCGGCTGTGTTCTTAGATAAATAAAGTATACTATTCATTGTATCAAATTTCAACGGAAGTAACTCATAAAGTTCAACAAACGAACAAAGCAGAAGACCCAGTGGATCAGATCATTCTCTAGTCAGTTCATGCATAAGGTCCATCTGTGTAATGGTGTCTATTCTACCTGTCTGTTCATAAAGTCCAAACAATCCACATGAAAGGTTGTTACAGTTCCACAAAACCCTTTCACAGAGTCTAGACAAGGATTTCCGGAATATTGGCCTTGTTTCGCCATCCTGGGCTTCATCAGTAGTTAAAGCACTTTGAATAGTATACCTTATTTATCTAAGAACACAGCTGGTTACGTCTCGTGTGTTTATTGTAGACCCTAAGATCAGGCACAAAAGTCTTGACAGGTGGATATGATCTGTCAGGTTGGTGAACCTGAGTGACAGGGCCTATTTTGTGCTGGCTCTATCCTTACAAAATGCTTTCCTGCTGGAACTATGCCTGTCTCCTTCGCTGACTGTTTTCTAAACAGGCCTTAGAAATTTGGATGTTTCACCTTGCTTTTAATTTTACAGGGGATCATAACTGCTGCTGATATATGGGAGCTGTGGGCTTCTTTCTTTCTTTCTTTCTTTCTTTCTTTCTTTCTTTCTTTCTTTCTTTCTTTCTTTTTACAAAATTGTCTGTGAAACTTTGCATATGCCTTTTTTATAGCAGCCATCAAAAATGACACTGAGAGGAAATTCTGCTACCAGCAGCTTCCAGTGACACTGAAACTTATCTATACAATATTGCAGGTAAAGTTTAACTTTTTTTTTTTTAAAAAAAGTATTTATGGATTTGATTATATCATAAAGTGGTCTCTTGATAAGACACTCCCATTGAATAATGATTTTGCGACTGGTAAACTGTGGGGCACCATTTGTTTCATCATTTTAATAAACTCTTTAAGTGGAGGGGGGGGGAAGTAAGATAAAGAAGTCCCCCAACCCACTGGAGAAGATTTTGGGTGCAGGAGGAGGGGCGGGAATGACAAAAATGAAACCTCATTATGTAAGTAGAAGTTTGTTCCACTTGTATGCTGATATCATTGTATTTCTCCCCGAAAGTGTCTGCGCTTTTCTTTTAATAATGTTTACTGGTTTTCAGTAGTCACAAGCACGGACAATCTCCCAGAAAGTATTAACATACATGCAGCTTAAATTGCCCTGAGTCTCTATTGCTATTTATGTTAATATTAGTTCATGGTTCAATTGATGCAGTTCTGCTTTAGCTCAGAATTATAGTACCAATTGCTCTGGTCTTATTACTTCTGCTTGGTGTTTCTGATTAATTGCATGGTATTTTGTCTGCTTGTTTCTAAATTTGGCAAAGGAAATGGCACGGTTTGAAGAGCCAGATATTCTATTTAACATGCTCAACTGCTTGAAGATTCTCTGCCTTCACGGAGAGTGTTTATACATTGCAAGGAAGGACTACCCACAGTTCCTAGCCTACGTTCAGGATCATATGCTGATTGCCAGGTATACTATTTTCGCCCAAGGGAAGTGTTGGTACTTTATATGAAGCTAGTGCAAGCTTGTAGGCTAAAGCAGCGACCAGGTGTTTTGGACTGCAACTCCCATCAGCCCCAGCCAACGTGGCCAGTGGTCAGGCATGATGGGTGCTGTTGTTCAAAATATATGGAGGTCCCAATGTCAGGGAAGACTGGGCTAAAGCCAATCAGTTATGGGTGACAGCTAACAAACTACTAAATGTTCTACTACTAAGGAAGGAGAGCCCACAACCTCCTGAGGTTCTGCTGTTGGTGGACTCCAACTCCCATCATCCCCTGCCAGCATGGCTAATGCTCAGGGGTGGTAGGAGTTGTAATCCCAGAACATCAGGAAGGCCTTCACCCCATCCCTGTTTCAAGTCCATTGTAAGATTTAAACTAGTGGTTTGTGGAGGGAAACCACTGAATTCATTAAATTCACAAGCAGGTGATCAAAGGTAGAAATTGTGGCCTTGTAGACAGTCCTGGCCATATAATTCTGAAAACCAGTTGAGTTGTTGAAGACCATAGGAGGTCCGACTGAGCTACCCTGTATATAGGAAACAGTGTCAGCACACATCATTTGCTTACCGCTCCTATTTTAAACCTGCCATTTGAGTGACAGGATAGTGGTACATCTGGGTGTGGTGGGAAGATAATTTCTCCCTGCATCTCCTTGAGGGAAAACAGTGCTGGAACTGGGTTTTCTGGCTCTCCAGGGAGGAGTAAGAAGTTCCTGGAGCAGCAGCTTCCATTATGCTCTCAGCAAAGTAATGCAACCATTTTGTGAAGTTGGGAAAATAAACAGATTGTGTCACCTCTCTCTCCCCCCCCCCCCCAGTTTATGGAGAGTTGTCAAATCGGAATTCTCCCAGCTTTCTTCGCTGGCGGTGCCCCTCCTTCTTCATGCTCTGTCTCTCCCACATGGAGCTGATATTTTCTGGACTATCATCAATAGCAACTTCAACAGCAAAGACTGGAAGATAAGGTTTGAAGCAGGTAAGCTTTTAACATTAAAAAAAGATGTAAGTGTGGAATCTGTGGCCCTCCAGAACCTTTGGACTACAACTCCCATAAGCCCCGGTTAGCATGGCCAACGGCCAGGGATGATGGGAGCTGTTGTTGTTTCTTTTTATACCATTTCTTTTTTTGCGCTTCCTTGCAGAGGAGCCCTGGCTGGCAAACAACAGAGCAACAAAGCAAAACAACTAAAAATAATTGGGTTGTGCAGTGGTCAATGTGGCACTTGGGCCAAAAATGGTTAATCCCCTCCAATGTGAATAACAAATGCCAGCCATTTATTGCCAAGTCTTTTGTCATGAACTGAATGGGGGAAAATGTGAGTTTTAAGCAAAGGAAATGAAACAAACTTACATATTTCCAGATATTTATTGCATTAGAAAATACAAAAAGCAGCTGGCTATGGTGTCTCTCCTTACTCTAAAACCCACCTATTTTTCTGGTTGTAAATTGGTGCCAGAAACCCAGGACTACACCTTTCCAGTGCCCTATTGCTTGCTGAACCCCTCGCACTTTCTGCTACAATGAAACGATGGAACATTTAGCTAGCCAAAGACCCACTTTGACCCGGAACTGACTGGCACAATGACTATAAGTTAGTTACAACATCCAAAATGTTTCTGTTGAACCTTTCTACCCAAAGCTAAAAAGGGACCTGGAAGTGAACGGAAAATGTGGGTCTTCTTTCATGGGTGTTCTCTCACAAAACTTCCCACGAGCATCTGGTTGGCCACTGTGAGAACAGGATAGTGGACTAGATGGGCCGCTGACCTGAGCCAGCAAGATATTTATGTTCTTAATGTCTGATTAATGTGTTTTTTTCTTTATCTTGGGACTTTGCTGTCTGCTGCAGTGGAGAAAGTAGCTGTGTTGTGTCGGTTCCTGGATATTCACTCCGTGACCAAAAACCACTTGCTGAAGTATTCCTTAGCACATGCCTTTTGCTGCTTCCTGACTGCTGTTGAGGATGTCAACCCAGCTGTGGCTACCAGAGCAGGCCTGTTGCTAGATACCATCAAGAGGCCAGCTCTGCAGGTAGGTTAACAGTGGCAAAGGAAACATGGTCAAACCCAGCAATATACCAAACGGAAGAGTCCACGTTTTCTGAGCACAGTTCAAAGTGTTGGTGCTGACCTTTAAAGCCCTAAACGGCCTCGGTCCAGTATATCTGAAGGAGTGTCTCCACCCCCATCGTTCTACCTGGACACTGAAGTCCAGCGCCTTCTGGTGGTTCCCTCACTGCAAGAAGCCAAGTTACAGGGAACCAGGCAGAGTGCCTTCTCGGTAGTGGCGCCCGCCCTGTGGAACACCCTCCCAACAGATGGCAAAGAGAACAACTACCAGACTTTTAGAAGACATCTGAAGGCAGCCCTGTTTAGGGAAGCTTTTAATGTTTGATGGATTACTGTATTTTAATATTTTGTTGGAAGCCGCCCAGAGTGGCTGGGGAAGCCCAGCCAGATGGGCGGGGTATAAATACATCATCATCATCATCATCATCATTATTATTATTATTATTATTATTATTATTATTATTATGCTATTTTCTGAGTTTGCTTTCTTGTTAGGGGCAAACATGTCAAAGATGCAGTTCGACCTGTTTGCGCAATCTCTCAACGTTCTTGATGAAATTGCGATATATTATTCCATCCTATGGGGAGGAATATCATTTTTGTCACCTGCGATGAGCTGTGTCAAAGCAGCTTGGCTCCCTGCCCATGCCACCTGCCTGGAATTAAGCCCCCATATACCAAAAGGGTGTGTGGAAGCATTATAAGCAGCAGAGAAAGTTGAGGAAAGGGAGGCAGGAGGGGGAGGAAGGCCAGTGAGAGGACAATTGTACGGGAGTAAAAGGGGCGGCTAGAAATGATGCAGAAAGATTGTAAGGTTGGATAAATGGTTTGTAGGAAGTGGTGGGGGAGAAGCTGCCCCAGCTGATTTCCTATGATGTGTTGGGGCTGTTAGGTCCCACGGCAGAGACCAGGAGTAGGTCTAGGCCACGGGTTGCCCACACAATGCCTGAACCTGCACTTGCAGAGGCCCAAAAGGTTGTGTGCCTCTGCCTCCCTCTCCCCTTGAAATTAGGTTCAAAAGTAACCTTCAATTTAGAAGGAGCTGGGATAACTCAGTTGGTAGAGCAGGAGACTCTTAATCTCAGGGTTGTGGTTTTGAACCCCATGTTGGGCAAAATATTTCTGCACCACAGTGGGTTGGCGGTTCTCAACCTGTGGGTCCCCAGATGTTGTTGGACTACAACTCCCATCATCCCTGAGCTCTGGCCTTGCTAGCTAGGGGTGATGGGAGTTGTAGTTCAACAACATCTGGGGACCCAAGGTTGAGAAAGGCTGGATTAGATGATCCTCATGGTCCCTTCCAACTCTACAATCCTATGATCTAAGGCTTTTTTGAAGCCTAATTGTAGTGGTTGTGGAAGGTGTGTGTGTAAGCCCTAGTGACACCACAATTAATATGTGTGTGTGTGTGTGTGTGTGTGTTTTACCTTTGCCTTTTCATTTCTCCTCTCTAGGGCCTTTGCCTTTGCCTTGATTTCCAGTTTGATACTGTCGTCAAGGACAGGCCCACCATCCTCAGCAAGCTTTTGCTGCTTCATTTCCTCAAGCAAGACATTCCGGCGTTGAGCTGGGAATTCTTTGTGAATAGATTTGAAACCCTCTCTCTCGAGGCACAGCTTCACCTGGATTGCAACAAGGAATTCCCATTCCCAACGAGTAAGTGTCGCTTCCCGATGTGACTTTTTGGTGTGGGCGGGTGTTTATGTGGAGGGGATAATATTGTCACAGTTAAATGTTCCTCACCTTCATAAGGCCTTCTTGTTACAAACATGGGGTAGAAGGCCCCATGTTTATAACAAGAAGGCCTGCTATATGTTCTGCTTCATTGGTGAGGGAACAGCTCCCAAGAACACTTGTTAAATTTGTTGATGACTCCAGAAGTTCAGCTCTGCCTTTATGGGAGCTGCCTTATGGGAGTGAAATTCCCTGCCCCAAAAGTTCTTAAAAACCAGACAAACAGAGGGAGTGGCCTGGTTCATAAACCATGGTTTATCAGTCATGAAATCAGGACTAGCAAACTCTGGTTTAAGAACTCCCTCTAAATTAACGTATGAAACCAGGATCTAGCGCATATAACCCTTTTATATATTTATAAAGTTAGTTATGAAAGTATTTTTATATGGCCGTATCATAAAAGATTGCGGTGGAGTACATCATTGAAACATAAAACACCACTTAAAAAAAATACAGAGAATCGTCAAAATGGATGGTTAATAAAACAATTGAAAAGCTGCATTTGCCTGTGGGCATCAAAAGGTCTTCCATGAGATACCTGAAATGGTCAGTGATTCAGTTGGCTGTTATATTTACATCACAACTGGAAACATAATTGTTTAGATTTTCTGCAGACTGCCTCTGGTATGATGCTTTAATGTGTGATGTTCTGTTGTGTTTTTGTATATTTTGTTGGAAGCCACTCGAGTGGTGGCTGGGGCAACCCAGTCAGATGGGTGGGGTACAAAATACTAATAATAGTAATAGTAGTTATATTAGTAGTAATAATAATAATAGAAAATTCTGATTAGAAACCATGATAGCTTTGCTGAAAATGACGGATTTTTTTTGTGGGCTGGGATAATAATATCTGAACTAGTTTCCTGTATCAGATAAAGTTGTTTGTGCAGATGTTGGGTGAGGCACATTTGTACTCCATGTTTAGTATCCATCTGTGCTCATCTGCTGGAGGAGTGAGGCTGACAATCCAAAATCCTTCTTTTGCAACAAGATGCACATGGTGCTTTGAAGGTGTGGGGTTCCCTTGGAACAAATTGTTCTGGAACGTGCCAAGAAATTAAACTTGACTTGCTTCATTCTATTCAAAAAGCGATTACGGCTGTCCGGACGAATGTTGCCAACTTAAGTGATACAGCAATGTGGAAAATCAAGAGAGCTCGGTTTGCTCGGAATCGACAGAAGAGCGTGCGCTCTTTGAGAGACAGTGTGAAGGGCCCGGTGGAATCCAAGAGGGCGCTTTCTCTCCCAGAAACCCTCACAAGCAAAATCCGTTGAGTATTGTCTCTCCTTCATTCTCCTTTCTTAATTCAACTCTGTTACCAAATTGCTTCTAGGTGGGGACTGGTTTTCAAGCATGTCTGAATAGGTTTCTCTTTCAGATGGATGTAAACATTACTCCAGTAGGTATAAGACAGTAATTTTGACAAAAAGGAATACCGACTAATTAATTCTTTTAACTCTTGTTATTAGAACACTCTGTAGCATGTTCCTCAAAGTTTTGTTAAAAATATATGGCACATCATATGAAATATAATCTGCTACATTGGTTCCCAAACTCCCCTTCCCACACAGACCACTTGAAAGTTGCTGAGGTACTTAACAGACCACTTACTGATGTTCCTGCCTATTTGTAGCTATTGTAAGGTGCTTTGATTTTTTTCTTGTGTTTTTCTTGTTCCGTTTCATTTCTTATATAGTATGTTTTACTGTATTGCAGTTTGAACTCGATAGATATCAAATTGTAATGCGATGTAAAAATTAAAGAAGTAGTAAAAAAACAGTTAAAGATCAATATGAATATTTAATATGATGGTTGCGTCATCTCTTGTCTTCAACCACAAATCCACAGACACTTTGTGGACCACCTGAAGGAAGCTTGGACCACATTTTGGCAACTCATGATGTCCTAGATGTTTCTGACATGGGTGGCGCTGTGGGTTAAACCACAGAGCCTAGGACTTGCCGATCAGAAGGTTGGCGGTTCGAATCCCCACTAAGGGGTTAGCTCCCATTGCTAGGTCCCTGCTCCTGCCAACCTAGCAGTTCAAAAGCACATCAAAGTGCAAGTAGATAAATAGGTAGTGCTCTGGTGGGAAGGTAAATGGCATTTCCGTGTGCTGCTCTGGTTCGCCAGAAGCAGCTTAGTCATGCTGGCCACATGACCCGGAAGCTGTCTGCGGACAAACGCTGGCTCCTTCGGCCAATAAAGCGAGGTGAGCGCCGCAACCCCAGAGTTGGTCACGACTGGACCTAATGGTCAGGGGTCCCTTTACCCTTTACCTTTATTAAGCACATACATCATATAATCATAGAACTGAAGAGTTGGAAGGGACCACGAGGGCAATCTAGTCCAGCTCCCTGCAATGCAGGAATCTTTTGCCCAACATGGGATTCGAACCCACGAGAGTCTCATGCTCTGCTGACTGAGCTGGAACTCTTTAGGTTTTTTCAGTAATAGTTACATGTGCCCTGTCACTGAGTTATGGGTGTGGCTGCAGAGAGACTGTCTTTCGTCTAATATTAACAGGCCTATATTTTTATTTTTATTTAGCTAATAGGCTGATGAGGCATGAGCAATCTGCTCCAGCACTTGGTGGGACACCAGAACAAACTCAAGGTACATGCTGTGTTTGTGTACAGTACATGATTGGTTCCAAGACAAGAGAGGAACATTTATGCAAATATTCAGATATTTTGAGTGTGAGAAGGAGGTGTGGTTCAGTCCAGTCCTCACAATGATCATGTTTAGCATCTAGACAGTGATTTAGAAGAATAGACCCATAGGATTGTAGAGTTGGAAGGGACCCCATGGGTCTTCTAGTCCAACCCTCTGCAATGAAGTATTGTTCACTGGTAAATATATGGAAAGGATTGTGTCCTTTTTAAAAATGTGGTGTTAGAAATAAGAAATCAAATTCCACCCACCCCAGTGCCTACTTTGTTCTCCTTGTTGCAGTTTGGTAAATATAGTGCAGAGGAGTGCAGTAATTAAATAGTACAGTAAGGCAGGTGGTTGGAAGAAGAAATAGACTTAAGATTTGTTACTCCTGGCAGAAAAAGCCATTCCGAGTATAGCCTTTGCATTATGGAGGCACAAGCACATGCTAGCTCATTTGTGGACTAACAAACTTGGAGAAAAAGCAGGAAGGAAGCATGAGCCTCAATTTGCCCAGTATACCTGAAGGAGCGTCTCCACCCTCATTGTTCAGCCCACACACTGAGGTCCAGCTCTGAGGGCCTTCTGGTGGTTCCCTCACTGCAAGAAGTGAGGTTACAGGGAACCAGGCAGAGGGCCTTCTCGGTAGTGGCGCCCGCCCTGTGGGACGTCTCCCCATCAGATGTCAAGGAAGTACATAACTACAGTACCTTGGTTCTCGAATGCCCCAGAACTTGTATGTTTTGGCTCTCGAACAATCAAAAACTGGAAATGAGTGTTCTGGTTTTCAAACGTTTTTCGGAAGCCGAACATCCGGGCGGCTTCCGTGGCTTCTCCTGCAGCCAATCAGAAGCCGCGTCTTGGTTTTCAAACAGTTCTGGAAGTCCAACATTCCATTCGAGAACCAAGGTATGACTGTATCTGACTTTTAGAAAACATCTGAAGGCAACCCTGTATTGGGAAATTTTTTATGTCGAACGTTTTACAATTTTTATGTGCTGTAATCCGCCCACAGTGGCTGGGGAAACCCAGCCAGACGAGTGGGGTATAAAATATTTATTTATTTATTTCTGCCTGTCTATCATTGGTTATGGTAACTTATTGCAAGCATCGTTGCTTTACTCCCAAACCTCCATGCCTATAAACATCTCAGGAACATGCCAAGAGTCCTTCAGGAGGGATGTTTATTTTACATCTCCCTTGTCCCATCAGCCATCTATGCATTGCAATGTTTTCTTTTTCTGTGCTAATAGGGCAGCCTTCTCCAGAGAATGACAACACCATAAAGGACCTCCTCCCAGAGGATGCTGGCATTGACCATCAGACTGTCCACCAGCTCATCACAGTGTTGATGAAGTTCATGGCCAAAGACGAGAGCAGTGCAGAGTCGGACATCAGCAGCGCTAAAGCCTTCAACACGGTCAAGCGCCACCTGTATGTCTTAATGGGCTATGATCAGCAGGAAGGATGCTTCATGATCGCTCCTCAAAAAATGCGCATTTCAACATGCTTCAATGCTTTTATTGCGGGGATCGCTCAAGTAAGTCAGCTTTATATTCCGTGTCCGATTCCCTGCATTTTTTATTATTATTTTGGGGCAAGCCACTGGATTAGCTGTTCATGACTTCAGGGGCAGCTCCAGGTTTCTGTGGCCCCTGGGCAACACAGAATCAGTCAGCCCCTTCCTCCTCTGATAAGGCAAGTAATAAAGGCTGTTGAAAAAAGATGGTACTGGTGTTTTGGAGGGGTGTTATAACCACATCAAATGAAGCCTACTTCATATCTCAGCTCCCAAGCTACCAAGGCAATGCTCTGAACCTTGCCTGGAAAATATGTTAAGCCTGGAAGACTGATCCACAGAAAACCATGGAAATTTTGGCACTGATTTTCCTATGCCCTGTTGCCAGTAACCTGTTTGCGATAATGCAACAACCAATTTGCAAGCAAACCCCCTGTCTGGAAGCACCATAGGTCTTATAAAGGATGACGGTGTTCATTTCACAAAGCAGAATTTGCAAGAGAGAGACAAGAATGTGGTTGGAGACAGGGTGGAGTTCAATGTAGTGTTCAGGAGATGGTTCCATCAGCGCAGGAGTTTCTGCCTGCCAGATGGAACAAGCTCCCTTCTCCTCTTGCATATAGTTCTGGAGCAGATCTGGGGGAGCAGGGAGATGGGGGGGGGAAAGCCCCATTGCACTTGTGAGTGTTCTTGCACTGGTTTCCACTAGCAGAATGAATCCTGCCTTCTATCAGCCTCTTGAATTGTCAGTTCAACTTTTCAATTCCTTCTTCAGAGAAACCTGGTTTCTAAAAGATGTTCCTTTCATTCATGTGGATATTGCTGCTGTTTTCAAAGGGGACAGAGATGCCTTATAAACCTGAATATCATTTGGATGCTGGTCCACCAGAGGGTGGTGTTGGACAGGTTTTTGTGAAAGAGACTGTAGCTGTGACCTGCCTGGATATCTCTTGTCAAGGCTGGGCAGTATTAGGTCCTAGCAGGGATGGAATGTTAACCATTAAGCAAAGGAACATCACAAAGCAAGTGGGCTAGAGCAAGGGTCAGCAACCTAAGGCCCATGGGCCAGTAGCAGCCCACAAGACTTGTCTAACTGGCCCATGGCAACCCCTGCTGCCGCCCCCGCTCTTAACCGGCGTGGGGACCGACTTCCAGGTTGATGGCACCTTTGCAGACGGGTGCTCCTCTGCCCTGATGTGCGCCAGAAATAGCGTGTGCGCATGCGTGCAGGATGGAGAAGCATCCATGCGCATGCGCATATGCTATTTCCAGCGCACTTCCGGATCAGAGGAGCACTGGTAATAGCGTGTGCGCATGCGCACAGGTGCTCCTCTGAGTCGAAAGAGCGCGCGTGTGTGCACACTCCAGCCCATCCTCCGACGGATGGAGCATCGACCGGCCCATCCTTCGATAAGGTTGCCGACCTCTGGGCTAGAGCATAATATGGGCAAAAGTGTCCCAATATAGATAACACACCCATGCTGCTCCCTGCATTGGTTTTCTATAAAATGCCTTATGGTTGAGATGGTGATTGCTGTTAGTAAGAGGGCCTAAGAAGAGTCCTGATGTCAGCATCCCATGGCCCACACAATGGCCAGTCAGGTGCCTGTGGTAAATCCACAAGCAGGACGTGAAGGCAACATCCCTCTCCCACTGCTGTCCCCCAAAACTGAGTATTCAGAGGCAAGCTGCTGCTAATCCCAGAAGTAGCTAAAAGCCATCATAAGAAGAGCCTGCTGGACCAGGCCAATGGACCAGAACCTAGTTCAGCATCCTGTTCTCAGCACGGGCACCCTGATGCCTGTGGGAAATCCTCAAGCATGGGTGCAACAACACTCTGCTTACCTGCGATACCCGGAAACTGATATTCAAAGGCATAACACCTCTGGAAGCAGAGGAAGAACATAGCTAGCTTGGCTGGTAGTCATTGTCGACATGCAGAGGGGCTGGGAGGCCAGCTGGCAAGCCCAGCTTGGACGTCTCCTTCCATCGGCCCATGCTCCGACGTAAATCACCGACCCAAACTTCAAAAGCCAGGGCACGCAATTAGCAGAGTGTACTGCACACACAGAAGTAGGCGTGAGGCGTAAGTCATGCTACAGCTACAGGTTTATTAAACATAAATCAGAACAAAGGAACATGTTGTCTCTCTCTCATGTCATCTCGGAGAGAACAGCAAAAGCAAAAGCTATACACAAACGGAAGTTCCCAGCAAGCTGTGCTGGAATGTAAACAGACATGTGACATGCAACAATCTCATGCTTGTTCCTTAATGTGGAATGGAATTCTCACAAGTCATTGATAGCCCTCTCCTCCATAAACTTGCCTAAACCTCTTTTAAAGCCATCCAAGCTGGTGGCCATCACTGCCTCCTCTGGGAGCGAGTTCCAGAGTTTAACTATGCATTGCATGAAGAAATCATTTTTTTTATCTGTCCCAATTCTTCCAGCATTTGGCTTCATTGCATGTGCATGAGTTCTGGTGTTGTGAGAGAAAGGAGAAAATATTATTTTTGTGTGTTCCCCTTTCTCCATGTTCCTCCTTAGAGCTCTTGTTTCATTCTTCCTTCCACTTGCTTCTTTTCTCTCCCATGTGACTCCAGAGTGTATATGGAGCAAGAACTTTCCCTGTACTTTAATTCTGTAAAAGTGCCACGTGTGTATTGATGGTCTTTTACAGTTAATGGCTGCACTTGGAATAGCTCTCCTGCCAGGCACATACACCATGTGTGCGTTTGGGGACCCATCACTACACATTTACAGGCACATAGATTCAGACCGTGAAAGGACACTTGCCAATCATAGCGAGCGCTGATTCATATTTTGTCCAGGCGAGCTAAGCAACGAGCTTTGAGGGGGGAAATTGCCTGCAGCAAACTATGAAGTGACAAGTATCAAAGTGACAGTGTCACGGAAGATGACTCCCCATTCTGACACCATGCAAGAGGCTAAGAAAAACGGCAGCTTGTCTCTCTGGACATTTTCCAGGTGATCACGAGAACGCAGCTTTGAATTTCCATTAACACTCAGCCCCGCCAATTAAAACTGGCTCCTCCTGATCAATGAACACACAACCCATTGTCAGGAGCTCGTCCTACACTCGAGTAGGACCCTGGCAGAGACACATGCCTGACTGGCATGTTCCCTCCCTCCTTGTCGATTGTTCGGGAGCTTCAAAAGCTTTCTTCAGCCCAAACATCACAGCAACTGATGCCAATCAATATTGGCACGCTTAGGGATCCGCAGAGTTTGCACAGTTCACATGACAGACCCAGCAACTTAGCATTTTGGCTAATTTACTTTATTTGCATATAAACATACACGGAGCACTGCAACATGGCTCCGTCACTCCCCACTCTGTGGAGTCAAAACATGTGCCATCATGTGATAGGCAACAATCCTATGACTGCAGTCATGGAGCAGGAATTCTAACATCCATTCCTAATTAGAATTGCTTTCCATGGGCCTATCTTTCTGGTTAGTGTGCACAGGGTTGCTGAAAGCTGGGCAAGAATGGGGCGAGTCAAATATTGTTGGACTATAATTCTCATCATCCATTGGCATTGACTATGTTACCTGGGGCTCATAGGAGCTGGAGTCTAATGGCATCTGGTGGGCCACAAGATTCCCATACCTAGCCTAAAGCTTGTGTTGGCTGCTCTACTATGGGGTGGGCAGGGAACCTTTTTTCAGCTTGTGGCAGATGAAGCCAGAGGCAAAAGTGGGCAGAGTGGTGACTGCAAATCTTCCTTTTATGCAGGAGGCTGCTTTCTACACACACTCACAAGCAAGAGTCATGAGCAGAGTTCAAGGACCCATTCTAGCTAAGTCAAAACACTCAAGGAGGGTGTGAAGCAAGGCTGGTGAGGGGTGTGGCCTGGGGCAGGGGCAGGGGCATAGCATGGGTTAGGGGGTTGCCGGGGTGGTTGTCCTGGGTGCCAGCCCTGCAGCACTTTGCAAGGCTGGGATCTGATCAGTACCCAGCCTCGCAAAGCAGCTTGGGGAGGGTGGCATGAGAAAGATGCCTTGGATCCCAGGTTTGCTCTCGAGGGGCTGAGATCAAAGGGCGCAAGGCGTCCTTCTCATGCCAAGCCACTTCGCAAGGCTGGTATCTGATCAGCCATTTTGCGAGGCTGGGCTTGTTCCAGCCTCTCAAAGCAGCTCGGAGCTGGTGTTGCGTTGGCTGTGCGGACTGTGCTGACACATGGTGGGCTTCATTCACCTTCCGTGCCCCACTCCCTGCTAGCATGT
Organism: Podarcis filfolensis; assembly: GCF_964270895.1. Taxonomy (NCBI): domain Eukaryota; kingdom Metazoa; phylum Chordata; class Lepidosauria; order Squamata; family Lacertidae; genus Podarcis; species Podarcis filfolensis. The sequence goes on from NC_139604.1 coordinate 114,696,721, forward strand.
GTGCCCCAGGCACCATAAATACATGCTCCGCCACTGGCGTGGGGAGAAGGGGCGTGCCCTGGGAAGAGGCCAAGGGTGAGGAAGAGAGGCCTGGATAGGGTTGCATTTGGACCCTGGTTCTGAGGCCTGCTGATCTACCAATTTAAAGCTTGCAGTCATTTTCTTGAATCATTGCCAGTGTTTTTCTTCTTCTTCTTCCTGATGCCTTTGTTGCTATTATTTTCTAAAAAATGTAATTTTAGTAAACGCTCTAAATTCTAAATTGTGTGTTCATTTCTAGGTGATGGACTATAATATTAACCTGGGGAAACACCTCCTCCCTTTAGTGGCTCAGGTGCTGAAGTACTGCTCATGCCCTCAGCTCAGGCATTACTTCCAGCAGCCGCCCCGCTGCTCCCTCTGGTCCCTGAAGCCCCACATTCGGCAGATGTGGCTGAAGGCGCTGCTTGTCATCCTGTATAAGGTAAATGCTTCTGTGTTGCTTGCCTGAGTCTTTCCTACAGCAACCGGCATGGATCCTGGGTAAGTATAGTGGTAAAAGACAAAGGCGCAATCGAGAGCATGGCTGATACCTGCAGCCCTGTCCTGTGTGGTTTATTTAGTTTGGAATTGTTTTCCATGGGGCTCTCAAATGATGAAAGAAGCATCACTAGTGAACAGCTTCCTAAATGTTTTGAGGCAGTGTAGAAAGATTTAAAATAAGAAGTAAGTAAACATCATTGCAGGTGCTTTTGTGAGATGACAGACAGGGTTATATGCATAGAAAAACCCCCACTACATTTAAAGCATTCTTATTTGTTTCCTATCCCTGTAGTTCACCCTGTAGTGTCTATTACTATAATCCCTTAATATTCAACTGCATTGATGACAATTGAGCAACATTCACCGATTTCCATCCACTTGTAGAACTGAAATCTGCTTGTGCAACAGGACTTCTGGTGTTTCTTTCCCCCTGCTCTCCAGCCCCCTAGGTAAAGGTAAAGGGACCCTGACCTTTAGGTCCAGTCGTGACCGACTCTGGGGTTGCGGCGCTCATCTTGCTTTATTGGCCGAGGGAGCCGGTGTACAGCTTCCGGGTCATGTGGCCAGCATGACTAAGCTGCTTCTGGCGAACCAGAGCAGCGCACGGAAACGCCGTTTACCTTCCTGCCGGAGCGGTACCTATTTATCTACTTGCACTTTGACGTGCTTTCGAACTGCTAGGTTGGCAGGAGCAGGGACCGAGCAACGGGAGCTCACCCTGTCGTGGGGATTCGAACCGCCGACCTTCTGATCGGCAAGTCCTAGGCTCTGTGGTTTAACCCACAGCGCCACCCGCGTCCCAATCTCCAGCCCCCTACATGCCCCCAAATCGCCAACGCCCCTTGGAAGCTGCAGGGGGAGGAGAGGAAGGAAAAGCCCCCTTGCATGAATGGACACTTGCTTCTGCTATGTTGGATCTTATCAATTAAACGTCACAAGAACCATAAGGCTTTACTCATGGAAATATTGCTGCTCTGCAGGCTGTGGAGTGAGAGTGTAGAAGCCTGTGGATGAAACGGTGCAGAAAATAAAAGCAATACATGACTAGCTTGGTGGTGTTACAAATACCACTGGCAGTCAAGGGGACCTGTAAACCAGATGGGAGGTGAGCAGTATACTTGATAAAATAACTAAAGCGAACCAGACTTTGGGTGAGTCATGTCATTTAATAAGGGCAATTTTATATTGCCAAATAAAGCTAATTTAATTGCTTGTATTTATATATTTTTACAAGATAACTAATGTTTTGGGAAGAGGATCATTTTTAGCTGCTAGCCATGATAGATTCCCCCTCTCTAAGTTGGTTTTGATAAAGCTATGAAGTGAGATATATTCTGCAGATCTCAACAGCTCTGAAATGCATTCTTACATTCAGCTTCACAAGGAAATTTGTATTTCTAGTCTGTTCAGTGGCTGGTTTTTGGCTACAATATGAGAGTATTCCACACATGATTTTGTGTGCTGTTGTTGTAATATATTGCGCTGGCCCTTCTGTTAACTATATCACACACCTCCTTTAATGTTTATAGGTTGCCGTTGACTTTATCTATCATTTTCGTCCTTGGTTTTCTTCTGTTTCAAAACTTTCTCCTCTGCACATTGCACATATCCTTGCATATTGTGTTGTTTAGGTCAGTGGTGTTTTCAATACAAAAAAACAACCTTTTCCATTTTTCTTGTTGTTGGACAGTATCCTTACAGAGATTGTGAGATCAGCAAAATCATGTTGCATCTCATTCATATAACCGTCAACACTCTAAATGCACAGTACCACAGCTGCAAGCCTCACGCCTCAGCAGGCCCTATGTACAGCGACAACAGCAACATAAGCCGCTACAGTGAGAAGGAAAAAGGTATTATATAATATTAAAATGTGAATGTGAAGCTGAGGAAGCTCTGGGTGGCATGGATTAAGGAAGAATTTTTCTGGCATGTTTAGCCTAGATTGAGAGGCCAGCTGTCCATGGACAGAGTTGGGTCAGCTGAAGGAGGATTTCCTGGCCCTCAAATGCCCTACCAAATTTTAACCATGTGGCTCATGGTTTCAGTTGTAAGGAAACACGCTTTTCCCCCAGCTGGAACTCAATTCCAGCACCTCTCAGGTAGGCGCCATTGCCATTTGTAAGAGAGCAAGAGAGGTGTTCCTGGTGCGTTCCGGCACCTTTCCCTAGAAAAATAGCACTGCTCTTATTTAATACAAATTCCCTGCTGTCCTTCAGGTGTCATACAATAAAAGCATCAGAAAGCCCCTTTCTCACATTCAGCTGAACAGGGTGGAGGAGTGACTACCTGTGTCCATTATAATATCTACGGAGAGCTCCCTTATGGGAAAATCTTACTCTTAAAGTAAAGGGCTCACAATCATGTGAAGAGAGCCTTCTGTAACTGTGTTTTTCTAATTTCTTGCACACAAGGCTTTCAAGTCCACATAGGAAAGGAATTAGATCATTGTTTTTTTTTAAAATAAAAGACAAGGGTTGCCTAAGCTTAATGTTGCTTCCTTGGTTCACAAGCTCCATTTCTCTTTCTTGCTAGCAACTTTTAACCAAAAGTATAAAAACAGCATTTAAAGAGAAAGCACTAATGCATAACATTTCTGAACTACATGAGATAGAGAACCAATGATATTTCTATGATTCTTTACCCTCTTTCAGAAGCGCTTATGGATATGCATAAAGGGAAATGAGATGTTCGTTATAAAGTCCATAAGGAACTCCTGCATATATAAAGAATATCTGTGGGGTTTTCAATCTAATTTACAGGAGGAATGCTTAAGGAGGATTAGAATTTCAAGCAAGATAAATGACATATGTAGCATTTCAAAGTATGAAACTGAATTAAGCTATGGTTTACGACTTAGGTGGGTTTCAACTAAGTTTTCCTATGAGTAGACCCATTGAAATCAAGAAACCTAACTTAGGCTGCATTCCTGAGGCAATTTATTCTATTTTTATTACTTTTCTCTAACTGTTAAGTTCCACACTAAGCTTTCACACAATGCAAAAGCCACTTCTGGAACTATAGTGAAACACAGTGCAAACTGAGTGCTCATTTCTATGTTGTTTGCTTCCAGAAAAAAAATCTGTTTGCAAGCAATATGGAACCGAGGGCTAACTTGTGCTGTATTCCACTATAGCTCTACCATATTCTGCTATAGTTCTGGAAGTGGCTTTTACATTGTGTGAAAGTTCAAATATAATGTGGAAATTAACAGTTTGGGATATATCGTGAAAATGGAATAAACTGCCATGTGAATGCAGCCTTTAGGCATGTTCATTAATTTTAGTGGATTTACTCCGAGTAAAACTTGGCCGAATGCCACTCTTTATTTTACAAGCTGCAATGTGACATTTAATGCAGCAATTAATTTACATTATTTCCTGAAGAGATTTGGAAAGTCGAAACTTCTTTTTTTAAAAAAAGGGGGGGAAAGAACCGGAATTAAGCTTGATACCTCAAGCAGATCTGGTGTCACTTTTAATAAAATCTAAAGGAGACTTGCCTCAGAGGCTCTCCTAGGAGGACAAAATGGAAAAAGAGTAAAAATAGACGATGGCCTGCAGCAGTACCTTTTCTTACATGGTCTGCATGCTTGCTTCACAATTCTTGTCTTTAAGGAAGGAAAAATAAAAGAACATCTGTCACTAACTGAATTCACACATTCAGGACACGCCATGGCCCTTTTCTAGGCTTAGGTGTTATGCTATCTGAATTTAATGGAACCTTGGTCAACAGGTTTTTTAAAAACAACAACAACATGATTTTAGAGTGAGGAATGTGTTGCTCTCCAGATGTTGTTAGTTCTCATCATCCCCAGTCAGCATGGACAATGGTCAGGGAAGATGGGAGTAAGATCACCAACATCTGGAGGGCCATAAGTTATTCTTTTCTGCTGTAGACCTTTAGTAGTTTGGAAGGGGGTGGGGGAAGCTGGCTGCAACAGATATTGGCATCTGAACTGAGTGAAACACCCACCAGTTCTTCTGTTCTAGCTTCAGAGGGCAGTGGTGCTTGCTTGCATCTTTCCCACCTGAGTTTGCTGGAACAGGGGTTCGATGAAGCTCCTTTTTACTGTGTTAGAACATCCATCCATTTAGTCCAGTGCTGTCTACTTTGGCTGGCAGCTGCTTGGGTCACTCTGCACTGTACCGTGGCTAGAAACTGTGACACTGTCCAGAATGCAAGTGGCTACCCAGCTTGCTTGGACAGTGGTACAAAAACGGAAATATTTGTTAGTTTCAGGTATTGGTATCCAAGAAGGCCTTTATATCAAAGGGAAGCGGTAGTCCTCTTGGTACCAGGACCTTGACCTTGAAATGGAATTTCAGAGTTTTTCTCAAACTTCCACCAAAGGATAGGCCAGTTCCTATAAAGGAAACCAAAACTTGTTGTTTCGGGATGTTATACAACAGAGAGTTGGCACTTCTGACTATGCTAACTCCAACAGCTTTCTTAATGACCACTAGGGATCTCTCCTTCCCAAACTGCTCTAGGAAGCAGATGGTCCTCCAATCACATATTAATTCTCAACTCACCGTAGTGTTGGCATACTTGCTGCGTGCTCAGTGAAATACTGTTGTGATAGAACTTACGTTGTTTGCCATTATTTGACCTTTATTTTCAAAACAAACTGAAGTAGAAGATCAGTGCATGCTTTTGCTGAGAAGTTTTGATCGCCAAACCATTTCATGTGCCATATGTTGCCTTTTCCCATGGAATTAATGCTTGTATTTCTCTCTCCAGCGGAGGAAGACAGCGTCTTTGATGAGTCTGACATTCATGATACACCCACTGGAAACGGCAATAAAGAGTCTCAAACTTTCTTTGCCAGGCTGAAAAGAATTGGGGGCAGCAAAATGGTGAAATACCAGCCAGTTGAGATGAATGCTCAGAGAAGTATGTCATAAAAAAAGAGAGTCACTAATTTTATTTTATTTTTTCCAAAAAAATTAATTAAATTTTCCAAATTTATAACAAACATAAACAAAAAACATCGAAAAATCCCAAGCAAACAAACAAACATATATCCTAACTGTAAAAATTCCACTTTTGTTATCATTGTTGGGTGACTTCCTCGAATCCCCCTGGCTGAGTTTCCATATAAATCATTGTAGCAGTTTTCCAAAACTAGTTTCCCATAAAATTTACTTGATCCATTAACCTCTTTCTTTCTTATCATTTTAACTTTTATCCATAGGATTCTACAACATCACATATTTAAATCCTAGGCCAATCTGATACTCGCAAGTAATTCTATTTAATTTATCTTAACATATTTAACTAAATAATCTTTGAATTTCTTCCATTCCTCTTGATACTCCTCCTCCTTCTGGTCGCGGACTCTTCTGGTCATGTCAGCTAGCTCTGAAAAATCCATCATCTTCATCTGCCATTCCTACCCTGTTGGTACTTCTTGTGATTTCCAATTTTTGGCCAGCAAAATTCTAGCTGCAGTTGTGGCATACAGAAACAATCTGACATCTTTCTTGGGCAATTCCAAACCTATTATTCCAAGTAGAAAGGCTTCTGGTTTCTTAATAAATGTATATTTCAGCATTTTTTTCAATTCATTATAAATCTTTTCCCAGAAGTCTTTCACTTTGGGACATGTCCACCACATATGGTAAAAGGTACCTTCTTTTTCTTTACATTTCCAACATAGTTTATCACTCTTGTTGTAGATCTTTGCTAGTTTTAATGGGGTTAAGTACCATCTATACATCATTTTCAGAGAATGACTAATTTTAAATGTAACCGAACATCTTTTATGCTATACGTTTTTCTTTTTTATACCTTTTAAAAATGGTGTTAACCAAACTGACATGTTTATCAGACACAGCATTGTATGCAACATGATGAGCACAAAGAAGGATTGTGGAGCTCTGAAAATTGATCACGAGGAGTCCAAGGAAGCATGGGGAAATGTGTACCATCGAATCATAGAGTGGTTTTGTAGTTTGATGCAGGAAAGCCAGAGATTGAGATAGGAAATCCCCAACAGGTAGCTCTCCAATCTCTGCTTGAAGATCTCCAATGATGATGAGCTGGTCTAGGGAATTGGCTCTATTGTTAAACTGAGCCTCCACTGTTAAACTTTTGCAACTCATTAGATCTTGTCCAGCCCTTCTGGGCAACAAAGATCCATTCTTTGGCCAGAGGTGAGAAACCAGGATAGTCTTGGCTCTGGAAACACAGTTGAGGAACGGCTGGAAGTGGTGGGTATTTTTTTTAGCTAGGAGAAGGGAGCATTAGAAGAACCTGGCTGCTGGAGCAGGTCAGAGCCCCACTAGTCCAGCATCCCATTTTCACAGTGGCCAACCAGTGAAACCAGTGCTTATGGGGAGCTTGGAAGCAGGACCTCAGTGCATCAGCATTCTCTCCCCTTGTGATTCCAGCAATTCAGAGACATACTGCCTGCAACAGTGGAGGTAGAACATGGCTAGTGGGACCCATTTTGCATGCCTCTAAATTAATTTTGAAATCAACACTAGGATTTGCATCTAAAATGTGATAGTGCCTAATGATGGAATGCAAGGGGGGAATGGTGGAAATGCCAGTGACTTGCATGGTACTAGCTCTTTCCCCCTGTTTCAACAGGTGAAATAGAACTTGCTGAATATAGAGAAACAGGAGTATTGCAAGACAACATTCTGCGCTGTGTGAGAGAAGAAAGCATTCAGAAGAAGAAACTGCGCTCACTAAAACAAAAATCGCTTGACATAGGAAATGCAGACTCCCTCTTGTTTACATTGGATGAACACCGCCGGAAGTCGTGCATAGACCACTGCGACTTAGAGAAGCCTCCCCCCACTTCCACAGCACTGAGGCAGAACGAATACGGGCGGCCGCGGCAAAATTCCTCCACCAAGGCGGAAGATGGAGACGGAGGAGAGAAGGAGAACCCACCTGCCGTCCCAGAAAGAACCCTAGCAAGGCGGAGGCCTATCATACCAGAAGTCAGGTTAAACTGCATGGAGCCATACGAAGTGAAAGTGGATTCCCCAGCCAAATGCTCTCCTCCAAAGGAGGACTTGGACCTTATAGACCTCTCCTCTGATTCAACTTCAGGACCTGAAAAGCAGTCGGTGGTCTCCAATTCAGACAGCGACTCATTGGTCTTTGAACCTCTCCCTCCTCTCAGGATAGTGGAAAGCGATGAGGAAGATGCTGACCTCCCAAGCCAGCGGAATGACAGCATCTCTGGCAAGATGGCTCCCTCATCTCCATCAAGTCCCACCGGCCTCTCTGCGCTCAGCCTCAGCACGACCCCTCTTGTGCAGTTCAGCATTGACGATTGCTCCAAAGATGTGCTCCCTTCTGCATCAAGCCATATCGTTTCATTCGCAGAGGAGGAAGCCACCTCCATTCCTCTGGAAGGTCAGAAAGAAGTTGATCAGCTAGCTAAGCCAGAAGAAGTCCACGAGGCACCCCCCGGCAGCCCCCTCACGCTGAAGCAGAAACGAGATATGCTGCAGAAGTCCTTTGCTCTTCCAGAGATGTCCATTGACGATAACTTTGATTTATGCATAGAGGAGATTAAGCCGATCGGGCCCTTTCCCAGTTCAAGTGGGAAAAGCGTCTTCATCAAGGCTCCTGAGGACTCTGAGGTCCAAACGGAAAGCGATAAGCCGGACGCCGGTGCAGAATCTGATACAGAGCAAAGCACAGAACAGAAGCAGGAGGAGGAAGCCGAAGAGTCGGAATTTAAGATCCAGATTGTTCCAAGGCAGAGGAAGCAGAGGAAGATTGCAGTGAGCGCCATTCAGAGAGAGTACCTTGATATTTCCTTCAACATCTTAGACAAGCTGGGGGAGCAGAAAGAGTCAGGTAAGCAGAAGCTGTGGGTCAACCCACCTGAAAAATAAATGTTCTCTTCCTGCTACTGTGCTAGAGGAAAGAGAGAATTTCTTACTTTGCTCTTCCCAGTGGTAATGGGGTGAATTTGCAATTGGGGGAATTTGAAGTAAGAGCTCCCCCACTATGAAAGGCTTCGTCTCGGTTTGAGCCAGGCTCAGACCCCCTCAAATCTGAGTATAGCTCACAATGGGCTTTGTCCATTTCCCTCACCTCTTTCCTAAGGATTCCCCCTTAATTTGAGAAGGAGAAGGTGATAACTGGCAGGAGAGGTGGAGGCTCATGACACACATGCACATGTGCACATGCAAACACAGAAATAAAAGTTTCAGCACCCTGTCCTAGTTTCCCTAGGTTCTGTCACCATTGAGAATCAAGCCAGCACCACTCTGAGTAGCGTTGCCTGTTCCTCTGCAGAGTCATACCCTCAGTTACACTAGCAGGAGGGTCCCTCTAGCATGTCGGAATCTGTGTTTGACCGAGCTGATAAAGCTCATCTTCCTCTGGCCGAGTCCTTCGGAATCGCCTCCGACGTGATTAACGACCTGAGCCTTTGATGACGCCTCAGGCACATTCCCATCCAGCAGAGAATCAAAGCAGCATTCGGAAGTGATGAGATTTATGGCTACATTGCAAAGAGCTTTATTGCTAAGCTACGCAGACAGAAAAGACATCCTCTCTCTGTGAAAGGCAGAGAGCAACTGAAACAAACAAAGGAACAGGAAACCAGTAATGTCACATCCGTCTCCCGTGAGACTTCCAACAGCCTGGACTGTCTCTGGAATGTAAACAGAGTCTTGTGACTCTAAGCAGCTGCATAGTGGCACAAACAGAAACTAACATAGCACAGCATTCCCCAAGGTGGGCGATACCGCCCCCCTGGGGGGGGGGCGCTGGGACAATCCGTGGTGGGGGGTGGTAGTAGCCTTGGGTGCAATTGGGGTGGCGGCGTTGAATAAAAATAAGGGGGTGGTGGAAGCATAAAGGAATCAGAGAAGAGAAGAAAAAATATGAAGAAAAAATATTTGTACATGTTCCATCTGTTGTGTAATGACACTTACCACCAGGCGGTAGGCCAAATAAGTTTGGGAACCTCTGCTCCGCCATAATGGGCTTTCCCCTTTCTCGTCCCGCCTCATGTGCCTCCATGCATTCCAAAACAGCTCTGTGGAGTTGGGAGAACTTCCAGGTCAGCACGTGCAGGGAGAGGCGATAGTTCTGTCTGGCGAGCAGAAAAGAGGGTGAGAATTCTGGAGCTGGGGTGCCACTTTAGAGAAGACCCTGTTCTGTTTTCCGACCAATTAGATCTCTACTACCGCAATGGCCTCCCCGCTGTATTTCAGCTCATGGGCATACTGTAATATTGGGAGAGGCATCTTGAAACAGGGTTTTGTATATTTCTGAGTTCCCCAAAGAGGCACAATTTGCACCCTTCTATTACGCCCCTTTTAGGATCTCTGCCAATGAAGGGGTGGGAGGTAGGTCCTTGTGCAGAAGCTTCCGTGAGTCGGCTGCATTTACCGTCCTCCTAGAAGTGAATGCCAGGTGCTCACATAAAGTAAAAGCCAAACACTTCAGGATGTTTTCCTTATGCACAAATCTCATTTCAAAGTCATTTGTAATAAGCAGGAGCCTTTCTTCTGTCAAAGTGTCTCGTTTATTCCAAACCATCACTTGTAGAGCCAAGTGGTGTATTGGGGTGAAGTGGGGGAGGGGAATTAGACTGTGAAAGGGCGGTTGATGAACAAGCGTTCCCTGGGGTTTTGGGTTTTTTTTTGGAAGGCCAAAAAGAGAATCTGAGCTTCAAGCGCTGTTTCTCTTTGCAGATGCTTCAGCTAAAGTCCTTTCAACCCTCGAAATGCCAAGGGAATCATCATCTGCGCCGACACTTGAAGCAGGTGTACCAGAGATGAGTAGCCATTCTTCCATGTCAAGTAAGTTTTCCCCTGGCTTTGAGGAGAGGAACTCTGTTACGGCACTTGAGGGCTTCTTAGGACGGTTTTGCCATCTGGCGCATCACCTTCCTCCGCTAATTTACATTTGACTGGTCCTTTATGTGCCTTGTGCGCAGGCCGATTAATTGACTCCGTGAGAATGGGAGTGGCTTTGGCAGTCTGTAAGATCAAGGCATACTAGGAGGGAATGGATAAATCAGTTTCTTTCATCCTCCTGTTTTTCCAATAATAAGTTCTCCATATTTCCACATTGGTTAGCTTTTTCTTTTATGAAGTGCTCATGAAAATTCATCAACATACACATATATTTTCTTGCAAGCATTTCCACCTAATGCATTGTGTATGCTGTTTATGGCATGGTGTGTAGCAATCAGGGACTGCCAAACTCCTATACAAGGTATCTGGCAAGTTCATTCCATATGAAGTGATCCAACTTTTTTTACTTTTTGTCATCCAATTTTCTTAATATTTTGTACACTAAGTTTAATTCTAACATTTTATTTTTTTATCTCATCCCGTTTGTGAGTTATGAGGGTTTGAAATTTCAAAAAAAATATATGTCAATTTTGGCCTTACACAAAAACATGAAAAGCTCAGTGTTTGGTGTAAAGTATAAATAATGGAAAAATAAATGTTTTCAGACCCATTTCATGTGCAAGGTTTTTTCTCCATGATTTTGTTTGATATTCATTTTGTTGTAATGTTCATGAAATGAAGTACTAACAAGAATTCTTTCAAAATATTTATTCTATCATGCAATAGCAAGCTATCACTTCAAACACCTTTTTAAAAGAAGAGCCTGACTAGCTTTTCAGATACAACTTTCTAAATACATGCCTGAAGTAGCTGATATTACAGTTTGAAGTCTTGTTTATTCTGTTATATTTTACTCCAAGAAGACCCATTTATCCTAAATAGAAGCCAATAAGGCATTTAAAGTAAGTCCATCATGTGACATATCATATTAAAGCCCATGAGGTTCTGAAGAGATTGGTGTTTTTAGTTTTGATACATCTCAATTATGGGCTGAGCTTTTAAGGTTTTAGTGTTTTGGCAAGGCCAAAATTTTCAATTTTTAAAAATTGCAAACCCTCATAATTCACAAACAGGATGGGATAAAAAAAATAAAATTTTAGATATAAACTTAGTTTTGATCATTCAACAAGTGTACAAAATATTAAGAAAATTGGATGATAAAAAGTAAAAAAGTTGGATCACTTGATATGGAATGATCCGAACACTCAGCTGATTGTCGGGCATTGCAAATGCCCCATGCATGTTTCTTCGCAAGCGCTGACGATTAGCTGTGCAGGGGAAGATTGGTCACCTAACATCATTGTGACATCAGGTGATTGACAGCTGGGCACACCTGTCAAACGCAGCCCTCAGGGGTGGGATGGGAGAAATAAGGATCTGGTGGGATCCAGTTTCCCTCTCTTGTCATAACTGAGGCAATTTTGATCTGGTTTATTGGTTTACTTTTTTACGTTTTAAAGTAGGCTTGTAAATTTTTCTTGATTTTACTGCTTTATCTTTTGTAAACCGCTTTGAGGTTCTTTACAGCTAAGCAATGAATAAATGTCATGAAATAAATAAATAACTGTTCCAAGTTTTCTGGGCCACTTTAAAATGGCTCCACGGTGGAAAGAGAATGCCAGATTAATTTTATAAAGCTATTGATAGCATGCACATGCATAAAATATTATGTGAGGAAACTCATATAGTCAGAAACATGGATATTGTGCTGTATTGGCCCAGCTGCACCTCAAATATTAGAGAATCCTTTCATTCAGCCCCCCCCCATTATAAAAATAACCACTCTAGTTTTAATAGTCAGAGCTGTCCTTGAGACATCAGATAAGTAACTCTCAGAAACCGAAATCAGTGTTCTGATAATGAATAATATGCCTGAGAGAAGCTTTAATTTCCATTATAAAAGCAAAGGAGCAATTTCAAAACAGCCAATTTCCTATGTTTTCAACTCTCATCTGCGCCCCAAGCAATAATGTCTGCTCTGAAATTTTAATTGCTGTTCTTTCATTGGGAAATTCAGTGTTTGATAAACTGATAAGGCTTTCATTTCAAACCATTGCACTGGAGATGATGGAAGTTATGTTGTTCCCAACTGGATGTGAAAGACTTCTTTCTGCAGGACGCTTCCCTTTTAAAAGCACAGAATCCTATTATATCAAATCCTGTTATATCAAATGGAACCAGAATTTGCATCAATTCCAGCAGGTCAGACAGGATGTTGTCTGGGGTATTGAAAGAATTGAAATGTACACAAGAGCATCCGAGGGCAACACTCTGCACTGAAATACTTTTGAAATGGGTTCAGTCTGACATTCACCAGCAGGTGACATGGACCGGTACTAATGCTTGCTTTGGATCCAAAAACCAGATCCTTCCAAACAAAACCACACAGTCTCTTCAAATTTTATTTTCCTTAGGGCTTTGCATTGGCTCCTGGTAAATCCTAGATTCCAAACCCAGTCAGGCTGATTTGGTTTGACCTGGGATTCATCAAGGCTGCAGCTACACAACTATAAAAAATGCTCTGGGAAAAAAACACGTGTTTTAAAGCTCACAATGGGAAATTTCATAGAGTTCCTATTTCAGCTCTACAGCGCCATATGGTGTCACAGCGTTATAACACATTTATAACGTTTTATTTTCACTAATGTAGCTGAGTCCCCAGAGTGAGTTGAGGCAGCCATGGGCCAGATTTTGGAACATGTTCACAGTTTCTTACGTTCTTCTGTTTTTTTTTTAATTTTTTTAAAATATGTTCTACTGGATCAGACCAAAAACGTATCTAGCTTCTTGTTTTCACATCACAGCAGCCAACCTGATTCCTATGGGAAATCAGAAGGAGAGCATGAGTGCGGTAGCACTCTTCTACCCAAGATCCTCAGAAACTGTTATTCAGAGACATACTGATTCCAGTATTGGAGGGAAAACATAGCCATCATGGCTGGTAGCCATTGGCGGCCATTTATAGCTTTCTCTTTGCTGAATTTGTCTATAAGCCAAACTCCTCCCTTTCCACATGGAACACTGAATGGTGAGAACACACACACACACAAATCTCACTGGATCCGGCAATCAGTTTCTTCAAATATTCCCAAAGGACTGTCTTGCAAAAGATGAAGTAGACTTGTTTTCTTTAAAAATAAAATAAAACCCAATTTTCATTTTGCAATGTTTCTACAACAAAAATTAAATCTAAACAAACACCAACATTTTCTTCAACTTCCCTCCCCTCTTCTCCGTGGTTCCTTATTCTACATCTCAATCTTACTGCATAACCAGTTCCAAAATCATACTTAAACATGTATTTCATCTCAATGAACTCATTTCGGAAGGTATTTTATCCTAAAATAGGTGTTCTTTTATTTTATTTTTTAGCCAAGGACTGTACTGTAGAAAAGAGAGGAGTGCAAAAAGTTGAAGGATGATTACATTCTGAACTATGTGTTAGTAGGGGAGGTGTGGGTTAGATCGGTTCACTTTATAGCATGTGCCCAGTGAAAATCTCCATCCTGAAACTCTTCCATTTCTGACTTGCAGCCCAGTTCCGACAAATGAAGAGGGGTTCTCTGGGAGCTCTCACTATGAACCAGCTAATGAAGAGGCAGCTGGAACACCAGTCTAGTGCCCCTCATAATATCAGCACATGGGACACTGGTAAGTATTTACACCCTCCATCCCTGTGTCCCCCTGTGCCTCTCTTTTCCCTTTCCTTTCTCTTCCATCGTTCTGGTCCCATAGGCTAATCAATGGCTGCGTCTGCTTGCTGTGTTGAATTGCTGGTGTTGTAGAATCTTCCACTGCATAGCTCAGTTGGCTAGAGCACGGTGCTGATAACAGCAAGGCTGCAGGTTCGATCACCATATGGGACAGCTGAATATTCCTTCATTGCAGGGCATTGGACTAGGTGATCCTCTTGCAACTCTACAATTCTATGATTCTTTGGAAAGAAGCCTGGCTTAAAACCAAGTCAACGGAAAGACTATGATCTTGTTGATAAGGAAGGCACTGTTTTTCTTCTGCAAAATCTTCAAACACCACAGATCGAACACCAGTTTTATCTAAACTGAGGATGTGCATGGCTGGATCGATGGATACTGAAGAACCTGCTTTTGCTTTCATATATCTCTGCTTCTGTATTAGGCAGGGGCAGCCCTACCATTAGGCAGAATGAGGCAACCACAGATCCTGGGGCACAGTAGCCTGCAAGTCTTCCATCTCAGCTTCCTAGCTATTCCTCTCTGTTTTCAAATGGCCTGTCCTTGGCCCCCTGACCTGGCCTGCTACTGCAGGTGTGGTCAAGAATTCTATCTTGACACCAGTGTTGAATTAAGATTAATCTGACAGTTCAGTCAGTTTCTATACGTGGAGTGGGAAGGAGATGTGATCCTATTCTTTAAACCACTGAGCTTCTTGGGCTTGCCGATCAGAAGGTCGGCAGTTCGGATCTGCCAACCTAGCAGTTCGAAAGCACACCAGTGCAAGTAGATACATAGGTATCGCTGCGGCGGGAAGGTAAGCGGCATTTCCGTGCACTCTGGTTTCTGTCACGGTGTTCTGTTGCGCCAGAAGCGGTTTAGTCATGCTGGCCACATGACCCGGAAAGCTGTCTGTGGACAAACGCTGGCCCCCTCAGCCTGAAAGTGAGATGAGCACCACACCCCATAGTCTCCTTTGACTGGACTTAACCGTCCAGGGGTCCTTTATCTTACCTACTTCCAATACCCAAATTCCTTGGACCAGTCCTGATTTTAGACCTCTCTCTTGATGACCACTGGTGCAACTAGGCATGGCGTATGAGATCCTGCTAATTAGAACAAATAGGACCATGTGTGTGTGTGTGTGTGTGTGGTCACTCTTATACCACTTTAACACTCGCGGATTATCCTGGGAACCGTTGTTTGTTAAGAATGCTGATGTTAAAGACCTGGAATTCCTGGCATCCTTAACAAGCCGCAGTTGTCAGGATTCTCTGTGACTGCTAAAGCAGGATAAGTGTGGGCTAAGCATATGGTGTGGGTGTGTCTTCTGTGTGGATGTGAAAGACACAGAGATTTGGATCAGCCCACAATGCTGGGGGAGGCAAGTTAACCCTTTCCCTGCTGCATAACTTTCCTGATGAAAATCATCCCCCAAAGCTACTATTTCCTTGACCAGGAAAACAATGCCACTTTGTCCCTCTCCCATTTTGCTGGGTTGGTAGTTTGCCTTTAGAAGTGTGTGGGGTCGTTTCCATGCAGCTCTCCCCCCCATGTCTACTTTGGTCCTTGGAAACGAAAAGGCAAGGACTCAGAGAAGTATTCCTCAAGGATTTTACTTGTGTGTACTAGCAAAAGTTATTTCCTTGGGGCAAGAGACATTCACCTCTTCTTCCTCACCTGGTTGAGCTTCCCCATTGGTTTCATAGTAGCTCAATTTATTCCCACACAGGAGGCAGCTATGCCACTTACAACCAGTGGGTGGTCAAAGTAGAACATGATACCCTGCAGGAGGGGTGGCAGAACCTGTGGCCCTCCAGCCATTGCTGAACTACAACTCCCATCATCCTCAGCCACTGACCATGCTAGCTGGGGCTGATGGGAGTTGGAGTCCAACAGCATCTGAAGAGCAGCAAGTTCCTCACCCTGGATTGGGTCAGGCTGGACCGCTAGTTCATATAAATTGTGGCCGTTTTTTATAATCAAGACTTCTGTCCTCCTACTTCCCTTATCGTTGTTTAAAAACAAAATGAAGACATTCGGTTTTCAGTGTGTGTGTGTGTGTGTGTGTCTGTGTCTGTTAACATATCTTTGCTAACCACACTAAACATTTATTAAGCCTTTGGCTCTCTTTCCCACCCCTCCATAATTCTGTAGAATCCTCCAGGATGTCCCACTCGGCTGATGATTTTACAGAATGATAGATCCTGGCAAATTACAGGGACCAGATGCTTCGCTGCAGTTATCTTCCAAAATTATGCATTTGGGGAACTTCTGCAATGAAGCGGGAAATGCCAGGAGAATTCCCAAGATGGAAAGCAAGGGAAATGTTTCTGTCACAAGATTAGTTGATGCACATGGATCAGAAATGGCTGTTTAATTCAGAATCGGTTTAGTGTTCTGTTCCTTCTTGGACACCTGTGGTTCTGAGATCAGCATTGTTTCGGATAACTCACCCTGGGATTGGACTAAAGATTCCTGTTCATGAATAGTCCCAGATTTACGAGATTAATTTTTCTGCTGTCTTGTTTGCTATATTATACAGTCCCATTTCTGCTGTTAGGCCCTGTAGTGTGCCAATGATGTCACTAACCTTCATTGCACTGTCTATCCTTCCCCCATCCTTCCTGCCATCTCTGAAGAGTTAGTATTTCTTGCAATATGGGAGCTGTACTTGAGGAGTGCATGGGGACAGTGGCATGGGCCAAGCTGTCCAATGCAGGCTTCAGGAGCCCTAACACAGCCTCACAAGATTGGCAGTGGTGAGATTGCAGTATTCCAAACCCAGATGGACCTTCTGGAAAATGTGGGAAATCCCCTCCCCCCAATTCTGCGGTGGGTTTGATCCTGCCCGACTCCCAAATCTTCTAGTGACAACCCTGCTCATTTCACCTAGAAAAGAAGAATTCCAGTTTTCTTTACTTCTTGGCTACCACATGTCTTCTGCTCTGCTTTACCTCTGATTTTAACATAGATAATTTCTAAACTTGTTTCAGAATTGGTGCAGCTTGCCATAGTTTGCCATTCTTTTCCATTTTCTTTCCACCCCGCAAATGTCTTTAATTAGGGGGGAAAGCTTCCATTTTGTGGAGGTGACTTTTGGGTTCACCTTTCTCACACTTCATTTCAAACTGTCCATCCTCGGATTCTTTTTCTGCAATGCAAATTCGCCATGTAAACCTAAAGCATCCTGTGCCATTGTGGTGAGCATCTTTGATCTTCTTTTGCTGTGTGCTTGACATTGCCTTCTACTACAGCTCTTAACATATTCCATTTCTTTCTGTATATAGTTCCCAATTTCATATATCATCTAAATCCTCTGACCACTTCAGCTCTTCAAGAGTTTGGTAGGAATGACGTGGTGACCAAATCTAAAGATCTGAGGAACGTTAGACCCTCCCCCCCCAAAAAAAACCAGTAGGTCTTTGTGCTTGACTCCAGCTGTTGCTATTTCAGCACATTCTCTGCCTTCTTTAAAATATATATTTAAGGTAGGAAGTGGGCTCAGCATCTAGGGAGGGGATAACGCTCAGTGGGGAAGACATACTTCACATGCGGAAGGTCCCAGACTCAATTCCTGGTACTTCCACTTAGAAGATGTGAAAGACTTCTGTCTGAGATACAGCGAATGCAATCTCAGGTTCAATCTCAAGGCAGGGCTGGGGAAGACTGCCAGTTCACAACACTGAGCTAAATGGACAAATGGTCTGACCTGGTCTGCCTTCTTCTCTTTCCAATAGGAGTTGTCTTTTTTTCATAGTTGCCTTGCATTAGCTGTTTGTTGCTAGCTGTTGTGCTCGTGTGTGGTGTCTTTGTGGTGCTGGTGGCAGACTCTCAACGGAGACTAGAGGGGACTGAAGTTCTCTGTTTATCCACAGAACAGATACAGCATGGGAAGAGGCCGTGCAATGTCTCAGTTTGCCTAAACCCTGACCTGGAGGGACCACCACTAAGAATAAGAGGTTAGTTCAGTGTCCATTCAGCCTTGGTTTCACCTCTGCAGCTTCACAACCAAGGTGCTTAGTTAGAGCTGAATGTGATGGTGGTTCTGGCCGTCTCTGAGCTGATCTCATCGACCATTTTGCATAGAGCCTTGGATTACAAGACTAGATATCTCCCCAGCCCAGGTTTGAAGTGGGCAACTTGGAGCTCTCACAGTGTTCTTCTTTCAGCGCAATCGGTTTCTTCTTGTTTATGATCTCTAGCAAAGTTTGCCAACTGTTCTTTGCAAAAGAGCAGCAAGCTGACTCTGAAATTGCTTTGTCTCTCAGGCGTCTCGCTAATCTAACCCCTGTAATGAATTCTTGAGCTATCCTTATTTCAAGTTACAGCACAATACGATAGGGGATAGGGAAATTGTGTATTCTTATTACAATGTTCTGGCTAAAGTAGGTGACCTCCCCTCGCCCCCTGCTGATATAAGACCTGCAGCTTCATGTTATCTGCTGGCTTCTAACTGCACACACCAGCCTCCAGCTGCCTCAGAATTTTGTGCTAGGGAAGCCGTTCAATCCCTAGAGTTAAGTCACAAAGAAAGAGTTAGGCCAGGCACATGTAATCAGTACAGCTTTTATTCTGTGTTATCATTGTTGAAGAGTTCTGAAGACCAAGAGTCCATCAAGTTTAGCTCAAAAGGACCATTGAAGATATCCATTCTTGGACTTGATGGAGGAAGTCTTTGCAGAGAAGAAATATTTGTACCAAGCTTAACCTGCATGGCAGGATCAAACTCTGATTCCAAATGATGTTGCAGTAACTTATTTACCATAGGAAAGAGTTTATGTAATGGCGGCTGCAGAAATCACATCTGTATAACTACCCTGGATTGCCAGGCTTTTTTGGACATGTTAACCCCCCCCCCAACATTATTAATTGCCCAGTAGTTCACTACCTGTCTGTGTTTTCCAGATAGTCTTAGCTCTGTGACCCACTCTCCTTAACCTCTGACTCCACCCCCCCCCCCCCGGTTTACGTGGCTTCCCCATGTTTCTATGTGAAAAAGGCGCTGTAGTGACCCTCTTTCAATTGTACTCTTTCTAAGCCCCAAATCACCCAGCATATATAGATGATGAGTTTACTCTCATATCGGCCTGTTTTGCCTCTGACGGATGCTAGCCATGCAATGCTAAGATTCCATTTTGCCTCCTCTGTCTAAGTGAAACTGTTTGCCAGGTCTTGATGAATGGACACTTTCAGTCCCCAACCTTCCTTAAAGGTGAGAAGTATTTCATCTAACATCACATAAAGAACCAACCCATTGATTGAAAGAATCTCTGGCTGGCCAGCTCTGTTCTGCAGTGCGCCTCTTTCCTCTAAAGAAGGGACCGGAACAGGATTGTGAATGCAAAACTGGGACATCCTCTTGGTTTCTTCTTTTGGTGTCTTAGACTTTGATAGAGAATGTCATAGAAGAACAAGAGACCAAGTATGATTGAAGGGGTTCTCCAGACACTACTATTTGTGCTTCTAGTGCGGCAGTGGCGTAGCATGGGGGTGCAGGGGGGGCCGTCCACACCGGGCGCAACATCTGGGGGTTAGGGTTAGGGGGCGCAAATCCACGGGTTAGGGGGCGCAAATTACTTGCCTTGCCCCGGGTGCTGACAACCCACGCTACGCCACTGTAGTGCGGCTCTTCATGGAGGACAATCCTTCAGATTTCTCCGGAAAAGTATTCTCTAGCAGATCTTTGATTACTTTAGGAACATCCCATCACTTTTGATAAAATTTACATCAGCAGAAGGTATTGTCAATAGTATCCATTGGTCAAAAGAGAAGTCTGCTTTCACGTACAAAACAGTTACTTTTGTTTTTTAATCCCATTAATATTCAAGGATCCTTCCTTCCTTCCTTCCTTCCTCTTCCTCTTCCTCTTCCTCTTTCTCTTTCTCTTTCTCTCCCCCTTCTCCCCCTTCTCTCTCTAGGTGCCACAAAATCTAGCTTGCTGTCAGCACCCAGTATAGTCAGTATGTTTGTACCAGCACCCGAAGATTTTATTGATGACCAACCGACCATGATGACTGACAAGTAAGCATCTTCATTTCTTCATTCTAATTGCACACACAAATGATGGCAAACACACAAATGATGAAACAGTCAAAACATCTACAAAGCTATTCCAGTGCAGGTTCAGACTGGGAAAGGTCTCTATTAAAAAGGCTTGTTAAAAGAAGAAAGTCTTCAGTAAGCGCTGAAGAGGCAACAGAGATGACGCCCGTCTAATACTCAAAGGGAGGAAATTCATAAGAGTAGTTTTGTGGCACTAAGGGCCTGATTCCTACATTGGGCGAAATGGACCTCCTGTTAACTGCAGAAGACTTTCAGCTGCAGAGTGCAGTGGTCTGACTGGTTATATAAGGGGAGAGATGATCTTTCAGGTATGCTGGTCCCACCCTGTAATGGACTTTATACACTGAAAGCAGCTTTGGACTTAGCCCAGAGATTAACAGGTAGCCACGTATGTATTTAGTGGTTTGTCATTTAAGACCAACAATAGACATAGAGCTGATTTATAAACAGCAGCAGCAGAGCACTTTGTAACCCAAACAAAACTGGAAGTATCTTTAGAAGACTTTCTTAAACTTTTCAAGTAAAGAAAGTTGGAAGGGCAAAACAGAAGACACTTGTAACAAGTGTTAGACTAGATGAGAACTGGGGATTTATATATATTTTTTACAAAAATCTCCCTCAAGGCAAGAAAAACCTCCCTTTCCCCCTGATAGGAGTATGATGTTTCTCATTTCTATGATTTGGGGGGGATGATGGGGCAAAGGGAGGGGAAAATAACAAGGAAAAACTGCAATGCGATTTTCAGCAGGGGTCCCATTTTTAAAGGGAAATTATGGGGAAATAACAGGTTTATTTATTGAGTTATTTGAATATTTATTCAATGTATATCTTTCCTCCTGCCCCGCCCCAAAAAGGAGCCCTGGGTGCCATACACATCAATCAAAATCACAATTAAATTAGGTTAAAAATATTCTAAAAACCATGAAAAACATTGTTTCAGCCAGAGATCTCAGAGTTGCCAGGAACAGTGCCTTTCAGCCTTTATTATTATTATTATTATTATTATTATTATTATTATTATTATTATTATTATTCTGTTCCACCCTTCATCTGAGGATCACAGGGTAGTTGACAATATAAAGTGCCTGGGTAAACAGGAATGTTTTGAAATTCATACTGTAAGTATGCTTTTATGTTTGTTTTTATACTATATTTTTTATGTTGTGAACCCCCCTGAGCTCTACAGATGAAGAGCAGCATACAGATTTATTAAATAATAATAATAATAAGTCAATAATGAGGGGGACAGATGCACCTGACCAGGGAAAGCATTCCACAATGGGGAGCTGCCACTGAAAAGGCCCTATCAAGGAAGCAGTGGCAACTGGGCAGATGCTAGGATGATGAATTGCACACAGCCAAAAAAGAGGACTGGGGAACAGGTTGGCATAAAATTCACAATGCTTAAATGCATGCACATTTAGACATAATTACTGTAGTGTAAATAGAACTGTAGTACATCTCGCAATAGTGAGAAAGACGAATCTGTTCAGTGTGCTATCCCAGCGCTAAGCCTTGATGGGCATCTTCAATACAGCCGTTCTTCCTCCTTCTTTATCTTTAAACTGGGCTGGGATTGAAGAACCCTCAAAACAAAGTACGCCTTCAAATAGAGGACTGTCTTGTGTAAAACAGGACATGTGGCCACCTTCAGGTGCCCAGAGGCAAAGTACTCAGACAAAAATGTGTTGGGAATGGTGCTCTGAACCTTGTGCTCTGACCATTCTGCATTACTCCTCTGAATGCATTAATCAAGTACCAGTGGCTGGAAAAACCCTGACTGTAGCATTACAAAGGGAATAAAAGGAAGTAGAATTAAGATTTTCATTTTATTTTTGCAAATGACCAAATCTCTCGCGAGGTTAATTTTGTATCAGCCGGTCGGTCTGGCTGCTTTCAGAAAGCTTTGGCAGCAGGTAGTAAACTGGGCTAAATGAGATTGACTTTCATGACCTTGCTGGCATTTTCTCCTGCTGCCGCTGAGAGGGAAGAGGAAAATTGCCTGTACAATCCCATTAAGTTCAAATATCACAATCTGTTGGATACATTAGTGAGTGGTTGATCAAATTACCCAAGCATGCCCATTGGGCCAAGATGTACTGGTTTCCCAATGTTGTTTGTCTCTTTCTGTGCCCTGCGATATTCTGCCTCATCTCTCCTGCATCTGACATGTCCCTTAAGATCACACATTACACACACACACACACACACACACACACACACACACAGCCTTGGCAAAGTTTTCAAAGATGTCTCTTGGCATTGCAGGAGCAGCCTGCCAGTCAGTGCCCAAAGCAGATAATGCTGAATAAATGTCTTCCTTCCTTTCCTGCAAGCCAACCCACAGATCCATCAGTCATGGCTTTAATCACTGTAGGAATGTAATATCCTCTTTTAATGCCTAGACTTCTTCATAATTTTCTTACAGGTGCCATGATTGTGGAGCCATCTTGGAAGAGTATGATGAAGAAACATTAGGTCTGGCCATTGTGGTTCTCTCCACGTTTATTCACCTCAGCCCAGATCTGGCTGCTCCTTTGTTGCTGGATATCATGCAGTCTGTAGGAAGGTAAGAAACTTGCCTTGCCTTGCCTTGCCTTGCCTTGCTGCTTTATACTGACTCAGACTAATGGTACACCTTGCTTAGTATCACCTTCATTGACATAGAATCATAGAAAGGTAAAGATGGAAGGGATCCCAAGGGTCATCTAGTCCAATCCCCTGCAATGTAGGAATCTCAGCTAAAG
Organism: Podarcis filfolensis; assembly: GCF_964270895.1. Classification (NCBI taxonomy): domain Eukaryota; kingdom Metazoa; phylum Chordata; class Lepidosauria; order Squamata; family Lacertidae; genus Podarcis; species Podarcis filfolensis. The sequence goes on from NC_139604.1 coordinate 114,719,593, forward strand.
AAATCCATGACAGATGGCCATCCAACCTCTGCTTAAAAACCTCCAAGGAAGCAGAGTCCGCAACCTCCCGAGGGAGACCATTCCACTGTTGAACAGCTCTTAGAAAGTTCTTCCTGATGTTTAGTCAGAATCTTCTTTCTTGTAACTTGAAGCCATTGGTTTGGAGTCCTACGCTCCAGAGCAGGAGAAAACAAGCTTGCTCCATCTTCCGTGTGACAGCTCTTGAGATGTTTAAAGGTGGCTACTTTCTTGGGCTCCATGATCACTGCAGATGGTGACAGAAGTCACGAAAATAAAAGACGCCTGCTTCTTGGGAGAAAAGCAATGACAAACCTAGACAGCATCTTAAAAAGCAGAGACATCACCTTGCCAACAAAGGCCTGTATAGTTAAAGCTATGGTTTTCCCAGTAGTGATGTATGGAAGTGAGAGCTGGACCATAAAGAAGGCTGATCACCAAAGAATTGATGCTTTTGAATTATGGTGCTGGAGGAGACTCTTGAGAGTCCCATGGACTGCAAGAAGATCAAACCTATCCATTCTTAAGAAAATCAGCCCTGAGTGTTCACTGGAAGGACAGATCCTGAAGCTGAGGCTCCAGTACTTTGGCCACCTCATGAGAAGAGAAGACTCCCTGGAAAAGACCCTGATGTTGGGAAAGATGGAGGGCACAAGGAGAAGGGGACGACAGAGGACGAGGTGGTTGGACAATGTTCTCGAAGCTACCAGCATGAGTTTGACAAAACTGCGGGAGGCAATAGAAGACAGGAGTGCCTGGCATGCTCTGGTCCATGGGGTCACAAAGAGTCGGACATGACTAAACAACAACAACAACAATAATCTCTCCTCTCCATTTCCTCTTCTCCCGGCTAAACATACCCAGCTCCTTCAACCAAGCCTCATAAGGCTTGGTTTCTAGGTCCTTGATCATCTTGGTCACCCTACTCTGCACACTTTCCAGCTTGTCAACATCCTTCTTAAACTGTGGTGCCCAGAATTAGACACAGTATTCTGGTCTGACCAAGGCAGAATAGAGCAGTACTATTTTACTGCTCTATTTTACTATTTTACTTCCCTTGATCTAGACACTATACATCTGTTGATGCAGCCTAGAATAGCATTAGCTTTTTAAATAGAAGCTCTCCAGGGTTTCAGGCAGGACTCTCCCCCAGCCCTATCGAGAAATGTCAGGGATTGAATCTCGGAACTTCTGCATACAAAGCAGATGCTCTGTCACTGAGCTATGCCTCTTGCTTCCCTCCCTTCTGTGCAGAAATGGTTTGCAACCATGAGGGAGTTGACTATCGTCGCTGTCACTTGGTAGTCCTGAATGTATGGGAATGTATTAGGGATGGGGAACTCAAGTGTTGCTGGACTACAACTCCCATAACCCCTGACTGTCATCCACACTGACTGGGGCTGGTGGGAGATGGAGTCTGACAACATCTGGACACCATGCGATATAAGAAGTGGCATGGAGGAATTTGAAAGGTAGTTAAAGATTGTTGCTAATATCCAGGATGGAGAGGTTCATGTCTTCTAGATGCTGGACTCCAAAATCCCCAGGCAGCATGGCCAATAGTTCCCTGTCCCTGGGGGGCCACACTTCTGACCTTCATGATAAGTGGCATGGAGGAACCTGAAAATTGGTTAGAGATTGCTGCTGAGGGATTCTGCCCAGGAACTGCTGTAAGCATCAGATAACTGATGAAGTTTTGATGCTCAACCTCACAGTGAGAGCTACCGGTATCTGGGGAAAACTGCTTCTTGCAGAGGACAGTGGGCTCCCAGCTGAAAATGTCCTGCCCCCTGTCATATCCTCACCTTTCGCTTTCTCCATAATTTATACTTTCACTTGCCTGTGAAGTTGGAAGGGATTAGACCTGGGCCCATTTGTATGCTAAGTGCACATGCTTTCATCACTTCCTCATTGTCACGAGAAGGGAAAGTGAATAGAAGTTCTGACAATTTTGCAACAGTGGCCAAGCTGTTCTGCATAGCTCAGTTGGGAGAGCATGAGACTCCTAATCTCAGGTTCATGGTTTCGAGCCCCACATAGAGTGGAAGATTCCTGCATTGCAGGAGGTTGGACTAGATGATCCTTGTGGTCCCTTCCAACTCTACGATTCTATGAGAATGGTTTAGCAAAAGTATGTCAGATTTTGCCAGCCAGGTATTGACCAAGGATAGTCTTCATGATTGTGAAGTCATTTTATCTGGGATTTGATTTGATTGCACCAGCCATTTCAACTATTTTATTTTAATAAAAATAAATTGTTTTTGTTTGCCTCCTTCTCCACCAGGTTGGCTTCAAGCACCAATTTTTCTAATCAAGCAGAAAGGTACAGTACAATCAAAACAAGTTTTTCCCCTCTATACAGACCACAAACAAGTGTATAAATATCCCCTCTTTGGTGGAGGTAATTTTGAATTAAGGGGGGGGGGACAGAACAAAAAACGCACAACAAACATATTTGGTTTCCTCTTCCTTGCTTGTCATCATGCTGTAGTTTGCAGCACCATCCATTGGCAGCCACATGAACTGCTATGTGACGACAACCTTACATTTTTATGTAACAGGAAGATATGCAAGCTGGGGGGGGGAAGCACTAATTTGAGCGAAGACATTCGAATCACATGCAGCGAATGAGTGTTCATTCAGCCCCCCAGTTAACTCTTACTCTTTTCTCGCCACAACGTATTTGAAATGAAATTCCTACTGAGCAGATCAAAGTGGGTGATGTTTCGTTTTTCCATGCTGAGATATGCTTGAAGAATCATGGCATCTCCCTCCCTCTTTATTCCTTCATTTTGTTCCTCAGCATGATGATCCCAGGGAATGCTGCAGGCGTGGCCAAGCAATTTCTCCGCTGTATTTTCCATCAACTGGCTCCCAATGGCATACTTCCCCAGCTGTTCCAGAGCAACATCAAAGGTAATGTGCAAATGTCTGAGATTTGTTTCCCTTCCTCTCCACAACCCCCATGCTGAAACTTCTTTGGAAAATAACAGCAACCCCAAATGTTGTCATTTGCAGATGGAAGTTTTCTACGGACCTTGGCTACATCTCTCATGGATTTCAGTGAACTGAGTTCCATAGCTGCTTTGAGCCAGCTCCTGGAGGTTAGTCTACCATCTGTGTATCTTTCACAATCACTGTTTTCTTTCCACTGGATGTACTTTACATCTTCTCATCTCACACCCTAAACTTTTCTACTCTCGAGTTTTGCTTTTACTGGGGCAGAGCTGAAACTGCTCAGACACTTCCATTTTGTGTAGGGCGAACACCGCGTTTATTTTTCAATGTGTGTCTTCTCTCACAGCGCTGAGAACTAAAGAAGAGTCCTGCTGGATCAGGCCATTGGCCCATCTAGTCCAGCATCCTATTCTCACAGTGGCTGATCAGATACTTGTGGGAAGCCAAGAAGCTAGACATGAGCGCAACAGCTCTCTGCCCACCTATGATTGCCAGTAACTAGTGTTCAGAGACATGATGCTTCTGACAGTTCAAGCAGAACATAGCCATCAAGACTAGTAGCCTTTGGCTACTAGCTGGCCTTAGACACTTGAGGTGTATTTTTTTTTTGTTCTCACCCTATTCTTGTGATTGTAATTTGTTTTAAACTGTTTTAAAGTTGTGTTTTAAGTTGTTGCAACCCACCCTGGGGCCTTAGGGTGAAGAACAGGTAATAAATAAAATAATTCATTTACACAATGGGGCTTTTCATAGAATTTGAGAATTGTAGAGTTGGAAGGGACCCCAAGAGTCATCTAGTCCAGTCTCCTGCAATGCAGGAATCTCAACTAAAGCATCCATGGCAGATGGCCATCCAACCTCTGCTTAAAAACCTCCACAGAAGGAGAGTCCACAGCCTCCCGAGGGACACCGTTCCTTTGTCCAACAGCTTCCTTTTTCTTCCTTTCCTCTCCGCTGCATCCCCAACACTTTGGTTGGGGACCCTCAGCTGCAGATTTGTGGGACGGGGGTACACAGAGGCTGGAAATGGGAGGAGAGAAACCCAAAGTCTCCTTGCACAAATGGATTTCCCTTGATCAAACAGGCAGACATGATTACATGTTGTCCCATTGCTACTATAGGTAAAAAATAATATCTGTGTCCAAATGCATGGCACTGAATGCCAGTCGCTGGGGGTCAAAAATCAGGGGAGAGATGTCTTTATTCCCTGGTTGTGGCATTTCCAGAGGGACCTTGCTGGTTGCTGTTGAAACTAGGATGCTGGATTAGAAAGACCTTTTATTATAGCTGTTCTTCTAACTCAGGATTACTACACACACACACACACACACACACACACACACACACACGTATCTCCAGATCAATTTCATTTCTTATCATTACATTTATATTCCACCTTTCTCTCCAAGGAGCTCAGGGTGGTGTACGTGGTTCACTCTTTCACCTTTACAACAACCCTGTGAGGTAGTTTAGGCACCACCTACATATTTGCTTCTCCTCATTCCTGTGATGTATAACGTACACCAGCCTTTCTCAACCTGATGCCCTCCAGATGTTTTGAACGCCAACTCTCACCAGCTATAGCTGGCACAGGTGTACTGGTTGGAATGGATGCAAGTTGAAGTGCTGTAGGTTAGGAAAGGTTGAGATACAAGGTAGTTTGTAATTTATTTGTTGGCGGGAATAGGAAATCAGTCCCTATTGTTTGCACTTTTCAAAAATGGTCCTCGCCGTCTTGTTTTGTTTCGTTTTTTTGTGAGCAGGGTTTGAATTGTCCATGTACTTATTTTATTAGGGCTTAAACACCAAGAAGAATTTACCAGCAGGGGGCGGGATGCTACGCTGCTTGGAGAACATTGCTACGTTCATGGAAGCTTTGCCGATGGATTCCCCCAGCAACCTCTGGACCACAATCAGCAACCAGTTCCAGACGTTCTTTACGAAACTGCCCTGCGTTTTGCCACTTAAGGTACAGTGCTTGCAATCCCAGATTCAGTCCTTGGCATCCCCAGGTGCTGCTGAGAAAATCGCCCACCTAAAACCTCAGACAGCTGTTGCCAGTCATTGTAGATATGTGGAGCTAGATGGGCCAGTGGTCTGACTTGGCAAGCACCTATCCAATCTGAGTGGAGATTTCTCTCTCTCTCTCTTTTAATTCATACAGGGTTTGGTCAAGGAGGACTTGCACGCTGGCAAATCTGTGTTAGCCAGACGTTCTGCTCAACTTACCCATCATCTAGTACAGTGTTTCCCAAACTTGGGTTTCCAGCTGTTTTTTGACCACCACTCCCATCATCCCTAGGTAGCAGAAACAGTGGTCAGGGATGATGGGAACTGGAGTCCCAAAACAGCTGGAAACCCAAGTTTGGGAAACCCTGATCTAGTAAGTAGCAGGCACTGCCATGCACCACCTGCTAGAGCTGGCTATCCCTGCTGGAGTGGAAGCGCAACAGAGTGGTACCTCTAGCCCAAAAGCCCACTCTTAACTCAGACAACTGCCTCTCAGACAGTCTCACATGGTGTGCTTCTGCACTTCTGTACAGCTGCCGTTTATTTAGCATCCTTTATACCTGGCAGGGCTAAATTACATTCCAAGGAAAGGCACTAACTCTTTCTTCTGTGTCCCCCCCCCGTTTTCTCCCCAGTGTTCTTTAGATTCTAGTCTCAGAATAATGATCTGCTTGCTGAAGATACCCACCAGCAGTGCTGCCAGAGTAAGTGCTCGAGATTTTATATATTTATATAAAACCTCCCGTCTTCCTCATCATTTCAGGTTTCTTCCTTATCTCTTAGTGGGAAGAGTATTATAGCCATGCAATTGTGCCGTGTCAAGCAGGATAGGAGTTCTCCGAATCTAGGTTGCATTAATGTGTGGGAGGGATTACATTCACTATGTGGGTGGGAGTTTATGTCTTCTTAAGGAGTTGGATTTCTTTCTCTTCTTTTTTTAAAGCGGCACCAGTAGATTTACCTAGAGCTTTGCAGTTTGGGACAAACCGAACCGAGATGAGAGCAAGTACAGGATTTAGTTAATGAAAAATATTGAATAGCAGAGGCTGCATTTCTTGGGACTTTCATGTCTGGTTTAATTAAGGGAGGCAAGCACATGCCTTAATGGCACATGGCTGACGGTGTGAGCCAACATCATTGAAAAATGTTGCGTTTGAGGCAATGCGATGGCCAACTTTTTGTCTGCAGCTGTCGGCTTGTGACTTTTAGGTGCACGTGAAAGCTGTTGCCCAGCTGTGCCAGTGTGGTGTAGTGGTTAAGAGCGATAGACTCGTAATCTGGTGAACCGGGTTCGCGTCCCCGCTCCTCCACATGCAGCTGCTGGGTGACCTTGGGCTAGTCACACTTCTCTGAAGTCTCTCAGCCCCACCCACCTCACAGGGTGTCTGTTGTGGGGGAGGAAGGGAAAGGAGAATGTTAGCCGCTTTGAGACTCCATAGGGTAGTGATAAAGCGGGATATCAAATCCAAACTCTTCTTGCCCGGTGTGTTGGACAGCAAAAGATCATCATGTTTGTGTGGACTGGTTTTCCAGAAGTGAGGTCAACCAGGCAACTCTAAGTAGAGCAGAGCATGCAGAAGGCCTCACAGCAATTCCCTGGGATTTTCCGGCTTAAAGAGCCAGGTAGCAGGTAATAAGAAAAATTATCTGCAGGAGACCCTGGGAAGCCACTGCCTGCCAGAGTAGAAAATACTTGGTTAGATGAACAAATAGCCTGATTCCTATGACTGTTTCAATAGCTTTGATCTCAAAGAGAGTGAGATGCTTTTATCCATGTGCATTTGTGCTCACCCACATGGTTATTTATTATTTATTAGATTTATTAGATTTATTTCCCGCCCTTCATCATAAGATCTCAGCGCGGTTCACAGACTATGGTTCACAGGGAGCCTATGGGAGCTAAACAGTTTCCATGCTCAACTTAAGAATACCCCAGGGGAAGAGGATTCTGATCATTCCTGGAACACTTTGTTGTTGTTGATTTATTAATTGCCTAGTAAACCACTGTCTCAATGGGATTTACACATGATATAATTAAAAGCAGTTAAAAGGACAAAAATAACTAGTAATATAGTTATTATCTGAAGAAGTGTGCATGCACACGAAAGCTCATACCAAGAACTAACTTAGTTGGTCTTTAAGGTGCTACTGAAAGAAAAAATTTTTTTTGTTTTGACTATGGCAGACCAACACGGCTACCTATCTGTAACTAGTAATATAGGGTTGTGGGTTCAAGCCCATGTTGGGCAAAATATTCCTTCATTTCAGGGGTTTGGACTAGATGACCCTCGTGGTCCTTCCAGTTCTATGATGTAAAACAAGGCAAAAACCCTGGCAAATGGACACTCATACTAAAGGGCTGTTTAAGGTAAAGGTAAAGGACCCCTGGGCAGTTAAGTCCAGTCAAAGGTGGCTATGGGGTTGTGGCTCTCATCTCGCTTTCAGGCCGAGGGAGCTGGTATTTGTCCACAGACAGCTTTCCGGGTCATGTGGTCAGCATGACTAAACCGCTTCTGGTGCAGCGGAACACCATGACGGAAACCAGAGCACATGGAAATGCCATTTACCTTCCTGCCACAAGGGTGCCTATTTGTCTGCTCGCACTGCCGTGCTTTCAAACTGCTAGGTTGGCAGGAGCTGGGACAGAGCAACGGGAGCTCACCCCATCGCGCAGATTCAAACCGCCGATCTTCTGATGGGGAAATGCAATAGGCTCAGTGGTTTAGACCACAGCGGCACCCGTGTCCCTTCAAAAGGCCATTTATTCAGCAGGGAAAGCCTGTATGAACAAAAATGTCTTCAGTTGTTTCTGGAAAGTACATATAGTGCCTGTCATATCTTGACGGGATAGCTACTCCATAGAAATTCATATCTTGACAGGAAAGCTGTTCCACAGAAAGCCCTACTCAGTATTATTGTGGAGTGGGCTTCTGAGATGTTAGGAAGTTGCAGGAGAAACTCTCCCCCAGAAACTCTCCTGCAATCTGCTGGGTTTATAAGGGTCTCTCAAGCAACCTGGTCTTGAGCTGCATAGGGACTTGTATGTTAATGCCAACACTTTGAACTTGGCCTGGTTGCAGATTGGCAGCCAGTGCGAATCTTGCAAGCAGAACTCTTTCCAGGAGTTCTCTCAAGGTGCTGGCTGGGAATCCCAAAGTGTTGACTAGTCATTGGAACGAATCAGTTTGGGCAGCTGCAACTTCATATTTCAAGTTTAAAAAAAGGGGGGATAGGCTTTGTTATAATGAACGATTTCACAACCCACACACCCTTCGTTTTGCTGAAAGAAGCATATATTTCCTGACATGCCCTCCATCTTCCTTTCATTGCAGAGCCTGCTGGAGCCATTTTCCAAATTGCTGAGTTTCGTCATTCAGAACGCCGTCTTCACCCTAGCATATTTGGTAGAGCTGTGCGGTTTGTGTCACAGAGCTTTCACAAAGGTAATTAACTGGCTTGTTTCCTTTTAATTGCACTAGGCACAGGGGCAAACGGGGAACCCACCTACCCCTTATTTTTGTTCTCAAGCAAAATTGACATCGAAGCAACCTCTGTTCCATCTGCTTTTTAAAATTAGAGGTAAAGTTGAACGTTACAGAAAGGAACTGAAACTCTGGCCAAAACCTGCTTGAGAGGTTGTGCAAATATTATACTTTACCTTTTCCTTAATGGATCTGGGGATAGCTCATTAATAGAAATTCTGGAATCTACCAGGGGTAAAGGTAAAGGGACCCCTGACCATTAGGTCCAGTCGTGGCCGACTCTGGGGTTGTGGCGCTCATCTCGCTTTATTGGCCAGTCATGTGGCCAGCATGACTAAGCCGCTTCTGGCGAACCAGAGCAGTGCACAGAAACGCCGTTTACCTTCCCGCCGTTTACCTATTCATCTATTTGTACTTTGACGTGCTTTTGAACTGCTAGGTTGGCAGGAGCAGGGACTGAGCAACGGAAGCTCACCCTGTCACGGGGATTCGAACAGCGACCTTCTGATTGGCAAGTCCTAGGCTCTGTGGTTTAACCCACAGCGCCACCCACGTCCAGGGTGTACTTGCACACTAATACATCTGTGTGGGAAACTTTTTCAGCCCAAGGCCCTCATTCTCTTCTGGGCAGCCCTTCAGAAGTCACATGCTAGAGCCAAAAGTAGGCAGAGCAATTGATGCAGCCTTCTTTCTACACAAGCTTACACATCCCTATCTAGCCTCCATCCACATGAATGTGTGTGTGAGCGGGGGGAGGTGTTTGCATCTTCCATGTCTGCCATAGTTTGAGAGGTATATTTTTCATTATGTCCACTACGTTCTACCTCGCTGCTGTGGTATTTGCATTATCAGTAATTCTACTGAACATGCATTAGGCTATCCTGTCTCTCAAAAATAAGAGAGGTTTCCTCCCCATCTGACAAAAATCCAGATGAATAAACTGTAGGGACATCTGGAGTTCATCTCACAGGGGAGCAAATTAGCTTGGGAGTGGGGGTTAGAAAGTTGCCCTCCCCCCATCTTTCCATTTGTCTATGCGCCAGGACAAAATGCTCAATGGAACAGCAGATGTCATTGACATAATCCTCTCAGATGCAACATGCCCTTCCCTCCTGGAAGAGAAATCCTTTGCATCACAGGGGATAGGAGCTGTGGAGCTTAGACAGATGCATAAACACACACAGGCCGTTGTAGGGCACTGAGCCCCTGTGGGAACGCCAATGTGTGTGCTCTATGAGCAAGCACACACCTCACTGGTTTTCTTCTTCTTTCAACTCTATTTTCTTGCTCAAATTCTATGGACTCCCATGAAAGGGCTTGTGTATGCATACTACATTTAAAGCACATTACCTCCCCCAAAAAATCCTGGGAGCTGTAGTTCGTTAACAGTGCTGAGAACTGTAGCTCTGTGAGGGCAAGCTACAGTTCCTGGGATTCTTTGAGGAATGTCATGTTCTTTAAATATGTGGTGTGGATGCAACCTGGAACTCCCTTTGCAGGCTGAGGCTGCTGATTGAAAGGGGTGGTGCTAGGGGAGTTTTAGAAGTTGCCCCTACATTCCTCTGTTCCTTCTGAAAATCTGTTTCAGTAGTGACTGCAGAGTACGGACAAGATGGAGGGATTTCCTTTCTGGAAGCAATTTTGCAGATGGCAGGAGAACACCTGGTAGTAGGGATAATAGCTTCATTGATGCACAGGGAACTGAGGCAGTGCTACAGAAACCTGCTACAGGGCAGAAAACTACAAGAAGGAAGTAGCTGGAGGGAATGGCACATGGTTTCAGTTGTGTCTATACTAATGCACAGAGAATGAGAAACAAGATAGATGAGTCTGAGCAGAATGGCAGATATGACCCAATAGGCTTTACAGAAACCTGGTGGGATGAGATTTATGGCTGGAATGTAGAAATTGAGGGGTGTAACCTTTTCAAAGGGCATAGACCAAACAGGAAGAGAGGAGAAGTGGTATTATATGTAAAGGATATGTACACTTCTGAAGAGATCCAGAGATTCAAGCAGAGGTTGGATGGCTTAAGCTGTCATGGATGCTTTAGTTGAGATTCCTGTATTGTAGAGGAATGGACTAGATAACTCTCAGGGTCCCTTCCAACTCTCCAATTCTTTGATTCTGTGAGTATGAGCCTCTCCTGGAACAGAATCATCATTCATGGAAGGGCAATTCAGGATCTAAGCCTCTGTATGTGATTTGTATATAAAAGTGATTTAGTGGTTAGTTATAGGTGTTATTTTATGGATTTTATGTTATTCTTTTAATGTATTTGGCTTTCTTCTAAACCGCTCTGTACTTGCGCAAATCATCTAAACAAATAGCAGTCAAGGATTTGGTGTTGAAGAATGTTGGAAGCATTAATTTAACCCCGATTTGTTCACTTTTCTTTTAGGAAAGGGATAAGTTCTACTTATCCCGCAGTGTCATCTTAGAGTTGCTGCAAGCTCTGAAGTTAAAATCTCCCTTGCCAGATACGAACCTTCTGCTTTTGGTCCAGGTACGGAACAAACACTTTTTAACAAATGGTTTTACAGTGAATGTATTGCGTGGGGTTTCCAACCACTGGACAGCCAGTAGCTACAAAGGGTTGAATGTCTGCATATCTGGAAATGTTTGCCTAAACAAAAATGTTTTAAGCAGACATTGAAAAGAATACAGAACTCAAAGTCATGAAGCAAGAGCAGCTGGAAAAAAAACAAAACTTTACAAAAACAAGCTATGGTTTCCTTGATCATTGTCATAGGGCAACACATGGTTAACTCCTGTTAACCAAACCATGGTTTAGTGTTAAGTGTGAGCTAGGCCACTGGGAGAGCTCCCTCCCAATTAAATCACCCTTCCTCTGTATTGGGCCTGAAGGACTCCTGCGCTACCAGATTGGAAGGAAAGCACACAGCAGATGTTGCTCACTAGAGAGACACACAACTTCTTTTTTAAAAAATACAGCAGCCTGACAGTAGCCATCCTCCACTGCAGAATGACTGGGCTGGCAGTTGCTGGCACTTAATCGCATCGAAATGACAAGGAGCTGAAATGGAAGTGACCTGGGTGGCCCACGGCGCAATGCACAGCTCTGCAGACTTGCTCCCCGGGTCACGCACAGTTCCACATGATTGACAGCCTCTTTTCTTCCCCCCCTCTGAAGTGCCTGGCGCTGCGCTCGGGCATATGTTTCTACGAGCCGCAGCTTCTCGTAAGCAACGGGCACATTAGTCAGAGAAAATTAGCAGTTGCCAGGAGAGTTGGAAAGTAACATTGACGTTCTAAATTACAGAGGGCTTAGAATTTCCCTAAAAACAACTATTATAATATCAGTGTTAAGAGGAGAAGCTGGGGATGTGTGTGTGTGTGGTTGGTTGTTGTGGGGGGGGGGGGGGTAACACACCAGGTAGTGGGTTCAGGGGGGAAAAGTTGAAGTTTGCAAGTACGTTGGATCAGGCCCTTCCTCATTAATTAAACACAGATCAACCTGGAACCTTTATTTATGTATTTAAAAAGAGGAGAGGGCAGTCCTTTCTGCTTCTTGGACTCTGTGAGAAACAGGCAATGTTACACAGAATGACAGAGTACTTGCCCCCCCGCCCGACAAATCTCCCCACACTACAAGAAACACATACACACGTATGCACAAGGGTCTGGGAATGGCACTCTGTTTGCCATGGCATATTGTGATTGCCAGCGGGGCATTTTTTAGGACTGAAGGTTGGGATGAGTTACTCATGGCAGCTCCGTCATTGTTTGAAGTGTTGGGAAACAGTCTGAGGCCGTCATGCTTCTTGAATACCAGTTGCTGGCAACCACAGGAAGAAGAGTTTGAAGAGTTTGGATTTGTTATCCCGCTTTATCACTACTCTAAGGAATCTCAAAGCAGCTAAAATTCTCCTTTTCCCTTCTCCCCTACAACAGACACCCTGTGAGGTGGGTGGGGCTGAGAGACTTCAAAGAAGTGTGACTAGCCCAAGGTCACCCAGCAGCTGCATGTGGAGGAGCGGGGAAGAGAACCCAGTTCACCAGATTACAAGTCTACCGCTCTTAACACCACACTGAAGGGAGAGTGCTCCTGTGCTCAGGTTCTGCTTGTGGGTTTCCCACGGCCATCTGGTTGGCTCTTATGAGGACTGGATGCTGGACTAGAGCGGCCATTGGCCTGATCTAGCAGACCTCTCCTTACATTCTTGAAGCTTTTTCTGTGAGGCAGGGAAGGAGGGTTTTCGTTTCCCCTTGGCTGCCTTGTATCAAGGGTAAATCTCTCCTGCCCCTTGCATCCCACAAAAATATATATGCTAGAATTCAGCAGCATCCCTGCAAAAGCCTCTGAACCCCATGCCCACTTTGATGGGAGCTGAATGGCTCTATGGAACTTGGGTGTGCCTTTTTGACCCAAGCCCTAGCACCAACCTCTCCCAACCTGGTGCCCTCCAGATGTTTTGACCTATAAATACCATCCTCCCTGGCCATTGGTCAACTTCACAGGGGTTGGTGGGAGTTGCGGTCCAAACAGTCTGCAGAGTGCAAGATTGTGGAAGGCTTACTTATGTAATCATGGGTCTTCCACACTCCCTAAGAATAGGAGGTCTGAGGAAGGCTTCCTCAACACCCTGCCTCCATCTTCTGCTCATGAGTTTGTGAGTCTGCCTCCATCCTCTGTCCCTACTGGGTTGCCAGATTGATCCAGTTCTACACCCCTGCTGTATAAAGAATAGGAAGTGACCTACCACAATGGGAAGGTGGTAGATCGTTTAAAAACCATATTGTCAGGAAAGCACTGTTTAATGTGTGGATAAGATATAAAGATTTGCTTGAAAACAAAACCACAAGGTGGTTGTCACCAATGGAAGCTAAGGCTCTGAAAAAACTCAATATGGAGGCAAATTGGCCGAAGTATTGGGAAATTCTGGAACAAGAAGGAGATAGATTAAAACTGCAGAGCTTTGATAAATTAAAAAACAAAGTGCGAGGCTGGCTTCACCATTACCAAATAAGGGAGATATATAATTTAGACAAAAAAATTGGTTTCCAGGTGGAAAAATCAAAATTGGAAACAGAATTGTTAGATCCTAAAACTAAGAACCTGTCAAGAATGTATAACTTGCTGTTGAAATGGAATACACAGGATGAAACGGTTAAATCTGTTATGATTAAATGGGCACAGGATGTTGGACACAACATTATGTTTGCTGACTGGGAACAGTTATGGACCACAGGTATGAAGTTTACGGCATGTAATGCCCTAAGAGAGAATATTATGAAAATGATTTACAGGTGGTACATGACTCCAGTCAAGCTTGCAAAAATTTATCACTTGCCCGATAATAAATGTTGGAAATGTAAAGAATGTGAAGGTACCTTTTTTCACCTTTGGTGGACATGCCCAAAGATTAAGACCTTCTGGGAGATGATTTATAATGAAATGAAAAAGGTATTTAAATATACCTTCCAGAAGAAACCAGAGGCCTTTCTCTTGGGCATGGTCGGTCAGTTGGTGTTAAAGGAGGATAGAACTTTCTTTATGTATGCTACGAGAGCAGCAAGAATACTTATCGCAAAGTACTGGAAAACACAAGACCTATCCACCCGGGAAGAATGGCAGATGAAGGTGATGGACTACATGGAACTGGCTGAGATGACTGGCAGAATCCGAGACCAAGGAGAAGAGTCGGTGGAAGAAGAGTGGAAGAAATTTAAAGTCTATCTACAGAAATATTGTAAAATTAAGGAATGCTAGAAAGATGTTGGAACTAAGCTATGTGGTTTTAGCAGAAAAGATATAAAGCATTAAGTAAAGAGGAATTGATAATAGGTGAAAACGTAAAGTTACAATATATTAAGATAAAATTTTAAGATAAAAGCAGAAAGGGTAAGGATTTGCTGAAACAACCACTGAACTAGAATACAAAAAAGGGAGGTGAGAGGAGGTCAGGGAAATAAGTAAATGAAAGATAAGTGATGGAAAGACTGATTTGTTTTTAACTGTTTTTATTTTTCTGTATTTTGTATTTTTTGTTCTTTTTCTTATTTTTTCTTTTCTTTTTTTTACTTTTGTAATTTCTTTGAAACTTTAATAAATATTATTCAAAAAAAAAAGAAAAGGGAAGGTGGTAGAACAAGGTGGGACATTGAAATACCACTTGAGCAATCACTTAATACTCCTGTGTACAGCTGCGTGAGACATGTAGGGACTCAAGCTGCTGCTTGATTTGACAAAGATAGCAGTACGGGGGCTAAGAACGTTAAATAAGAAGCAAGGTGGGCTGAATAACAAAAGATATATTCCTGACATTTACCTTTGATACCCCAATTATTTCCACGTTACTCATCGCTGTCAGAATTGGTAGTGACACAAAACAAGAGGAAAGCTTTCTTTACGCTGGAGGATGGAAAAGTTTGGGCAGGTGTATAATCTGCATGAGGCGTTCATATGAGCACCGCTTCCCTGTGAGGAGAGCAGTTGTGGGGCAGGAAAGGTGTGGTGGTCCCACTAGCTGGCCTCCCTTGGAAGCGAGAGTGACGCTGCCAAAGGCTTAGGGTGTGTCTAGGAGTAAAGCCCATAGGGTGCTGGGGTTTGAAACCTGTCCTCATGCTCTTGACATGGGTATGGGGGGGATTCCCTGGAGCAGAACTGTTACTGGAATCAGCAGCTGTGTGGGATTGTGGGGGGTAACGGCTTTTTTTTTAGTTATTCTGAGTGATGTAGCGGTTTCACCCTCAGACCTCAGTGATGGAGTGGACTCCACACACAAGAATTGAAGATGAATCTAGACTTGTCAGGATGGCAGCAACAGAGCAATTTGTATTATTCATATGTATTAAGTCCAATGCAATACCTTTCTCTCCCTTGAGCCCAAGAGAGGGTTTAGTCCTTTTGCTTTCAAAACTCCTTTGTAGCAGTGCATAAGCCATTGGTCCATAGCTTGTCTGTTCTCACAATCCCCTCCGGACAGCATCTGCTTGAAGTCTTCACACTCCCATATTCTCAGTCAGCAAAAAAACGACAGTACAACCAGCCAAACCTTAACTCCCACCCTCACTGTCTAAGGCACAAACACACTCACTTTTAAAGTGAGTTAAATTAATAACACCATAGTTCAGCGTTTCTGTCACCTTAATGGGAACAACCTGCTTTGCAACTGTTACATTACATGTGTTTTCTTTTCCGCAGTAAAATTTATTTTTTGTAAAATGCATTTTCTAACAAATACAGTGCAAATACTAGCAATGACCACAGCAGACGGAACAGGGCTGTTCTCTTTGCCCAATCCTATAGCTAGGCACAGCACATTTGTCCCCAAACTGCTGCCCTCCAGACCAGAGCTCTCATCAGCCCCAGCCAGCATGATCAATGGTCAGGGATAATGGGAGTCATTGTCCAGAACATCTGGAGCCCATTGGGGGTGTGGAAGGCTGGTCCAGGGTTCCTGCTACCTGAGATCCTTTTACTTGGAGATGACAGGGATTGAACCTGGCACATTCTGCATGCAAACTGCCACTGAATCATGCCCCCATCACCAGCCCTTACTCTGATCAGGGACATCAGTTTGTAATTCCTTCAGAGTAGGAGGGAGAGATCTCATGCATCTTGAATGCTACGGGGGGTTTCTTTCCACCAAGGCCTTCATACTGTCTCCATGCTGATTTCTCCTGACAGCAACAAGGCGCAAGCATGGGGCAGAATGTCATGTGGCCATAGCTCAGTGGTGGGCCATACAGAAGGGTCCAGACTCAATCCCTCTCATCTCCAGGTAGGGCTGCATGAGGACCCTGCCTAAAACCCCCGAGAGCAGCTGCCAATCAGCGTGAACAAAGCTGAGCTAGATGGACCAATGGTCTGATTCAATTTAAGGCAGCTTTCTCATTTTCTAAATCTAGGCCTTTGCATAGGCCTGTTGCTGAGGTCATTCTCTCCATTCCCAAACCTAGACTACTTGTCTTCCTGGATCTCTGCCCAATCAACTACCCCTGAAGCCTTTGCTGACACTTTATCACAGACTGCAGATTTCTAGGGAGAGGCACAGCAGACATTTATCCTGTTTCTGTTCTGTTGTTTTGTGGCTTTTCTTTTACAATACTGGCATTAAATCTGTTGCCGGTGACGTCTTGGCATCTTGCAAGGAGTTGATATGGGCGATAGTGAGATGCTTTGGAAATAAGTGGTGGGGCCTTTGTCTAGTTTGCCCAGTCTTCCGCTTGCAATGTCAGGTTGAAACACACCCCACTTCCTGGAGGGATGCAGATAACGTTGTCCAAAACGTGAGCCTCGGAAACAGTAAAGATGAACAGGAGGCCATTGCTCTTTGCAGATGCATGGCTGTTGCCACCTGTTCACATTTAAATGATCTCAAAACACATTCAGCTTAATTACTTGCATGTGCCAGATTAGCCGGTTGCAAAAAAAAAAGGGGAGCATTTGTGCACCTCTGTTTTACCATATGTGGTACCTCGGTTTACATATGCTTCAGGTTACAGGCGCTTCAGGTTACAGACTCCGCTAACCCAGAAATAGTACCTCAGGTTAAGAACTTTGCTTCAGGATGAGAACAGAAACTGTGCAGCGGCGGCACGGCGGCAGTGGGAGGCCCCATTAGCTAAAGTGGTGCGTCAGGTTAAGAACAGTTTCAGGTTAAGAACGGACCTCCAGAACAAATTAAGTTCTTAACCCGAGGTACCACTGTAGTTTGTATAGCCAAAGACTCCTCCCTGACTCACATTTGCCTGGTTTGCACATAACACTAAGCCAATTATCACGTCATGAGAACGAGCAATTGTGCAGATCTGTCCACCTAAATCAGACTTGCTACGAACGTTGGGAGATTAAGGGCCAACAAAAGGAATCACAGAATCATAGAATTGTAGAGTTGGAAGGGACCCCTGTATAGTAAAGATGCTGAATATACTTAAGGACCATAACTCTTTGTCCCCAGTTTCTCCACTTGCTGCCTTGTTTTCATTCCAGTCTTCCCCCAGCCTGGTGTCCTCCAGATGGTTTGGACTACAACTCCCATCAACCCTAACTGCCATGGCCATGATGGGAGTTGTGGTCCAAAGCATCGGAAAGGCGCCATGTTGGGGAAGGCTGTTCTAGTCCAGTGTTTCCCAACCTTGGGCTTCCAGTTGTTTTGGACTACAATTCGCATCATCCCTGACCACTGGTCTTGCTAGCTAAGGTTGATGGGAGTTGTAGTCCAAAAACAGCTGGAGGCCCAAGGTTGGGAAACGCTGTTCTAGTGTGTCCCTGTAATATATCGTGGTTCCTACCAGGTGGAACAAAGTGCTGACCATTTGTTTGATTGCAATACAGTGGTACCTCGGGTTAAGAACTTAATTTGTTCTGGAGGTCCGTTCTTAACCTGAAACTGTTCTTAATCTGAAGAACCACTTTAGCTAATGGGGCCTCCTGCTGCTGCCGTGCCGCCGGAGCACGATTTCTGTTCTCATCCTGAAGCAAAGTTCTTAACCTGAGGTAATATTTCTGGGTTAGCGGAGTCTGTAACCTGAAGCATCTGTAACCTGAAGCGTATGTAACCCGAGGTACCACTGTATTTTAATTTCCCTCCCGATTCACAAAACAGTGATACTCCCCAGCATCATATATCGCTGTGAAATTCCATGATTTACTGCATCAAACTTTCCACTCGCAGGGATGCATCCAAGTCTCTTCCATTTTCTGTTATGGTCGCTTGTGCCACATAACCAGGGGTCAGCAAACCTTTTCAGCAGGGGGCTGAAATTTTTTTGGAAAAAAAAAATGAACGAATTCCTATGCCCCACAAATAACCCAGAGATGCATTTTAAATAAAAGGACACATTCTACTCATGTAAAAACATGCTGATTCCCCGACCACCCGTGGGCCAGACTTAGAAGGCGATTGGGCTGGATCCAGCCCCCGGGCCTTAGTTTGCCTGCTCATGCACGTAACCTCATGTTGAACCTTGAGTGCAATGTGCTCCCATCCACTGCATTCTGTAGGTTCGGGGTAAGAAAGATTCACATCTTGGAATATCTTTCTGTCCTGGAATGCATTAGTTGAGCAGAAGGTTGCCGACATGGCACCCATGGGTGCCCATTCACCCACAGAGGCCTTCCTCAGGTTGGAAGGAATATTCTGTTGTAGGCAATATAATAGGTTGTAACGTGTGCTTGGTTATGGTATATGAATTGTGTTGCTGACAGTTTCTCCAGTTTGCAAATGGGACCCAAAAAGTTGACAACCCTGGTTTTTAATACATGGTCCGTTTTTTAAAAAAATCACATGTTATTTTTAAAAATTCTATCTGATGTATAGAATAGTTGCTCACACTCAGTAAGAAAAAGAAGAGAAAATTCACAAGGAGGGGAAATGTTTTGCTCTGGAATGAAAGCCTTCATTAAGTCAATTGGAACTATAATTGACATAATGGTACCAGGACTGCAGGCTGTGTAATGAGCTTTGATTGAAAATCCTCTTTCGCTTTAAACTTGCTGCTGAAGAAATGAGAATACATGTCTTAATTTTTATAAAGTGCTTTAAATATATATATATATATGTATGCGTATAGTGAAAAAGAATTGAATTGACTTCTTGATAATGGTTCTTGTTTCCAATATAAACTCTCCCTTTTATAACCAGCAAAATTACCGCAAATATCAGCAAGAAGAAACTTTGTTTAATAAACTCATAAATTAGAGATTATTGCATCCTTAGCACCAGCAGTCCACAAAATTGGTTAATATGTTATTTCTTATTAGTTTGTTTGTGCAGATGCTGGAACAAAACTAGCTGAATCATTGATCTTACACAAGCAAATGATCGCTTCCATCCCTGGAGTAAGTAACAAAACATAAGTCGCCTCTTCATAAGCTCCAAATTTCTTTACCATTTCTTAGCTTTGTATGTATGTAGCCCAAATTTTCCAGTTGAAAGGGACTTGAGACAGAACAAGAGAATATATATATATGTATCTCCATATCCTTGACTACTGGCCATGCCAACTGGGGCTTGAGATATAAAAAGGCAGCGATTTCCATCCTGTGCTATGTTGAAGACAATCAGCACTGTTTCTTTTCTGCCACAGTTCAGCTTCCACGAAAACCTACATTATCCATTTTGCTTTGGCAGAAACAAACATAATTAATTAATTAACTTCAGTGGAAGGAAAAAGGCAAAAACTGTGCAGAAAATAACATCATTGTTTATGTAACATTGGCCTTCATCTGATGTTATAGGAAGCTTGTACTACTATTATCTATTACTATTTATAACATGGGACTCTTCTCAGGTAAATAGGTAAATGACCCCTGGACAGAACGGAGTCAAAGGTTTGTGCTAATCACTGCAGAATCATATGGCATTCCATCTGCATTGAAACTTAGTGACTTAGTTTCAATATAGTGCATGCTTTCTGTCTTTCCAGAGAAGAAACTCCAAACCAGGGGTCAGCAATCTTTTTCATCTGTGGGCTGGTCCACCGTCCCTTAGACCATGTGGTGGGCCGGACTATATTTTGAAAAATAATAATAATGAACAAATTCCTATGCCTCACAAATAACCCAGAGATGCATTTTAAATAAAAGCACACATTCTACTCATGTAAAAACACCAGGCAGGCCCCACAAATAACCCAAAGATGCATTTTAAATAAAAGGACACATTCTATTCATGTAAAAACACACTGAGTCCCGGGCCGTCCACATGCCGGATTGAGAAGGCGGTTGGGCCACATCTGGCCCCCGGGCCTTAGGTTGCCTACCCCTGCTCCAAACCTTCTAAGCTTAAATGATACTAACGGTCACAACACCATTCCCCAGTTGAACTATAATGTTTTTTGAGTTAGGATGATACAATGGAGACTCTGGTAGCTTGAGGGCAGGGGTGGAAACGTGGAAGAGCAGATTATTCTGTTTGTACTCAACATATTTAGTGCAACGGGGAGAAACTGAATAAAAAGAAAGAGAAAATCCTTCAGATTCAGTCATTGGTATTCAAGGGGCTGGCACGCAATACCCTTTATCGTTCTGTCATTCAATTTGAAAGAAGCAACATGTGGAATCCTTCTTCCAAGCCCACTGGAAGATGGAGGAGACTTTGACAG
Organism: Podarcis filfolensis; assembly: GCF_964270895.1. Classification (NCBI taxonomy): domain Eukaryota; kingdom Metazoa; phylum Chordata; class Lepidosauria; order Squamata; family Lacertidae; genus Podarcis; species Podarcis filfolensis. The sequence continues at coordinate 114,740,136 of NC_139604.1, forward strand.
GGCTCTCTGTGACCTTATTTTTGCTGTTTGTTGTCCTGTCAAGCCAACTGACAGGCGTAACTGTGGAGGAGACAGAAGGTGGTGTAGTTCAGCCCTACGTAGATTTTATATTAGCATAGAGAAATGAGAAGCACTTGGGTCAGCTGCGAAAATGCAGAATTTGAGCAGATTGTCTCTTCTCTCGCCCTCTGAATTCCAGCAAGTGAACCTCAACTAAGACCCTCTGAATTTGTGGGCCCAAATCATCGCTCGTCAAAGAGGGGCAATCTGTTATCCATATCAGCTGATTACTTTGGGTCGGAAAGGGAGTTAAGGTTGAATATTTCGTTGCAGGACTGACCAGTTACATTCTGAATTCTCTGCCCCTCCACTCCAGGCCAGAAAAAAATTCAACTACAACCTTACCACGATTGGCAGCAGCCAGTGTTAGGATAGTAAGCCTAAAAAAAATCACAACCACTTACAGTACTAGTAGTCCTTTTGCAATCAGTGAGGTTACACTCGTGTAACTGATTAGAAACAATATTTGTCTTGAGATTAATCAGCTATAAGGCTGCAATGCTGTACCCACTTACTGGGTCCAACTGAACCAGGTGGGATTTACTTCTGAGTCCAACTGAACCCAGTGGGACTTACTTCTGAGTAGACATATATAGGGTTCAGGATTCAGTTGGTTTTGGGCTGGGTGAGGGAAGGAAAATGGACTTCCATTATTGTGCTTTGAGGAGCCCTGATAGTTGACCATTGTTCTTCCATGTTTTAGTGTGGAACAGCAGCCATGGAATGCATGAGACAGTACATTGGTGAAGTTTTGGATTTTATTGCCGATATGCATACGTTAACTAAATTAAAGGTGAGTATAGCATTCAGACACATCAGTTCAAATGATGTTATTGCCTCATTTGGGGAGTTCTGCATTCTGGCCATCCATATAGTTGGGAGAACCTTTAGATGCTTTCTGAAAGCCCTTGCCATGTTTATTGGAGAGTTGAAAAAGTAGCTTCCTACAATAACGATTATAGAAAGGGTGACTGTACGAGCAGCAAAAAGTAGAAAATAGTGACCAGGGTCCACAGGGGTGTCGGGACTCATTCAAATAACTTGTGCTAGTCCAGTGGAACTGCTGAGAATTGCTTGCTGTGCTGAAGCAGGGAGCAGGGCCTTGTTGGGGACTGCACCCTTTGAAACTCTCCCCCCCAGAGGTACGGATGGCAACTTCATTGTTGGACTTGGATTATTTAGTCCCGACAGAGCAAACGTTTGGAGGAGTTGTTTAGCCTATTCTGGGGTGTCAGGTTGCCCTGTTCTGCCCTGTGTAAACTGTATGATCTGATTTCCAAATTGTATTTGGCTTTAATTTATTGGGTTTGGTGTGTGTTTGTTGCACTTTTGGAAGTTGCTTTGGGGCCCTTGGTGAAAAGTGATCTCTGTAAGTAAATGTATAAATTCAATTCCAAACACTCATAACTATCAATAAACAATAAGAGCAGCAGTTTCTTTAAAACTCCAATCGTAACCAAAGCTCACTCCCAATCAACCAGCTCAACCAAACACTTGGGCAAACAAATGAGTCTTCACCTTTTGCAGGTATAATAAAGGTATTTGATAAATGGATAGAAGTATCATATAACCTGGACATTCGCTCTTTAGTGCAGCCTTTAACTCCCATCATTTGTAGTTCAAAACATCTGGAGTTGTGAAAAGCTACTCTAGTGAACACAGTGTTTTCATATAAATGGAATTGCTTCCTTGGCCTTCAAAATGCCTTTAATCACCCACATGTCTTAATTTAATACCCTCCATTTGCTGAATGTCCTTCCACCACAGAGTCACATGAAGACGTGTTCCCAGCCATTGCATGAGGACACTTTTGGTGGGCATCTGAAGGTCGGTTTAGCCCAGATTGCTGCAATGGAGATCTCGCGTGGCAATCACAGGGACAACAAGGCCGTAGTTCGTTACCTCCCTTGGCTATACCATCCTCCATCTGCAATGCAACAGGGGTAAGGAAGTATCGGCTGCAAACAGTGTGACGTTAAGAGCTTTAAAACGCATCACCAGATGGGTGTGCCATGAAGAGGGATGAAAGTGGGGAGTTGCGTCCATCACTTGTAATGGCAAATGTGGTCTCCAGGTGGTGAGGGTAGCCGATGGGTCTCAACCCCTCAATGAGTTAGGGACTTCCCCTGAATGCGAAGACAGGCTTCCCTGGACCCAGCAACGGGTCCAACCGTCAAGAAGGTGGTTTCTGCACATGCTGTAGAGGGAAGTGAGGGGCAGATGAGGCTTCTCAACCTGGGAAGGTAGGCCATCTGGGAGAAGGAAAACGCTGATCCTAAACCTCATCTGCATTGTGGGTTCTTTTCGGGAGAAGAAACGGCTCTGCACCAAATCAGAGTGGAGTCCCTAAGACGGTTTGATGGTGCCTTCTTCCGGCAACTCTTATAGCCAAGCCAGTGCCAAACATATTGCTCTGCTTTCCTTTGGACCACATCAGCAAGGCTTGTCATCTGGGCAATTCAGGACTGCCTAGCCTTGCACCCCAAAGAGGTTACTTCAGTTCACCCCCGAGCTACACTCCATTGTCTCTTGAGACAGATGGATGGCAGCAACATCATCACTATGTACACACATGGGGAGCAGGAAAGAAACTGAATTTTCCTAGAAACAAAACATTGCAGTTTGTGTTACTTCCCTTCAACAAAAATGACACATTGAGAAAAGACATCTGAATCTGCACCACAGTTCCAAGGGCCAGGTACAGAGGCCTGAGGGCTGTGTTTGGCCCTCCGCCTGAGGTTCCCCACCCAATTCACTGTTTGAAACAAATGGATCACCTGAAAAGGCATGTTAATATGTACTTTGCCCGTGTTTTGCATCCACAATACAGTAATGTTCATGCATTTGTTAGCATAATAATATTTCAAGGCATAGGGAATAAAGCCTTTGGGATAACAAGACACTGAAATGCATTTTCTTTTCCAACAGGCCCAAAGAATTCATTGAATGCGTATCTCATATTCGTTTGCTCTCGTGGCTCCTGCTGGGGTCGCTGACGCATAATGTCATCTGTCCAAATTCCCCTTCAACATGTATGCCCATTCCACTGGATGCTGGCTCTCATGTCGCTGACCACCTCATTGTGATCCTGATTGGGTTTCCAGAGCAGTCCAAGGTACAAGTATTCTGCTGGTTGTGCCTAAACAACATTTGACTATATAGATTTCAGCCTAATTAACCCGAATGGCTGCCTACTCTGCTGCCAATTTGCCTGGGTAATTAAGATCCTTGTCAGAGCTACTGCCCCTTGGCAGTGGATGCTGAGAAGACTCTGCAGCTGTTGCACAGTCTTTTGATCAGAGGCTGATGGTCAGTAAAGTTGGGTGAATCTGTCAATTTCCATTTCTCATTCCCTCCAGCCTTAAGTTCAGTTCTCCACTTTTAGCCCTCGTGAAAATCCATCAGCGTCTTAGTACAAATTTCTCCCAGTAGGTTTGTGTATAATTAGCCCTAATATACAATTTTTATTTTATTTTTTGCAAAACAGAGGTCCTTAGCAGAATGTACTTTGGGGCATTATTTTTAGCGTTTCATTGCAAACTTTGTCCTAATATATGCATATCTGCGCACATGGTTTGGCTGGAGAATTGTGTTACAAAATTCGAAGGAGCGTGAATTTCAAAGGGTGGCTGTGTTTCACTTTGCATACGTTTTAGAAAGTGTGAATTGGGTAGGCTCATCTTTAAACGTGAACTGAATCAAGATGTCTCTGCATGCAGAAGTTCCCAGGTTCATTCCTGGTCATCTCACGTGGACATGGCAAAGGAGGCTGTATAAGAGATTAAAATATTGAATGTTTTATGGAAGATTGGAGCCTTTTTCTCTGGAAAACATTAAAGTCAACAGAAGCGGGATCAGGATCTGAAATAGCAGTGGATGGGAAATGGATAATGAATTGAAATAAAGGGGAAATAAATGAATAATTACTGTAATGAAGGGGAAATGTAATTGATAAAGTATATTATATAACACAGCAGGAAAGAGTGGTTATGGAAACACCTGGGAGAAAGGGTGGGAACTCAACTTGTAAAAATTCTTTTAAATTTGTAGTTAAATTGTTAAAAATCCTTGAAACTCAATGTTAAAAATTGGGGGTGGGGAAATCCCTGCCATCTCCAACGAGAGCTGGAAATGTTTCTACAGTAGTACCTCTGGTTATAGACGCTTCAGGTTACATACACTTCATGTTACAGACTCCGCTAACCCAGAAATAGTACCTCGGGTTAAGAACTTTGCTTCAGGATGAGAACAGAAATCACACGGCAGCAGCAGCAGGAGGCCCCATTAGCTAAAGTGGTGTTTTAGGTTAAGAACAGTTTCAGGTTAAGAACGGACTTCCGGAACGAATTAAGTACGTAAACAGAGGCACCACTGTATTCTAAAACCCTGAAGAGCTCTTGCTAGTGTGGACAAGACTGAGCCTGACAGACCACATGTCTGTGTTCCCAGCTCCCATCAGCCTCAGCAAGCATAGCCATTGGTCAAGAATGATGCGAGTTGTCATCCAACTAAATCTGGAGGGCACCAGGATGGAGAGGCTGTTCTATACACTCCAATATTCTTCCATTCCCTTTCTCTCCCTGTTCTAACCAGCTCTGTGGTTCTGTGTGTGTGTTTTTAAAACTTTTAATGGCCTTCAGCTTGTCTATCCTTTTGCCTAACTCTAGCCTGTGAATTATAAGCCTGCTATTTCAATATGAATGAGTTGTCATATCGCTCACTGACAGGGAGGGAAAATCTGAGGGAATTCTTGACAGAGCCATATTTGATTAGGATTGCTTTGACGGGCGGGCGTGTTATTATCGGACGAGGGAATTGTCATGCTCTGGTACTCCGGGGCAGGGTGTGCGCATCCCATAATGCACTGCTGGAAGGAAAAAGCTAACGCTCCCCACCCCCCCGGTTCTCTTTTCTGCAGACGTCCGTCCTGCACATGTGCTCCCTCTTCCACGCCTTTATATTTGCTCAGCTGTGGACGGTGTATTGCGAACAAGCGGCGGTTGCGCCCACGGTGCAGAACCAGAACGAATTCAGCTTCACCGCCATCCTGACCGCCCTGGAGTTCTGGAGCCGAGTCACCCCGAGCATCCTCCAGCTGATGGCACATAACAAGGTGGTGAGTCAGAGGCAGTGAGCAGAGCTAGGCGAGATCCCACAAAGCCCCAAGCAATAGATAGACAAGGCATAGGCAAACTCTGGCCCTCCAGATGTTTGGGACTACAATTCCCATCAACCCTAGCGAACAGGACCAGCGGTCAGGGGTTATGGGAATTGTGGTCCCAAACATCTGGAGGACCGGAGTTTGCCTATGCCTTTAGATAGACCATTTGAAAATGAAAATTGTAGGGCATGCACACATGCACACAACTGGCAGCCAGAAGACTATAGGGCTATATAGCTCAGTAGTAGAATAAATTGCATTTCCAGGAGATAATCTTGCAAGGTGGCAGCACGCATGCTTTGAGACTCCCTGCCTGTTAGGCAGGCGCCCTCACAACATCTCATAAAAGAATGGAATAAATGCATAAATATTGCTTTAGATTCCTGCTGAAAGCTTATTATTATTATTATTATTATTATTATTACCCTGCTGGGATACATTTATTTATTAAATTTATATCCCAAAGGAGCCCAACATTATTAGGGTCGCCATATTTTGAAGAGCAAAAAAGAGGACACATTTGCCGACTTCTACTATTAACTGTGGATCACTATGGCGACTCTACCTGTGAAAAAGAGGACGTGTCCTGGAAAAAGAGGACATATGGCAACCCCACCCAACATGGACTCCCTTGGGAGGTGGTGAACTCTCCTTCCTTGGAGGTTTTTAAGCAGAGGCTGGATGGCCACCTGTCATGGATACTTTAGTTGAGATTCTTGCATTGCAGGGGGTTGGACCAGATGGACTTTAATTGGGTTGTTATGAAGTTTAATTAAAATATCCAAATAACGATGAAGGAGGCTACCAAAAGGGTTTAACTTTATCAGCAATATTGAAAATTCCATGGCCTTTTCGTTATCGAGTTACATTTGCCTTGGTTTACCTTTATATTTACATCACATAAAAGTTAAAATGATATTTACAATCCAAGGCTGGGAGACATCCCCCTGCCCTGTATGCCATGTTTTATGCTTTGAAGATTACATATTCATAGCTTGCTGCTGATTCAGAATGATAAATCACTTTGGATGGGCAGGGAATAAATAGGACCTAGATAGCAAGTTAACTTCAGAGAGAATCCAGTAAAAAAAAAGTTGTGTTTTTTAATTTTAAAAAATCTGGCTCTGCTATGCATGGCGGTTGTCCTGGATGGGATGCTTGAAAAGCCTTTTCAAGGTTAATTGAAATATACAGAGCATCATTGGGTTGCACTGGTGGAAGCTAAAGCTGAATAAAATCTCTTAAAGATTGTCATGGCTATGTGAAAGGTAATGTTGGGTTTCCACTTCTTTACTGGATATTCAGTCTGATGTGTTGATGGTTCAAGGTGATAGCTCAGTAGGTAGAGCATGAGACTCTTGATCTCAAGATCGTGAGTTCGAGCCCCACATTGGGCAAAATACAGGTGAAACTTGGAAAATTAGAATATCGTGGAAAAGTTCATTTATTTCAGTAATTCAACTTAAAAGGTGAAACTAATATATGACATGGCTCCCCAAATCAACAGACTGTGGAAACTTCACACTGGACTTCAAGCATCTGTCATTGTGTGCCTCCCCATTCTTCCTCCAGACTCTGGGTTTCCAAATGAGATGCAAAAGCTGCTCTCATCAGAAAAGAGATTTGGAGAGCCATGTCATCAACTGGTGTTGGTCCACTGTGCTTCATTAAGTGTAGGGTCAACACAGCTGTCTACCAGGAGATTTTGGAGCACTTCATGCTTCCTTCCACAGACAAGCTTTATGGGGATGCTGACTTCATTTTCCAGCAGGACTTTGGCACCTGCCCACACTGCCAAAAGTACAAAAACCTGGTTCAGTGCCCATGGGATTACTGTGCTTGATTGGCCAGCAAACTTGCCTGACCTGAACCCCATAGAGAATCTATGGGGCATTGCCAAGAGAAAGATGAGAGACATGAGACCGAGCAATGCAGAAGAGCTGAAGGCTGCTATTGAAGCTTCCTGGTCTTCCATAACACCTCAGCAGTGCCACAGGCTGATAGCATCCATGCCACACCGCATTGAGGCAGTAATTGATGCAAAAGGGGCCCAAACCAAGTTCTGAGTACATATGCATGCTTCTGCTTCTCAGAGGTCCAATATTGCTCTATTTGCAGTCCTTGTTTTGCTGATTTCATTTAATATTCTAATTTTCTGAGATCGTTAATTTGGGGTTTTCATCAGCTGTACGCCATGATCATCACAATTATAACAAATAAAGGCTTGACATATCTCGCTTTGCATGTCATGAGTCTATCTCATATATTAGTTTCACCTTTTAAGTTGAATTACTGAAATAAATGAACTTTTCCACGATATTCTAATTTTCCGAGTTTCACCTGTATCCCTCCATTGCAGGGGGCTGGACTGAATGACCTTTGTGGTCCTTTCCAGCTCTACAATTCTACGATTCTGTATTGCTTTCATTTAAGTACCATACTAATGAATCGAGGTTAATCACATCAGTCTCAGTTTTTTTGGTGTGTTTTGCTTTCACGACAATACGGCACTGAGTATTTACTTTATTTCAACATCTTTCCCCCCTCCACAGATGGTAGAGATGGTATGTCTCCATGTGATCAGCTTGATGGAGGCTTTGCAGGAATGCAATTCCACTATTTTCGTCAAGGTAGGTCAATTCTCCATTGAGAATACTTTTTCCTTCTTTTTTTAAGATGGTTAGAATCCAAAATCCTGTGCATCCAAAAGGAGAAATTGCAGTCAACAGAACTGGATTTTTTCCTGTGCTCCAAGTAGCATGCAGGACAGAGATTCCTTCATTCATAATAGAGAGGAAATAACTCTGGTGACTGGGTTCAGCTGGTAAAACAGCTTTTGGTACAGCTTTCATGTAACTCAGCTGTATCCTTTCCCCCAAAATGATGTGGTTCTTAGGAAACTTGGGTCAAAGAGACAAGGGGAAAATATAAGCGATCGTTCTTCTCTGCTTTCTTCCAGCCTTTTTACCAAAAAGCTGCCTTTGTTCTTCAAAAGGTAACATCTGTTGCCAACTGATGGGCTTTCTCTTGGAGCATTAGGTGGGAAGAGCCATCAGAATACATGCAGAAAATTTATTTTTTATTTTGTTTATTTAAGATAAAATGTTTTTGCCGAGGGAGACCCCATTCCACTGTCCTAACAGCTTTTACCATCAGAAAGTTTTTCCTGATGTTTAGTTGGAATCTCCTTGTAATTTGAAGCCATTGGTTTGAATCCTACCCTCCAGAGCTGGAGAAAACAAGCTTGCTCCATCTTCCAGGTGACAGCCCTTGAGATATTGGAAGATGGCTATCATATCTCCTCTCAGTCTCCTCTTTTTCAGGCGAAACATACTCAGCTCTTTCAACCGTTCCTCATAAGGCTTGATTTCCAGAATCTTGATTGTATTGGTTGCTCCTTCAACTGCCTTCACCCCCAGTCGCTAGCTGGGGCTAATGGAGACAGCTTCTGCACCCCAGTTTTCTATAGGGTTAAACACACCTCTTTCGCCCCATGGGGCATACAGCATCCTAGCTGTTTGGCTTGCTGCCTGTTTGTTAGGGATCCAGGCTTGTCCATCTCTGCTTCTGTGTGTAATTGACAGTCACTGCAAGGGCAAAGCCATCTTCCTAACATTTCAAGATCTCGCCTCCACGCTGTAATGTAGTTGTGTTCTGCTCTTCACTGGGATTCCCTAACCAATGCTGTTGGTAATTAGGGACAACGACCCACTAACAGAACACAGCCAAGTATTACGCCATCTGGTTTGGTCAATGAAAGCGCATCCTCTGGAGGGTGGTTTATCTCATGCTGTCAATACTGATTAGGTTGTACACGGAGCTCTAGGGAGCTTAATTGGAAAATTGCAAATCTTGATGCCATTTGGAGGAGCGCTTTAGAACAATATGTCCAACTCCTTAAATAATATGGGAGAGCGTGGATAACATGTCAAAAGGGCCTTCGGACTTGAAGCGAACCTGGCACACACTTAAAAACAAAATAAAAACAAGAATCCCAAACAAATCAACCATTGCAGCCCTCTTCGTTTCTTCCACAGAAATCTGAGCTTAGCAAATGCCAGAAGCAGGCACAGTTAGCAGATGTGATACAGGCATGTCTATGTGCTGAGCAAAATGTGGAGGTTTGGTTGAACACCATCCTCAAGGTATTGCAGATTACAGGTGACGCCTCCTGTGTGTCACAGGAGCATGTACAGAAAAGTAGGCCAATGGTGGGCACGACCACCGAGGGCAAACTTTTGCAGGACACATGCTGACTGTGGGTGGAATGAAGCCAGTAATGTTCCCAAAGCCCAAAGAGGTGACTATACCCTTTCCACCCCCCTCACACTCTTGCTCTCTCCCTCTTCTTCCCCACCCAGTGGGCAGGTGGGGAGGGACAGATCACTCTTGCCAGAGATCTGAAGTGATCAACCACAGAAGGTGTGTGTGTGTGTGTGTGTGTGTGTGTGTGTATAGGACCAAGGGCTGCATGAAAGTTGAGAGCGGTATTAGGTTAGGCTTGCCATATTTTGAAGAGCAAAAAAGAGGAAAAATTTGCCGACTTCCACCACACCTGCTGAAATTCCCCTTTCCACGCACACACCTCCTGCTAAAGGTGCAGACGCTCCTCTCAGCCTTCTCACCTGGAGAGGCTGCTGCAGATTCCCCGGTCCTCTCACATCCCCGAAGACCAAAGCCTTCCTATCCCTTAGCAGAAGTCATTTCCCCCAGGTGCTGGCAACTCCATGCGCATCGTTCTCACCCCACACCAAGACCCCCGCTTCCTCCTCCCTCCCCGCTTTCCACCTGCCACCCTCCCCAGCCACCTGCCACCCTCCCCAGCACATTCCCAGCCAGCCCCAGGGACCCTCTCTCCATACAACCCCTCACTTTTAGCACCCAGCATCCTCAAATGGATATATTCACAATCGGTTATCCTGCTTTACCTACCCCTGGTCTCCCAGGTCCTGGTCCAATATTCTAACCTCTACACCACCATTTTGCATGTAGAGCAGATGTTCTGGCACTGGGCTACTGCAACCCTTCTCCACCTTCCTAAAAAAAGGGGGGAGCCACCATGTACAGGTCAATTTAAATTGACCATGTGACAGCTGCCACTGCTCAGTGGAGTTGGTTGCACGGCCAGTGGCACGTCACATGGACTGAGTAGCTCTTTAAACACCTCTGCAATTCCCTCCCCTGCCTGTCAGTTCTGGAGCTCTGAAGACAATTGCATAACCCCGATGGCACCCTGCAGTACATAGGCAGTCGCAGGCACCATGGGGAGCAATTTGAAGCAGATTCCACACCATGGCAATTTCACTGGAACTAGCTGCAGTTTCTTTACAAAGCAGAAATGAGGGGAAAATTGATTACAAAAATCTCAGCAAAAATGTGTTTTTGAATAAAGTTTAAAGTCATTTATAAATATCTCCTTTTTAAAAAAGAAAAATGCTCTTGTTTTTCTGGAATATTTAAACATCAGTTTATGAAAAGATTTTACTTTTTTAAATAAGAGACATGGCACAGAGCACGGCTTATCCAATGTTCCCTGCAAATGTTTGTTGCACTACCTGTGAATGAATGTTATCAGCAAGGTTTATGGTTTGTTCTTCAGACTAAGAAAATTAGTCACATCCTCTTCTGACTGTGTGTAACTATAACAACATGGTGACTGTAATGAATTAATTCTCACTACGCCGAGGAAAATAATGCAATTTCTGTCTTCCATCAGCTGATCCCGATGTGGCTACCAATGATTCAGTCCAATCTAAAGGTAGGCTCCCCACTTCCAGCTGCCCAACTTCAACCTTTTCCCCATGTATTTGTATGTAAGAAAACATTGAATTTTGTGCCCAAATTCATCATAAGAATTCTGGATTATTTGTTTATTGCAGTTATCCATTGCTTACTACAAAAACATATCAAAGCAACTTGCAATTACGAATGCATACATGATACAAAATGCAAAATATGTCAAAAAGATAGAAGGGTAATTCATAGACTAAAAGTGTCCTGCAATTACACTGAAAGGACAAATCCTATCCCACTCTGTTAAAAGATGGGACACCAAGACAGGCTTGGTTATCGTCATACCCTATGACCCTAGCTGAATGCCAAATGCCTATGTGGGCATGAATGTATTAGCCTCTTGGCTAAAAGCTGGCAATGATCGCGTCAAGCACTCCTCCCTAGGAAGAGCATTCCACTATTTGGGGAGCCACCACTAAAAAGGCCCACTGTCATAATGCCGCCCTCAGCATCTCCCTCAGAGGGGGAGCACAAAGAAGGGAGTAAATTATTAGTTTTTATTTCTTTATTCTAGAATATTTACACCTCACCTACTAACCAAAGTTCTCAAGGTAGTTTACAATACATTAAAATACAATAAATTAGGCAATGGTGCAGTAGTCACTACAGCTGCATCTTCTGGCCTAGGGCTGACTGTTGAAGCAGCTAGATGTGAGTCCCATGCAGGACAAGACTGCTGGTGTCAGTGGCGTAGCGTGGGGGGTGCAGGGGGGGCCGGCCGCACCGGGCGCAACATCTGGGGGGTAGGGTTAGGGGGCACAAATTCACGGGTTAGGGGGCGCAAATCCACGGGTTAGGGGGCGCAAATTACTTGCCTTGCCCCGGGTGCTGACAACCCACCCTACGCCACTGGCTGGTGTCTCTCACAGCCCTGGCCCTAGTAGGAGGTGCTGGAGAAGCAGAGATGCATCCCTCTGGGGTCTCAGATGTTTCTACATGAACTGAGACTCTAATAAGTTCATCCTCAGCCATGTTGTTGTACCTTTGCCCATTAGGGACACGAGTGGCGCTGTGGTCTAAACCACTGAGCCTCTTGGGCTTTACGATCAGAAGGTCGGCGGTTCAAATCCGCACGACGAGGTGAGCTCCCGTTGCTCTGTCCCAGCTCCTGCCAACCTAGCAGTTCAAAAACATGCCAGTGCAAGTAGATAAATAGGTAATACTGCGGCAGAAAGGTAAATGGCATTTCCATGCGCTCTGGTTTCTGTCACAGTGTTCCATTGTGCCAGAAGTGGTTTAGTCATGATGGCCACATGACCTGGAATGCTGTCTGTGGACAAACGCCGGCTCCCTCGGCCTGAAAGTGAGATGAGCACCACACCCCATAGTCACCTTTGGCTGGACTTACCTTTACCTTTTACCTTTGCCCCATGCAACCCAGGACAAGGGAGTCTGGGGCTAAAACAGCTTGCAAAAACTCCCCCAAACAAAACCCTTTCCAAGAGATGAAACAGATGCAGCTCCTTCAGAATCCGATAAGGAATCACTGAACTTCCACATGGCTCAGCCTCTCAGGGCCATGCAAGGGAAGGAAACCAGAAGGCCAAGGAAGGGAACTTTAGAGAGCAGCACAGATAATCAAGCTAACTCAGGCGATTCTCTGTGAAGCCTCAGTTAGGTGCACAAAGCAATACAAAGGCAGCCCCTTGAGGAGCCATGCGGTTTGCGCAGCAGAGCAGGAAGCTCTGGGAGAGAGAAGCGAAAGCACTGGTTCTTTTGTTGAAATGTGGCTACTGAAAACTCATATAGACCTGGATGAATCATCTGAAATGGAGGGGACTCCATCCTTTATAAGAGCCACACTTATCATAGCCTCATTGTCTTGGGTTGTGGCAGCTAGAAAAGTTGTTATTTTTGCAGGCCTGTAATAAATAGGGGAGCGCATTGGATTCAGAGGAATGTAGGAGTGTAGCAGGATGCTTCAGAATTATATAGGGCTCATCAGAGGCGAAGCAGGATCTCTATGAGGAGGCATGAGGTGAAGAAAGGACTTTGTGGCACCTCTGCAATCCAGACATAAAAAATGCTACAGACATTAGTGTTTGCATGAAAGTCCTGTCTCCTGCATTTACCAACAATGCCAGGGTGAGAGGATACGGGGAAGACAGGGAAAACATGAGCAGACTGTGACTGACAGGTCTAGCATGCAACCAGAGGGAATCATTTCGTCAGTGCTGTCCAATTCCAGTTCTGGGGGTGGGCGGGTGGGGGGGGGGAGCAAGTAGCTTTGCTAGAGTGCAACTTGCATCTCTTAAGTTTAAGGAAGATGCCAGGAAGGGAAGGAGAGGAGAATGATTTTACCCTGGATGGTAATTTTTTTCAGTTCTTCCCACTCCAAATTAAACTTTTAAAGTGCTTAACACAAAGGCCCCTGCACCTCTTTGCAGTTTGGCAGGTTTCAAAGCAGCTCACATTAATAAGGAGACTACAGTAGAGGGAAATGTGGGTTTTCGCCCCTGTCTTATGCTGGGTGTGAATAATGATTGTTTTATTTCAGAATGACATTGTCTTAAACAATTGTTTGAAAGTTGATTTTTATAGCCCATGGTTGAAATCCTTTTAAAATAAAGAAAATGACTGATATATCAAAACAAACAATTCAATTCAATTCAAATCTTTATTATGGTCATAGACCAGCATAAAAGGGTGGGATATAGGCATTTAAAATCTGAAAAGTGTTTTGGAAAGCTAAAAGGTATTAAAACAGAAGGTGAATATGAAAGTCTATAAGAATTTAAAAGAAGCTAAAAGAAGGGATAGGAGCATTGGGTGGGTGTGAAAGAGCATAAAATGTTGATACATAAAAGACTTTAACTATTAATTTACAGAGCTCTCTGATATGTTCATTTAATCCAACAAATTAAAAAAACAACCCCACCTTTTGTATATTTTAACAGCATTTATCTGCTGGGCTGCAGCTCCGCCTGCAAGCGATCCAGAGCAACGTGAACCATCATAGCCTTAGGATGCTGCAGGGATCGGGCCAGATGAACACCAACTTCACCGTCCTCCGCAAGTGGCTGCAGTGCACCCAGTTTAAGATGGCTCAAGTGGAGATCCAGTCGTCTGAAGCAGCCTCTCAGTTTTATCCGTTATGAACCGGGCAGAACCTTCCAGAACCTTCTGCTTAGACTAGCAATAATAGGGCTAAAAGCTATAAGACTAAAGGCCATCCTTAAAAACAGTACTGTAGCTACACTTTTTTTTCTTCGTCTGGTAGGTGTATACAAATAGCGGAAGTTAGTGGTCTGGTCACATCCACTCCTAACCACAAATACGTACTTGCTCTTGTGGGTAGCAGTCCAGTGTCCTCTTCACATTGAGGGTACACCAAATGAGGGAGGCAGTGTGCCTCTGAATGCCAGTTACTGGAAACCATAGCGGGTGAGAGTGCTGTGGCACTTGGGTCCTGCTTCCCGACTTCCCGTAAACATCCGGTTCGCTGCTGTGAGAACAGGTTGTTGGAACAGATGAGCCATTGGCCTGATCCTGCAGGCTCTTCTTATGTTCTTCTGAGGCCTGTGCGTAGCAAGATGTTAAACTGTGTGTGCTTCAAAATTTTTCCTCCTTCCCTACCCCCACCCGACCCTAAGAAATTACTCTTCCCCCTGCTTGTTACTTTTAATATCTTTCAATCCCACCGTTGTTTGTGCTCACCGATACCAAGGAGTGCTCTGTGCTGCTATTTTAAAACAAGCAGGGTTTTTTAGAAACCTCCTCAGTGCTTTCTTGCTGCTGTCGTCGTCTTGGAACTCAAAACTCAGTAATGCAATAAACCTTGTCACTTTAAGATAGTGACCCTATATAATGAGGATTTTTGCAGGCGTTCTTTCTTTTCTCTTTTCCAAAAGGTGGTGGCCACTTCAAAGCATGACTGGTTGCCAGAGAGGCAGGTCCAGAAGTGCCCCTTATAGAGTAACCCTATGCATATCTGCTCAGACTTTAGGCCTATTGAATTCCATGGGACTTAGTCCCAGGTAAGTGTGCCGAGAGCTGCCACTTTACAGAGAAGGGGTTGTTGAGAGAATCGAGTTGCTGGGATTGCACCAAGCAAGGCAAGGGGTGGATGGGTGGAGGAGCTTTATTCCTCCTCCTTCTGTGGACCATCTGCTCTAGGCTCCGTGTAGGTCTCCTCCTTCATCGGGGAAATGGGAGGACTTGGAATCATGCAGATCCAAGGCTTCCCCCAATCTGCCCCTGCAACACAGCCTTCTTGGGCTTTTCCAGCACCAAAGGAGCAATGGAGGTGGATGTTTGCAATGAGGAGGCCCCTGGAAGCGGACTTCCTCCCGTGGCCACAGACCTCCCTCTCCACTGGTGAGGGTGGGGAAGGCTGCATCATCAAATGACCCCTTAGCCACCCTTCTCTGGGAGCTTCAGGTTGCTCCTTTGGCATCCCAGGAGAGAGAAAACCTTCCACATTAACCGCTTGCCAAGGGAGGGTAGGTGAGAAGGCAGTTGAAAACATTAAGGGTTCTAGAGTCAGTTCTGGCATTTTGCTTTGGGGGATCAGAGAAACCTGAAACCAGTCCTGCTTGTAGAGAGCATTCTTACAAAAGTGCACTTAGAAATTAGGTGGCTAAACAGTTGTCCTTTTCATTTTAAGTAAATTTAAGTGCTTTAACATTGTTTCACCATTGGTACTTCCCTGCAGTCCTCAAGCTACTAAGCAACCCTCTGTATACTACCTGTATAGTAATCCTGTATCTTATTCCTTCTTAAATACTTGTATACTATAAGATTTAAAACTAGTCCCAATCCCGCGGTCACTAGGGAGAACGCAAACTTCCTAGCTTCCCCTGGGAAAAAGGTTTGGGATTGTAGATTTGCATATAGTACATAGAAATTATAGAGTCACTGCATAGAAAGCGATGTTAAATATTTTTAAAAAGCGAATTTTAATAGCCTTGAGACAGACTGATCTGCTGAGATGTATAGAAAAGCCCATTGTTGCTTTGCACTGGGCTTTGAATCAGAGCCTAACAACAGAAGAAGACCTTGTAATTAAAATTTAACCTTTTCTGTGTATACATAGCCGAGATATACTGTATTTATTGCTGTAATCTGCTGAACAAAAGAACACAATTTTAAGCTTTATATTAAAATGCTATAAAGTGAACAACTCTTTAATACTACTCTTAATAATATTTGTTATTATTTTCCTTCAAATAAACTCACTAGCGTGTTATACTGGATTTGTCGTCATTTATCTCTGTACGTACCTGCTGCACAGCAGTGGCGGAAACTACTCTCCATTGTGAAGGTTGTGTGGGTTTTGTGCCCTTGCTCGCTTGCAGGAGATTACACAGCAGATTAAATGCAGTTGGGGCATGTGCCAGTTGCTCAGCCAGAAAAACATGAAACTACACATTTAGAAACATTCGAAGCATAGGACTCTGTCTAATACTAAGTCAGTTCATCGGTCCATCTAGCTCACTGTTGCTGGCACTGACTAGCAAGAGTTTCCCAGGGTTTCAGGGTGGAGTAATTAGGTGTATGGGTGCTCTTTCCTAGCGTGGGCACCCAGAGCCTGCAGGGGGAGTGGTCCCCATAGGACCTGTTTCTACCTTTCCATCATACCACCCCAGGGATACAAGCAACTCATCAGAGCATTATAAGCCTTTGCATTCCTTCCTCTCTGGGCTTATATAAGTTGCCCAAGCTCAGGATCTCAAGTAATTTTTCTGTGTCCTCTACTCTGGGTCAGTGACGGGGGGGGGCATTCTATGCACATGAAGAGGAGTTTTGGATTTGATATCCCTCTTTAACACTACCCTAAGGAGTCTCAAAGCGGCTCACAATCTCCTTTCCCTTCCTTCCCCACAATAAACACTCTGTGAGGTGAGTGAGGCTGAGAGACTCAGAGAAGAGTGACTAGCCCAAGGTCACCCAGCAGCTGCATGTGGAGGAGCGGGGACACGAACCCGGTTCACCAGATTACAAGACTACCGCTCTTAACCACTACACCACACTGGCGATGCCTGGCTGGTGGACCCTGGGAAGGGAAGATCTCCCAGGGTGGGAGGCTGGGAGAAGAAAGGGAAGCTCCCAGGTGAGAGCTGGGAGAGTCCGCCCACTTCTGTGTGAGACAAAGGTGAAGATCTACCTTCAAGAGAGGACTCTGCATTTTCTCCTCTCTTTCTTTGTTTTTTATCAAGATTGCTTTCTTTTACTGTATTATGAAAAAGCTTTAATAAAATATTATGGGGGGAAGGATCCTGAGTAATCGGTTGTTTGGTTGTAAGCCACTTTGGGTTGTCTTGGGCAAGATAATGTGACAGACAGACAGACAGACAGACAGAGAATCATCTGGAGAGGAACTGCTGATAGAGGTACAGCGCTCACACCCAGATATGCCATTCCTTAACATTTCCTATTACATGGCTTGGGTGCCCAAAGAGCAGCAGAGGGCTGAGAGCGTGGGCACCCATGTTTTGAGACCATTTGCCAATTGTATGACAATTATTTGCTGTATTCACACTCAGACACTAAAATGAATCCATCTTCTCCAAATTTATACACATTGGCCCTGATCCAAGAATGCTCTTCTACAAGGCATCAGGGAAGGAAATCAACAGGGCTCAATGTGTACTTTCAACCTTTTGATATACATTTAAGCCCCTTACCACTGTGGTGTGATTACTGTTGGATCAGCATGAAATCATGAAAGAAATCGTTGTGTGCATGTCTGGGTTGGGGACATAATCCAAAGGGTGTTATTTAATTGGATAAATACTAGAGACATCTTTATCAGTACCCAACAATACACAATGTGTCAAGTTCCTACATTGCTAAGTACAGTATTTTGTAAATCAGCATAAAACCACCAACCAGCAAACCAGAGCAGTTGCCAGATCTGAGTGCCTTCTTTATCCTAAACCTATCAAGGCTTTCTTTACAGTGACTGGAGGGTTATGACCATATGCTACATACAAAGACCTGGCACATTTGCCTTTGAAAAAAGAGTTGATTGCAGGGATATTGGAGGAAATTCTGGACTGCAAGTCCTGAAGTCCTTTCTAGCTCAGGTAGTGCCTGTGGCAATAAAAGTTGGTTTTAGGGAAACCTCATTAAAAATAATAGAATCTTGGAGTTGGAAGGGACCCAAGGGTCATCTAGTCTAACCCCTGCAATGCAGGAATCTCAGCTAAAGCATTTAAGTCGAAGCCAAAACCAACCATTTAGCAAAAATGCCTTGGAAAGTTTCCCTGTTGCAGAAACTTACTTTCATCCAAATGTACAAAAGGGCTCTCATTTGATTTGTCTTAATGAGATTAATATTCAACTTCTTATGTGTAGACTGTGAATCGTCACTCGGCTGACAGTAGGCAGAATGGGGATAGCTGTTTGCAGCAAATTCCCCTCCCTCCTGCAGCCTCCCATGTTCCCCTAAATCTGTTCTACCCCCCACTAACCCCCAGGAGCAGCTTTCGGGTGCGAGAGCTGCAGGGGAGAGTAAGAACCGCCAAATATTATTTCCCTCCCCATTCTGCTGATGGAAACCTCAGCGATAACAGAGTGGAGGCAACCCTTTGAGTCATCTGACTGTGGGAAATAAAGTCACTACATGCAGCCAACCAACTAATCCTAGCTAATGACATGTGCAAGAGATTTGCTGGATGTAGCTCAAAGCCGCCAGTACTCCATGCAGAATCTCTTTGGCACAAACCTGCCAAAACCACAAGATCACCTATGATTTTTTTTTAAATCAAGATGCACTGTTTTTACCTCTTTGAAAGTTAGTAAAATATTAAAAAGCCATAAGCGTTTTGTTTGCCCAGCTACTGAATTATACATGGAAAGAGTTGACCTAGCCTTCCATTATGTCTATCAAACTGGCGGTCATGGTTGGTTTGCCAGCTTTGATGGGGAGCTGGTTAAATACAATTTCAGACTGCTGTGTTGCCCAACATTGCCGGTGTAAGGGTATGCCTAGGGATCTTGGTGCTTGAGTCCCTATTTATTTGTTGATTTGTTTGTTCATTTTCTCTTATAAAAATGAATTGCCTTTCCACCTGAAAGGAACCCAAGGTGACTTACAACTCACACAGCAGCTAAAACAATAAAAAATACAAACAACCATCTAAGCAAGAACTTTAAAATGCCCAGGAGAACATAAAATGTTCTCTCTCCAAGTAACAGATGCCCAAGGGCGGCTTAGCTGAATGTTCTGCAGGTTAATTTTTGGAACTTGAGAGAAGTGATTCCTGGGGTGTATGAAAGCCCTATTAATGCTACCTCTTTGTGGCTGTACAACAACACACAGAGAGACCGTCTGTTTCTTGAGAGGCTCTCTCTCTCTCTCCCCCCCCCCCCCAAGGTTTCAATGCTCAGCAAGTACCGGTAATCTCAGCCAATCAGGGTTCACAGGCTTGACTACTTGCTATCATTGCCTATCACATCATTCCAAAGTTGTGCATTCCCCCCAGGCCTTGCAAATTATTACACCATGTAAAGAAAGAACTCTAACTCTTTCCTGGGCAGGAATGGTAGCTCAAAACATATGAAAAGCACAAGGTTGGGGAAGTATGGCCTAAACATTTGCACCCTAAATGCAGGCCCTCCAAGTGTCTCTATTTTGTCCCTGATTAGAAGCCGTCCTGGTTTCTGATTTGATCTCGGAATGTCCCACTTTTCCTTAGGATGTCCCTATTTTCATTGGAGAAATGTTGGCAGGTATGGGGTTATCCCTTTTGAATTCTGGTGCTGGAGGAGACTCTTGAGAGTCCCGTGGACTGCAAAAAGATCAAACCTATCAATTCTGAAGGAAATCAGCTCTGAGTGCTCACTGGAAGGACAGATCCTGAAGCTGAGGCTCCAATACGTTGGCCACCTCATGAGAAGAGAAGACTCCCTGGAAAAGACCCTGGTGCTGGGAAAGATGGAGGGCACAAGGAGAAGGGGACGACAGAGGACGAGATGGTTGGACAGTGTTCTCGAAGCTACCAGCATGAGTTTGACCAAACTGCAGGAGGCAGTGGAGGACAAGAGTGCCTGGCGTGCTCTGGTCCATGGGGTCACGAAGAGTTGGACATGACTAAACGACTAAACAACAACAAATGGGGTTATCCCACCCCTGAGCCATCTGACGGCAATCCTGTATAGGGAAGGTTTTTTAAAAAATGTTTAATATTTTATTGTATTTTTACATATGTTGGAAGCTGCCCAGAGTGGCTGGGGCAACCCAGTAAGTGTTGAGAATTCCATTCCTCCCGTGCTGCAGATGTGTGGGATTGTTACATGTCCCATGTCTGTTTACATTCCAGCAATGTGAGTGGATAGATACGCTGTTTCCGCTCTGTATAGCTATTGCTTTTGCAGTTTTCTTTCTGAGAAAGAAAGACAGAGGGAGAAGCCATGTTTTCTTTGTTTTGTTACCTTTGATTTAATTTGCAATAAATTAGGCTTAGATGTTACTCCTCAAGGCTGGGCTTCTGTTTGGACTCTGCTAGTCTTGTGCTCGTGTCCTTGGATGAAGAAGAAGAAGAGTTTGGATTTGATATCCCGCCTTTCACTCCCTTTAAGGAGTCTCAAAGCGGCTAACATTCTCCTTTCCCTTCCTCCCCCACAACAAACACTCTGTGAGGTGAGTGGGGCTGAGAGACTTCAAAGAAGTGTGACTGGCCCAAGGTCACCCAGCAGCTTCATGTGGAGGAGTGGAGCCGCGAACCCGGTTCCCGAGATTACAAGGCTACCGCTCTTAACCACTACACCACACTGGCTCTCTGGATATGGGTCACATCAGCGTGACGGGAGACCAGAGGGATGAATCCTGGGAGACGCTGTGTTGGGGGGGGGGAGGCACTGGCCTCGGCGTTATCACCCAACAGTAAGATGTGGGGGGTATAGTTGAATTATCGTTATGGAATGGGACATCCCTATTTTCACCGGAGAAATGTTGGAGGGTATATAAATGTTTAATGGGGACATGGGTGGCGCTGTGGGTTAAACCACAGTGCCTAGGACTTGCCAATCAGAAGGTCGGCAGTTCGAATCCCCACGACGGGGTGAGCTCCCCTTGCTCTGTCCCAGCTCCTGCCAACCTAGCAGTTTGAAAGCACATCAAAGTGCAAGTAGATAAATAGGTACCTCTCCGGTGGGAAGGTAAACGGCGTTTCCGTGCACTGCTCTGGTTTCGCCAGAAGTGGCTTAGTCATGCTGGCTACATTACCCAGAAAACCTGTCTGTGGACAAATGTCGGCTCCCTCGGCCAGTAAAGTGAGATGAGCGCTGCAACCCCAGAGACATTTGTGACTGGACTTAACTGTCAGGGGTCCTTTACCTTTACCTTTATATAAATGTTTGGATAAGCACAACTTCCCTGCAGATATTTATGTTATTGTGCCTTCAGCAGCTTCATGAGATAGAAATCAAAGATGTGTAGCTTTCCCCAATGGGGAGCTGGAGCAACAGGGAAAACTCCACCTGAGCTCTGTCCAGCAAAACAGTGGTGGCCCCATTTGTGGTGTTGTGTTTTTGGAGTGGGCTGCTCTAAGCTCTGCTGTGCTGGCACAGCAAGCCTTGGGCTGCAAATCACTTAATCCAAGCACTTGGGATACCTTTCTAAAGCCTTTCTTGCCAGCCCCAGAGAGGAGGCAATCTCCTTGCCGGGCCAACTAAATTTTCTAATGACACTCAGAGACGTTAAGATAATGTCCCTTCGTTCGGCTTAATGAGATTAAAACGGAGAGAGCGAGCAGTATATTTGCTGGACGGTGTGCAAGCCTTTCCAACTTTCACTTATAAAATGAAGCATTTTCTGGATCAGGATGTTACCATTATGTATCCTGGAAGCGTACATATGCTAATTCATTTTCTCCCAATCTTCTCAGGGATGATGCTTATTGGCTTTATGAGTGGGATCTTAATACCTTGTTCACTGAAACAAAATTGGGTTTGCCTAATAATACCCATCTGCAAATTAATTGCATTAACGGAGATATACTTAGCTAAGGTTGCATTTCCCTGTTCTTCATCCAGCTCATCCAAATAGCCCCAACTGGCAATGACTCTGCTCATTCTGCTGGCTTTTATTTGGATATGATCAAGCGCAGAGATACTGGCATGTGGGAGAGCAGACTTGTAACCAGGATCCAGTTATTTATTATTTATTTGTTATTTCATGAGATTTATGAGGTGCCTGACAATACAAATTATCTTGGTGTTGTGCAAATAAAAAGAAAACAAACCCCTAAACAAGAAGACTATGCCACAATAAAAGCACAATAAACTTGAGAGACAGCCGGCCATAAAAATCCCAAATGCCAAACCAGCACAATAAAATACAACACAGAACGAAAGTGAGCCATCAGATGAATATATTAAAACCACTAGCCATACCACAGAGACAGCTCTTAAACAGCTCTTTAAAAAATTACAAGGAGAGCAGAGGCATATGAACCTGTTGCCAAAAAGGCAACAACTGTGGGTAAGGATTTTCCTAGGAAAGAACATTCCAAACAGATAGGGGGTGGGCAGCAATGAAAATGTCATATTGGGTGGCTTTAAAAGAGAATTAGACAAATTCATGGATGATAAGGCTAGACTTCCGGTTTCCGTCGCGAACAGACAGGGAGCGCAGAAAATCTCCGGAGGAGATTTCCGAGTAATACAGGGGCTTGGGGGAGTCGCAAAGGCACTGCGCCCCCCAAAAATCTCAAGGGGGAGACCCTTGGGGGAGAGATACCCAGCCGTGTGGAAGCGGTTCGCTGTTTTTTTCGGGGGTTTTTTTTCCGGAAGATCTCGAGGCGGCGAAACTGCAAGCACAAAGGGAAAGCAACGACCCTGTATTACGATGCCTCTGGCTCCCACTGAAGAAGGCGACGAACCTCCAAAACTGTAAGAATAGAACCCTTAGTGTGAGTAGATTTATTTAATGTGAAAAAATCTGAAAATACACTAAGAGAACGTCGGATGTTAGACGATTTAACTCAGGAATTCACCTCGGTAGAGGGCTAAAATGGCGCAGGCTACAAAGTCGCAAGGTGGAGGAAGGAAATATCCCTTTGCCTGACTGAGTGAATACAAAGTAAATGTCTCGGGCTTTATTGTGGGGAATTAAAGAATTTGAAACACTCCACTGTAATGAAACATTGTTCACTCCTTTTGGGGGAGGCAGACAAAAAAGAGTCATTTAAAACGGAGCTTCTTAGAACTGTTTAAAAGGACAGCTGGAAACACGACTCAAAGAAATTAAAGAAGTATTCGGAAAGAGAACTTCTCCTAACTTCCATAACTTTGGGACCTAACCAATGCTTCTGGGATTCATTTAACGCATGTTTATCTGGAACTTTAATCCGAAGAACCACAGGACCCTTTGAACCCTAGAACTTTCTGCAAAGGCTGTATTTATGCCCTGCCCATAAACCTTTGTTGTTGTTTTTTTTTCTCTTTTCACTCTCTCTCTTTCCCCCCATGTTCTCTTATGGTATTCAGGATATTTACATCCCTGCTTTAAATTAGAAAATTATCTGGTCATTTTGCCCTATTTTTTTCTCTTCTTTCGTTTCCATTTGTCTGTCTTTTTTCTGCCTTCTCTCCTCCCCTTTCTATTGCTCTCCACTATAATAACATAACTAACAGCCTATCTCCCTTACCCTCAGTTCTGAGGAAAATCTAACCTGATCCCACCAACCTGAGCAGGACCAGCATTTAATCCAAGACGTCTTTCTACATTTTGAGATGAATAACCAAATGAACTTAAACAATTGAAAGAAGTAAATGACATGTTGAATAACGTCAGGTTCTGAAAAGTCGGATACTATTTGATATAACCATTGAGAACTTTTTGAAATATCCATATCTTTCTTAGGACTACAAAGTGAACTAGTAAGAATTAGAACCTGAGGTAATAGAAAACAATGAAAGTCTGACATATTTCCCGTGAAATGGATTAGGCCGACAAGTGGCTGAAAAATACATAGATTGAACAATACTTTTTGGACGGTAAAAAGGAAATATTATTTTTGACTTTTGCATTTTGTTCTGTTTTTCTCTTCCTTTTGTGCTGAAACAGTTATACTAACATATTAACATAACTCAAATCTATGATAACAAAAGGTTACTGGTAAAGCTAGTGGGATCGGATAATTTTGAATAAGTCATTGAAAAACCTCTCTTTTCTTTTGGGGGATATAAAGTGTTGTAAGAAAATGATATAAGAACATATAAATAAAGGTGCTGAAATTACAGAGAGGGTAGAAGAAAGATTGTGCACCCCCTAGGGGGAGAGAGCAATAAGTAAAGCCAACTATTGAGAATTAAACCATAAAATGTTGGGGGAAAACGGGGAAAAAGTAGGAGGGACACCAGGAGAGAGAAAGGTATCCCGACAAGAGGAAATCAGATTTAGACATTCTATGGTTAAAGATTAAAGAGGAATTTAAGCAAAATGAATTACATATAGAAAGCAAATTAGGAGAAATACAGGAACAGATAGATAAGAAAATAGAAAGTGCTGTAGGAGAACTCTCCAGAAAGGTACAAGATTTGACAACCAAGTCAAAAATAATTGAAGAAACCAATAAAAGAACCCAAAAAGATTTGAGAGACCAAAAGAAAGAAACAGAAAAAATTAAAGGAAGAAGTAAAAGATTTAAATAAAATGCAAGATCAATTATGGGACAATTTAGCCATGACAGAAATGCGTCAGAAACAACTCAATTTAAAATTCCGAGGAGTTGTGGAAGAGGTAAATGAGGATATAAGAGGGAAAATGGTTAAAGAACTTGCAAAATGGTTGGAAATAAACGAAGAACAAGTAGCATAAACGATAGAAAGTGCGTTCAGAATAAGAGGGAAATCGCAACAAATCAAATAAAAAAAAATCCCTGGTGACTGTTTAGTAATATTTAACTCATTGGAAATGAAGAACACTATACTAAGAACAAGTTACAAAAGAAAGTTAATGATTGGAGGTTGCCCAATTATTATCTTTAAAGAAATTCCAATCAGGATTCTGCACAAAAGGGAAGGATACAGACAATTAACAAGTGTCCTGAAGAGAAATACAATACAGTACAAATGGGAATTCCCAGAAGGGATTTCCTTTTTTTATAAGAATAAAAAGTTCAAACTGATAGACACACAAGAAGCAGGAAAGTTTTTGAGAAGATATGAAAAGGACCTGGGTAAAGAAGAAGAAAGATCTGGAGGAGGAGAAAAAAGCATAGGGGAGAGGAGGGGGAGAGGAGGGAAAGAGGTCGAGGGAGCGGAGGGGAGGGAGGAAGGAGCAGAGGAAGAAGCGGAGGATACGGGATCGGGGGAGGAAGAGGAGGGGGAAGAGGTGGAGACTATTGGAAACAGAAGCACTAGAATTTAAATCAGAAACTAGGATAAAGTGTAGTTAGTTGAAATGACCCTTAAGTTTTTGTCGTGGAATGTGAACGGTTTTAACGAAAAGTCCAAGAGAAATAAATTTGAGAAAATCATAAAGAAAAAAAATATTGATGTGATTTGTTGCCAAGAAACATGTTGCCAAAAAACACAAACATATTTTAATAAATAAAAAGTTGGGAATAGAATTTATTAATTCAGACTCAAAGAAAAAAAGAGGGGTAGTAATCTACGTGAAAGAGAAATTAGAACCTAAATTAATATGTAAGGATGAGGAAGGAAGAATCCTAGGAGTACAAATCAATTACCAGGGAGAAAAACTTAACGTGGTAACGGTCTATGCGCCAAATACAAATAAGATGGAGTTTTTTAAAAAATTGGAACAAGTTTTATTAGATCTAGAGAATAACAAATTGGTCCTACTTGGAGATTTAAATGGAGTGCCGAAACCAGAATTAGATAGAAGCTCGAAAAGGAAGAATTTAAATCAAGGGAAACTTCCGAGATCGTTTAATGACCTTGAGGAAAACTTAGATTTAATAGATATATGGAGATATAAAAACCCCATGACAAAACAATTCACACACTTCTCAGAGCCGCATCAGAGTTGGAGTAGGCTGGATCAGATATGGATATCAAGAGAATTAACAATAAGAGTGTCGAAATGTGAGATACTACCTAGAACACTATCTGATCACAATCCAATAATATTACATTTAAATTGGAAGACCCAGGGTATGTACAGATGGAGAATGAACGATTATTTATTTGAAAAAGAAGAAGTGACTGAAAAGGCTAAAACCACCTTAAAAGACTATTTTGATTTAAATATTAACAAAGAGACAAACATGGATATAGTTTGGGATGCCAGTAAGGCAGTGCTAAGAGGTTTTCTGATACAACAAAATAGTCAAAGAAGAAAGGTGAGAGAACAAAAAAAGGAAGAGTTAATCACTCAATTGAGAGAATGTGAAAAGAATTTGATAGAGAAACCGAGTGACGAAGGGAACAAGCAATTGTATGATACAAGCACAATATTCAACTTTAATAAACCAAGAGGTAGAATGGGGAATTAAGTTTATGAAACAAAAAATTTTCGAATCGGCAAACAAAACTGGAAAGTTTCTGGCGTGGCAACTGAGAAAAAGAAGAAAACAAAATCTTATTAATAAAATAAAAGTAGAAGAACAAATCTTGGAGGACCCTAATGAAATAAAAAAGAGCTTCTTAAATTCTATGAAAACCTATATAAAAGAGAAGAAGAAGATGAAATAGAAATAGGAAAATATCTAGAAGAAAACAGAATTAACAGCATATCGGAAGAGGAAATAAGTTTATTAAATAAACCCATAAAAGCAGAGGAAATTCAAGAGGTGATAAAGAGGATGAAACTGGGGAAAGCCCCAGGTCCAGATGGTTTGTCGGCCAAATATTATAAAGTCCTAGAAGAACTTATAACACCAGTGCTATGTGAAGTAATGAATGAGATTTTAAGAGGAGGAAGAACACCAGCGTCCTGGAGAGAGGCATACATTACGCTGATACCGAAACCCGACTCGGATAGGCTGAATATTAAGAATTACAGACCGATTTCATTATTGAATAATGATTATAAGATCTATGCAGACGTAATAGCGACTCGACTTAAAAAATGACTAGTTAATCTTATCCATACCGATCAGGCTGATTTTTTACCCAATAGGCAAATAAAAGACAACATAAGACATACAATAAATATCATTGAATATTTAGAATGCAAAAATGAAATTCCTGCAGCTTTATTGTTCATTGACGCCGAAAAGGCATTTGACAACGTATCCTGGCGTTTTCTTATAAAATGTTTGGAAATGACAGGGATAGAGGGCACATTCCTGGAAGGAATTAAAGCAATTTACTCACAACAAAGTGCTAAATTAATTATCAATAATAACTTAACAGAACCCTTTGAAATTTCGAAGGGTACAAGGCAGGGGTGCCCTCTGTCACCTCTTCTGTTTATTATGATGTTAGAGATAATTACAAATAAGATAAGGAAAACTCCGGAGATACGCGGAATAAAAATTGGAGCGAAAGAATACAAATTGAAAGCATATGCTGACGATCTTATGTTGTCTTTGGAGGACCCAAAAGAGTGTGTTGGTAAGGTGTTAGATTTGCTAGAAGAATTTGGAAAACTATCTGGTTTTAAATTAAATAGAACAAAAACTAAAATGTTGACTAAAAATGTGAAAGAGGAGGTTAAAAACCATCTTGAATCTCAGACTGGAATTAAAGTAACTAAAAAAGTAAAATACCTTGGAATCTGGTTAACGACGAAGAACATAAATCTGATGGAAGATAATTATACAACCACATGGAAAGAAATAAGGAAGGGCTTAGATACTTGGAACAGAATAAAACTCTCTTGGTCGGGAAGAATGGCGGCAATAAAAATGAGTTTACTACCGAAACTGTTATTCCTATTTCAAAATATACCGATAATCAGGGGAACCTCAGTATTCAAGGATTGGCAGAAAATACTCTCTAAATTTATCTGGCAAGGAAAAAGGCCGAGAATCAGATTCAAATTACTTACAGATCAAAGAGATAGGGGAGGATTCGCAGTTCCAAATTTAAAGTTGTATTATGAAGCCTCGTGTCTTTGTTGGGTCAAGGATTGGATTGTTATAAAAAATAAAGATCTCCTAGATTTAGAAGGATTTAATATAAGATTCGGTTGGCACGCTTACCTATGGCGTAACAAGGGAAAGGTCCATAAAGGATTTTCTAACCACATTTTTAGAGGGCCACTGCTGGAGGTGTGGGAAAGAAACAAAAAATTACTGGAACAGAATACTCCTTGGTGGCTATCGCCAACTGATACCCTGACAATAAAAAAAACTAACATCGAAGTAGAAAGATGGACCTACGAAGATTTATTAGTAAAAACAGAGACCGGTTGGAGGATTAGGCCATATGAAGAAATAAAGAACAAATTGACAGGTTGGATCCAATTTCACCAAATTAATTCTATATGGACCGAGGATAAAAAAAATGGGATAAGTGAGAAAAAAATCTAGATTCCAGATTGAAATACTAGAAAGCAAAACAAAACTTCTATCGAAAATGTATAGCCTGTTGCTTGAATGGGACACCAAGGATGAAGAAGTAAAGGAGGTAATGGTGAGATGGGCAATGGACTTCGGATATAACATAGAGTTTGATAAATGGCAGGCATTATGGAATAAAGGTATGAGATTCTCGGCATGTACAACACTCAGGGAAAATATGTATAAAATGATGTACAGGTGGTACGTAACGCCCGTAAAACTGGAAAAAATATATAAAACTGGTGATAAATCATGTTGGAAGTGTAAGATCAAGGAGGGCGATTTTTATCATATGTGGTGGTTGTGTGAGCCTATCAGAAAATTCTGGGAATCTATTTACAACGAACTAAAAAAAATCTTTAAATATACCTTTATAAAAAAAACCCGAAGCCTTTTTGCTGGGGATAATTGGAGAGGAAATCAAAAAGGAAGATCAAACACTTTTTCAGTACGCGACAGTGGCTGCCAGAACTCTAATAGCGCAGAATTGGAAGACACCAAAAATCCCAACCATAACTGAGTGGCAATCCAAACTATTTGATTATTTAGAATTGGCAAAAATGACACAGAAAATAAGAAATAAAAAAGACATAAAGTTTAATAAAGAATGGAATAAATTTTTGGCATACATGGAAACAGAGGTAAAAAATCTAAAAATTACAGTAGGTGTGATATAACACTTGTGATGTAAAGAGTTTTCTGAGGAAAAGAAACTGCAGATAGAAAAAATTTAAATTTTATATTCCGAAACCGAGATGAAGGGAAGTCAGTCAGTGTTGTGTGTTATGTAGTTAATGTAGTTAATTTGTTGTTGTCTTATGTCAGGAGATTTTTTTTTCTTTTGTCCTTTTTATTATTATTTCTTTCTTTTATTTTTTATGTATTCTTTTTTGTGTGTATGTGTTATGTATGTCTCTTTTGTTTGTTTTAATGTACGATGTTACAAAATGAATTAAAACCAATAAAAAAAAGAAAATGTTTATAACATAGTGAAATAAAAAAAAGAAAAGAAAAAGATGATAAGGCTATCAATGGCTACTAGCCACAATGGCTATGCTCTCATACCACGGTTGGAGACAGTATGCTTCTGAATTCCAGTTGCTGGAAGCTGCAGGCAAGGAGAAGTTCTTGCACTCAGGTCTTTCTTCTCATAGGCATCTGGTTGGCCACTGTGGGAACAGGATGCTGGAATAGATGGGCCACTGACCTAATCCAGCAGGCCCTTCTTGTCCTTAACTTCCCAAAATATATCGTGCATATAATAAAAATATAAGGGTGTCGTTATGCTGCAGTTCGCTTGTCCACAGATAGGTGGAGCTGCAACCTGCAGCACAACAAAAGGTGGTGAATAGGCAGCCCAGGTGAGCCACAGAGGGACAGCCAGAGCAGAATGCAGCAGCCCTGCAGCTGAACTAGCTTCTCTATCTGTCAGCCCTGGGGCCCCAGCCCCAAGTATCCAGGGCCCTGGGCTTGACAGCACCAATATTTAGTGCTGCTTACCACTTTGCTCCTCCCTGACAAGCTTGGGATCCTGGTGCTTCTGCTACTGTGGTTAATTAAGACCTTCTTCTGCCCTTGATCCTGTGTTGCTCCTCCTGTTGGGCTGACTTTTCACCCCATTTGGCTGCAGTGGGACAGGGAAGGTCTTTTCTTTTTTTCTTTTCTTAGGAGTGCCCCTTGCTCAAAGAGGGATGAACACTTTCCAATTCTTCCTCCTCGACTGCTCTTCGAAACCATTCTGCAGAGCTCCTTTCCACCTCTGACATGCGTGAGGGAACTTAGCTGCGCAGAGAGACTTTGAAAGCCCTTTGTCATCGTCCACCTTTCTTCTTTGCACCCCAGATGTCAAGCAGTGGAGGGAATCACAAAAAGCTTTCAAAGCCTCCCCATTCTTCTTCTCCAACATCAGAGGTGCCAAGGAGGATCACAAAGCCCACTGTGAGTGTACCTCCTTCTCCTTTTCATCTCAACACTCAAAGTTTAAACAAGTAGTGCTTGTGAGTACAGTGGTACCTCGGGTTAAGAACTTAATTCGTTCTGGAGGTCCGTTCTTAACCTGAAACTGTTCTTAACTGGAGGTACCACTTTAGCTAATGGGGCCTCCCGTTGCCGCCGCGCCACTGCCGCACGATTTCTGTTCTCATCCTGAAGCAAAGTTCTTAACCCGAGGTACTATTTCTGGGTTACCGGAGTCTGTAACCTGAAGCGTCTCTAACCTGAAGCATCTGTAACCTGAGGCACCACTGTATTGCAAAGTCCTTTCCTGCATGCCCCTTGCATGCAGGTTGAAAGAGGTTGAAAGCAGGGGGCTGCCTCTATTGCCACCACTACTGTGGGAAGTTGGCCTGCTTGGTCGGCAGTGGCGTAGCGTGGGGGTGCAGGGGGGGCCGGCCGCACCGGGCGCAACATCTGGGGGGGGGGCGCGCTCGCACTCGCAGCTCTCTGCCCCTACCTGGCTCGCTCACTCTCTCTCACTGCAGTGCTGGCTGTGCGAATCCGATCCGAGCCGCCGGGTCACCGCTCACTGTGGAGGGGTGTGTGTGTGCCAGGCGTGCGGGTTAGGGGGCGCAAATTACTTGCCTTGCCCCGGGTGCTGACAACCCATGCTACGCCACTGTTGGTCGGAGCCAAAAAAGTTTCCCCACCCCAGTCTATGGGGTTTCACAAAGTCTAGGTGTGGCATTTGATAAGGAGTGGGGTGGTGCGTGAGGTTGGCAAGTGGAGACACAGCTCCTACTAGCAGATAAATAACTCTAAACATATTAAGCTATCTGTATTTATGTTGTAGCTGCTCAGAATCCCTGCCCCTCTAAGCGACCTGTAGGGCTTCAAACCCCCTTTGTACTTCTCTTTCTCTAGTCTTTTCCCTTTCCTCCTCTGACATTCAGAGGCAGCAGCAAATAACTTCAGCTTCTGATTGCACAGAGGCAACATTACCGCCTCCCCTTTCCTCCCCAACATGAAGTGGACTCCCTTGGCTTTTTTAAGGAACAATGGCAATTTCGGCTACTGCGGGACTGCTTGTTATCGGTAAGAATCAGAGCGTAATCAAGCCTGAAGTACCAAAAAACCCCAACAACAACACACACAACATTAGGTTTTTAATACAATCAACACTTCGTTAGGCAGCAGGGAAGCTTCAAGTCATCTGCTTCTCGAAAGACAAAATATAGGACAGAACTGCTGAGTCAGTTCCCTCTCTTGCAACGCTTTTCTGTTTTGCACCATTAAATATTTTGGAAGGAGGGTATAGTAGTTTCTGCCTTTAATGGCAGATTTGAGATGGATGCGCCTGTCAAAACAGAAGCAAAATCCTATATTGTTTTTCTCGTCTCCCCATTCTAAATGAAATTAGGAAGACTTAAGTTTTTGAAGCATGACCACTGCCTGGCAAATTACTGACGGAAACTCTGTTCACCTTCCCGGAGGTATTTTCCCCTAACCCAAGAATGTTTTCTTGTTGTCTCTTTCATTGATTAGGATTCATGATTTAAACTTGATTTGGAGGTTTATATAAATATAAACAGTACATCAAGCTCATATACTTTGTGCTGGGAATGGAATGACCTTCCACCATACATAGAAGTAGCCTGAGAGAAGGCTTGCACGCCTTCTTACAACTATATTCTTTTAAAAAACTTTTCTGGCTATAGGTCAGTTCGATTTTTATTGGGACGTCGGAAGTATTACTGCTCTGATTCCAACATGCTTGGAAGAAGGACCCTGGATTTTGGGACACACGTTGACGGTTAAAGTATTGCTGCAAATGCGTCCTCTGAGAATGCAAGATGACCCTTTTTCAAGGCTTTTGTATACCGTATTTTTCGCTCTATAAGACGCACCAGACCACAAGACGCACCTAGTTTTTGGAGGAGGAAAAGAAGAAAAAAAATATTCTGAATCTCAGAAGCCAGAACAGCAAGAGGGATCGCTGCATAGTGAAAGCAGCAATCCCTCTTGCTGTTATGGCTTCTGGGATAGCTGTGCAGCCTGCATTTGCTCCATAAGATGCACACACATTTCCCCTTACTTATAGAGCAAAAAATACGGTAGTCTATTGCTTGCTAGCAAGCAGGTGTAAATTGAGCTGGCTTAAAGTTGCACCAGATCCAAACCCTTTTCAGCAGTGGGGCTGCAGCTGCTGCTGCTACTCTCCCTAAATCTGGCAGAGGGAAAACAAGCCTTTAAAATAAAATTCCATGACAGGTTGCCTGGTTACATGACTGAGCTTAGGATCTGGCCTAAATCCCTCCCTCTCTGGTCCTATCCCTTCCATTTGTTGGCTGAAAGTTCTGTCCCTAGGAACCCTGTATATGAACATAAGAATATCCGACTGATTGGCCAATTTTGCCCAGCATCCTGTTCTCACAGTTGCCAACCAAATGTCTGTGGGAAACCCACAAGAACACTCTCCCCTCTTGCAGTTTCCAGCAAATGGTATTCATATATTTTTATAGGAGTTTAAAACTGTTTTTAGAAGGTTGCTTTCAACTGTTTCCAGAAGGTTGTTTTTAGACGTTTTAATTATCTGGTTTTTCTACTATTGATGTGCATTCTGCCCTGGGCTCCTCTGGAGGAAGTTGTGGGACATCAATTTAAGAAAAGAGAGAAATGTGTGTGTTTGTATGTAGTACTGGGGAACCTGAAAAGCCTCTGCAGATGATATGGGAGTCTTCCTAAATAATGTGGGATGGGCTGCACAAAGGTGAAGGAGGGAAGAGGAACTCTATTTCCATGAATTTCCTTAAGTCACCTTATTGGAAGATCCGCATCCAATTTTTGGCAGCTCCCCCCTCTCCTATACCCTCACTGGCTGACCTTGGACCAGTTACTTTCTAGCCTACTTAACAAAGGGATGAGGTACCAGATCAGACTTGCCCTCCCATCCCCATCCCCAAACCTGCAACAGTTAATAAATTTAATAAACAACAACATGAGAATGGGCCTTCTCTGGAGTGGCTCCCCATCTGTAGAATGCTCTCCCTGGGGAAGTTCGCCTGGCGCCTTCATTATACACCTTTAGGCACCAGGCAAAGACATTCCTTTTTAACCAGGCCTTTGGCTGATTTGATTGACAGTCTATGCCCTTTTAAAATGTGTTTTTTTGGGGGGGGGTTATCGGGTTGTTGTTTTTATTCTGATTATGTATTTTGTGGTTTTATATTTTTATTTTGTTCTGTGAGCTGCAGGTATAGGACGGTATATAAATTCAATTAATAATAATAATAATAATAATAATAATAATAATAATAATACCGGTAATAATAATAATAAATGCTGACCAATATAGTTCTAGAAGATGGCATCATTGCTCTGCTATACCACTAGCTGTGGTTACGAAGTTCATATAGACTCCCAAACAACTTCAACAGTTGGAAATCTCCTTTTGAATCTCGCTTCTGAACATCCTCTGCAATGAGATATGAACACAATCTCTATAACTATTTCATATCTAAGGAGCACGGCTGCTAAAAATAGAATCGCTCCCTGCTTGCTCGCACACAAAGTTTTCCCCGCGACTTTGATTTACTAAGTATTTTATTAATCCCTCCAACACGATCAGCGTAACTCCTCTCTCATCTTCAGGCTATTTCCACCCCCCCTTCCCTTTGACTTATTGAGATTGCCTGGTATTTAAGTATGCAAAGCCACATTTTCTCACACTGGGATCAAGAGTTAAGATGCGCTAATTTCAATCAGCCTCACATTTGTAACAATTTAGCTCACTGCAGCAGGTTGATTAGATTCATTGGGAAAGACAGCGACAGAATGTCCTGTGGCAGAAAAGAATGGGTCTTTGTTAAAAGCCCTCATGTTGAGGGAAGAGATTCTGATCGGAAGGAGCAGCAGTGGGTAAAATGGAAAGTACTTCCTCCCCCCCTCAAGGTTAAAATATGGTTGTCAATGGAGCAATTAAATCTCCCAGGACGGATATGTATTTTTTAGTTCCCTGAAGCATCTTTAACTTTGTTGCCCAAATCCGAAAGGCAAACACAATGCAGGATGCTATCTGGCTTGGTAAGGTACTTGAAGAGGATAAGGGATAATTTTAGGAAGTCATTTAAGGAAGGTTTTAATGGGAAGCATGCAAAAGCTTCGGAACGTAAGCTGACGCTTCTGTCACTAACCATTCAGTGATATGACAGGATAGACCCTTGGGACTTAGCTACACTAGTAAAAATACAAAAAACAAAAATGTGTTATAAATGTGTTATAACACTGTGACACCAGATGGCGCTGTAGAGTTTGATCCTTTGGCAATGTGATTTTGCATTATGAGCTTTACAGTGGTACCTCTGGTTATGTACTTAATTCGTTCCGGAGTTCTGTTCTTAACCTGAAACTGTTCTTAACCTGAAGCACCACTTTAGCTAATGGGGCCTCCCGCTGCTGCCGCACCGCCGCTGCGCAATTTCTGTTCTCATCCTGAAGCAAAGTTCTTAACCCGAGGTACTATTTCTGGGTTAGTGGAGTCTGTAATCTGAAGCGTATGTAACCTGAAGTGTATGTAACCCAAGGTACCATTGTACAATGCATTTTCCTGAGGTTTTTTTAAAAAATGTGTCTAGATCAGGGGTCCTCAAACTTTTTCAGCAAGGGGTTGGTCCACTGTCCCTCAGACCTTGCGGGGGGGGGGGGCGGACTATATTTTGAAGAAGAAAGAAGAATGAATTCCTATGCCCCTCAAATAACCCTGAGATGCATTTTAAATAAAACGACACATTCTACTCATGTAAAAACTAATGATTCACAGACCATCCATGGGCCGGATTTAGAAGGCGATTGGGCTGGATCCGGCCCCTGGGCTTTTGTTTGCCTACCCATGTTCTAGATCCAGCCTTGGGTTTGGTAACACTTACAGAAATTTCCAGTGGGTATGTGGATGGTGCATACACACACACACACACACACACACACACACACACCTCGCACCTAAAAATGGGGTGGCCCAGGCAAGCAAGAATGTCTGTAGCCAGGCTATTGTTGGACAGCTGCCAAGGGCTCATTCTCACAAATCTGTTGTCTCAATGGTGCCTCTCCCCTTCCCTCAGTATACTGTCACCCCTGCGTCTTCCCTCTCCTTCCCCTTCCTCCTTGCTGCTTCTTGGGGGGGTGGGGGTCAAACCCACTGACATGTCTGCTAAAAGTGGGCTGCAGTAGGATGGAAAGACTGCGCGGGTGGAGATTGTCAGAGCCACCAAGTTGGAATGGGAAGCCTCCAACAAACGCCTAGGCTTGGGCAAGGAGAGGTATAATCGCAATCTAAACATTTATTTATTTCATAAAATTTATACACCCCTGGATTGTAATAAAAACAAACAAACCTCAGAGAGGTTTACAAAAGATAGAACAGCAAAATCAAGAAATATTCACTACCATGCTTTAAGGCCTACAACAGTTAAAATACTGAAACAGATTAAACAGATTAAAATCTCCTCAACTTCCTAATCATCTCAGTTGCCCCAGCCACTCTGGGCAGCTCCCAACAAATTAAAACATCAACCACAGTGAAACATCAAACATTATAAACTTCCTTATGTGGAACAGGCATTATGTGGCACCTGTCAATAAATAATTTTCAAAGATTTGGCATTGATGAACATTGTAAGGGTTAAAAGCAGAACCACATTATTGGATCCCTAAAGTTGTTTCCGGAAGGACAGATCCTGAAGCTGAGACTCCAATATTTTGGCCACCGCATGAGAAGAGAAGACTCCCTGGAAAAGACCCTGATGTTGGGAAAGCTGAAGGGCACAAGGAGAAGGGGACGACAGAGGACGAGATGGTTGGATAGTGTTCTCGAAGCTACCAGCATGAGTCTGACCAAACTGCGGGAGGCAGTGGAAGACAGGAGTGCCTGGCGTGCTCTGGTCCATGGGGTCACGAAGAATCGGACACGACTAAATGACTGAACAACAACAAAAATTTGTTTCTGCTAGAATGAAAAATGCCAAAATGATAGAATGGATGGCACCATTTCAGGGAGCGCATAGGGAATACCACTGACGAGGTTGAATTCTAGGTGGCAGGATGGACTGCACCAAACATTCAGCGTCTGAAATGGTGAAAAAGGAGGCAAGCAGCTGTGTTTTGCTGAGTCAGTGACTGGGTGATGGCCGTCACATGCAGAATGTGCCTGGTTTGGATCTCCCCAGGGAATTTTCCTTTCAGTAAAGGATTCCTTACTGCCTGTTGGGGATTTCCACATTCTTACAGTCCTTCAATGGCAGCCCTTTTTGTCTTCAGCTTAAGAGTCTTACCCTGACTCTTTGCCCTCCAAATCTTTTTATTACACAAACAACAGAAGCGCCCTTCCCCAGACGGGTTGAAGGCGTCAGTTTATCAGCACTTATGTAATAACAACGCTTTATCCACGGGATCTTGCTTTCCCTTAGAATCAATCACTCGCCGGGCCTTGTAAATAATGGAATTTACATGAGGCAGGCAGCACTAGACGTACTGTCCTCGAGTGATCTTGCTCGGATTCGCTGTTTTGTTTTGTGATGCACTTTCTTTCTCTCTCTCCCGTGAAATCATCCTGCTGTGTTAATTTTAAAAACTTGCTGTGAGGCGCAAGGTAGGGGCAGCATTAGCTTGTAAAGAGATGAGGTGGTGGTGGTGGAAATAATATAATTGCATTTGATGTTTCAAAACCTTATACTTGTTTTATCATTTCTGGGGAGAGTCGGTGTGTGTGTGTGTGTGTGTGTGTGTGTGTGTCTACTGCTCTTCATATCAAAGTCCAGATGTTTAGTTCTTGATTCTTCTGGGCCAGAGGTACTGCCTTGATAAGAGAGTGTGGTGAGCCAGGGTGGAAGGTATTAGGTGGTGTGTTTGGATGAGAACATAAGGAGAGGGCTTCTGGATGAGGCCAAAGGTCCATCTAGTCATAGATTCGTACAACTGAAGAGTTAGAAGGGACCATGAGGGTCATCTGGTCCAGGAATCTTTTCCAGGATCCTGAGTGACTGAGGTAGCCATCTTTGAATATCTCATGGGCTAGGGATGAAGAGAACTGAGGACCAACAACATTTGTGTTCAGAGGAAGGCAACCAAGATGATCAGGGGTCTGGAAACCAAGCTTGACAAGGAATGGTTGAAGGAACTAGGTATGTTTAGCATGGAATAGAGGAAAGATTTTTGGTACACCCGTTAGCCCGCCTCTTCAGCACCTGCATGGACTGGGTGACCGGAGCATGTTCACTGACCCTCCGATCACAGGAACATAGGAACACCAACGCAGCATTCCCGAGGAGCAGGTCCTGGTGCTGTGGATTCACATCTGCGCATGTGAGCACCCAAACTCAGTGGAGTAAACAGAAGCAAAGCTGTGGAGGTTTTGCAGCATACCTAATTTATTTCTACCAATTAGTCAAATAAAAGAACATAACAAACATTTACGAGAGCTCTCATACAGACATCCTGTCTCTTTGCAAGACAGATCAAAGAAAAAGTACAACAGTACCAATGACGGAAGTCTTGAAGAGTGGCTTCCTCCCCTTCCTTTCTCACAATATGAAAGTAAACAATAGGATCAGGTGATCCTTGCAATGGGAAGGATGAAAATACTGACAAAGATACGATAGCCACCTTCAAATATCTCAAGGGTTGTCACATGGAAGAGGGAACAAGCTTGTTTTCTCCCACTCTGGAGGGTGGGATTTGAACCAGTGGCTTCAAGTTACAAGAAAGGAGATTCCGACTAAACGTTCGGAAAAACTTTCTGACAATAAGAGCTGCTTGGCAGTGGAACAGACTCCCACAAGAGGTGATGGACTCTCCTTCCTTGGAGGTTTGTAAGCAGAGGTTGGGTGCCTATCTGTCATGGATGCTGTAGCTGAGATTCCTGCATTGCAGGGGTTGGACTAAATGACCCATGGGATACCTTCCAACTCTACAATTCTATAATTCTATGACTCTATGATCCTGTTCTCTTAGTTGCTAACCAGATGGCTGTGGGAAGCCCACAAGCAGAACCTTAGCATGCTCTTCCTACTTTTCTTCTCCAGAAACCAATTTTCAGAGGCATATTGCCTTGACAGCGGAAGTAGAAAATAGCTATCTAATAGCCATTAACAGCCTTGTCCACTACGCCTTAGTCGAATCCTTTTTTAAAGTCTTCCAAGTTGATGGCCATCACTGGTTGCTATCAGAACAAATTCCATAGTTTAATTATGTGCTGTGTGAAGAAGTAATTTTGCTCGTGTCAAATCTGTTGTGAAATTAAGAGATGGGATAGCGTCATACTTGAGGGGACCATCAGCAAAACGTTGTCGAAATGGGCTCCATTCTGCACTGGTGGGTTTCCTTGCATTGGCTGCCGTATTCACATCGCTCCTCGAGCTTCTATGACACACAGGCAGGTGCAGTGATCAAGTGAGGAATATGGATGTGTGAACCTCAGCAGTGCAGTGGCAAATTCAGAAGTGCAGAGTCCCTTCAGGAGAGCCACATCCATGCCTCCTCAGCTGCACTACTTCTAAGATTATACAATAGCCTTATACAACAAAAATAATTAGGAAGGCATTGCAATCTCCGTGTTTTGTTTTTAACTATATCTGCTATTTTCTGTGTGCATGCAGAGGCAAAAGGATTCAGAGTGTGCCAATACCACCTTTTGTTTTTTTGTTTTTAAATAATTTTTATTAACAGACCAATCATATCAAATCAAATCACATAAATTCAGAATTACAGAGCCTAATTTTAAATTTTGTTGAGGGTACCCATATTTCAAGTTCCGAAAGGGGTCCAATCCTCTTATTGCTACTGCTTTAAAAGTCCACAAATCTGTCCAAATAATGTTCAAAATTCTGTCCAATCCTTTCTTGCTGTTTTCCACATCTCTTCTAGTTGTTTTCATATATTTTTCCTCTCTCTTTGTCTTTGTGGCCTCTGATTGTCTCCATAAACAGGTTCAAACAAATTTGTATTCCTGTGTGGGTTTTTCCGTTCGTCCAAGAGTCGTATTTCAGACAGCCGCCGTGTTTCATTGCTTCCATAAAGAAAAGCATTCTTGCTGTCTACTTATTCACTTTTCGCAGGTCTGTCCCTCTTTCTCAGTCCTCGAGGAGGTTCTACCAGGAATCCAGTATGAAAACAAAGCTTTCCTCCTCCCGATAAATCTTTTGACAAGACCCGTCAAAATGGCGACTCCTTTTTTGTTGCTGCGCCATCAAAAGCCCTTGTTCTTTTTCTCGATCTCACATGTCAAGCTTTTGGTAGTAAATTATTTCCACACAGTTTTTAATCATCCTGCTTAGGTCGGTTATTCTTTTTGAGAAGGGGTTATTGATTAATCACATAGAAGAAAAGAAAAAAAGTCCCCCCCCATCCAGTCCCGCTCCGGCATACTGAACCTGATGTAATTTCTTCATGTTGTATTCCGTTAAATCCAAACCTGTTGCTCTCGTTTCACAGAGGTCACTTCAGTTAGCAGTTTTCACTCCCGCTCTTCACTTGAAATATGTGCA
This sequence comes from Podarcis filfolensis, assembly GCF_964270895.1. NCBI lineage: Eukaryota > Metazoa > Chordata > Lepidosauria > Squamata > Lacertidae > Podarcis > Podarcis filfolensis. Next base: position 114,780,044 of record NC_139604.1, read on the forward strand.
TTTGCTTCATTCCAACTAAATATCTCGAGCTTATGCACGATCAGAGATCAGAGACAGCGTCCGGGAGAGCCGGACTCCACCCGAGGGCTTTATGCCTAGTGCCCTCACCCCCTTCTTTTGAATCTGGGGGTGGATTATGGGCACAGCAGGCAAGGCAGTCCCCCCCATTCCCTTGGGGGGGGGCAAGGGAGGCTGCATACTCCCATCACAGCCTCTTAATTACCTCGTGTGGGTCGGAGAGATGTTATTGTTGGCCATCTTCCAGTGCGCTCCCTGGTGGCCCCCTGCCAATACCACCTTTTGGACTGAATTTTGTGTTTTCCGTGAAGTTCAATTGCATGTTAAGAGAGCTTGTGCACCATTCTCTTTAAACTGAAGCACCTTGTGCTTTCAATGTTCCTAAATGCTTAGCTTTGGAGCATGCAGTGGCTAAAGAGCTCCCCTTTCATGCTGATTGGGCAGCTGTGGGACCCCAGAGATGGTGACCCTGTTGCAGAAACGGTAATGAATCCTTGACACTCCCCCCCGACCCCAGACCACTACACTGCTGTTGAGCCAGTGTGAACTGCTTTCAGGCCCACAGTAGGTACACAAATTGTGTAAGAGCTGCTACTGCAACCCATAACCATCACAAGATTCATCCTTTTGAGCCTAATTTAATTGTGTGTTTCCTTCAGCCTCTGGTGGCCATTACTTGTATCATATTTGTGAGATGGATTTCCTTAAACCTGGTTATCAAGAATACACAGGGTAGGATACATAAGGCCATCAATCTAGCTCTGTGGATAGTCTGTGGACTATAAGCTTCAAAACAATGCGGTATATCTTCCCTCTGGGGAACTGATAAAGCTCTGCCTTTCATTATGACACACGGCGCATGCTAGTGTGTGGGACAGAGATGGAAAGCTAGCATTGAGAATGGGAGGGCCCATTTTTCATGCCCGCCAAGTCAAAATGTCCAATTGAGTGGGAAAAATCGTTTCTACTGAGAAAGTCACATTTAATTAGCAGAGAGTCAAGTGAATGAGATGCATGTGAGGCGGGAAACACTGCTGGAAGTGAACTTGGGTTAATCTGTCTGGAAATTCCGTTATAAATAATGATTTATTATGAACAATTTAGCACAACTGAAGTTCATGCATTTGGCCCATGTTGTTGTTGTCTAGACATTTAGTCATGTCCGACTCTTCGTGACCCCATGGACCAGAGCACGCCAGGCACTCCTGTCTTCCACTGCCTCCTGCAATTTGGTCAAACTCATGCTGGTAGCTTCGAGAACACTGTCCAACCATCTCGTCCTCTGTCGTCCCCTTCTCCTTGTGCCCTCCATCTTTCCCAGCATCAGGGTCTTTTCCAGGGAGTCTTCTCTTCTCATGAGGTGGCCGAAGTATTGGAGCCTCAGCTTCAGGATCTGTCCTTCCAGTGAGCACTCAGGGCTGATTTCCTTCAGAATGGATAGGTTTGATCTTCTTGTGAGGCTATTGCACAACATGCAAAACCAGGCAAGATTCAGCCTGAGTTAAGCACTTTCAAACACCATTGATTTCATGCAAATGCTTATGGGCCAGTCTAGGTGAGATTACAGAGCAATTCACAGGTGTTCGCATACTTTTGAATTATATTTCTGTTGTATGGGGACAATGAGACTGGATGTTATGTGCCTAATGGTCACTAAGAGACTGATAGAGCATGGAAGGATAAATAAGCGCCATCTATTATGCAATGATCTGAAGACCTTGCTACATTTGAGCATCCTTTCTACAAGCACCAATTTGTTTGGACATTTGGGTGACATAAACGGCTGTCTTTCTATAAGCTACAATGGGTGCATTTATGTTTAAACGTATTGTCAATGTGAGGTGATGGCCTTTCTTCTTTTTCCTTCTCCTTGGGTTCCTCCGTGCACCTTAATGAATTTATAATCATAATAAAAAAATTAAAAAGAGATTACAGGGACTTTGTAATTGGATCGCCTGTTTCTTTTAAAAATTGTACTAACCTCTGCCACTGTGGGGGAAGAGCTCCAACCCTTTCTGCAGGCATTATTTTCCTACTGAAATTCCACCCCCCTAAACTGTCCCATAAGGCCATCTAGTTCAGCATCCTCGTCTCACAGTGGCCAGGATGATGCGTGCAGGAAAAACGCAAGGAGGACCCGAGCACAAGAGCATCCTCCCCTCCCATGGCTTCCAGCAACTGGTATCAAAAGCATGACTGCTTCCAACAGAGCCCCATCTCCCTCAGAAATGGGAGGTTGGAAACTGACCCATAGTTAATAGGGTTGTCGAGGGGTGCTGTGCCCCATTTTGCTGCTCAAGGCAAAATAGGAACATGTTGCCATGCCACTCTTACCTGGGAAGCTAAAGAAGCAGTGCTCCTCTTCAGGGCCCTCTCCGCCCTGCCATCAGCAGATAAGCAACAGCAGTTTCCAGCGAAAACTTGCTGGAATACTTCAACACTGCTCCACCTTGCCTCATGGCCCTCAGGTTATCATTACAAAATGATGGTTTCTTAAGGTGGCGGGGAATTTCATCGCTCCTTCTTTTAAACTCATTAACAATTACCAAAGCATTCCCACGAAACAGCATTGGGGGAAAGGATATCATGGCAGTTAGTTATGTAGGGATGTGCACAGATGCTAGGAAAAGATATATTTCCTAGATATTATCCTTCCTTCCTCACATCTGTGAGTTCAGCAGAGTGCATCATGTTGCAGCTTACAAGAGAAGCTTAGATAGGCTAGTTTTAGCCTTTTAGTTTAAGGAATCGGGGATGCTTTAAGGCAGGCTGGATTCTCCTGGTATTCTCCCCCCGCCCCCCAAAAAAACCAATAATCACACAAACAGCCTTGTTGGAGCTCAGACATGTAGATGTTCTCACATTGCTGGAATGAGGTCAACGAGCCAAGAGGATGTGCTCGGCCAGGTGAGGAGATGCCTTTCCCCTGTCAGGGCACAGTGGGAGCCAGGGGTGGAGGAAGGGGTGTGTGGTGGGGGCAGGCCACTCCAGGTGTCACCACTGGAGGGGTGAAAAAATGGCGGGTGGCACTTACCGTGGAGCCTGCAGCACACCCGAGCCACGTGTCTCTCCTGGGAGTGATGCGGTGGCTTGGGCGCCCACAGGCTCCGCACTGCCCCAAACGGTCCGTCTGCTGCCTGCCCCTCAGCTGTAGGGCGGCTGAGTGGGAGGAGGCAGGCAGACTCATCGGAGGCCCCGCGGAGCATCCTGCCTTGGTTGGCCCCACCCCATGGCCGGCTGGCCCCCCCCCCCCATGGCGGAGGGCGTGCACACTGCCCCAGGCACCTGATCGGCTTGCTCTGCTGCTGTTGGTGAGAATTCTCTCCAGCAAACTTACAGGAAAACTCTGAGCTTCAGCTCTTATCATGTGCCTGTCTAGCAAACTGCATTGTAAATATCCCACAAGTTATACAGTACTGTGAATATCACTTAGTTTTGTTTAGTCACAGAGCCCCCCCAGCAAAGGTTTCACTCTAGCTGTCTGGGTTTAACAAGCCAGGGAGGACAGTGATCTAAGCTTCATGTAGTGGCCTTCCTGACCTCAAATAGCCTGTCAACATTCTCCAGGAAATCAAGCTGCGTTCATCCAAAATGAAGGTGACAAGCAGCCACCTCTGACACTTCTGCCTCCATCCAGACCAACAGGGTTTACTTCCACGTAGTAATGCTTAGGACTGCAGTCGTAATAAATCTGTTAACAGTGCCTTGTGTTTGAGAATAGTTTGGGGAGTCAGAAAGTTCTGGACTTGAAGCGATGATGCAAATCATGTCACGCTGCAACTTTTTTTGGGGAAAGTGCATACCCTCCAACATTTCTCTGATGAAAATAGAGACGTCCCATTCCATCATGAATTTTTTTGCTATTTATACCCCACACATCTTACTGGGTTGCCCCGGGCAGCTTCCAACATATAAAGCAACATAAGAAAACATTAAACATTTAAACATTTAAAAAACTTCTCTATACAGGTTTGCCTTCAGACGGCTCGGGGGTGGTATAACTCCATACCCTCCAACATTTCTCCAAAGTGGGACATTCCAGGATCAAATAAGAAACTGAGAGAGCTTCTCTAAATCAGGGATGTCCCTGGAAAATAGGGACATTTGAAGGGTCTGAAAGTGCAGAGTAATATTTTGGATATATGCTGTAGTGGTTAAGAGAGAGGGGGAGAGATGGAGGGAGAGATTGTGATTTGCTCCAGAGAAAATGTCCTTGCTAAATGCCTTCAGATTTTTGGAATTTCACAGAACCCCATGTTGTTTCCACCAGCTTGATTTCTTTATTAGATAAAAGGCCCAGCTTGGTTTCTTTATTAGATAAAAGGCCATTTGTTTCCAGAACATGCTGCTAGACTGCAGCCATCAAAACAGATGAGTTGGCTTTTTTAGGCATCCAAGATTATTCTCCTCAATGGCAAGGAGCCAGACAGCACGAACAAATGATATACTCTATCATATATGAGACAAATGCCTTCAGAGTGCACTCAGGCTATTGAACAGGCTTGTGATATATTCAGCAGAACCAAGGGGCAAAGCTTTGCCTGCACTGCAATGCTTTGAGCTGCAGGTACAAAGGTTGATAGGTTGGTAGGATGCTTAAATTGTTCCAATGAAATAAAATAATAAGATTAACCCCTGCACTCAGCAAATAGCACATGCATGTACGTTTGCGGGCTAGCCTACCTCTGATGTGGTAGTTATAATTTATTTTATACATGAGATTTATGGTTTTCTATATGCAGTGTTAGGGACGCGGGTGGGGCTGTGGTCTAAACCACAGAGCCTATGGCTTGCCGATCGGAAGGTCAGCAGTTCGAATCCTTGTGACGGGGTGAGCTCCCGTTGTTTGGTCCCAGCTCTTGCCAACCTAGCAGTTCAAAAGCACGTCAAAGTGCAAGTAGATAAATAGGTACCGCTCCGGCAGGAAGGTAAACGGTGTTTCCATGCGCTGCTCTGGTTTGCCAGAAACAGCTTAGTCATGCTGGCCACATGGCTCAGAAGCTGCGGACAAATGCTGGATCCCTTGGCACCTAGCAGTTCAAAAGCACGTCAAGTGTAAGTAGATAAATAGGTACTGCTCCAGCGGGAAGGTAAACGGTGTTTCCGTGTGCTGTTCTGGTTCGCCAGAAGCGGCTTAGTTATGCTGGCCACATGACCCGGAAGCTGTACGCCGGCTCCCTCGGCCAATAAAGCAAGATGAGAGTGCAACCGAAGAGTTGCCCACAACCGGACCTAATGGTCAGGGGTACCTTTACCTTTTATATGCAGTGTTACATTTTCAAACATTCTGCCCCCTGGCATATCCTAAGCTACTTTAGAAATTGGCAAGCCACTGTGAGAACAGGATGCTGGACAAGATGGGCCATTGGTCTGATCCAGCAGGCTCCTGTGTTGTTATAAAACAGCTACCTTGGTTGTCAGTTTGTTTCGGGGTCCAATTCAAGGTGCTCACATTTGTGCTGAAAGCCCTGTTTGACTTAGTACCCACAGACAGTTTGCATGGGCAAACCGTAACAAGCAGTTCTGGGTCCATTTATTTTAGTTTTGTATTCAACTTGTGTATTTATTTATGCCATGCCACCAGAGCAGGGGGTTACAATATCTGCATTTTAACAGTGCAACAATGAAAGATAGAGAAGGAAAGGAAGGATAGAGTGACAAGGCATGAATATGTGCAGAGACAGTTATATAAACCATATTTTCCCATGTATAAGATGACATTTTTTCTGATTTTTTTTGTGATAATTTGAGGGTCGTCTTATACACGGGTTAATATGCTAAGTAAGCGAGGACTGGTGCTGTGGCGGAAGCAGGGAAATGTCGGAGGGGAGGCTGCTTACCCGCTCTTCCCAGGTTAGGAAGAGTATTTGGTGAGTGCCAGTATGCGGTGTATTACGGCACCAGTTCTGTCAGCCAGAGCGGGGGATCATCAAAAAGCTGCTCAACAGCTCACAAAAGAAGCTTGCAAAAGAACCTCAACAATTGTTGAGGGCTTCCAAAAATAGGGATCGTCTTATACATGGGGTTGTGTTATACATGGAAAAATACGGTACTTATGTTTGGTTTCAGGTAGGAATCAGGGCTAAAGGCTGATTAAACCATAGGCTTCAAAGAGAAGTTGAGTTCTCCTTGTGAAGTCAAAAGAGATTTTTTTTTATCCTATTACAGTGGTACCTCGGGTTACATACGCTTCAGGTTACAGACTCCGCTAACCCAGAAACAGTACCTCGGGTTAAGAACTTTGCTTCAGGATGAGAACAGAAATCGTGCTCCAGCGGTGCGGCAGCAGCAGGTGGCCCCATTAGCTAAAGTGGTGCTTCAGGTTAAGAACAGACCCCCGGAACGAATTAAGTACTTAACCCGAGGTACCACTGTATTGTCAGAATATCAGGGATGTTCTGATTTTAAAACTGGACTTGCTAGCCCATGAGTTAAATGAATGACTTCAAAAGTGATGTGAATTGACTAACTGGAATTAAAGGTCAGAGAGGAACAGCTGTGGTCTATTGGAGGGATGGCTAATTGGTGGCACTCCAGATGTTGGACTACAACTCCCATCATTCCTGACCGTTGGCTGTGCTGGCTGGGACTGATGGGAGATAGAGTCCAACAATATCTGGATAGTTGGAGGTTAGCCAGCCCGGGCCTACTCATCAACAGAAAGGAGTCAGCAACAGCACTTTGCTAACCATGTCCATTCAGCAATAACCCCTATAAATCTGGCGGGACTTACTCTCGGGCCGCTTCACACCAAAAATATGATACTACTTTAAACAGTCATGGCTTTCACGAAAGAATGATGGCGACTGTAGTTTGTTGACTGTGCTGAGAGTTCTTATGAGAGCTCCACGCAACACACAGAGCTACAATTTGCAGAGTAGATTAGCAATCAATTCTTCTTCAAAGAGCATTTGGTAAATTGTAACTCTGCAATGGGAGTAGGGGTCCCCCAGAACTCTCAGTGTCATGACAGTTCCCAGAAATATTTGGGGGAAGCCCATGACTGTTTGAAGTGAAATAAGAGTGCTTTAAATGTATGGTGATGTTGTGTTAGTTTGTAATCCTATACTCAGTCTAACACAACCACACCACGCACTTTTAAAGTCATGGCTTCTGCAAGGAAACTTAGGAACTGCTGTTGGTTTAGGGTGCTAGGGATTGTAGCTCTGAGTGGTGAACTATAGTTCCCAGGATTCTATAGGGGAAGCCATGTGCTTTAAACGGATAATGATGCCCTCTTCCATGAGGTAAAGCCCCACTGAATGCACTGGACTCTTCTTTTGAGTAGACATGTAGGATTGTTCTGTTAGTAATCTCTCTCTCTCTCTCTCCCCATTGCCCAGGTTTGAAGCATCGGGATTTTACTCAGCTTGCTAAGGCTGTCAAGTCTTGTTTGCTGCAGAAATGATAATGCTTTGGCACTGGACAATGCACAAATGTTTAAATTGCTTGAAATGTCTAATTGAATTACCTTCAAATTGCAAATCAAAAATGGGAAAGGCTGTCTCCGACTCACAGGCTCGCTCACTCGGATGTGTCTGCTGTGTTGCTGCCTTTCCCCCTCGCTCTCCTTTGATTGTGTGAAAAGAGATCTTAAATGACGATAGGATGCTGTCTAATTTTGGCTATTCAAAATAGACTTGAGTATGGTTCAAAAACATCACTTCATTTTGCTGGCTGAAAGAATGGCTGCTTCTTGAAAACACTGACATTTTGGATTTAGAAGGTTTTAATAATGTCTTTGGGTGGCATGCATATCTGTGGTACGACAAGGTCAAAGCTCATAAAGCATTTAAAAATCATATTGTCAGGAAAGCATTGTTTAATGTCTGGTCAAGATATAAAGACTTATTGGAGAACAAAACCCCAAGGTGGTTGTCACCAATGGAGGCAAAGGCACTTAAAAAGTCCAATATGGAGGCCAAATGGCCGAAATATTGGGAAATACTGGAACAAGAAGGGGATAAATTGAAATTGCAGAGTTTTGAGAAATTAAAAGATAAGGTGCGAGATTGGCTGCACTATTTTCAAATAAGAGAAGCCTATAACATGGATAAAAAAATAGGTTTCCAGGTGGAAAAATCAAAATTGGAAACTGAGTTGTTAGAACCCAAAACTAAAATACTTTCAAGAATGTATAACTTGCTGCTAAAATGGAATACGCAGGATGAAACAGTTAAATCTGCTATGATTAAATGGGCACAAGATGTTGGTCATAACATCATGTTTGCTGACTGGGAACGGTTGTGGACCACAGGTATGAAATTTACGGCATGTAATGCCCTAAGAGAGAATATTATGAAAATGATATACAGGTGGTACATGACACCAGTCAAGCTTGCAAAAATCTACCATTTGCCTGACAATAAATGTTGGAAGTGTAAAGAAAGTGAAGGAACATTCTTTCACCTTTGGTGGACATGCCCAAAGATTAAGGCTTTCTGGGAGATGATATATAACGAAATGAAAAAAATCTTCAGATATACATTCCTTAAGAAGCCAGAGGCCTTTCTCTTGGGCATGGTGGGCCAATTGGTGCCAAAGAAAGATAGAAATTTCTTTATGTACGCAACAACAGCAGCAAGAATTCTCATCGCAAAATATTGGAAGACACAAGAGCTACCCACCCTGGAAGAATGGCAGATGAAGCTGATAGACTATATGGAACTGGCGGAAATGACTGACAGAATCCGAGACCTGGGAGAAGAGTTGGTGGAAGAAGACTGGAAGAAATTCAAAGACTATCTTCAGAAATATTATAAAATCAATGAGTGTTAAAAATGTGCTTGGATGGGTAATAAGTGGTAATTAGTGATAAAAGTTATTAAGACTATGCAAAAAAGGTATTGATAATTGGTTGAAAAATAGGGATATAGTATATGTTATGGTACAAAGTTTAAACATTTGACAAAGGGTAAGAATTTGCTGAATTAAATATTTGAATGGGAATACAAAAAGGGGAAGGTGCGAGGAGGTCAAGAACATAAGCATATGAAATTGAGGCTATTGGAAAAATGGAAAGGTTTTATTTTTTCTTTGTTTAAATGTAACTTTTCTTAATTAGTTGTGCTTTTCTTTCTGTATTTTTTTCCTTTTTCTCTTTTTTGTGTGTTTCTTTTTTCTGTATTTTATGGTTTTTTATTCTGTGAATTTCTATTTTTCTTTTTTTGTAAAACTTTAATAAAAATCTTTAAAAAAAAAAACCCAAAAACATCACTTCAGATGCTGGAAGGGAGAAGAGCAAAGCGACTATAACAGGGGAAATATATGATTCAGCAAGTCCAAAGGCTGGATTGTGGATGCCAGGGGTCCCCAAACTAAGGCCCATGGGCCGGAAAAGGCCCTAGGAACTCGTTTATCCGGCCTCGCGGCAACCCCCGCCTCCCGCTGCCACTGCCCGCTCTTACCGGCGCTGCGCTGCGTGGTTGCCCACTTCCGGGTCGGAGGAGCACTGGAAATAGCGTATGCGCATGCGCTCCCCCGCCCTACGGCCCACGATCAGCGCTGGAGACACCGGCCCGAGGCACGGTAAGTTTGCTGATCCCTGGTGGATGCCTTCAAAGTTTCACAAGAAGCATGTTTTCAATTATGATTATTTCCTATTTCATATTTCACCATAAGAAGGGCCCTGCTGGCTCAGGCCAGTGGTCCACCTAGTCCAGCATTCTGTTCTCACAGTGGCCACTCAGATGCCTGTAGGAAATCCACAAGCAGGACTCAAGCATGAGAGACCTGAGCTCTCAGTTCCAAGCAACTGGTTGGCAGCTCCCAGGTAAAGGTAAAGGGACCCCTGACCATTAGGTCCAGTCACGGATGACTCTGGGGTTGCGGCACTCATCTTGCTTTATTGGCCGAGGGAGCTGGCGTACAGCTTCCGGGTCATGTGGCCAGCATAACTAAGCCGCTTCTGGCGAACCAGAGCAGCACACGGAAACACTGTTTACCTTCCCGCTGGAGCGGTACCTATTTATCTACTTGCACTTGACGTGCTTTTGAACTGCTAGGTGGGCAGGAGCAAGGACTGAGCAATGGGAGCTCACCCCGTTGCAGGGATTCGAACTGCCAACCTTCTGATCGGCAAGTCCTAGGCTCTGTGGTTTAACCCACAGCACCACCCGTGTCCCTGGCAGCTCCCAAAAGAATATAAAAAACACGAAAAAACATCAAACATGAAAAACTTCCCCAAACAGGGCTGCCTTCAGATGTCTTCTAAAATTTGGGTAATTCTTTATCTCCTTGACATCAGGTGGGAGGGCATTCCACAGGGCAGGCGCCACTACCGAGAAGGCCCTCTGCCTGGTTCCCTGTAACTTGGTTTCTTGCAGTGAGGGAACCGCCAGAAGGCCCTTGGAGTGTCTGGGCTGAACGATGGGGGTGGAGACACTCCTTCAGGTATACTGGGATGAGGCCATTTAGGGATTTAAAGGTCAGCACCAAAACTTTGAATTGTCCTCAGAAACATACTGGGAGCCAATGTAGGTCTTTCAGGACCGGTGTTATAAGGTCTCAGCGGCAGAGTAGGGTATGAACAGTGAAACTTGTTGAATGGAGCTCAATATCTTCCCAGATCCAGGCACAAGTTACTCAGGCTGTGCATGCTTATATGGGAGATGGCCTCATTAAACTGACTTTAACTTCCTTCCAAGTAAAACGGATCAGGCTGTTGATCCCCGCACTAGGAACAATTAAAAGCATTTTGACATGTCACCTTCGCAGCACACAGTAAGCAAAATGTTCTTAGCTATACACATAAAAAGAACAAGACGGGAAACTTTTTATAAGTACATTTTTATTTAAAATAAAAATTAGTTATGGTGCCTTTTTAAATAGGGTACTGCACGATCTGTATATGCGACACAGGTTTGGTTTTTTTTGTTTTTTGTTTTTTTTGGTACAGAACATATGTATTGAGCAATATCCTTAAATGCTAAATATACATTAATGGCTTGTCTTAGAAACATGACAACATTAATTTTGAAATTGATTTTGGCCATGATCCAAGGAGCTCCATGCAAAGCTTCTGAGCCTCCCCTTCCTAAAGCAGCCACCTTGGTGCGTCCAAGAGGCGCTTGTGCTCCTCCCTGCAAAGGAACTCTTTGAATCATGGCCATACTCCGTAGTCATTTAACCACTGGTACAGATTTCCTATGAACAGTAGTAGCTGTTTTAATCTGTACACCTGGTACACAGTCAAGAAGGCAGATCTTAAGAGTATTTACATTCATGCATTGGTTTTTTTAACACACTATCTTTGCAGTTTAAAAATCATATATTTGTTTGTAGAGATGCAGGGGAGGGGTTGTGAAGAATATATAAAAATATATTTATAACAGTCACGAATCTCCATTGTCTTGGACTATGAGTTGTTTTATATACCTGTGCAGAGCGAGTACAAAATGGGTACAGGGAAAGGTTTATACTCAATCCTGCATGGTATAAACCAAACTGCAAAGTGTGAGACAATGGAAATTCAGGTTCATAGCTATATAATATATGGCTAGCATCCAGACAAATTTAAGCACTTTTAAGCTCCATTTCAAGGGGATTATTTTATTCCTTTTTTTTTAAATTAAGAAAACGTGCTACTCGCCCACTGAAATAAATGGGATTCAGAAGTGCTTGAATGATGCTGGATCATGCCCTCTCTGTATACAGTATCTATGCCATAAATCTTTTTTATTATGGAACAAAGTTGCAAAATATGGAAATCTTAGCTCTTTGGGTCAAATTATGGCACACAATCTGCTAGTCTTAGGCAGGGCAATGCTAGGATATACCCAGCTGAAAAGCTTGCTCACTACATGCCCCCTAGGTATGTAAAGCATTTCAGCATCTAATTTTAGAGAATAAAAAATAAACTTTAAATCCCTGTAAATTGCTATCTTTTCAGTGTAATGGGTCCCCATTGTAAAGAAGCTTTTATCTGTCAAGACTTGTACATTTCACTGGTATTTAATGGAAAGGTTTGTTTTTTTTGTTTTTTTGCAAGCAACTGGTACAGTTTTGAACAAAACCCTGGTTATATTTCAAAGCTCTAGGAGTCAGCTCCTGAAAGCATTGCTTAACTTGCCCTTCAGCTCTGAAGATTGAGGACCGAGCCATATGCTCAAAAGAATCATATGGTACTATCCTCTAAGCACGTACATAGTTTTACTCCCCATTGTAAAAAATAAAATAGGATTTCTCCGCATACAAAATGTAGGGGACGCAAAAAGGTATCTGGCACGCTAGCTCCTCCCTGCTCCCAGTTACAAGTTTTTTGGGTGTGTCATATAGACAGAAGTCCCTCCATCTGCCCTCTTCAGTGGTACAGTATTAGGGCTCTACCTCATTCATAGCTTTATGTTCTGATTTTTAGCTCAGTTGGAGATTAGGACAGACTCTTAAAGTGCCCCACGTTGAGCAAAAGATTTCTGCATTGCAGGGGGTTGGACCCAGGGCTATCTTAAGCATATGTGGCGCCGGGGTGCAAAGATAAGCTAGAGACCCAAGTTTGGGAAACCCTGGTTTACACCGGACCTTCAGATGGGGGAGATGCTGTGGACTGAACTTGGGACCTCAAGGCAGATGTTCGTGCCCCAGCACATCTCTTCTAAATGACTGGTTGTGTGTACAGCACATATAAAGCAGGCATCCCCAAACTCGGCCCTCCAGCTGTTTTGGGACTACAACTCCCATCATCCCTGACCACTGGTCCTGTTAGCTAGGGATGGTGGGAGTTGTAGTCCCAAAACAGCTGGAGGGCCGAGTTTGGGGATGCCTGAGATAAAGCATATCACACTGAATTAGAATAAACGTATTTCAAAATCTATCTATCTATCATCTATCTCTCTATCTTTTATTCCTGCACTATGTCATACCTATGACACAATAAAATAGAAAGGATCGGGGGGAGGGTGTCAACTACACTGAAAATAGCTTGGCAGTGTAGAAAAAGCAAACCGACCCAGATAACAATTGTTGCAGCATTAAGGGGGAAAGTGCAATTATAAATATTAAGTGACAGTGGATTCCATTGAAAATATGTCAGTCAAAACAACCCTAGGTCAAAAAATGGCAACTGTTTTTGAGCAACTCTGTGCTCCAAGAACACAGAAGCTGTGCACCAAACTAACTGGAAGGAGTATGGAATGAATGACTCTTTCTTTTTTCATTCTACCTTCAGCAAGTCTTGACATTTAAAAGGATATAAAGGGTAAAAAAACCCCCCAAAAAACACACAACCACCTTTCTAGCTATATTCTCAGACAGGGAAGAAAGGTCAGTCAGGGAAGTGAACGAATTTCCACTGAATTCTTTCGTAAGGGTAAATAGCAGCTTTTTTGTTTTGTTTTCCCAGATATATTTACACATAACACTTTCGCAAAAACCCAAATCTCAAATATTTCATGGAGGATAGGTCCAAGGGCCCAGTCAGAAGGTACTTTTGTATAGAGGAACTCCATGTGGTACCATTCTGGGCTCAAAAATTCAAATGTTTAGGCCAAAATGACTTAGGTCTCAAACATCTGAAAGATGGCCTCCTTCCTTACCGACCTCTTGGGTGCTGAAATCAGTGGGGTGGGTGCTCTTGGTAGTTCTACACCTCTCAGAATTTGGCGGGGGGGGGGGGGGAAGGAGGCATTCTCTGTGGCACCGCTGAGGTTGTGGAATTTCTTCCCCACAGAGGTGCACCTTCATTGCACAGTTTTTGTCAAATGCTGAAGACTCATTTCCTTTCCTTGACACCTGAGGGATATATTTCCAGGACCCACATTTTTCCTGTTATTGTAATTTCTTGTAAACTGATTTTTAAATATTTAATCTTAAGAAATGGCTATAATCTGCCCTAGCGTCTTATGGTGAAGGTCAGGTAAGAAATCTAATTATTAATAACGATAATAAGAAATAACAATGGGGGTTAACCTTGAGTTTCCCTGTGTCCCCTCTCTCTCTCTCACCATCACCTTTTATCTTTTAAGAAAGGTGTTGAGATGCAGAACATTACGTGAGAGACAGTCTACATAGAGAGATGCTGTGTGGACACACCTAGCACCATCTCTTCTGTTACTAAAACCGTGTTTTTCCTCTGAAAAGAAAATAATGGTTAACCAAACCCTCACGTCTCCAAATATCACAGATGCTTCATGTTAGTCATACTCAGAGCAGATCCATTTCTGGTTGGCTGTGTGTATCACCTAGTTGACAATTAACTTTGACACCATGAGCCAGTGACCTTACCAGAGATGAATATGGTGGTAGTGATCATTGAGAGCACCAAAGGAGCCAACTCCTAGGCGCTGAGGTCCTTTTGGCCCCCCCACTGAAATATTTGAGGGGACAGTCCCCCAAATGTGATGGCCACTGCCATTTAAATGGCGTGTGAGCTGCATCTTGTGATTGATTATGTGAGGTGGGGCCTACCTGGTCCCCCAATATTTTATTCAAGTTGGCACCCCTGTACCCCACCATCTGCTAATAGGAATTTACCCATACCTCCTTTGTTGGTACAGATACAGGGTTCTGGATGAAGGTTCAGCTCTTTGGAGTGTCACTACAGGTTTCGTACACTGGGCCCATCCTTGGATGAAATGGGCCAGAACACCAGCTTCTCAGCACTAATAGGCTGTACTGACGAAATGCAGTGATTCTATACAAACAGGGCTATGATGGCTTGGTTTGGATTGCTTGAAGACACAAAGACGGAATATCACTGAAGCCTGACAGCAAGACAAGAAGCACATTTTGGTTTTCGTTGATGCGGCTCTCGGAACAGAGGCAAATGAAGGCGTACAAGAGGAAAGACAGAAAATCTTTTCGTGGGTTGTTTTTTTTAACCATCTTAATCCAAGTGTGGGCGGATACCAGTGTCTGAACAGCAACTGTTTCTTTAAAGAAATTAAAGTGACTGAGCCTAATAAGGTATCGCGCAAAAATGGGTTTGGAGGGTTCAGCTTCTAAGTCATTTGCAGTCCTGATCACAAAGTGGTACAACACACGAGCTATCACATATAATTTTGGCACAGTTGGCAGTCCCTTGTCAAGAGAGAGGACTGAGCTTTCACAGCTTTCTCCCTAAAGCAGAGAGTCCTTTATTCAGAAGTCCCCCAGGAAACCAGAGATCTGAGCTTGCAAGGAGGGCTAGGAGGACTTCAATTTTCACTGCAGCCAGTCTCCCTCCACGCATAAACCTGATTCTTTTAAAGCCATTCTAGAGAGATCCTTCCTACAGATCTGTGTGGTGTAAATACATGTGCAAAATTGTGCAAAACTGTTAACTGAGCAACACAAAAATTTGGAACTTCTCAAAACCCAGGGAGAAAATGCTACATGGTAACAAAATGGGGAAATAAGACTGATTGTGGGTTAAACAGTATTCAAAGCACCTTTGAATGTTATTACCTATAATAATTTTCTCTTTTATCAGCAGCGCTAAGTGCTACGGATCCTACTGTGACTACTTTCGGTCTGAAAAGTCTCCAGCTGTGTAAATTGCATAGTCACCAGGCTGTAGATGTGGTTGTGTATTTCATGACATCATGCAATTTGTCGGGAGGCTGCCTTGGGGGTCAATGGAAACTCTGCCACTTAACAATGCAATAACAATTCAGAATGGGGATGGATGTAGCTGGTAAAAGGTAAAGAAAAGTGCAAAGCCATGCAAGTAAAGCTTGAGATTTCAGACCCAATTACCATTGGCTGCTGCCACAGATGGATCACCTTTGCCATCAAAGGATCCTACTGAAGCATTTTTTTTAAAAAAACGAACTGTCAATCAAAAATAAGAAGGAAAGGAAAGAGGCGGAATGATGTTGCTTTGTTCTAACGCGGCATGCAGTGAGTGTGTGCCTTTTTGTGAGGTCTTTTCTCAGAGTAGCCCTGACTGGCAAGTTCATCCCTCCCTTTGTGACAATCAACTAGACAAAGAGGAGTCTCGTCTGCTTTTCTTCTCAGGATAACTGATACGTGCACAATTTCTGAAATGAAGTCCTGGGCCACAGGGCTTCTCTCGATGCTCTCGTTCCACCCAACTTGCAGACGCCGCATGTGCTTTTGAATGTTTACTACTCAAGAGGAGCCTCGAAAATTATACCACCGCATTGTTAGCATCAACTGTCTTGTTGTTTTGGGAGGAGGTCATTGCATATTCAGCTCGACTTGTTCCATTCTCTTCTTTTCTCAGTGGTTTCCTTTGTTGTGGTCCAGTAAGAGTAAGGATATATATATATATATATATATATATATATATATATATATATATATGGAGAAGAAGGGAGAGAAAGAAGATAAAGAGATTAATTAGCAATCAGTGCTAACCATAGCTTATGGGGTTGCAAACCCCCCTTCAAACCCTGGTTCGGGAATGTTGGTCTGCACAGGGGATAAGTAATGTCAATAATCCAAAGGCATATGATGATTTAGGAAGGTTAATGATGGATGAAAACATGATTATATATATCAATGTATTCAGAAGAATTTCCATCTTCACAAAACCTGGCTGGCATTTCCTGGCAGATAAGTACTCAAGTTCATTAGTTTATTGTTCTGGCCAAAGGTCAGAACAAACTTACAATAGGCAATAGTATTAATAAATCTAAAAAAGAAAAAAATCAGTCAGAAATGCTGACACGTAAGGAAATAAGACCTAGCAATAAAAAGATTAAAAGAATGTAAAATCATGCATTATATTCAATTATGAGTACATCAAATTAGGGTTAAATTAATAAAAAAATTATTCATTTCAGAAATATTAAAAATATGAGACATTTTAAAATGTTTTCTCAGATTGCAGTTCAGAGAAGTCTTTCGTATATGCTAGATGTGTATGCTATTATGAGGTGAGGGGAGAGACATGGCCTTCTTCCACCTGCCTTGCCCCACCCCCCAGCCCTGGGACTCCTCATAAGGAAGCTGTGCCTGGAGGGAGACCTGTGAGGGGAGAGACTTCACCAGGCAAGGCCTTCCTCCACCTTGAAGTCAATCTACTTCTGGTATCTGTGAGCAAAGCCGTGTGGTGCACTCTTATAATTTATCCAATCTTTGATTTTTTGGGTGCTAGCTCTTGCTGTGTTTTTCAACTGGAATAAGATGGAAGATTCAATATGTAGTGTGGGAGAGTTAACTTCTAGTGAATGCCATCAGCTAACTTTCAGTCACAGAAAAGGGATTGAGAATGTTAACAGTTTAAGCGAAGAGGACAGAGAGCTGTTGCATTTAAGAACTGAAGCTAAAGCTGAAGACTTAGAAACTATTTGCTTGCATCACAAAGTGTATACTTGAAGAAATTTGAGTATCTTCAAAAAAACCTGCAGGGATCCTTTTAAAAAGCACAAAGGACCAGTCAAAAAATATCTAAGCCCCATAACATTACAGCAGTCTAAAGATTTGCTAGAGAGTATTAAGTATAAAGCCAGGAGATAAATTGTGCAGAAGATGTAGACAAATTATTTATAGCAGCTACGTAGATCAAGGTGATGTTGAAGGCAGTTGCGTTCAACCTGAAGATATAAGTTTAGAAGAAAAGACCAGTTTGGAGAGAAGAGAATCCATTTAAAGTTTCTGACCGATTTTTTTTTTTATTGATTTCACGATATAGCCAATTTTCATAGTTTTAAATACCCAAAACGGAAAAACAAGTCTGCACTTTTGGGGAAAAAAACTGTAATCAATATTATTTTAGATTTTAAGATGAACAACTTTGTTTCATTATTTTTTTCTTTTACAGCTATGGATTGTAGGAAAGTTGTACCCAGTAGCCATCTTCCCCCCACGGTGTCCAAAAACATAAAATTTTGTTACAAGACGTAAGAGACCCATAAATTTTATTCTTTGTTGAGAAAGAGCATGCCTTTGCAATAATTTTCACCATCAGAAACTTTTGATTGCATTGTGCCCTAGCACTGAAAATTTAAGTTTCCTAAACCTAGTTTTTCCATGAAAAAAGCTACATTTATGTTATTGATCTCTGTGTAAAATTTCAAAGAGATCTGATCATTGGTTACGGAGAAGAATTAAAAAATGCACACAAGATTGAGGATCTCAAGAGGGACAGAAACACAGATTTCACGGAACTTTGAAGTGCTATAAAATTTAAACCGTTTGAGATAGAGGGAAAAAAATTAAGGGGGTTTCCTTCAACCATAAGGGAAGGGTGTACACCAAGTTTCATCAAAATCTGAGACGGTGTGTGGCGAAAGCCTTGTTTTTTGCATTGATTTGATGTGGAATGACCCTAAAGGAATATGTAGCAAAATCTCCTACTTGGGATAAGGCTTCTTCAACACCATTACTTGCACATTTGTAAAGGTCCAGGGCTGTCCATGCAGGATATATTAATTTCATTTTGCCGCAATCACTTTGCGGTTGCCTCTGTCTCACTTGCTGAGTCACAACAGTCCAGCATAGATTTCTGGACTAAATTTGGCAATGGAGTTGTGGACGTTTTAACTGAAGCACTCACTACGGGTCTGTGTCTGTGTAATAGCCATATTAAAACTGTTAAATCTGCAGTGTATCCCTTGCTCAAGATGGTCTTCTAAGTGTTTCTTATCAGTTTAAAATGCTGAACCAAAACAACTGCTCCCCCAGCTCCTGTCGTCCAATTAAAATATACGGCTTTTAAGTCCACATAGAAGTAAAAGAGATAAAAGAGATATGGTCCTTGCCTGTTTTATAGCAATTAACATTAACTGCTGAAAGCCAACCGGCTACTATTCAAGATAAAAACAGCTTAAAACTAAAACAGATCGCAGAGCTCAAGGACAAAGCAGCCTTGCTCGTCGCCATTTTCACTTGGAAGCAGATAAGTACTCAAGTTTAACAGAAGTTAGTGGTGGTTTCAGAACAGTACTGGAGGAGGCAAATGACAAAATATGCTCAGCTTATAAGAAGTCTTGATGCTGATGCCTTATGGGTGGAATCCATTATTACGCAAGTGGGCTTTTGGTTATGCAGTAGGACTTCTTCCTCTACCCTCCCATGCAGGTCTTCCCAAATCTGCTCCCAATCTGGTTGGCATATGAGGGGCTGCACGGGGGAGAACGAGAGAAAGTCCTGTTCTTTGTGTGGAAGACTGTTCCACGCAAGAAAAAAATGCTGTTACCTTATAGCTTTCAAGTCTCATTTCTAACTAGTGAGACTTTCAGGAGTACAGATCAAATGTTTTCCTTCTTCATTCTTCTGCATTGTCTATATTTTAAAATATTCAAAATCTGAACATTTGCAGAGTATGCATGATTTTTAAAAAATGATTGCGTTTTTAAAAATTGTACTTTATGGAATTGCAAAATATAGCCTAAAATTATAGGTGATCTGTCTGCTGAGGAAAGCAGTTTTTCATTTGAAAGTTTTCATTTTTCTGATTTTACAGAATGCATACAAAGCCAATTTTTTCTATATCTTTTACTTCATTTCGTTTTCTCTGTCTCTTCCTTTTGGCCTACCAAGATCCTTCTCTCAACCACTCCAGTTCCACTTGGCTTTCCTGCCTACTCCAGTACATCTTTTAAGCAGTAGTTATTCAAATTAGTATCTCTTGAGTGTTAAGTACTTTTGAAATCCGTAATACTCACTCTATGGCCAGAAAATACAGGCAGCTCTTTAAAAGGTATTTCATCCACCTGTTTAAAAAAATGGCTACATATATGTAGCAGAGCTACATACCACACATTGACCTCTTTGTAAAAATTGGTTTAAAAGGAACAGAGCATTCCAGCTCTGGATAAATGAAAATTGTTCTGCGTGGTTCCCAGCAAAGTTATAAAACGGGGCTTCAGCATCTGCCAACCTCTCCATGGCTTGCATGTACGCATTTTCAGAACGCCTAAAACCAAGAGAGTATCACTTAGAAGTTATTTTAATTAAATATACCCAGTTCTTATTTAAGAGCCAGTGCTACCAACATAAAGATAATTTATGGAGACAGACAAATATGGAGCACAATCATCGAAAGGTCATTGCGGCTACGGTGAAAGCAACTTTTAGTGAATCGTGTCCATTTCCCTTGACACCTATCTGGTACTGGCTTTTATAACACTGAAACTGAAGATAAATTGAACAAAGTAAGTGCCTTAATTGGTTCTGTCCAATTCAATAAAGCATCTAGGCCCACTTTGCATATTGACAGTGAGTCTTCGTTCATTGAAAGTCACTCTTGGGGTGCCATGGGCCCCTCGACTCTGTCAGTAGCCTTGTGGTTACAGCTGTTGCAGGCCGGGAAGCTGATCTGCTGGCTCTCCCCACAGAGAGCAGAGCCTCTTTGTGGAGAGAGGTGGGAAATTGCGAACAGCCAGTGGGGGTGGCTGAGCAGGAAACAGAGGTTGCTATGGGGCAGGGGGGCAGTCTTGTTGCCGACAACAAGGTGCCACCTCTGCAGATGGGATCGGACTGCACTCATGGATTTCCTGTTTGGTGAGAGACTCTCATGAGTGAGCTCACCATACCTTATCTTTAAAAGCTGGACAAGAGGGCTGTGCCAACTGTTCGGACATCTCCACTACATCTGGTCAATTCTGAATCTCTTGCCTTGCTCCTGTACAGTGGTACCTTGGTTCTCGAACTTAATCCGTTCCGGGAGTCCGTTAGACTCCTGGAACCATTCGAAAACAAAGATGTGGCTTCCAGTTGGCTGCAGGAGCTTCCTGCACTCAAGCAGAAGCCGTGTCGGATGTTCAGCTTCCGAAAAATGTTCACAAACCAGAATACTTACGTCCGGATTTGCGGCGTTCGGGAGCCGATTTGTTCGACAACTAAGCCGTTCGAGAACCAAGGTACCACTGTACTTTTGAATCATGCTTTATGGACTGCTAAACTATCCTGTTGCTTGCCCAGAAAAAAAAGATCTCTTTCTTACTTACAGAGCCTCTGTTTTGGATGGTAGGCAGGACACAGCTAAGTCCCTCATTCTTTGGAACATAAGCAGAGTAAGTGGGGAGGTGACTGGGTGCACAGCAACCCAAAGATATTTTGCTGCCTGAACTGAAGAACAAGATGGCGCATAATGCAACCTGGCTGGAAGCCAAAAGTTACAACAACACTGTCTTCACCACATCTTAGGGCAGCTGGCTGGTTTACGAGCTGTGGGGCAGGCAGGCTGGGTGACATACACAACTCTGTCCTCTGACACCTTGCTGCTGCTCTCTGCCTGCCTCACAGCATCTGTCTCCTGAGGCGGCTGCCTCAGGCTGCCTAATGGGATTGCCAGCCCTCAAGGTGGAATCATCTGTCTTGTCTATCCATGCTAGTCCTATGCCCTTTCAGAATCCTGTCTCTGAATTAGTTATGCCTTTGATTGATGGGCCCCCCTGTATTTCCTATCTTGTCTCTCCACGGATCTTCCAAATAGTCTTTAAAAGCGCCTTTCCTATCAGCCGGCCTTTCTGTGCCCTGACCTCACACAAACCCTTCACTGTTTATGTGACAGATGAGATTCCCAAGAGGCAGGTATACACATTTAAAAACAACCACCTGAGGCCTTCCGGGTTAGCGCCAACGACGAATGGCGGAGTTCCTCCGATTGGAGGAACGGGCTCCGTGGAAATTGGGTCTTCCCACCGCGGCAAAGGCGGGGGCCCACTAGAAATCCCAGGCGGAGAAGCCTGGGAACGTGGGGTTCGGCAGAGCACCAAGAGCGCCTCCCCTACTCACGAGGAAACCCCTTTTCGGGGCTCCAGAGTGAAGTGGGGTGAGCAGCGCGGTGCTGCGAACCGATCGCTATTTCCATGGAGGGAAGCCGCGCAGCCATCGCCGGAGAGCGCTGACTTTTTCCTGATGACATTTGGACTCTAAATCAAGTACCCGTGAGTAAAAACGGAGAATTGGATCAAGAAATTTGCAAAATTTAAGAATTAGGCACAAGCGGGAAGGTTTAAACAGGAAGTCCGCCTTCCGCTTTTTGTATATAGACTGAAGCAAAGACCTTGCCTGGAAAACTGCTTTAAAGTTGGAAATTTCCTGCATCCACAACTAATAAAACCCCCTTGGAAGCAGGAGGGGGGGGGGAATTTGACTGTTTAATCCTGCAGGAGGAGAGTAAAGGAATTTAAGTTTCCATCGTCCCAAACCTGGGGACGGGGTGTCGGGACAGAAATTGTTTGAGACGTCCATTGATTGAAAGTGGAGTGCTTTGACAGATAGTTAAAAAAAAAAAAGAGAGAGAAACAAATTAACTTCAACACTACCTTCTGCATTTCTGTATTTTAAAGATACAAAGTATTTGAAAATCGAAAGGATTTGAAATCGAAAGTAATCTCCTTTGTTGGATACATTTTAAAAATGGATACAAAAAGAAACTGTGTCCCCTAGAGGGAGCCTGTCAGTTTGTTGTTGTAGTTTACTTGGACTCTACAGCTGCAAGATTTGGATCGTGGGACCAGCCATTTGACCTTGAACAGAAATGTGTTGGAAGGAAGGTTTAGTGTCTGCCCTTGGCATGACAAATGCCTTGCTGGAGCAGCTGCATGAGAAAATGAATTTGATGCATGAAAAATTGGACTTGATGAGCACTGTGGCCAGCGAATATGATTTAACAGGGAATAAGGATAAAGAAGTTATACAGCGACCAACTCAAGAATCTGGTTTGACAAGGCAAGTCCAAGGGCAGATGAAGAAAGAAGAGGCAGTGATCACTCCTCAAACAACACAAATGGAGAGATCCAAAGTCCTGCAGGAACAAAAGTTACTGATTGAACTTGGAGAGTGCTGGGAAGTGTTTGAAGTCAAGGAAGCTCTTAACTCTAGTGGGACTATGAAACAGGTGAACAACTATCTCTTGGATAAATACTTTTTGGATTACAAAGATGACGATGGGGAGTGGGACTGGGGGGAAGGGGCCAGCCTGACGAAGGAAAATGGAAATTATTACCGGATGGAACCCTCCGGAGACCCACTCCCCAAGAAGCTAACAATAGACAAAGAAGTGCGCAAGCACAAACAAGGACAAGAAAATGTGCAGAGGGGGCCAAGAAGAGACTTAAGGGCCTCGGATATAAGAACACCAGATTGATGGACTGGATGTAATGGACAGAAAGGACTGACGTGACCCGAAACCAGGAAGAAGGGACGTTGGATAAAAATTAGAGATATCACGGGAAATTCTTTTGTTAATTTTGGAATTAGTGTAACATTAATGAAATTTCAGGGAACATGCTGGAAAGGAACCAAATTGGCTTTAGCAGAAATGATTTAAGGAGATATGAATGAATATGATGTAAATTTTGAAATTTTAAGATTTTTAAGATAAGATAAGGTTAAAAAGATTAAGGTAAATTGAATAACAGATTATATTAAAAGATGGAAAGGTTATGTTGAATTAATTGATAAGATAGATTGTGAAGATTAATCATTTAAATTAAAATTGAGAAACATGGGAAGAATTTGCTGGAATAACGAATCAAACTAGAATACAAAAAGGGAGGTGTGAGGAGGTTTAAGAAATAAGCAAATGGAAAGTTGTAATTTGAGATTTGTATTTTTCTTTTTTCTTTTTTGGTTTTTTCTTTTTGTCTTATTTTTTGCTGTATTTTTCTGATTTTCTTGTTTTTGTTTTTGTATTGATGAAATTCTGAATAAATATCATTTTTTAAAAAATAAAAATAAAAACAACCACCTGAAAACCCGTTAAAACCTCTTCTGACTTGCAAAGATGACAATAAAGTACCCAAGTTTGCAACCCAAGTCTTCTGAAGGAGGAAAAGAGACTCGTTCTGATGTAACTTAAATTAATTTAAAGAGTTTCACTGCATCTTCTCTGATTTCAGAGTAGTTTACTGTGGGCCCCGAAGACTCACTGATGCACATTCTCCAGTCAGTTTGCATAGTTTCCAAGAAACGTGCTCTTCTTTTACATCTCTAGTTCAAATGTGTGCAATCTGACCTGTTGGATGCAATGTACATTGGCCACAAAATGTACAAAATTCAGTTGACATATGCACATTCCCCGAGGCTCATAGGAGATGATGTACATTGAACAGGAGATACACACATTTCCCCCTTTATGGATGGACTATGCACACATTCTCAAGGAGGTATGGTGAATGTACACAGTGGCTGGGTTTTATGTACATGAACCACCCCTGTTACCCCTAACATATAAAACCAAGAAGACGAAGACTTTTAATGGGATCCAAAATCTGCCTCAGCTGACCCTGCTACCCAGAAGGGGCGGTAGCTTAGCACACGTTATGCATGCAGAAGGTGCCAGCTTCAATCCCCAACATTTCCTGGATTTCTCTTCTTAAAAAAGGATCAGAAAGCAGGTGCTAGGACCCTGGAGACAATCAACAGTAGACAATACAGAGCTGGAAGGACAAATAATGTAACCTCACAGAAGGCAGCTTCCCATGTCCCTATCTGGCTAGTTGGGCTGCTAGTCTGACTATTTGAACCATTGCTCTCCACTCGTAAGCCACTTTATAATATGAACTCTATGGTATGGTTTTCTTTATAGGGCATTATGTTGTGTTAAAGCTAGCACCTAGAGATAAAACCTGCTATTCATTCAAGGGCGTGGACACCCCAAGGAACTGATAGTACTTTCCTCCTCTGGGTTGAGAGTCACACCTCTGAGCATCTTGCAGGTGACGAGGGACCACAAGTCTGACTTCTTCTGCTGAGTCAGCAACAGCACCATTTATTAGCAACTCCAAGCTCCTTTGATGTCAGAGAGGAGTTACTCATGGTGCTACAAATCCAGGAGGATGAAGAAGTCACTTGCTCAGGCTGCCAAGAAAGCCATCCTTGGAAGCTTGGTTCTGGCACTGATTTTTCTTAATAGACCCTTTCACATACTAAATTGGGGGCCGGGGGGGGGGCAGAATCATTTGGGACATCTCCCATCTAGTTTGCTGCTCCCTTGCAAGATTAAACGTTTCACCTGTACTAATCATATGCATTTTAACTGCTTCCCTTCCACATTCCTATCTTCTTCTTTTACACCTATCCTGGACATGCACTCTCATTTGTACTGCTGCATGAATGTTGCATAGTCCTAGATTAGATGTTGTTTTTGCCTAATAGCGAAAGTCTTCCGGTGGTATAGGTGGCCTTTGTATTACTGGAACTGGAATGGTTGAGAATATGTGAGTGTGGGTGAATGGGTCAGGTGTTAAATTCACTGAGGTACAGATGTGTCAGTAGATATTCATAATGAGTGTGCATAAGGCTACTGAGTGAATGGAATTCTACATCAGGGAGTCTGATGTGCGATGTATTGCATTATTAACAATAACATATATATATATATATATATATATATATATATATATATATATATGTATATGTATATGTATGTATATATAACTTTCATTATTTATACCCCGCCCATCTGGCAGGGTATACTGAATTATTTTGTATGTCTTCCATACTGGATTTAATTTTTATTGTTTTACATGTTGTTGTTTGCTCCTTCTTTGTAACCCGCTCTGCAATCTTTTCTGATGAAAAGCAGTCTATAAAGACTTTAAATTTTGCCAATAGCACAAGGGCCTGGGAAGTACAGTTCTTGCAATTCCCGTTACATCTCTGGAGACAGTTACTGTCTCATGCCTTTACATAACGAGAGAAAGGCTTGTGTTCTTTTTGCTTTTTATATAAGCATCTTATCACAATAAAATTCCACAGAGACACTAAAATTAAGAGAGAGAATATTACATAATGCCTGCCCCCATCTTTTCATCCCATATGTTATTTTAACTATGGTGCTTAGCCCTCTTCAGACTGCCAGCTTGCCCCCTAAATCTTTTCATCTTGCTCTGATCTAAGTCCTTACACTGTAAAAAAAAAAAAAGATTCAGAAAACAGATTAGGAGACAATGAGATCACCTGCTGTTCCAATTGGTCTCACTGTACTGCCTGAACCAGCACTGATTTATGTTTGCAAGGGATATGGCTTAGATAGCACTGTTTTAGAATACAATGAATTTACAGAGCAATCCTAAGGAGACTGCAGATGCAGTGAATGATCTGCTGTTCTGCACCCCAAGGCAGAAGATAGGAATATCATTGTTTTGTCCCCAGGCTGGCACAGAAGAGGGTCCTTGATCAAGTTCCTCTCTAGGAAATGGCCTGGCTTAAGATCCAGTGGATCCATGCCTCACTTGGCTGTTCACATTTTTAGCAGAACTAGTAAAAAAAGAGTTTGGTTCTCATCAAGGTCAAGGAGTGAAGGAGGGATTAGGGGAAAAAATGTGTGGATAAGTTCAATCACATGAAAATTCCATCCATGTTGAATGCATGTTGTAAAAACGAGTCTTAATAAGTCCTGGGCTTGCATGCGCCTGCCTCCTCCTCTGGCACGGCCACAAGAAGGAGTTCAGAAGTTTTTTTGGTTCTATTACAGACAAGTTTGTAGGAACATCTGAAACCAGACAAATGGTAGACTCAATTGTAATTAATGCAAACAGGCCAACTTCAGACCATAATTTACAAAGCCGGCCACAGTTTAGGGGTAAGATGTAACACTAAACTGTGGCTCATCTAAAATGCAAGGAGAAACTTCCAAACTTCTCTTTGCAGCCATGCTGTTGGATAGCGGAAAACCTGTGCCTCAATTTCACTACAACTAATCCAAGCAACACTAAATCAGATGATGAAATATGGGGGCAGGGAGGGAGCAGGTGAAAGGTACAAAGGAAGAGAGAGATAGAGAAACTGCAGGTCCTGTGCCTTCTGTAAGGTACTGTACTGCAACATGGCACCCACCACCATGGGGTTCCACAATTGCCTGTGGCTCCTGCCGCCCCCTGCAAACAGGCCTTGAGCCAGCCTGACAAACTATGTGCACCCCCTGCATACTTATGATGCTGCGTGAGTGCAAAATCCTCTGCATTCAGCAGCTGTGAATATAGCACCAGCAAGATATGTTCCTGGCATACTTACCAATATCCAGCTGCTATGCCACCTTGCAGGAACAGGAAGCCCAGCTCATATACCCCCTTCATGCCACCAGCTAACCATGCATTAGGCAGGGGGCAGTATAACTTTAAGTGTTGCTATTAGGCAATAGGACATGCCATTGCACTACATGAATGAAAAAACGAGGACAATCCAAGTGAGGGATAATTTACAAATGTCCTGCAGGCAGACGGTGGGATTTTGTGACATATGGCGAGTTTTCAAAGAACTAAATGAGATTTCAAAATGGCATTTCCTTGTGATTTCATTTAAGAGGGGGGATTTCCACCTTATGTGTTGCAAATGCTTATGTTACATGTTGTATTATTGGACTGTTTATGGGAATAGCTTTTCACAGGGTTCTCACCCCCTCCATTAAAGGCTGTCTCACATTTCTTACGAATGAGGGTGAAAGGATGGGTGATTATGTCAATTTTGACCTTGCTCACTTTCTCATTTTTCCAATCTTAAATTTCCATGAGTTTGTGCTTTTAAAAAAAAAAAAAAAACAGTCCACATGAAAATTCATCAGCATTTTAGAGTGAATTTGTCCTATCATACACAATTTTTGTATACAAATTTGCCAGGAATTTCTTAACTTTAAACATATGTCAGATCTGTATGGGATTGCCTGCATTTCCTGGCATCGTTCATTTATTTTAACAATTCATATGCTGCTTAATTCCAGTCATCTCTAATGATGAATGAGAAACTCAATTCAATGAAAATAAACACCAATTAAAATTATAAGATCAGAATTCAGTTAAAACACTTGTTGGAATAAAGTCTTTAATAGGAGCCAGGAGTTCAACAGGGAGAGGTGCCTGTCTGATCTCAACCTAAAGAGAGTTCCACAAGATTGGACCCCCAACACAGAATTCACAACTCCTAGTGGATTCAAGCCATGCATCTGAGCAGCAGGATCTGCTAACTGTGGCTCCCCTGAAGTCCTCAGTCCTTGAGGTATTCTGGATCCAGATTTTTACAGGCCTTGTAAGAACCTTGAACATGACCTGGTAGCATATGGGAAGCCAGTGCAAGCTTTTGAGCACTGGAATTGCTTGTTGACAATAGTCAGTCCCCATCAACAGTACAGCTGCAGTGATTTTGCAACAGCAGGGGCTTCTGGACCAAGTCCAGAGATAGCTTCAAACAGAGCAATCATCTTGAGATTACCAAAGCATGAATCATTATAGCCAGACTACCACTGTCCAAAAACAGCTGTAATTGGTGTACCAGCCATAGCTGGTAAAACACACTCGCAGCCACTGAGGCTACCTGGACCTCCAATGACGAAGATGGATTCAGAAGCTTCCCCAAACTATCAACGTGTTATTTCAGAGTGAGTGCAACTCCACCCAGAACAGGCAACTGCTCAGTCTCCCATGTTTCACTCAGTACTTGCTGACTTGTTGTCTGAACATTCCCAGGCTAGTAACTCCTTGAGTTTCCTCATCATTGCTCTTCTGTTGTAAGTTATATGGTAGCACATCCACAAAGCATCTGATCTTGCAATACACTTACAGTCTTACCTTTTTATGGCTTTGTAGCAAATGATGAAAACTAGAAAGAGGAACACTAGTGTGGTACAG
Organism: Podarcis filfolensis; assembly: GCF_964270895.1. NCBI lineage: Eukaryota > Metazoa > Chordata > Lepidosauria > Squamata > Lacertidae > Podarcis > Podarcis filfolensis. The sequence goes on from NC_139604.1 coordinate 114,808,522, forward strand.
CATGCTGCAATAATTATAACTGGGCCTGGCCACCACGTCTCTCGAGTAGGGCAACTTGGAACGGTAGGAGCTGGAAAAGATAATGTGGAAAAGACACACATTCAGTTGAGTCCTATCAAAAAGACCTTAACGCTCTAGGAAGCTCCACTGGCCCAGAGTTTACTCCTGGGGACATGAACAAGGAATTTAGTTTACAACCCAAAGCACATTTTCCCTACTCTGTTACCTACAGTGTGTTGTGGTTTCCTTCTGAATACCACAATACAGCAGCAGACAACAGATCTTTCTGCTACATCAGCTCACTGAAGCTTTCTTGTAACAACTGTTGGTCCGCACAATTCAGTGATGTCTACATGGATAGGCAGCTGACCTCCAAGGATTTAGGTGTGAATCTTTGCCAGTCCTACTTGGAGATGCTAGGGACTGAACTCCAGGCCTTCCTCTTGCAAAATGTCTTCTTCCACCCTATCTGGAGATGCTAAGGATTGAACCTTCCATAAATGAAGGGAGTCTTCTGTATGTAAAGTATCTTTCCCAGCTCTATCCAAAGATGCTGGGACCTTTCAGATGCAAAACAGATTCTCTACCACTGAGTTACACCTCATCTCCTAACTCTTAGACCACTGAAACAGGGGTCAGAAATGAAAATGGTTCAACAACGTTGGCCGCCATCATTTCTTGGTGGCTGCCCATCAGATGCAGCATTAGGTTGGCTGAGATTGCCATAATGACATGTCCAATTATAAACCCTATCAAGGAAGTTTTATCAAGCACAAATGGTACAGTCGTACTACTTTACCACACTGGCTATTCTGGAGTAGTTTGATTCCTCCATATTCCAAGAAGACATAAAACATTGACCACAGCAGCCCAGCTGGGAATAGCGTAAGGCCTTTCAACCTCCCACAATTGTGACCAGACAAAGATGGCTATTCATTTCTCAGAAAATAAAAGCTATTCACTGAGCTCTTGCCAAAGATTTGCATACTGTGAAAGAATCAAAGCAGCCCCCAATGTTTCATAGTAGTACCACTCTGGGTGAAAACTCATATAATTCCTTTTCAGTGTGGGTTTAGAGCTTAAGGCAATGGAGACTTCATGTTTTACCAGAGCATCTCAGGCTTGTATTATTCACCACATTTATACCCCACCCTTTCTCCAAGGAACTTAGGGCAATGTACTTCCCAAATAACCTCACAACATTCTCACAACTCTGTGAGACGTTTGCTAGTCCAAAGTCAGGCAGTGATCTTCAAAGGGAAACCAAGATTTGATCCCCCATTTTCCGTGGTCCAGGGCTCTCTCTACCAACCCACCCTAGCAGATTTGTGACCTTGCGCAAAACTGCAAGCACCCCACACCAAAGCCACATCATTTGTTTATATCACAAAATTTGCAATAAAACCTCAACATGGTTTACAGAAAGAATAAAATTGCCAAAATATCAGTAAAAAACAGCCCTGAACAAAAAACAGCTCCAGAGAACAATGCAGGTTCATAATGTGGCTGATAATGATGGCATCAGCACCAAAGGACAAAGAGCAAACTTTCCCCCCATTTGGCTCCATAGTCATTGTAGACCTTAGAGCACATTGGGCTCAAGAGAAGACCATGGTGTAAAGAGGGTGGTGGCCAATTAAAATTTGTTTGGGAGGATGCTGGAAGCGCTGGACACCAGGACACACAAGATCCCTTCCTGGATCAGTCCAAAGGCCCAGAAGCTTCAGAGCTACTTGTATGTTTGTGGGTTGACCCCCATGCCTTCCTCTGGTGCTAATATGTCAAGGAACTGGCATATGGCTTTGTGCTCTTAAATAATGAATCTGCACATGCACTAGTTGGAAACACTGGAGGCTCAAGACTTTTTGTTGGCTAAGGAAGAGCAGTAATTAAACTCCCTACCCAAGTCAAGCTGCATAGGGTTGCATTCAACTAACTTTTAATCTGATCAGACCTACTGAAATGAATGGGCATGGCTAACTTAGGCCCATGAATTTCAATGTTTCTACTCTGAGTAAAAGTTAGCTGAATACAACCCATGGTGTATAAAGTGGGAAGAACACATCCATTTCCAATTCTGACCTGTGATTGTCACATGCAGTACTGTTTTCCTTCTTCTTCAGGCAAAATGTATGGCTGGTATCCATTGAACAAGAATTTATGTTCGTACAATAGCATCTCCCCATCCCCCACCCCAATGCCTGCCCTGAATTTGCTCTGGAGGATTTAGAAGAAGGGGAGCAGTGGGGTTGTACCCAACTGAGTCCTACTCAGAACTGAAATTAACAAACCTAAGCTAAACATGCTCATTGTTTCAATGGGTCTATTATGAAAAGAACCAGCAATGAATGTAACCCTATGCTACAGGTTTTGCTGTCTGCTATGGATTTCTAAGTAAACTATATTATTTCATGCCATTTGCTTCAAGGCAAAAGAAATCCAATGCATATTGGTGTGGGTGCGTGTCATCAATTACATATAATTTGTGGACTGACAGCAGTGAATACCAATAGTATTTGCTGGATTGATTTTTTACTCTGGATTTGGGACAAATGAACAACACTGGAAATTTCCACTCCAGTTTCTCCTGAAATTCTCCAACATACCTATTAGTACAGTGGTATCTCTGGTTAAGAACTTAATTCGTTCTGGAGGTCCGTTCTTAACCTGAAACTGTTCTTAACCTGAAGCACCACTTTAGCTAATGGGGCCTCCCGCTCCCACCGCACGATTTCTGTTCTCATCCTGAGGTAAAGTTCTTAACCCGAGGTACTATTTCTGAGTTATCAGAGTCTGTAACCTGAAGCGTCTGTAACCCGAGGTACCACTATACCCAAGTTATTTGGCCACTTGAGACAGAAAAGGATTTATTAGTATTTTTATTTCTTCTACTACTACTATGATTTTATTTATATGTGCTGAATTCCAAAGCAGGCTTCTGAAAGTGGTTTACAATGTTATTTATCAGCAGTTTTCAAAGTAAGTTAAAAAATACAAGGCCCCACCTAAACGTTCACAGTCTAAGAAAAAAGTTGAAGTGCTCCAACACTCACTCAGTGTTTGAAGAAAAAATATATATATTTCAGATCTGGGCTTTCAAAATTTATACGTCTTATAAATATTCATGAATGCACTTCAGTGATTCTTTGGCATATCCAGAATGTCACCATATCAGCTTCGCTTCACAGTTCCTGACCCCCAGAAATGCATCTGGCAACGCTTGATCAACCACGAGCAACATGGAAAATTGCATCAAATCTTGGAGCAAGAGGAGATTCTGATAACAGCATGTGGTTATTAGACAGACACGTCAGAATCTGAAATCCTTCACAGGCCACTGGACTAAAGATATGACTTGCAAAAGCTGAAATTGGACAGAATGGTTTAATTCTCTGCTGAATGGTAGGCAACCAGGGTGGGGAACAGCCAATTCGTTTTGTAGGAGTGACAGTGTAGCGAATGTTGTATGTTTGGTATACTGCCTAAAAGAGAAAAAGTGAGCCAAGAAGAAATTTCCGTATTTGTAACTGTTAAGTACTGTTTTATGCTCTCTAGTTAGAGAAGCCTCTTTCAGAAGCAATCTTTCTGAAACACTGCAGAACCACCCAAGGCTCAAACTCCCTCAATTAACTTTACTTCTCGCTACATCTAAAACCTGCTTTTTCAGTCCTAAATAAAATCCAGATGAAGTATGAAAGCTGTAATGGAGAGGAATGAATGTGGTAAATGATATTCCTTCTCATTCATTTTCATGAAATTCCTAGTGGAGTGTGCAGAACAAGAACTCTATTATTACAAAAGCATACACACACACACTGTATTTTTTGCTCTATAAGATTCACTTTTTCCCTCCTAAAAAGTAAGGGGAAATGTTTGTGCGTCTTATGGAGCGAATGCAGGCTGCGCAGCTATCCCAGAAGCCAGAACAGGAAGAGGGATCGCTGCTTTCACTGTGCAGCAATCCCTCTTGCTGTTCTGGCTTCTGAGATTCAGAATATTTTTTTTCTTGTTTTCCACCTCCAAAAACTAGGTGCGTCTTATGTCTGGTGTGTCTTATAGAGCGAAAAATACGGTATATGCACAATGAGAGAAGAGGAGACCTACAGGCTAGTTCAAATCAGCAAGCGATTTGAGAATCTGATTGCAGAAACAAACCAAGCCTTCCTCCCTCTCTTTTAACACCCATCCCACCATGTCCCTCATATACCTTCTCCCGCCTCTTCTCTGTTAAGTGTGCCACTAACTGAGGGAGGGGAAGAGCATTAGCTCAACAGTAGGCAATCTGCTTTGCAAGCAGAAGGTCCCAGGTTTGATCTCTGGTATCTCCAGGTAGAACTGGGAATGTCTTCATGTCTGAAACCCCAGAGGGCTGCTGTCAGTCAATGGAGACAATACTGAGCTAAATGAAGCAATGGTCTGACTCAATATGAGGCAGCTTCCTATGCTCCTAAATTGGGGACCATCACTATACATAGGCTGCTTCCTGTTTAATGAGCATTTAGCCTGATTTGCTTGCAGAGAGAATAGAATCTGGGATATTCCACATGCAAAGCAGATGCCCTAGCATAGAACTATGCTCTTCCAAAACATTTTCCCTTCTCTGCCTCCCCCCCCCCCAAAAAAAAACAGCAGAAGGTTCAGCGGTTTTAACAGATGCATGAGGTACAGGAAATACCTGCATTCTTTTTTGGCAGGAAGAAGATGCAGCAATTGCAAAAAGCATTCACTTCTGATATCTGCCTAGCACAGCAGGCCATGTTGAATTTTTCAACTTTCAAATTCCATAAGTAAGGGGTGCTAAAAGGTTGCAACGTGACTTGGGAATTCAAAAGATATTTTGGTTAAATTAATAGAATTTAGTTTTGCTTGGTAAGTAAAATGTGCGTAAAATTGCACAGAAATCATTAAAAATGATTGCCAAGTGCCTGCAGTTTTATTACATAGCAATATTATTTTATTATTATTTAGCACTACCTGACATTTTTAGAAGGTAAAATTAAAATTTTTGGGTTTTCTGAAAGCAGTTTATGTGCTTCTTCTTCAAACATAGGTTTACCAAGCTAAATGTTCTCCAATCACAAAAATAAAGGCATATTTGAATTCCTCACACACAAACATATTTTTCAAACCCCTCACTGAAGAAATTTGCAAAAATTAAGTCCCACCCCCAAGAATGACCCACCCTACTAACACAGGAGTAAAAGCACACAGTATGCACACAAAAAGTCCAGGGATCTTCCTGTGGTGTCACCAGGCAGGACTGGGGAGAACTCATGCCTAAAAACCCCAGGGACCCATTGCTCAGTCAGAATAGATAAAACATTGGAATCCCTCTTCTGGGAAAAGTCAGATTCTGTTCCTTAATTTTATTGTTATAATTATGTGATTCTCAGGTGAATGGAGGTAGGCAGGCAGAAGCCACTTTTTAAGCCAAATATATATAGCCAAATATATAGCCAAATATACAGTGGTACCTCTAGTTAAGAACTTAATTCGTTCTGGAGGTCTGTTCTTAACCTGAAACTGTTCTTAACCTGAGGTACACTTTAGCTAATGGGTCCTCCCGCTGCCACTGTGCTGCCGCCGCACAATTTCTATTCTCATCCTGAAGCAAAGTTCTTAACCCGAGGTACTACTTCCGGGTTAGCGGAGTTTGTAACCTGAAGCGTTTGTAACCCGAGGTACCACTCTACTGAACTTAATCTGAGAACTTTTCAGATACTATTTATTGAACAAAGGCACTGGAGTACTTTGTTCATACATTCAGTGGTAATACCCCGATTATAACTGAGCAGCAAGAGAGATGGAGGGAGGCTAAGAAGGCCGCTGTTTTCACTTCAGTTAGTTGCCCCCCACCCCTGCCAGGCCATCTGTCAGCAGCTGCCCTATGGGAGAGAATCCATGGGGAGTCCTTATGGGGATTGAACCTGCAATCTTGGCATTAATAGCACCACACTCTAACCAACTGAACTATGCAGCTAAAGGTGTGGACAGTGGGGAAAATCCACACTAAAATGCTCTTCACTAGAACCGTTTTTCAAATAATAGTGATCGCAAACTGATGTGAAAATGTGGAGAACAGACTGTAAGACTGGAAAAATGTGAAACCAAAACTGATATATTTGCCCATCCCTACTTCTGAATAAATATGCCTAGGTGTGTGCTGTAGATAGCCACATATTAGTATTATTACTGTGCACAGATATATGGATGGAGAAAACCGAAGGCTACACCAGCATGAAGCTGGAAAGCTGCAAATCGTGTTAAGTACGAATCAATACAGAGTATTATCCTATAGAAACCATGGGTACCATTCACTCCATTGTACCGAAAGGAACAAACCAGGAAGGCATTAAACTGTACGTTCTGTCACATAACCATGTTGTTAATTCTGGCACCTCAGCTCCCAGATGTGTAGAGAGATACAGTTCTACAGTGCTGCTACAAATCTGCAGTCATTTAAAAAACAACAACAGTGTAGCGGTTTTTATTTCCCTTGGTTCTGTTTTTTGCTTTTTTGTTTTTGTCAGCAGAAGCCCCCACGGCAAGATCTAAAAATAAATATAATGAATGATACATGGGAGTTGCGCTCACCATTTTAAAAGGATAAATGTTTTGCTTGCAAAAGGTGCCAGACTGACTGCCTTGGAAAAAAAGAGCCATGCCGTTTCGCAGGAGAGAAACTGCCTGGGTAGCAGGGGGCAGGAAGCTCTGTTATCAAAGCCACTATGGATAAGTCAATCACAAGTGACTTGTGAGTCACAAGTCACACATCTTCTATGGCAGATTAAAATTAGGTTGCTGGTCCTGGCCTTGTGCCAGTCACTCGTGAACCCTCTCTAAATTCCGGTGGTGCCAGAGAATGTTCTTCATTATTCTAATTTCTAGAGGAAAAGGCTCAGTTCGGAGGAAATTGACCAAGTAGGACGTTCTACCCCTCAGAAGCGTATCCAAAATTTTTGGGTTGCCCTTAGTATGTTTCCAACTGGTATGGCTGCCACTCTCATCAGAAACTCTGTTCTCTCTGAAATAAGGACACGACTGAGGTACTGGATGCAATAGCCTCTAAGCACCCTCTCCTACTCCACAGAGCCCCAACCTGCTTTTGTTTTTTTTAAAGAATGAGGCAGTCTAGGAGACAATTAAAACTCAAGGGGTGTTAGTTTTAAAAATTAATCCGCCCTAACAAATATATGAGTTCATTATCTGGCCTATAATGTGGTGGTGATTGGAGCAAAGAAGCCATATTTTCCCTCCACCACTGTGGATGCATTCAGACAGCACTTTGTTCCATTTTCACAATGTTTTGCTGCCTGTTAACTTTTGCGTTTTGTTCAATCTTTTATGTGACGCTTCTGGAAATCTAGTGGAATCAACTGGAAGCTTAGTGTTCATTTCCCTGTTAACTGCTTCCCTTCAACAACAACAAAAAAATCTGTTTGCAATCCTGTTGACCTGGAAAATCGTGAGAGATAGGCACAGTTATTTTCCCGCCATTTTCATGGATCACGCCATATGACGAACTTTGGGATGGTATTCCAGCATTTCCCGTCATATTCATGAGGGATCAGAAGTGCACATTCACATAAAGGGTGGCAACATGTTGTCCAATGATGTCCGCTATTGCGTTGAACCCCACTGCTGTGAATGAAATTTAGCAGATCATGCCCACCAGTATATGGATCAGAAAGCCACAGTTCCGTAGTGCAACAGGTAATGCAGTGTAAAAGGAACATTCAAAACCTGGACAAATGTTCTAGCATTATAACCAGGAAAACTAGCATAACAACCCACACATCTGAATGCACCTTGTATCTTCATGGTGCCAACCGGCAGAGGTGGCAACCTGAATGAAACACTGGGGGGGGGGGGAGGGAGGTAAACCCCACCCTGCATAATCAATCACAAGCTGTGCACTGAAAGCCACCTCATAAACTGCAGGTGGAAGGCGGGATATAAATATTTTGAACAAAACAAATATTCCATTTGAATATTCCACAAAATAAAACGATCCCACAATACAGTAAACGAAACAGCTTTCTTCAAAAGTACTTTCAGTCATGTTTGACTATAAAGTACTCGCCTCACATTCTAAACGGGGGTTGTCTCTACACTAATTATTTAGAAATTTGCAGAACGATATTGAGGTTGACAAGCTGAAGACAATGAACAGGCTTCATATTACTGAACATGCTGAGGCAAGCTCATTTGGCCCAGTTTACGAGCTGGATGATAGAAGCTGTCATCTTTTTATTTGCAGCCTTTGGGAAGCAGTTATCTGCTCTGGTCCAGAATATGGCAAATGCCTATGTCAGCCTTTCCCAAACTGGCGCCATGCTCGCTTGGGCTGACTGCAGCCCAAAGCAGGAATTGCCAATTTAAGTGAGGGGCCATGGGCACATCTGTGAACAAGAGGATGTGTTGTGGACAGGGATCCACCTGTTCTACCGGTTACAACACAGTACTTCTTTCAAGCAAAATTAGCAAGGGGAGAGGATTCAGGGAAGACCTCTGTAGGCATCTGTTGATGACTCCTCAGCCACAACTTCTGGTGGGCACCAGCTTGGGGAAGGCTGGCCTAAGTTACAAAGCTACAAATCCCAGGGAGTGGTTTAACCATCAATTCCTCTCCCCAGGCAACCCTGAGAATTGTAACTCTGTGGGGGGGGGGGAGCCTCCTAACAAGTCTCAGCACTCTTAGCTACATTTTCCAGGATTCTCTGGTAGAAAATGTGACTGTTTAACATGGTACGTCGCTGCTTTAAATGTATAGTGTGAATGTATAGCCTTACCAAATGTTTTTAGTGTCCTGTGCCATATGCAATAGGCAGAATGCTCCGTATTTTCCAAAGACTAATAGGGAAGCAGGCACAGTGCCAATTTCCCTCAAATAAACTCTTGCTTTCCACTTTCTTAAAAAGTGGTTGCATCCAAGGTCAAAATGGAATGTACTACAGCAAGGCCCCTGGGGCTACAGAAACAAGAATGCAAGAAATGATTTCTTTCCTCGGCTGTGTCAGGCCCTGAACCAGAAGTTCTAATAGCTCTTTTATTTACAGTCATGACCGTTCTGTTCTCTGAACACTGGAAAGTTCAGGGAGAACTCTGCAAGGTCAGGCTTATTTGGAGGTTGGCACCTCGAAGCACAGTCTGTGTGAAAATAGTGGCATGCATAAATTTACAGATGGCAAGTGAATTAAAGGGATCCAGCAGCAAACCTAAAGGGTGCTAGCCTTGAAGCAAGATCAGCCCAGGCATGGACTCGGTGTATAAGGTCCAAGATGCAATTCTCAAGAACTCCAGCTAAAGGATCTCAGGGAAAGGGCCTAACCAGGAAGACCTGATGCTTAAATGTGTCTTTGCATTAAATGTGAGTGTTCCTCATTGTCAGCAGCGAGGGATTTCCTCCCAATAGAAACAGAAGCAATTCTCAAAGCAGCAATTTTCATTGGGACTGCAGCAGGGGAGGAAAGGGTTAACACAAACACACCCAGCCTGCTGAGTTCCCAATAATGTTCAGCAACCACCCGCATCCTGGAGGGTTGCTTTTTGCATTTTTTAATAAAGTAAATCTTGAGTGCAAAAATGCATTTTAATGTCAAATGTAATTTAGCCTTGAATCCTTGCAGAGGCACTGCCAAAGTTAGATCATACCAGACTACATGTGCCAATGGTTTAAATCAGTGGGAGCATCTGTATTTCTTCACCCCCTTGCAAGAATGGAATAATATCCTTCCCAGAAACATTCACCAGGTGCCTGTCTACTCCCTCATCTTCTGAATACATTTTTTTAAAAAAGATTTTATTTTCTCATGCTTTCAAACAAGCATTAATAGAATCTCTGGTTCTATTTTGATGCTGCAGCTCGTTCTGTTTATTGTAGCTTGTGTTTTAGGGCTGACTGTTTTTAGAATCTCGGTTTTTAAGTTATGTGTCTTTTATTATAAACTTGCAATGTAAGCAGACCTTACAAAGTGAAAAGGCAGGATAGGTGCAGCTTTAGTTAACTCACTGGAAACAGCAGAACTTTTGGCACTGAATTCTCAGTCCAGTGAGTTATGACCAATAGCCAGTGCAGAAAATTGGACTTACCAACTTAAAATTAGCTACCGTTTGGTTTGTATATAGTGTGGTAAAATTTTATCTTGTATGCAAATCAGGATACATGCAGCAATGTTTCTCAAAGCCTTTCCTCAGATTATAAAAAAGAGATCAAACACGAACTGTAATATTATGAAAAAGTATACAGAAGATCTCAAAGTTGTCAATGGACAATGCTTACTTGCAAACTAACTTCTGTTAGTCATTACAAGATGTAACCGTCTTTTTCTGATGCTGTATTTTGGAATTATTATTATTCATTTTTAATTGCTGTCTTGCAGAAATTTTACTCCTCAGATGTTTTGCCTGTGAATTTATATTTTTTGTTTCTGTTGTCACTGTTACTACACTTACACCATGTCTTTCCTCCAATGAATTCAAGGTAAGGTATATGCTTCTCCCACTCCTTGTTTAATTGTCACAGCAACCCTGAGAAGTAGGTTAGTCTGAGACACAGTGACCGGCCCAAAGTCACCCAGTGAGTTTCATGGCTGTATGAGGATTGCGACTCTTGCTTTCTGATATCTAAAGTATTCTAATTCCACCTCTTTTCTGCGTGGTGAATTTTAAGACAATATAATGCCTTTCAACATAAAAAATAAAAGCAACAGCAGCTTGAAACCATAATGACTCTCTGCAATGAGCTTGTGCAGGCAATCAGGACAATGGCTTGGATCTTGTTTCTAACAGGTTGGGGCTTGTGCCAATTAAGATACATTTATTGAATTGTCAGAACGAAGCACAGCTCTGTTCCCGCCACTGCCAGGGGAGCCTAGAGATTACTTTGGATGAAAATCAGCAGCATCTGACTCATCAATAACTTTCTCTGAAGCATCTGAGTCTTCAGTCTGTAGAGCAAAGGGCATGGACAAATGGGCTAACATTTGGGGTTTTCTTTTTATTGAAACGTTTTTACCCAAATGGAACAATATTGCTAAAAGAGAGAGTGACTCACAGCAAAACCAGAGGGATTTCAACTAGCTATTTAACAGAGATCAAATGAGAAAGGAATACACAGCCCATAGTTAAAACTATGGAATTTGGGACTGCAAGATGTGGAGATGGCCACTGGCTTAAAGGATGATAGGAGCATGGTGTAGTGTTGATAAGAGTCGTGGACTAGGATCAAGGAAATAGGGGTTCAAATCTCCCACTCAGTCACTCGCTGACCTTGAGCCATGGGCCAGTCACTCCCTCTGAGCCCAGCATACCTCACATGTGAGGCTCAAATGATGGGAGAGAAGGAAGAATCATAGATGCTTCCTTGAGCTCATTTCATTGGAGATGGAAGAATATGGACACAGAGAGAGAGAGAGTAAATAAAAATGTGATTAGATAAATTCACCAAGGATACAACTATCAATGGCTACTAATAATGATTGTCTCTGAATACCAGTCATTGGGGAACAGCAGAAGAGGCTATTGCACTAATATCCAGCTTCCAGGTCTCCCATGGATATCTGATCAGCCAAGATGCTCTACGAAAAAGACCTTTGGTCTCATTCTGAAGAGCTTTCATGTTAAATTCTAATGAAGAAACATTAAAAATTAAATTCACTTGTTCCCCTCACCATGTATACAGAACATGCAGAGAGGCATTGTACTCCCTAGCCCCTTCCCTGACCCCCATCCACCCAACACAAGTTCTCTGCATGTACATCTGGAGGTCCACACTTTGAAACCCTAAGGAAGCAGAAGGTGAGGAAGGCGAAGTGACCTTCAAAAATGTATTTGTGGGCAGCTGCAGTGGCAGCAGCTCACTGGGGCTGAATCTACACATATATTTTTAAAAATGCTGTGAAAATGCTTTTTTAAAACATTTCAAAATATATTTGGAACTTGCCATTAGCTCACCAGCACCATCTAGTGTCACATTTCTATAATGCACTTAAAACGCACTTAAAACATTATATTTGCAGCTGTATAGCTGAATCCTAAGTGGAGTGGAGTTGCTATGCTGGTTTCCCAGCAGGTGGGTCACTGCTGCTTTTGGGAAGGAGAGGAGGGAGGGAGCTCAGCACAGTGGAAATACTTGCATCCTCCCTGTCATTCATGGTAAGCAACAAAGACCCACCCGCTGGGATACTTGCATAGTGGCTCTGCCCCATCCAGTGAGCTGTTTCTGGGCAGTTGAGATCTCTTCCCCTGAAGAATTTACCTTTGGTAAGAAAGAGCACAGCTGCTCCCATAGCTGAGGACTGTGGATTAGACAAAGAGCAACACACACACACACCCCCTCTCATCTTTCAGAGCTGAGGCCCAACAGCCCTCTTGTTGCTACATATCATCACCGTAAGTCAATTTATTTGCATACCACATTTCCCACAAATACATCTGTGCTCAAAGTGCTTCACATGAAACACAGAGGCCTTATTCAACTCACTCATCCTGTCAGTGCAAGGATTTCCACTTGTGCAATGGAACTACCCACCATGTGTCCTCCCCAATTCTGCTCCAGAGGCTTTGGGGGGGGTAAGCAGAGATTTAGGGGGTGCATGGGGAGAGGAAGAGTCAAATTACAATGCACAATGAGAAATCCTTGCACTGATGGAACGAGTTAGTTGGATACTGTCCCATCTAAATATAAAAGCGTAATGAAAAGTTTAGTATCGCTACAACACAACCCTAAAATAATAATAATCAACAGCTATATGAACAATTAACAGACAACAAAATTTAAATGAGCATAAAGGTCACCAATAGGTCAAGTAAAAATGCCCAAAGCTTCACATGTGAAAGTAGCCCCAATCCCTGATCTTTTAGGCCTCAACCCAAAAGGCTTTGAGATGACCATGCCGATTAAGTTTCCGTTCATGACAACTGCACAAACATTCCAAGTTCCACAAAACTGAACTGTACACTTTGTGCTGGAATATTTGCCAAGTAGTTACTCGGAAAGGTTTTTCCCCCCTTCTCTTTTATGTTGGCATGGGTACAAGTACAAATCAGTAACAAATTGGGGCCATTATCGTGGCTGAGATTGAAGACCTTGAGTTCCAGAGATAATAATAATAATAATTAAAAAAAAAAAAAAGATTTGAGGGAGGCCTTAGCTCAGTATGAGAGCTCATGTTTTCTATGCAGAAGGTCCTAAGTTCAATCTCTGGCATTTCTAGCGTTTTTTTTTATTAAAAAACAAACAAAAGGAAAAAAGAGGATCACATCTCTACATGAGAACCTGGAGAGTCACTTCCAAAGGCAGAGCTTGATTCTGTCATGAGCCACACTGAACCATGTGGCTCCTGCAATGTGACCATGCACCACCACAACAGTTGCCTGCAGAGCCAGCCAGCTCCTTCTGCTCAAAAGCCAGCCAGCTGTGCATGGCTAGTTAAAGTAACTTTAAACCTCAAGTTTTATAATATGCACCACTGTTACTGTGTATACATCAACATTAAAACCCTAAATGGCCTCAGCCCTATGTACCTGAAGGAACGTCTCCACCCTCATTGTTCAGCCTGGACACTGAGGTCCACCTCCGAGGGCCTTCTGGTGGTTACAGTGAGGTTACAGGGAACCAGGCAGAGGACCTTCTTGGCAGTGGCGCCCGCCCCTGTGGAACACCCTCCCAGCAGATGTCAAGGAGATAAATAACTAGACAACTTTTAGAAGACACCTGAAGGCAACCCTGTATAAGGAAGTTTTTAATGTTTGATGTTTTATTATGCTTTTGTTGGTAGCCACCCAGAGTGGCTGGAGCAACCCAGTCAGATGGGCAGGGTACTACTACTACTGCTGCTGCTAATAATAATAATAATTGCTTTTTTCAGGGGAAACGCATAGGAACTCAGTTCCAGCACCTCTCAGAGGTTCCGGAACATCTCAGGTGGGTGCCACTGCCATTCTAAGAGAAAGAGGGCATTCATCATGGGTGTAGCCAGGATTTTTGTTGGGGGGGGCAGACTTTTGTTGGGGGCAAACCTCAGATTTGTATTGATTTCTATTTATTTTGATTGATTTAGGGTGGTAGCTGCCCCCCTGCCCCCCCCCCCGGCTACACCGATGGTGTTCATGTTGAGTTCCAGCACCTCTTTTTCTAGAAAAATAACATTAGTTATTATTATTAATATATTATGACTGTGATTTTTATTGAAATTACTAGTGGCACAGGTGCTGCCTTGACCGACCTTGCCCACAATGCTTGATGAAGGACCCATTCCCCAGAGTGCAGCACTGAGAAGGAAGGGGAGGCAACATTCACAATACCTGCCTCAGGTAGCACAGTTTCGCTGGTCAGAGTAGACATTACATGGCTAGATGAACAAAAGCTTTGATCTGGTGTAATGCAGCTTCCTGTGTTATTCTGAAAGAGCCTGGTGCAGCATGTGTGAGCATCATCAAAGAATGGAAAGAATAGGCTTTTGAAATATTGCTTTATGCTCATGCAAATGTTTGAAAGCCTAATGAATGCATCAATTAATTGGCTAAAACAGAACCCGTATAATCAGGCAACCAAGGTGTCTTTAATTGTGTGACAATGTACACATAAAGACTCTGCATGAGCAGGGGCTATCCTGGTCACTTTAATATCAGAGAAAGCTCCAGGGGCAAATGTACTTATTTGTTTTTAAAGCGTATAGCGGCCTAAAACAATAAAGCATACATACAATAAAAGCTAATCCACAAAATGCAATAAATACCAACTTCACGACCCCTCCAAAATCCAAAAGCAATCAACAAGACAAAACAAAAAACAACAATTTGAAACCTAAGTGGAAGCACAGGGGAAACAACCTGAAAATATGTATAACGAAGAAATAAAAGTTTTTCAGCTAAAGGCTGAAAAAACAACAACCTGGTTTTGGTCAAACACCTAAAATCATAAACTGCTACAGAGAATTTCCCCAAAGTGGGCCCAAGCACCTTCTGCTTGCATGTACAGGTCTCTCTGCCCAATGTAGTCGCTGGACAGACCCCAAAATAAAGCCAGAGAGATAAGCCAGAGAGATCTGGCTGCTCAGATACCCTTTGTTTTCTCTATTTTGGGGGCGGGGATGGAAGAAAGTGATTCAGTCAGTACACTGTCCTCCTAAACGCTGACACTTTTTTTCTTCCTGAAACTCAATCTACTGACTTTTTATTTTTAAAGCTATCAATATACAGTATCTTTGCCAAATGGTACAAAATACTGTTATTTTGCTCCTTGCTTTACACCCTGCGGTGTGGCACAGATACAGACAAATATCCCCTGGCAAAGAAACATTTCCAAGACAAAGACAGAGAGAAGCAGAAAGACAAATCTGCTTCTTTCATTCTCTCCAGCCCTAATCCTGCTAATATATTTCTCTAAAGAATGCAAGGACTGGTATTAACTTTTTTAATTTTGCAAATGAGGACACTGACAGGGTTTTCATTTGGGGAGTTGAAAAATGGCACAATCATAGATGGGTGCTATCTATCCACACACACACACACAGAGAGAGAGACTTTCATAAATATTGCATTCCCATAATGATGTATAAAGAGGTATTTATTTGAGCGCTGATAGAAATGAATGGTACGAGCTCTCTTTCCAAGTGAATGAAATGCCAAATTGCAGGCAACTGGGCAATTTTCGGTAATAAAAAGTAGGTTTTCCTGTGAAGGCCTTCACTTACTAGGCACCACTTCTAACCTTGTAGGCACCCCTCCCAGTGCACAGTGTGATGACACAATGAGCTGAGAGCAAATAATCTCGCAACTATTATTAACAATTAGTGCAATTTCAAGCAACAGAGAGCATGTGTTTCTGCATTCACAATAGCAACAGCTCCATTTGCACACTGGGGATGCACATGCACAGCTGCTCTGCAACTCCACGTGAGCATCAGAGCCACAGTGCCACAGCCCTCTTCCCCAACCTCTCAGCCAGTATGGTCAATGGTCAGTTGGGGATGATGGAAACTGCAGCCCCATGGCATTAATTTTAGCAAGGATTAAAGGGGCCCCTGACCATTAAGCCCAGTCGTGGACGACTGGGGTTGCGGCGCTCATCTCGCTTTATTGGCCGAGGGAGCCGGAGTACAGCTTCCGGGTCATGTGGCCAGCATGACTAAACCGCTTCTGGCGAACCAGAGCAGCACACAGAAATGCCGTTTACTGTATTTTTCGCCCCATAGGGCACACCTAGTTTTTCAGGGGGGAAATAAAGAAAAAAATTTTTATTTCCCCCCAGGTGCGGGGCTGGGCTAGCGGAGAGCTGTGCGAAGCCCGAAGCCTGGTGCATGCTGAGCTCAGCGCGCCCCAGGCTTCGGGGTGCAGGCAGCTCTCCGCAAGCCGTGGGAGAGCTGCGCGAAGTCGCACAGCTCTCCCACGGCTTGTGGAAAGCTTCCTGAAGCCTGGAGAGTGAGAGGAGTCGGTGCGCACTGACCCCCCTCGCTCTCCAGGCTTCAGCGAAAGCCTGCATTCGCCCCATAGGACGCATACACATTTCCCCTTCATTTTTGGAGGGGGAAAAGTGCGTCCTATAGGGCGAAAAATATGGTACCTTCCTGCTGGAGCGGTACCTATTTATCTACTTGCACTGCAAGCTTTCGAACTGCTAGGTTGACAGGAGCAGGGACCGAGCAACGGGAGCTCACCCCGTTGCGGGGATTCGAACCGCCGACCTTCTGATCGGCAAATCCTAGGCTCTGTGCTTTAACCCACAGCACCAAGTATAATTATATTTTGTATATATTAAGTATATATAAAACGTACGGGGGAGAGAAAGGTAAGCCCTAGTGGAACAGAGATAATTAGAAGCTTATGGGAACAAATGGCAAGTTAACAATTACGTGAAAGAAAAAGAGGGATTACTGAGAAAAACGGAAATAACTGAAGTCGTTCATGTAATATAGTACGATTACATCTTACGCGGCGGTTCGGTTCCAAGGAGTTCTGTGTAAAGGCAAAAACACCTATAGAAACTCTCCATTTGTGTGTATTTGGGATATACACGCACACCGTTTTAGGAAGTGGAATGGCGGCAAATGGGCTTGTGTGCGCCTGCTGACACATGCATTGGCCCTGACGCAACCCCTGTGCAAATGGGGAGTGGCCTGTATACTCAAACCCTTGGAACCACCCTGACACGAGCTTCCTAGGAGTTCTGCAGGAGGTACATTCCACAACTGGGGTCTAGCAATGCTAGATGACTAACGCCTAGCTGAAGCCTCGTGGGCTTCTGAAACGCATTGGTGTTTTCATTGAAGTCAAGGAGGGAGCAAGTGACAGGACAAATGGCCTGCATCTGGCCCAATTCCAGTGTGCAATTCTTTCAATTTTGCAGTGGTATTTTAGTGTGCAAAAAAAGTGCATGTGAAAACCATATTTTATTATTAAAATGTGCACAAAGTGCATATGCTACAGGGAAATGCACCAGAAAAAAAATACCAATTTTGGTGAAAATATTGTTATAGGCCACCCCAATCTCTGCTGAGCTGTGCATGGGATTCCAGGGGGCTTGACTATGGAGGACTGAAGATAGGGCAGAAGCTGTTATGTATCCACATATTTACACCTGAATTTATATGGAGAGAGTCCAGATATTACAGCATGGTCATCTCAAGAGGGGCTTGTTCCCCATAGCAGTGCAGCACTGAAGTCCAAGGCATCTCTCCCTGCCTGCCTTCAGCCAGCCAGTTTTCAACTGGCTGCATATCCCACCAATGACACTCCTGGTTGCCTATTTGCATGTGGAAGGGGGAGTGTGGCACTGGTGGAGTGACCCTTGCGATCACAAGAGCTGAGTGGAAGGACACCTCTTCCAAATCCAACACACACAGACACCACAGAATCATAGAATTGTAGAGTTGGAAGGGACCCAGAGGGTCATCTAGTCCAACCTCCTGCAATGCAGGAATCTAAGGCTGTAAGGGTGGGGTGGATTGCTTAGTTGGGACTGTGGCATTGTTTTGTAACCTGCCCTGGGACCATCTGGGGAAGGGTAGGCTGTAAAGATAAGCAAACTAAATTGTGCAGTCTTACACACCCACACATCTATTTACACTTCCAAAGCTGCGTGCGGAGGTGAGCTTCTTAGGATGCATCTGGGGGGAAATATAAACCCACCGAAAGGCGGGATCATAAAATATTTAGTATACGCTAATGCGAATCAAAAGGCAACATAGGAAATGAACGACTCAGTGGCTCCAACGTTAATGAGCTGCTTTGAGAAAACAGCCACCTGGTTGGGAACAGAGGGAATTCGTCTGGCTCCGCTGAAGAAATTCCTGTTCAACGAGCCTAAACACATCTCCCTCTTTTAGTCAGAACATGTTCCAATTCTCTAAATGGAAAAATGAAAGTGAGGCCATATCCACCCGATGCATTTAAAGCAGTATCAGACCACTTTAAATGTCCCCCCCACAAAGAATCCTGGGAACTGTAGTTTGCTGAGAGCCTGTTTGGAGACCTCTATTCCCTCCTAGAGCTACAATCCCCAGAGTTCAGAGAATTCCCTCTTCTGAGGGAACTTGAGGAATCGTAGCTCTATGAGGCAGCAGAGTCTCCAAACAACTCCAAGCAGTCTTAACCAACTACAGGTCCCAAGATTCTTTGAGGGAAAGCATGACTGTGAATGTGGTACCACAACACTTTAAAAATATAGTGCGCAAGCAGCCCCACATTAGCTCTGGCCCACTCACTTTCCCACATGCACTTTGCCCAGGTGTGCCTTTTTTTGACACAAATAGAAATAACCACATTCTACTTACATGGGACCCCAAGCAACCTGGGGGGTGGAGGAGGCGGTGGCGGTGGCGGTAGCGGAGGTGGTCTACATTGGCAGATCTGTTGGCAACTGTCTGTAACTTTCTCTGCTACCGGCTTGGCGCATGATTTCTGGGGTTCACCCTGAGTGATCTGAAAAGGGAAAAAATAGCAAAAGAAATCCTGACTGGTTGCATGACTCCTAGGTTAAAGCATTCGTACTGCAAGGATCCAAGGCTAGCAATTCATCCCTCATATTTGCAGAGGATGTTCGTGGGCAATGCATGTGATACGATTCTTCAGATTCCTACCCTGGCTTCCTGCTCCTTCTGGGGTCAGCACAACCACCTTCTCCTGATCTTTAAAGCATTCCAGAGCCGCTCTTAGTTATTACAGGGTGAGTCCTTTAAAAGAGGCCCTGTGGATACAGAGTACACATGTTCCACACAGCCTCTTTTAAAAGGCCGACCATGTAGCTTGTTGGAGAATTTTTACTCAGCTCTTCAGCAAAAAGAAGAAGCCCCCTCCCAGCAACTTGCAAAGATAAGGAATAAGGATTCCTTGCCCCTCAGGCACACGGCACAAAAGGGATGTGTGGGGAGCAATTTCAGGTTCTTACTTTCGGTGTTAGCATAATAGCATAGCCAGGTGTAACTGAAAGATTTTGAAGAAAGGAATAGCCAAAAGTTGTAGCACAGCTTGATGGAATAGCTGCTGTCAGGCAACAGATGAAGGAGGGTGAAGCCTGATGGAACTGGCTCTTCAACAGAGCTGATGGTGACTGTCTCTGCTGAATCCCAATTTGTTTGTGGTAATTGCATTCAATACAACTGTGGTGAAGCTGTAACACTAGGGGTCTTTGAGGTGGGAATCCACTAGCCTGAAAGAAGGCACAATGGGTCAGTACATCTGGATGTTAAACTAAGGTTACCAGATTTTTTCCAGTGAATTCGGGGACACTTTTCAACTTCAATGGATTTCAATGGATTTTGTATGGGGACTGATTTGTAAATCTGGGGACTGTCCCCGGGAAACAGGGACGTCTGGTAACCTTATGTTAAACAGAAGGTTGGGGGTTCGAGCCTACTCAGAGACGGCTGTGGGCAGCATTACTGCATTGCAGGAGGTTGGACTAGATGAGTCCCTTCCAATTCTATGAAAGTCATAAACTGTCCCATGATATTTTCCTATGGTTAATAAATGAACAGACCGCTCTTCTTCCCAGGCTGAGAGGAAAAATAGTGAAAACAGGTTATTTATTGGGACAGAGTGACTTTTGCAGCTGTTGTTAAAGCTGCAAAACAATGAAGCACAGGATGGAGAAATTTCTGGAACAGCAACGGGATATCAGCCCAAGGCATGACGGATAACAGCAACAACCGGGGGAAATAAAGACATAACATCTTACAAGGACAGGAAGAAACACCACGGACAGAATAATTGCCATACACAGGAAGAACAAATATATAGTTTGAGTTCCTCACTCGTAGCTTTATAAATCATTTAACGTGTTAACATGAAAAGAAGTTATGGATATTGCAGTTGTTGTATAAGGGATGATTATGATGACAGGAATGTAATGGAAATTAATAAGATTTTGGAATGCAGAAATAAAGCAAATAGTTAATCCATTAAATCTAGCACACGGGGGGGGGGGCACTTTATCTAAATTATATAATTCGGTATTTGAAAGATTGGTATTAATAATTGTATTATAAATTGGTATTGTTATAATGAGGCTATTATTGAATTGTAATTGAAAACTAATAAAAATATTATTTTTTTAAAAAATGAACCTTTGCCCAAGAGATCTGTTTCAGCCTTGTTAGAAGAGGTCTTTAGAGATATTTGCTGTGATGCCCCTCTTCCAAACCAGATCAATTCAACATTCATCTAGTTGCAAAAATACATATAATCAGTGTATTTTATTATCCTGAGTGCGCCAACACCTCTCAGGTGGGTGCCATTGCGGGCCGGCGGGCCCCTCACCTGCTTCTTGCCTTTATGTACTTCTCAGAAGATGAAAACAAACAATTCAAGTCTAAATGGAACACTTTTTTTTAGATCCATGACTCCACCTAGCTCCTAGCTATTCCTAGCCACGATTGGTTAAGCTATAGGGTGGGGCCAATTTGTATTTCCTTTTTCTTCAAACCATATCCCATTCAGCCTCTACTGTTATATGCATGCACGTTTGCATGAGGGCCCTTCTGAGCTGTCCTAGCCATCTGCCTGAATCTAAGAGAACGAAGGAGGCCAGGGCACTTTTGTTTGACCTGCACCAGAACCCGGGGCGACCCCCAAACCAGCTTGCCACACCTCCACGCATTTCTATTTTTCTAGAAAAAGAGGTGCTGGACCTCACCATGAATGCCCCCCTGTTCTCTTATCATGGCAATGGTGCCCACCTGAGAGGTGCCAGAACTCAGATCTGGCAAGTTCCAGCTGGAAAAAAAATCCCTCCCACCATGGCTATTGTCAAGCCAGCATCTGTTCAGGGCTGCCTCAAGTCGCCCGGCGAGTTCTGGCACCTATTTTTCTTGAAAAAAAGCACTCTACACAATACAAATACAGTGGTACCTCGGGTTAAGTACTTAATTCGTTCTGGAGGTCCATTCTTAACCTGAAACTGTTCTTAACCTGAAGCACCACTTTAGCTAATGGGGCCTCCTACTGCCGCTGTGCCGCCGGAGCACAATTTCTGTTCTCATCCTGAAGCAAAGTTCTTAACCCGAGGTAATATTTCTGAGTTAGCGGAATCTGTAACCTGAAGCGTATGTAACCTGAAGTGTATGTAACCCAAGGTACCACTGTATATGGAACTGATGGGTGGTTTTAGAATTGATATATTCTGTGACGGGGGTGGGGTGGGGGTGGGCAAGGACACCACAGTTGCATCAGAAATAGGTTTGCATTTTCTGCTGTGTTACCTGAAAAAGCAGGCCTGATTCAAAGGAACTTACAGTAGATGTATCTAAATGCCACTGAAATCAATCAGGCTTAATGGTGTGCAGTAGTGCTTTGCAGTGCAATGCTATTCTTTATATACCCAGAAGTACATCCCATTGTGCTCAGTGAGACTTTCTCTTAGGTAATTGTGGATAAGATTCCAGGTTGCAAACCTGTATTTGTTTACTAGGGCGTAAGCCCCATTGAATTTGATGGGATGCACTTCTGAGGATTGCAGCTCAAGCCTCCTTGAATTCAATGGGCCTTGGCCATACCTATCACATTAGGGATTGTACCCAAGAACTCAGATAATTTATGTATATGCCTTTCCAAGGCAGCACTTTAGTATGTTATTTAATGCAAGTATGCTATTAAGTGCAGTTCTCAACAGGAAATTATATTTTAAAACACACACAACTCAGACCCATCGCAGGAATATGTGAAGCATGGAATTAGCAGTGACCTCTCAAGTCATTTTAGTTGAACATTCATGTGGTTATTATATAATGTTAATCCTTTGAAAAAGGAACCAAAATTTCTTCAACCTCCTTGCTAACAGCATCAAAATTACATACATAGAATGTACACTCCTCTAGTTAAAGTTTTTAAAAAAGACAGAAGGAAAGAAAGAATGAGTACAATGTAGTTCATCACATGCCCAGATGCAGAAATTTAAAGCTTTCTTTCTCTGATGCCTTGGAGATAGCATTTTGTACCTCAAAGGCCTGAGGGTAAGAAATATACACACACATATATAGAAAGATGCTATGCTTAGCTGAACTACAAAGAATTCCAAACAACACATGTAAACAAACTTTCGGTACTTTAAATAGCTTGTCAGAGTCTATTACCATACATAGGAAAGACCAAATTTAATCACAGAGAGTATGCCAACATTCCTCTTATGGTTAAAGAATAACAAATCCCTATTGTGTTAAAAAGCCTGGAAAAAGTTCTGAGGATTCTTTGCTGCCAACATAGTAAATACTGTTGATCGCTCAACCACAATTAAAAGAACTGGAGCTGTTCTTTTGTTCTTTGTTGGTTTTTAACCATAGTTTAGGGTTACATCTACTGCAGGCACTAACCATGGTTAACACCAAACCATGCCTGCACAATTTGTGACCCACTCACCACATACTGTGGTCTGCCAGGAATTTGACAGCCCCTTGGGATGTGTAGTCTCAGAAAGGCAACAAAAACAAGAGATTTATAAGGGCTACATGGAGTATAGGACGCAAACATATACAGAGTCACAACACTGGTCCATTTAGCTCGGTATTATTTACATTGGCCGGTTATGTTGGCTGTTTAGCCGTAATAATAAACATTCACATTGACCGGCAGTGGCTCTCCAAGCTTTCAGAGAGCAGACATTCCCCACCCTACTTGAAGATGTCAGAGACTGAATCCAGCACCTTCTGCATTTAAAGCAAATGCACTCCTCCTGATCTATAGCCCTTCCCCTTCTATGGCGGCTAAGAACGCATGACTAGTGGTTGGCAAATCACAAGTTGCGTAGGCCTGAGTCGCTTTTGACGAGGGTTTGGAAAACCTCCTTCAAATCCCCGCTTCATATATTTCTTAAGTTGAGAGGACTGGTTAGCATCAACCCCCTTTAGCATCTGTGCAGATGAGATGTTGTTAAAGGGAAAAAGACAAAGAAGTGGAAATTCACACTGCAGGGAGCTTGTGAGTGGTCAGTCTGTTTCTGACCCCTTTACCATCATGAGATTAGCAGACTTACATCTGCACAAGGCCTATCTCATGCTCTCATAACAAGTGACCTCCCCGGGGCCACATGCCTAGACAGTGCGTATGGAGGTCCTAGGCTGCCCAGATGACAAGACTCCCCTCTCGGCCTCACTGATGTGGTCCAAATGAAAGCAGAACAATACTTTGGCACCAGATTGGCTTCAGGAGTTGCCGGAAGGAGGCATACAAAGTTCCATCCAACTGTCTTAGGGAATCTGGATTTGTGTAGGGTGAAGCAAGGTTGCATTCTGGCTCCCGCTCATTAATATAGACTGTTATATTAATGATGGGCGGGGTGAGCTCCCGTTGCTCGGTCCCAGCTCCTGCCCACCTAGCAGTTTGAAAGCATGTCAAAGTGCAAGTAGATAAATAGGTATCGCTCCAGTGGGAAGGTAAACAGCATTTCCGTGCGCTGCTCTGGTTCACCAGAAGCAGCTTAGTCATGCTGGACACGTGACCCGGAAGCTGTCTGCAGACAAATGCCAGCTCCCTCGGCCTATAGAGCGAGATGAGCACCGCAACACAAGTCGTCTGTGACTGGACCTAATGGTCAGGGGTACCTTTACCTTTACCATGTTTAGCCAATAAAAACTCCCCCTCAGCAGTAATTAGGAACATAAAGATCTCAAAGGCTGTCTATCCCTAGACTAGACTACAGTGGTACAGTGGTTCTCAAATGCCTTGGTTCTCAAATGCCTTGGTTCTCAAACTCTGAAAACCCAGAAGTAAGTGTTCCGGTTTTCAAGCGTTTTTTGGAAGCGTTTTTTGGAAAGTTTCTGGGCACCTGCACCAATCAGAAGCTGTGCCTTCATTTTCAAAGATTTTGGAAGTCAAATGGACTTCTGGAACTGATTAAGTTTGGCGCTTTTGTTTTTGCTATTTATTTTGCGTTTTTGTTTTTGAGGCTTTTTCGATTACTGTGATTTGTTTTTGTGACTGTGTGGAACCCAGTTCAGCTACTGATTGACTGACTGTGAGACTGCGGAAATGGATTAAAAAAAACCTGTCCAAACAATGACTATCATCAGTGCAGGTAAGATTTTTATTATTATTATTATCTACAATACTGTTTGATTTATTTTATAGTACATTGATTATTGCTTTCAAAAATCATGTAAGATTCCTCAGATACATGTAAGATAAAAAAGGTAAAGGGACCCTGACCATTAGGTCCAGTCGTGGCCGACTCTGGGGTTGCGGCGCTCATCTCGCTTTATTGACCGAGGGAGCTAACATACAGCTACTGAGTCATGTGGCCAGCCTGACTAAACCGCTTATGGCGAACCAGAGCAGCACATGGAAACGCCGTTTACCTTCCCGCCAGAGTGGTACCTATTTATACCGCCGACCTTCTGATCGGCAAGTCCTAGGCTCTGTGGTTTAACCCACAGTGCCACCCATGTCCCTTACATGTAAGATACCCCCATATAAAAGAAGTGTAAGGCAACTGAGGCCATAATATCTAATGCAGTCATAGCAGAGGCAAGATTTGCACTGGAGACTTGATAAGTTATAGCAGTTGTCATTTGACCCAAGTAATATCTACTCTGACTGGCGGCGGCACTCCCAATTTTTCAGGCAGACAAGTGTCTTTCAGATCATTCTAGATGGAAGTCACCAGGAATTAACCTTGGACCTTCTGCCTGGAAACAATGTTCGCTGCTACTGATCCCCCTGACTTGAGCTTCTGCTATAACTGCTGTTTAAACTGTGTGAATTGCTATGTTGTTGTAATGGGCTTGTTTATTGCACATATAATTGTGGCTGTTTAAAGTCCTGATGAAATTGCTTTATTGCATTTTAATTACATGTGGCTATATTCTTTATGCTCTGTTTTATACCTGCAAACCTCTTGGAAGGCATTTTTGCAAGTAGCATATAAAATAATACATTATAATAGGGATGGGGAACCTGTGGCCCTCCAAGATGATGCTGAACTTCAAATCCCATCATCCCTGGCCATTGGTCATGCTCTTTGGGCAGGGTTTGAAATTAGCAGGGCGCCAGGCACATTTTGTGCCTATAGATTCTCCATTTGCGAGCACCTCAAAAAGTCTGGGTGCCATTTTTTTGCGCCTGGCTGACACTCAAGGATTACTGAAATGTTTGTGCTCTGCAGCCTCAAAGTATATGTTAAGGATAGACAATATACTAAGGAGTTTAACAATAAAGAGTAGAGTGATTTGAAAACTGAAACATAGCACCAACATTTTTATTGTAAACACCAAATTAAACATGTATTAACAATTTCTGATAAAAATGTTATATTAACAATGTGTCACTTATGTGAATTGCGTATGAGTTCATGCTTATCAAAATAATAAGACATGTCTAATAACTAGACATTCTGTTTTGCCCCCCAAAACCCAGATCCCAGAAACCATTTGGCTCCTAGCTTTTCTATCCCAGTTTCTAACACTGTGTCTGGGGCTGATGGGAGTCCAAAATCAACTCAAGGGCCACAGGTTCTCCATGCCCGATATACAGTGGTACCTCGGGTTACATACGCTTCAGGTTACATACGCTTCAGGTTACAGACTCTGCTAACCCAGAAATAGTACCTTGGGTTAAGAACTTTGCTTCAGGATGAGAACAGAAATTGCGCAGCGGCGGTGCGGCAGCAGCGGGAGGCCCCATTAGCTAAAGTGGTGCTTCAGGTTAAGAACAGTTTCAGGTTAAGAATAGACTCCGGAACGAATTAAGTACGTAACCAGAGGTACCACTGTATTCCCTTCGTCTGTGTAAACAGCTGCTGCAGAAATAGCAGCAGAAGAAGGTGCAAAAACTTCTCTCTCACAGCATAATCTTCTTAGAAATGGGAGGACTGAGAAGAGAGATACTGTGTGGTACTTGGTGAAATGGCAGCAAACCAATCTTGAGGGAGAGGCTGGAACTGAGGGCAGATTCCCAAACCCCTTATTTACATCCTCAATCGGGATAGTCAACTCAGTGTCCTGCAGATGTTCTTGCACTACAACTCCCATCACCCCTGACCATTGGCCATGATGATTGGGGTTGATGACAGTTGTAGTCCACAACATCTGGACGGCATCATATTGGCTATCCCTGCCATTAACAAAGACTAGATGAAAGCCTGTGCTCACTGGAAGGACAAATCCTGAAGCTGAGCCTCCAATACTTTGGCCACCTCATGAGAAGAGAAGACTCTCTGGAAAAGACCCTGATGTTGGGAAAGATTGAGGGCACAAGGAGAAGGGGACGAAAGAGGACAAGATGGTTGGACAGTGTTCGCAAAGCTACTAACATGAGTTTGACCAAACTGTGGGAGGCAGACAGGAGGGCCTGGCGTGCTCTGGTCCATGGGGTCACAGAGAGTCAGACACGATCTAAACGACTAAACAACAACAAATGAAAGCCTACATTGGACCTTCATCGTTTCCAAGGTTCTTCAAAATTCTGTACATATCACCTCAAAATGTGAAGAAGCCTCCTGTCAATTTATTTTTTTCCAGCCATGAAAAAGACTCCACGTGGGCCCCTTTTAAACAAAACAGAACATGATATTACTAGAAAATGTGTGGAAGACTGCTCCTCTCACAAAGCGTGATGACTCATATGATGTGTAATTGCTCTTTTCTTTCCCTAATGCCTATACAAGCTGCCTCTAGGTTGGCAGATGAGAAGGCAGCGAAGCTATGCCCTGCAATGAAAGATTCTACTATAAATATAGACCTGTCACAAATTTTAACACTTTATGTTGCCTTTTAATGATCAACCAAACCAATATCTGACTGGCTTTCATTCAAGCTTACTTCTAAACGAGAGAGAGAGAGAGACTTCTTTTCCATAGTCATTCATAAGCTGTTTTGCCTGGACTTTGCTGCTAAGATATTACTGTCAGGCATCTCAGTGGCATTCCTGTCAGAGGAAATGGCTAAACTGTTGTCCTTACTGGTCTGTCTGAGACAGAAACCCTTTGGCCTGAATCTACTTTGCATTCCATAATGTTTTGATGCAGGGGTACCCAATGTGGTGATATCAAGATGTTGTGAACTACAACTCCCATCAGTCCTTGCCCATCGGACAATGGGAGTTGCAGTCCACAACATCTTGATATCACCACATTTGTTGTTGTTTAGTTGTTTAGTCGTGTCCGACTCTTCGTGACCCCATGGACCAGAGCACGCCAGGAACTTCTGTCTTCCACTGCCTCCCGCAGTTTGGTCAAACTCATGCTGGTAGCTTCGAACACACTATCCAGCCATCTCATCCTCTGACGTCCCCTTCTCCTTGTGCCCTCAATCTTTCCCAACATCAGGGTCTTTTCCAGGGAGTCTTCTCTTCTCATGAGGTGGCCAAAGTATTGGAGCCTCAGCTTCACGATCTGTCCTTCCAGTGAGCACTCAGGACTCACCACATTAGCTACCCGTTTTAATGTCTCCAGCTGTCAACAGTGTGGATTTTGACAGTCTATGAGTTTTATCTAAGCAAATCATACTTTCATAGACACACTGAAATAATTGGACTCAAGTTGACTGAGTTCAATGGGACTAAATGGAACATGGCTTACTTGGATACAACTCTGTTGCTATTTAAACTTCTCTGTTAACATGCTTTCTGAGATGGTAGGAACTCTCCAAAAACATCCTATTATTTACAACGAAGCTTGAAGCATGTCTATGAAAATAACCAGAAAATTGTATCAGCTGTTGTCACAGAGGAGTTAGGAAGTTAGAGGAGGCAGAGCACTCCCGAAAGTTCATTTGCAGTGGAATTTGAATTCATCACTGTTTCAATCTGGTGCTGAATACAAGGTCTTGCTACTTTCTGGAGGGATAATTTCCTCTTGAGAGCTCCAAATTTGCAGCAGGACTAGACAAACAAGCTGGCTCACTAGAAGGCAGTTTTCTGTATTCCTTTGTCACTTCTCTGAACTCCTTCCCACCAACAGCACCTCTGTTGCTAAGCCTCTGGAGCCAAAAGACTAACTTTAATATTCCATTTTTAATAGTGTTCCAGTTTTAATAGTGTTCCATAATCGTAATGGAACTCGGGCTCATTTTTTTAAGAAGTGAAGCCAGTCCAGGCAGCTGAAATTGATGAGGTTCTGGAGTTTAAGATTAGCTCAGTCAAAAGCACTGTGAAGTCTCAAACACTGTAGGACTGCGTTTAACTCAGTTTTTTAAAGAAGTTCCTGTGCTTTTCTCTTTCTCCCCAAAATTGCTATCTTTCTGCCAAGCTACATAATATGACACCCTGTTTCAGTACATCCACAATTACGGTAAGTACCTTAACAGCTCATCCAAATCTACTGCAGCATCTGAATCACTATTATGATATGCAATTATTTTAGTAGAGTTGTTGTTGTTTCAGATGTACTTAAAAACAAACACACATTGGAACCAGAAGTGAAGCTTCAGTATCTCAGACCACCAAGGCTTCCTTTGCACTGACAAAAGACAGGACAAATAATTCCCCAAAAAAGTAAAACGAAAAGAAAAACTAGCTGTCTGCATCAGCCAGTGATTGCAAATAACTGTGAAGGTGTCATACTTTCATAAATACAGCAGGATTCTGATTCTCTTGCCTCAGTGCTAAGCTGTGCTACTTAAACTAACCTGGAACTAAGAGAAGACCCTTTTTAAATCCTAGCATTGTAGCCAACAAGAAGTATAAGCCAGCTGCTTAATCTCTTTTTCTATCTGTATATGAGAGTAGATGTGATGTTAAAAATGTATTTGCATTTCATCTGCATTTTTGAAAGAAAGGAAGGATGGAAGGGCACATAGCAGCTGCTGCACTCTTGAACGAGAATCATTTCACTGAAGCTGCTATTTGCCACCCGTGGGAGATTCCCTCCCAATACTTCAATTTCAAAGACAAGATTTTTGTCACAGGAGGAACAGGTTAAACCCATCTTTCCTCTCTGCTGCTCCTAGTTATCCAGAATGTTTCCATTCACCTGAGATGCCACTTGTTCAGATCAAGAGCAGGAACCCCTCACACGTTCCAGATGAGCCAATGTGCAGTCGTCAGGTTAAAGCTGACCATGAATCTGCTTTTATTAGCTGCCCTCTTTCTTCACAGCAACCCTGTGAAGGAGCGTCTCCACCCCCATCGTTCTGCCCGGACACTGAGGTCCAGTGCCGGGGGCCTTCTGGCAGTTCCCTCATTGCGAGGAGACAAGTTACAGGGAACCAGGCAGAGGGCCTTCTCGGTAGTGGCGCCCACCCTGTGGAACGCCCTCCCACCAGATGTCAAAGAGAAAAACAACTACCAGACTTTTAGAAGACATCTGAAGGCAGCCCTGTTTAGGGAAGCTTTTAATGTTTGATGTATTACAGTATTTTTATATTTTGTTGGAAGCCGCCCAGAGTGGCTGGGGAAGCCCAGCCAGATGGGCAGGGTATAAATAATAAATTATTATTATTATTATTATTATTATTATTATTATTATTATTATTAGCTATGCTAGGCTGAGAGACAGGCCCTGCGGTAAGTGTGTCCCCCCCCCCATGGTGTGGCGCCCTGTGCTAAGCCTCTGGTCGCCCAGGAGGTTTTATGGCTGAACGGGGATTTACATACCACTCTCCCCAGTCCTAGTCCAACATGCTAACTCCTACACCATCTCACGTTGTTGTTTTTAACCGTGTCAATATACAATCATCTTGACCAGAAACAATGGCGTCCTCATGGAGGAGGCCTTTGGCAAATGGGTTGATTCCAACCTAGGAGACACAGGCACAGTTTTCCTGTTCAGAGTCCTCCACTTGCATAATGTACCATACTTTTCCGTATATAAGACGAGGGTTTTTTTATTAAGAAATTAAGGAAAAAATTGGGGGTCATCCTATACACGGATAGTGCATGGGGGGACGTGGGATTGGTTGCTGCCGCGAGCCGGAGATTGTCATCGGCTATTGGGCATGTTATTGGTGGCTGCGTCAAGGGCTGGTGTTGATTGGCTGTTGCTGCAGCAATAGGGCAGGCAATTGGCGGCTTTTGTGGGCGAGGGGACAGATGATTTTCGGCAATCTCCCCTAAAGAAAGCTCAACAACTCTGGGCAATCTCCCCACATTTTCTTAATTTGGAGTCCCCCAAAATAGTGGGCGCCTTATACACGGGAGCGTGTTATACACAGAAAATTATGGTATGTATCCCTGGAATGTAATCCCTGCAGCAGTTGCATTTTGCCTGTATAGTAAATATAGTAAAACTTAATTCGTTCCGTATGCAGAACTGGCCAAATTGACATACAAATTGCGAGACAAGGACAACTGTGACTTCAAGGAGGAATGGGCACTTTATACAAATTATCTAAAAACACAACAAAATGAACTGGACTCCTTGGCAGGTTTTGAACAAACATACACCAATTTATTGTTGATAACATGATGGACAGATATGTAAGGATATATACAATTTTATTATATGCAGAGAAAATATGTGCAGCGAAATCAAGGGAGAGGAGCTGAGGGAAGTCCATGGTGGAGGGGGGAGGGAGGGGGGAGGGAGGGGGGAAGGGGGGATTATGTAGGTGATTATATGGTTTGATAATTTGTTATGTGGCAAGTGAGTAATAAAAAATATTTTTTTAAAAAAGAAAAGAACTTAATTCGTTCCAGAGGTCCGTTCTCAACCTGAAACTTTCTTAACCTGAGGTACCACTTTAGCTAATGGGGCCTCCTGCTGCGGCTGCACGGCTGCTGCATGATTTCTGTTCTCATTCTGAAGCAAAGTTCTTAACCGAGGTAATATTTCTTGGTTAGCGGAGTCTATAACCTGAAGCATATGTAACCTGAAGTGTATGTAACCTGAGGTATCACTGTATATAGTTTATGGCCCTAGTCAACTTTTCTTGCATCCACTGTTCCACAAAGTTTGTCACGTGGCTACCCTTGTCTTAGACTGCCAAAGCAGTAGTTGAAAAAAGAGTGGTGTTTGTTAATGCCTCTGCTACATCTTTAAGGTCCTGCACCTGTAATTACCTGCAGCTTTCTGATGCCTGTGTCTCTAGACAGTGAGTGGGATAATGCAAATAAAAGAAGAAGAAATGATACCAACAAATCTCCACTCACTTTTTCTTGTTTCTGTATGTGTCTAATCAGGAAGTGTCCAATCATCATCCTTTTTTGCAGAAATTCCCTATGGCCACCAGGATTGGCAGTGAGCAGAAGGCACCCATTTTGCCTAAACATGGTAGCCCACTTTCATTTCTAGTAGCCCACGAGGCTCAGCTTTCTTACTTCCTGTTCCAAAAGGACCAAGTAAACACATCTTTTTCGCATTCACTGCCTATTGAGCATGTTTACATAGGAAGTATGCATCATGACATTGGTGTTACATCCCAGTGCGAGCATGATGTCATTTTGAAAAGTCACTTACTGCCTCCCTGGGAATGCTGGTGATCTCTCTCTCTCTCTCTTTAAGATTTGTGACTTCTGTGGAAGAATATAGTAATTTAAGGCTTTCTCTGCTGTTTGCCAAAACTGATTATTTTGGTTGACACTGATGACATGGGAGACTGTATCTATGGGAGACAGGTCTGAGGTTTCTAGATCTGGAAGAAGGTTCCTGTGTTTCCAATAGCTGCTTAGAAAGGAGAGGTTTGAGCTGATCTTTCTGTTTTGCTACAAAGCTGGAAGAGGAGAAGCAGAACATGCTGAAACTATTTCTTCTGTGAAACTGTTAAAAGCACAAGACCCCACATCCCCTCTACTGTGCCACGCTGAACCTGGCAATTTCATGAGGCAACGATTATACCTAAGGGTCTTTCACCACAGGAATGTTGGAAGAGTCAGGGCAGATAAAAGGAAGCACTGCTTCAAGCAACACAACTATGGAACTCACTCCCACAAGAGGCAGTGAGGGTCACCAATTTGGATGGCTTGCAAGGAAGATGAGACAAATTCATGGAGGAGAGGGCTAAGGCCACTAGCCGTAATGGCTCTGCTCTGTCTCCACAGATGGAGGCCTAAATGCTTCTGAAAAGCAATTGCTGGAAACTGCAGGAGGGGAGAGGGCTCTTGCGTTTGAATCCTGCTTGAGGGTTTCCCACAGGCATCTGATTGGCCACTGTAAGAACAGGATGCTGGAGTAGATGAGCTACCAGCCTGATCCTGCAGGCTCTTCTCGTGTTCTACCGGCCTGATCCTGCAGGCTCTTCTCGTGTTCTTATCACCCCACGGAAACGGTACTATTGCTGAAATTCTAAAGAAAGTTGCTACATTTAACCAAATTGCTTCTGGTTTGATTCCCCCCCTCCCCTGTATGTGTCTAATGTGGAATGAAACAGATTCATGATGATAAAAATGCTAGCATAACCTATGGATAAGGCAAAATCATTTCCCCCTGGTAAAACTAGAAAGGGAAGCCCAGGCTTAATAAGGACTCTCTGCAGCATGACCCTTGTATACTTATAAACCTAATTTAATGTATTAGTGATTTGTATATACATCACCTATGAAGCTTGCATAAGGGGTGCTTTTGTAAGTCATGGCGACTGACTGATTGATTGGAGGGTGTCGGTTTCAAAAAAAAAAAAACCAGCAGATCCTTTCACATAATTACATCTGCCTTCAAAGCATGCACAGTTTCAATTACACAAGCTTGTTTAGCCACCCGGATTTCAGAGTGTGGCAGGCGGCAGCGGCGGCAGCACAAGATCCTTGTTTTGCAATTGGACGGCTGACAGATCTTCAGACAAGAGGCAAAAAGTTAAGTCAAGCAACATCCACAGCAAAATGCGGAATCTGCCAAGTTTAGAACAGAGGGAAAGGACAGCATTTTCTTTGTACTTACAGCACTGAGGTTATCAGTTACTCCCTCAAGATCTAAGTTACAAGCAAGGCGTTAACTCACAAAAGGTAGCATGTCAAAGGGAGAGGGGGACCACACAATTTGGTGCTAGAGAATCTGCTGTGCATGTAGAAAGTCTCAGATTCAATGCCCGACATCTCCAGGGCTGGGAAAGCCTCCCCAAACCCTGCAGCCTCTGCCAGCCAGTGTAGACAATACTAGCTAGGTGCACCGATCACCCAGCTCAGTATAAGACAGCTTCCTATGTCCCTTGGCTTCAGTGCTCACAATCCTGCTTACTTAGGTTGCATATATCACAGTGGAGTCTGCAAGGCTGAAAGAACTCATCTGTATAAATTGCACCCTGTCCTATCACCTCTGGGTTTATGCATCTTGATCACTGGTCACCACACATATCCACCAAGGTCAATCTACATGGCAAACCAGAGGACCAGAGAACCAGGAAAGCTGATTCAGCCTGCACTCAGTGGATTCCGAGTTCACAGCCACATCACAGATGCCTTGCCAAACTGCTAATGAAATTAGGCTATTTGGAGAGGCCTAGTTTTGCACACATTGCCACCTACAGTCATTAGACTTTGAAAACCCTCTTCCCTGTCAGCACATTCAGGAAGACTCAGATCCTGCTCTGAATTAGCAAGCTGAATTCTACGGGCACCAAATTCAATGGCATTGATCGCTTAAAAGCACTGGGGAAGGATGAAGCCCTTTAGCACACAAACAAAAATGGACTGTTCTCAGTAGGGCAGCTATGGTTGCTTTAGTTCAAATTCTATTTAGGAGACCCAGCATGGAAGACAACAGCAAAGGTTGTAAATTTTGGGGGAGCGGGGCAGGGGAGGTGAATAATAAATACTTTCCTATGTGGAAATGTGAAGTGCATGTAGGGATTATGAAAAACACACATACAGGCACCAAATGCTCATAAACACAAAACACTCATAAACACGCATCCTATACCACTGTTGATGTAGGAATTCATGTGTCCAATTATGCTTTCTCCCAAACATGGCAGGCCTGCTTTTTTTATGTCTCTGAGGCCTAAAATGTTGGCACTGTGCTAGGAACAGATGTATACTTGAGTAAAAAAATAAATACAATGTTTGGGAAGAGCACCATTACTATTACTAATAATTACCCATCCTTCACCTCAAGGTTTCAGTTGAAACACAATCTTGAAAACAGTTTTAAACAACTTAAAACTACAAAGATAAGGAGGATCCTTAAATATACATTTCAAGCGTACAGGCCATGATAGAGACGTGCATCTTCAGCATTCACCAAAAGTGTGCAATTCAGCTATTTGTTGCTGTTGTTTTGGTTGCAGATATGAGACTCTCATAACAAGCTGCCTTCTACAGTGGTACCTCGGGTTACATACGCTTCAGGTTACAGGTGCTTCAGGTTACAGACTCCGCTAACCCAGAAATAGTACCTCGGGTTAAGAACTTTGCTTCAGGATGAGAACAGAAATTGTGCATTCTGCAAGCAAAGCTCCACGTCTGAGCTATGGCTCTTCTCCCTTCACCACATCCAAAGTATTGGAAGGACAAAAACTTTTACAAGGTGCAGACAGCCTTCAGCTGACACCCCACCCCTAAATCACACAAGCTCCTTTATCCAAGTTAAACACCAAATTCATTTTCAGTGAAGCGCAGTGAGCGAGCAGAGTCAGATTCTGACTTTTGATGCAGTGGTTTGAATCTCTAAACTGCACCCTCTGTTTGATCAAAATAATCTTCTTAGACCCGTCTGAACTGCACAGTTCATGGATCACCTAATCTGATAGTTTGTAACACTTAAGATCTTCCAGATTTAAACCACTCTCAAGAAAACATTCCCACTGCAACTCTATCACTTTCCTGGCAGTCTTTCTTCACAACACAAGTATTAGGAAACATTTCTGGACAGCCACCCAAGATCTGATTTGTGTTACCTTGTTTGAAAATAACATTGCACTGCTCTGCAAATAGCTGAAGTCTAACAACAGCCTCGTATTGTGTGATCCTATGAATGTTTACTTCAAATGAAGTCCCATTCAATTCAGCTGGGCCAGGCAGGTGTGCACAGGGCTGCAGCGCAACAAAAATTTGAAGGTACAAGGAAATTCCCTCCCCCAGCCTCACAACCTGGTAGGCAGCAAGTCTAAGCATACTTAGTTGAAAGTATCACTGAAATTCATGGCACTTACTCGGAAGTAAACATGCCCCAGCTGCCAATCCTTTCTTCCCTAAACTGAAAGCATCCAGCGCCCTCAGCCTAAACGATATTTCCAAAACACTTTTTACATCTTCCAGGTGTTTAAAGAAGTGTTTTATGAGGCAGTTGTAACCCTACTGAAGATATATTTAAAATCGCGTTAAGTTTAGGAGCCTGAAGAGTTGCTATGCTGGACTGCAGTAGAAAAAGCAAAATGGAAACACGTAGAATCTCAGGCCCAAATTGTCTGTGACCGCAGCAGGCAGGTATATTGAAACTCAGGTCTTTTCGACCCAAGTGTAAAGCGGCAGGTGAGAGTGCAGTTTAAAGGAGGAAGGGGTAAGAGACCAGAACCGTCCTCCAGCTTATGTTTCCTCTTGCAGACTATTCCCCAATCCCATCCTCTGGGCAGTTTCACTTCCAACATCAGAGCCTGATAATCTTAGTAAGATTGTGGGACCAAGCCAGGGGGAAATTAGGGATGGGCAGGAAAAGATTCAGCACCCTACCTTCAAGATAATCCCTTTGGCCCTTTCAGTCTGACCATCGATCTCTCTCCCCCTATTCCATTTTGCAAGTGAATAAAAACGGATCTGCTGCTTGAGCCTCAGAGGCTGGCTTGCTTATTTATGCTGTAGAAATTGAGACCCAACCATCTACTTTACCGGACAAATGAGGTACACATGCAACCAGAGAGAGATACTTCTACATATGGATTTAAGACACATTGGAAAATAAATGGAATGAACAAGAGGAGCCACCAACAAAATGCTGCAGTATAGAATCCTCCCCTAGTCCAAATTCCAGCCCCTCCCATCCATGCCATGCTTCCCCTCAGTTTTCTATTCCTTCCCCCTTTTCCCAACAGTCAGTTGGGATTTCATGTCTTCACTGGGCTTTGGGGGGGGGGGGGCGGGATACCGCCCTTAGTTCTTTTCCTGAAGTTTTTCTTTTTTTTTTTTTAACTGCTGCAAATGTTGACCTTCTGTCAAGCCAGCTGATAACAGGTGGCGCACGGGTGGTGCCATTTGGCTACCTGAGGAGCAGCACTCACTTCCCCTACATCAGAACTAGCATGCATGAAAACCGGGAATCAAAGATTGTGGTCATTCATAACCTCGAATCACATCCACTAATCAACAAGCACCTCGGGTCCTTTATTTCCTGTGCGCAGGGAAACACCAAACACCCTGAACAGGAGCATTGAACATACAGAGAAATGCACTCTCCCTCTCTTTTTCACCACTGTCACACATAGGACTTCCAAAGAGGTAGCTATATCAGCCTGTAGCAGCAAAAAAAAAAAAAAAAAAAAAACCAGCAACAGAGCTTACAGCATCTTAAAGATCCAATGAGTTTATTATGGGATAAGCTTTCGTGAAAGTAGCCCACTTCATCAAATGCATGACTTGCTATCCTGAACAGGTACAGAATCCTGCACATATGTCTGCATGTTTGTATCCTGCACGTGGGTACAGAGAGGAGTGAACAGCAGGTTCAAGGGTCAATGAAATGCAAAAAAGTATACCCTGTATCAATTCTTTGCAAAGCTTAAGAATTGCTCAGGGTGTGTTCACAACACAAATCATTCTGTTATTGCTAAAATCAGTAGCTGCTTCTGACACACGACAGCTCTTTGCTGCTGCTGCCTCCCTGCCTTAGTCCTGTGTTTGGCAAACAGCTCACATCTAACTACAATCGTACCAGCTTTACTTTGGGACACCTGGGCCAGGTATTCACATCTCAAAGAGAAGCACAGTACTTTGCTACAGCAGTAACCCTAGCAATAAAGCACTTCCTTTTTGTACTTAACCCCTCCGCCACCCACAAACGTCAAGTGCAATAAGGACAGAAGTACTTTGCTGCAGAAGTTTGTTCTCTTTGAAGAGCACAGGTGTGGGCTACCTGGGCAAGAAAGGAGAGAGTTCCTGACATTACCTGAATGAAGCCCCAGATGGGATGGAGGGTCCAGTGCAGTAGCAGGGAAGACCAGCAGCACTGAAGGAGCAGCAAAACTTCTCTGATGAGCATCACTCCTGTGGGGAAGCGGGGATGTCTCCTCCTCGCAGCAACCTGTGTTACCTTGCAGAGAAGAAGAAGAAGAGAGAGAGAGAGTTTGGGCAGCTGTGGTGCCTCATCACATCCCATTCCCAGCGCAAACAGCTGACTCCCGTTTGCTCCCCCGCAATGGCAAAACTCAGATTGGATTTGGTTAGGAGAGCCTCTCTCCATAGCTGTCAACTTTCAGATTTGAAAACAAGGGATCAGCAGCCTCACCTGTCCCAGGGACAGTCTATGGGATATCTAACAATCCGGGATAGCAGCAGGACGCAGCGGTAAACGGCGGCGCTGGAATAAGGGAATTTCCCGCAAAAAAAGGGAAGGTTGACAGCTATGCCTCTCTCTCTCTCCCCAGAAAAGCCCCGGAGAGAAATAAAAAAGGAGGACAGGAAAAGGAGGACCCACAAGCAGAAATCAATCAGAGCACCCCTTATTCCACTTCACAGGGTGGTTGTGATGAGAAAGCGGGGAGCGGGGCAGCTTTTGCACGCAGCTACTGAGCTGGGATGTGGGCTAAACCTAAAACAGCTGGGAGTGGGCTCTTATTTCTGTGGGGAAGTCTAACACCACCACCAGCCTTGCTGCAAAACGTAACTTCTTATTAGCCACGAGCAATCCCCCACCGCCATGATTCAAGCACACCCACCAAACACTAATAGGATCCCAGAGTTTCCCCACCCCGGTATAGGGGGCGAGGGACCCCCCCCCTCCTGCCTGAAAGCAGGGGAGTGCGAGGCAGCTGATGCTGCAGCCTCTGCGCGACGGCGGCCGCGCGCTATTCGGAGCAGACGGAACCCAGTTTACTGCCGCCGCTGCAGCAAGCAGCGCCCGCTCCAATTTGGGTCGCTTTCACCAAAGACCCAGAAACAACAAGGATCTCGCCTTTCTCTTACCCTTGGGGACGGAAGGGGCCACGTCTGCAGAGAAAGAGGCCGTCGCTGGCGCTCCCTTTTACATGCTGGAGTTGCGCTGACGCGGGCAGGGCTCAGGGTGCTTTTGCCCAGGAAAAAAAAGTTTGCGAGGAAAGCGGCTTGCTCCAAGGCGGCCGAGGCGCCTGAAGTTCCCTCCTAGCGCCCAGGGAGCCCGCTCGCCGGAGGAACCGGTGCGGGGAAACTCCTTTCCGGAGGAGGGATGAGGGATCCCCTGCGACCCAACGCGTGGCAGCGCGAAGCGGAGCCTCCCATGTATCCCGGGATCCAAAGAGCAGCGGCGGCGCGTGGGGGGGGGGGGGCAGAGGCACGGAGGGCGGGGCGGGGCGGAGAGGGGGTGATCGGGGAAGGAGGGGACGATCGAAGCAGGATCACAAGGAGGAGAGAAGCGGAGCGAGGCTTGTTGTGGTAAAGGAGCACAAAACGGATCGGCTGCTTCCTTCTGCAGAGCGGGCCCTTTGCTCCCAAATTGGGGGTGGGGGGGGTGGTCGTTGCCTTCCAAGTCCCGGCTCCTCTTTCCTCAAAGAGGACCAGAAGGACCACCACGCCAAAAAAAAAAAGTCCCAGGGAGGGTTGCTAATTGAGGGCGGGGGAGTCAACTCCTCCCTTCCCCCGCCCCTCCCGCTTGAAGCTGCGAATCTCTCCCCCGCGCCGCCCCAAAAGCGGGTCGAAGTGCTCCCGAGGCGCGCGAAGCTTCCCTCCTTTGCCGCTGCAAGTAGTCCAGATTCTTTGGCTCCCTGTCTCTCGGGGTTGGTTTGTTTTTTTGCCCAGCGCGCCGCCGGAGTAGCGGATCCTCAGCTGTCCATCAACCCTGCAGAGCCTGGAAGCGGCGGCGGCGGGAGGAGGGAGGAGGGGAGGAGAATGAACGGGGAGGGGGGGGATAAGGACTCCCGGGATGGGGAGGGGAGGGGAGGGCACGGCGGGATAGCAGCAGCAGCGGCGGCGGCGGCGGCGGCGGCATGCGAAAGGAGGGAGGGGGCGCCGGAGTGTGGGAAGAGCCTGGGCGCAGCGAAGCCGGCTAGAGGCTCCGCGGCTCGCCTTCGAATTGAATCCTGCCTGGTGCCGCCGCTTCTGCAGTGATTTTTCATGCCCACCTAGCGAGGGCTCTTGGCACTTGCCTCGAGGTTGTGGTTAGGTGTGTTGTTGTTGTTGTTTTCCCCCGGCTCTTTTTCTTTTTCTCCTCCTCCTCTCTCCGCCTCCCCCTGCCCCGCGAAGCAGCTCGGATGGGAAGCGAAAGCCTTTTCCCAGTCCGGGTCCGACGCTGCCAGTTCGCGCTGGCTGGAGTGGCGGGGCCTAAGGGGCTGCTCGGGACCGCGCTCTGCAAGCGGCCAGCTAGCTGCGCTTCGCAAGCAGCACAGCTGCCTTTGTCCCACCAACGCCGGACACGCCATCGATTGGGCGAGCCTAGTGTTGTCGGTTCTGACCGGCAGCAGCAATCAATCCGGGCTCTTTCTAACCAGATGGAGGGGCCAGGGCCGTGGCTCGCTCATCTGCTTTGCGTGCCAGGGGGCCCAAGTTCATTCCCCTGGCATCTCCAGGTAGGTCTGGCAAGAGGTCCCTGTCTGAAATCTGGGAGAGGTGCTGCCAGTCCGTGAAGGCAATATTGAGCTAGATGGACTGATGGCCTGACTGAATGTGGGAGTGGGTTCCTGTGGTGCTCCTGTCCTGTTTGGGGTTTCCCATGGGCATGGGAACAAGGGAAGCTGCCTTATATGGAGTCAGACCATTGATCTAAATAGCTCCGTGTTGTAGAGGATGCCTGGTAGCTCTTCTCCGGGATTGTACACAGAGGTCTTTTTCAGCGCCACCTGGTGATGGTGCCAAGGATTGCACCCGAGACCACATCTTTGGCTGTTCAGTTGACTGTGGAATCTGGTTGGCCATTGTGGGGAGGATGCAGCAATAGGTAGACCTCTGAGGGGATCCAGAAGAGCTCTTCAGAGGATGCTTTTAGATACAGTGGTACCTCAGGTTAAGAACTTAATTCATTCCAGAGGTCCGTTCTTAACCTGAAACTGTTCTTAACCTGAGGTACCACTTTAGCTAATGAGGCCTGCTGCGCTGCCGCACGATTTCTGTTCTTATCCTGAAGCAAAGTTCTTAACCCGAGGTACTATTTCTGGGCTAGCGGAGTCTGTAACCTGAAGCGCCTGTAACCCAAGTGCTATACATATATGTCAGGGAATCAAACCTGGGATGTTCTGTCCCCCAAACAAGTGTTCTACCACTTTGCTACAGCCCTTACCCAGGTTAAAATGATGGATGGGGAGTAAGAATAAGCCAGCTCTCATTCCCATCCATCATTTTATCTGCCACTAGTCCAAAATCCATCCAATCCAGAATTCTGTTTCCAGCAGTGACTAGCCAGTAACCTAGGGATACTCATGAGTTTCTAATACACAGAGGTATACTGTCCTTGTCCATGGAAGTTCCATTTAACTATTATAGTTGTAAGATTTATCCTCCGTGGAATTGTCTAATCCATTTCCACTCCTCCTGCTGTGATTGGCATGACTTTGAGAAGTGTGTGTGTGTGTGTTTAAAAAAGTGATGGGTTGATCTGGATCTACTGATAGGTCTCTGAGTGACTTCCTGGCAAGGATTTCTCACTTCACTTAACACAAGCAACAACAAAATGCCCCAACGGCACCTTAAATTATTTTACTGGAGTGAAGAAAGCTTACGGTATCTAAGAGTAGCATTTTGGGTGGAAGGGCTGTGAACTGTGTTGGTGTTCCAAATAACCCCCTGATCGCAGAAATCTTTAGTTCTTAGTCTGTAGGGGGTAGCCAAAAAAGTAGTTCCATTGGCTTAAGGATCTCCATCTGTGCCTCTTCCCTCTCCACGCACCCCTGTGCCCTCCCCAGATCTGCTCCAGAGGGTTGGGAGGGGGTAAACCCAGGACAAAAATGGCGGGAAGCACTCAGGGAGGGGAGACAGAGGGGCAATTCTGTTGTGTGACCCAAAAGTCTTTGTGCTAATGGAACTGCCTCCTCGTGCCTTTGGCACTAGGCTCTAGTTTGTGGTTCTCAGGGTACTAGTAAACAAAAAAAGGTAGATCCCTCAAGCCTGATGTCTCTTCATCCACATGTTAAAAGACATTTTTTGGGGGGGGCGTTCAGGTGTGTGTGTGCAGGGCCAGAGAAAGGTTTTGGTAGGACAGGACAGGACAGGACAACGATTCTCAGAGTGGTTTAACAGTCAATCTCTCTCACCAGGAATCTGTGGGAATTGTGAGGGGAATGGGGTCACCATAGCCTCCTTAACAAACTGCAGCTCCCAGGATTCATTGGCGGAGGCCATGTCTCTTTAAAGTGATATAACACTGCTTTAAATGTTTAGTGCAGATGGGGCCTATGTTAGCGGAGCTTGACGTTCCACTGATTCCAATGGGAACTAAAACAAGACATGAGCAACATGCCCCATTGATTT
Source organism: Podarcis filfolensis (assembly GCF_964270895.1). Classification (NCBI taxonomy): domain Eukaryota; kingdom Metazoa; phylum Chordata; class Lepidosauria; order Squamata; family Lacertidae; genus Podarcis; species Podarcis filfolensis. The sequence continues at coordinate 114,850,399 of NC_139604.1, forward strand.
CAATGGGACCCACATTTGACGTACTTAGCTTGGATTAAACCCAATATAAAAATAAGGGCCCCATATGCGTTACATTATGCTTATATATTCATTGCATTTATATCCCATCTTTTTCTTCCAAGGAGCTCAATGTGGCATACATGGTTTTCTCCGTCCTCATTTAATCTCCACAATAACACTGTGTGGTTGGTTAGGCTGAGAGGCAGTGAGCTCCGAGTGGGGATTTGAACTCTTGTCTCCCAGGTCCTAGTCCGAAACTCTAACCACTACTCCACACTGGTGTAGCATGAGCACTAGATTGATGCTAGATTGATACTTTGGACATGCTTGCCAAAGAAGATGGTGTTTATTGGTGTTCACCCTTCCTTCAGCCTTCTCCTTTCCCCACCCTCCTTCCTGCCTCCCAATACCCCTTTATCTGAGTTCTGAAAAAGACACTTTGTGACATTCATTTGTTTAATCATGAAAACACTGGGAGCATTTAACTGATCTTTGCAGGGAAGCGAATCACAGCCTTTTGTTACTAAAGTGCTGCCACAGCCTTGCCTCATTATGAACACAGAAGCCGAGCAAATGTAGAAAAAGGAAAACAAGCTGAGTTTTTAGCTGGCCTGTTAATGAGCAAATTGCAGGGAAGCCTTCCTTGTGTGAATGGAGGCTGTGGCTGCAAGTTAAATTTATCTCACGTTACAGATTGCTAGCAAACAGCTTGCAGTTGCAGTTTTCATGTCACTCTCTCTGCTCACATTAAACATGTCATGTTTTGGCAGATCCTGTTTATGCCTCCTCGAAAATAAGTCCAAATGAGTTCAGTGGGACTTGTTCCACCTGATGGGCATAGGATTCAAACTTCAGCCATATAGTCTCAATCAGATCCAGTTTTGGATTGAGGAGATATATATATGGTTGGGGTTACTGTTGCTATGAAAGTGTAAATACCTTGGTGCTGCGCACCCAGGAGCTTAAGGTGTTTAGGAATGAGATCAAAGTCTTGGGGCCTAATGCACCATATTGAAAGTGGAATTTGGGATTATCAAATTTAATTTGTCTGGCACAGACGCTGCTGAGTTAGGGAACCAACTGCTTCATAAATCCAATGCCAGAGAAATATGACAGGTAAAGGCTTTGAAAAATGGACTTGGCTTTCCATTTCATCCTGGTTTCACGGACACGAAACAGAGAAGATGTAAAGAATAATTCCTTTCAGTTGGCTAACATCTGCCTATCTATCTGAGCCAATGAATCTTCCAAGGACACCCTGATGCTGTTGCATAAAGGTAAAGGTAAAGGTACCCCTGCCCATATGGGCCAGTCTTGACAGACTCTAGGGTTGTGCGCTCATCTCACTCTATAGGCCGGGAGCCAGCGCTGTCCGCAGACACTTCTGGGTCACGTGGCCAGCGTGACAAGCTGCATCTGGCGAGCCAGCGCAGCACACAGAACGCCGTTTACCTTCCCACTGGTAAGCGGTCCCTATTTATCTACTTGCACCCGGGGGTGCTTTCGAACTGCTAGGTTGGCAGGCGCTGGGACCGAACGACGGGAGCGCACCCCGCTGCGGGGATTCGAACCGCAGACCATGTGATCGGCAAGTCCTAGGCACTGGGGTTTTACCCACAGCGCCACCCGCATCCCTCTTATGCATAGTTGAAGCTAAATACTGGGAGATGTCTTGAGAGCCTCGGATTTAATAGTACTTACTCCAGTGTAAGTGAGTATGGTAAGCCTGCAATTTATGCACATTTAACTTGTGTGCATTCAGCTTGGCAATCAGTCATGATTGATTTGTAAAGCAGGTCCATGATTTTTATTTCTATTTTTGCAATCCCACCCACAATTGAACCCAATGTGTTTTGACTATACCCGATTTTGGCTTGAGGCGCAATCCCTGGAATGTAACCCCCCACATAAATTGTGGGCTTAGTGTATAAGATTGCAGCCAAAATGATTGCAGAGCAATCCAACTCCAGACCTGACAAGTGTCCCTATTTTCCAGGGACAGTCCTGGATTTACAGAAGCCGTCTTGGTTTCTGATTTGATCCCAGAATGTCCTGCTTTCCCTTAGGACGTCCCTATTTATATCAGAGAAATGTCGGAGGGTATGGTAGGACGTCCCTATTTTCATCGAAGAAATGTTAGGGAATATAGGGTTACGCAACCCCGAGCCAAGGAGATAAGTAACTATACAACCTTTAGCAGACATCTGAAGGGACCCTGTATAGGGAAGTGTTTAATGTTTTGTTCTGTTTTTATATATGTTGGAAGTCGCCCAGAGTGGCTGGATAGGTATAAATAACAAAATTGTTGTTGTTGAATAGGATGCCCCTATTTCCATCAGAGAAATGTTGGAGGGTATGCAACTCCCCCTTACACTGGCCTGGAAAGGGAAGGATTGGAATGAGTGGAGGTTCCCTCTCAGCCAGCCTCCTCCAGCACAGTGTGCTGCAATCTTTAGCGCAGATCTGTTTGTAGAAATGTAAAAACTATAAAGCCATCTGGATGTGTGAAGTGTCATAAAAATGATAGTGAGCAGCCTTCTGCTGGTGCAGCCTTTGGCTCCAACTGTAGACTTTTAAGATATATAAATCTGCCCACAAAAGGCTTTATTGGTGATATTTGATAACGCAATACGAAACATAGCTTTTTCAAATATCTTCTTATGTTAACAGCAGCTAGGATGGTAACGGCAAATTGCTGGAAGACCTCTCGTTCTAATTTGTTTGGGTTTTGGTTCCAAGAAGTCTGACAGATTGCACTCGTGGAAAACCTCCCTTATGAGATTAAAGCACAAAGGGAAGGCCCAGAAGCAAATGAATTCCATATTGTGTTGGATAAAGCTACTGAATATGTGTCCCAGTAATAAATAAATAAATTGTACAGCCTTCCATTAGGCTATTGCGACAACTGTTTTGGGATGCACAGAAATGTTGAATAATGATGAGATGACCATGCTCACTGTAATAGGATCTGTTGTTTTCATGGAATCATAAAACTCCAGAGTTGGAAGGGACTCTGAGGGTCATCTAGTCCAGCCCCTTCAGTGCAGGAGTCACAGCTAAAAAATGCTTGACAGATGGCCGCCCAACCTCTCTTTAAGTGTCTCCAATGAAGGAGAGTCCACCACCTTCTGAGGGAGTCTGTTGCACTGCTAAACAGTATACCCGAAGGAGCGTCTCCACCCCCATCGTTGTGCCGAGGGCCTTCTGGCAGTTCCCTCACTGCAAGAAGTGAGGTTATAGGGAACCAGGCAGAGGGCCTTCTCGGTAGTGGCGCCCGCCCTGTGGAACGCCCTCACATCAGATGTCAAAGAGAAAAACAACTATCTGAGTTTTAGAAGACATCTGAAGGCAGCCCTGTTTAGGGAAGCTTTTAATGTTTAATAGACTATTGTATTTTAATATTCTGTTGAAAGCCACCCAGAGTGGCTGGGGAAACCCAGCCAGATGGGCGGGGTATAAATAATAAATTATTTTTCTTATTCCCAATGTTCAGCCAGAATCTCCTTTCTTGTTATTTGAATCCACGACCCTTATCACTCATTTTCTCAACATTATTATTGTTGATGTTTTGTATTTTTGCTGTATGTTATATATAGCAAATTAGTAAAAACACATGGAAAGAGATATATAAATCTTGTATGGAATAAAATGCATTTTTTTCTTTTGTGTGTTGGAGTTGTGGGTTTGTTTTTATCACGCTTGAATTTTATTGTTTGTTTGTTTGTTTGTTTGATGTAAGCTGCTTGGTGGCATCGTGGTGAAAGGCGGGGTACAAAACCATTAAAGATAAATTAAATAATATAAAGAAATAAGAGAACACAAGTATTTTCACAGCACCACGTTATGTCGTGGAGGTACAGAAGGAAGCCGTGCAGCCAAAATATAGAAATGGACTTTGAGCAAGCAAATGGTAAGCCTGAGTTTTGAACAAAGAGCAGCTGACACGATGACCCTGGTTATAATTATTGATTGCAATACATAATGATGTTGTGGCAGGCAGGGAGGACAGTGGGCCCCTTTCTGCCCACCCCTCTCCGTCCCCCCAAGTTTGCCCCACAACATGTAGCACTTAATAGATTGTGGTTGATTCACTTATAGTCATACCAAGCCAGAGATGCAAGAGAAGCTTTGATTTCCTGAAGGTATTTTTGCACTTGGTTGCGGCACAGAAATAGTAAATTGTGCTCTCTGTGTACATTCTTCTTAGTTCCTGACAGAATGAGAAATAAAGCTTTAGGCGCTGTTAAGTCAAAGACTACAGGACTGATTTTCTTCTTTCAACGTTTACAGTGACTTAATGTCAAAAGGGCTGTGGATCTTCTTGCCACTAGCAATTGTCCAAGTCTTCTTCGGGGCTCTCTGTTCTATTTCTATGACTCAAAAGAAGCAACAGCAGGGAACTGAAAGGGTCATCGTTCTTCTCACATTCATACAAGAGGCAACACAGCAGCCAGGGATGCTGGCTTAAGGTACACAGGTGAATGAGTTCGGACAAACATGACCTGCTTTACAACTGCCAAGACATTGGTATCAGTTAAGTCAGTGTTCCTACAAACTGTTTCAGTAGATTTATAATTCAGGTTTTGAAACCAAGTGGTTGAAACAGAGTAAGGCCCCCTTTAGCCTGTGTTGTCAAATGATCAGATAAGGCCAGGTTCAAAATCCGAAAAAAGCTAGTATAGTGTCCAGTTCAAGGGAAGTCATAGTACCACTCTATTCTGCCTTGGTCAGACCACACCTGGAATACTATGTCCAGTTCTGGGTACCACAATTTAGGAAGGATGTTGGCAAGCTGGAATGTGTGCAGAGGAGGGCAACCAAGATGATCAAGGGTCTGGAAATCAAGCCTTGTGAGGGACAGTTGAAAGAGCTGGGTGTGTTAGTCTGGAAAAGAGGAGACTGAGAGGAGATATGATAACCATCTTCAAACTTCTCAAGAGCTGTCAGATGGAAGAGGGAACAAGCTTGTTTTCTCCTGCTCTGGAGGGTAGGACTCAAACCTTTGGCTTCAATTTACAAGAAAGGAGTTTCTGACTCAAATTCAGAAAAAGCTTTCTGACAGTAAGAATGGACTCCCACGAGAGGTTGTGGGCTCTCTTTCCTTGGAGGATTTTAAGCAGAGGTTGGATGGCCACCTGTCCTGGATGCTTTAGCTGAGATTTCTGCATTGCAGGGAGCTGGACCTTCCAACTCTACAGTTCTATGATTCTACTATTAGGCAGAGTGTGGCAGCCACCTCAGGCAGCAGATACTGGGAGGGCATGTTGGGGTGACAGGGCTGTGTGTGCCGTGCCTTTCTCAACTGCCTAATAATTAAAAATCTCTAAGCTGTAGGCAAAAATACAGCATAACAACCATAAAGCGGGATCATAAAAAACAGAGATGCAACATAAAAACCAGGGATAGAAGCAAGGAATCCGTAATAACAAGGTCCAATCGCTATGTGTCAGGGAAAACCTGAGCAGAAAGATCCGTCTTCACAAGATGACTAATGGATGGTGCTTTACATACGGCAAAGCAAAAGGCAGGCCACAGGGCACAGTGTGTGGAGATGTGGAGCTTTCTCCCTTTCCCCCCATCCCAAGGAAAATTGCCTTCCCTCGGCTGGGAAAGCGAGATGAGCGCCACAACCCCATAGTTGTCCACGACTGGACCTAATGGTCAGGGGTCCCTTTACCTTTACCTTTAATCTAGTAGCTCCAGGAGGGAATCTTCCTTGGATGCCAAGCACAATCCCCATATCCATTTTCAAAGAAGGGAGGAGACTGCAAAGTATATTGTAATGTAATATAGGATTGCGTGGCGAGTTCCTGCCCCCCACAAGGATAAATAAAGACATCAGATACCAGAATTTAAGGTTAAATGGGCGAATTAGGCCACAACTTTATTGAATTCAGGAATGAGAGGCATTGGCTTAGGCATTGGTCCTATCGACTATCTGGCTCCAGCCCAGAGGGCGAGCCCCAGCTGCGCCGGCCCTAAATAGCGCAGGCCACGCCCCCCAACCACCCGATTGGCTGGCTGGGTGGACGACGCGGCCAGGATTCCCCTGCTCTCGCGGGGGCTGAAACCAGCCCCCGCTCACGTGGGGTGGGCGTGAAGCCCGCAACCCCACCTCCTGGGCAGGCCAGAAGTGGCTCTTCCATACATCCAGAATTTCCCGGGCATAGCCAGGATTCGTCCATCGAAAATGGCGTTCAGGCAGAATTTTCAAAGCTCAACTACTTTACAAAAAAAAAGAGTTCATGTGCACTTTCAGAACACTGTTCCTTCCCCTCCCTCTTCCCCCATGCTTCATTGTTTAAACTGAATTTTATAAAGAAATTACAAATGTCAACATTAGTATGTAGTACAGAAAGGTAAATGTACCAACAAATGTATAACACCACCTTCCCAGCTAGATAAATAAGTCTCTCCCATGAGCGTCCACGTTGTATTTTTTGTTTTTGTGTCTGGTTTTTTTTGGGGACATACAGTGGTACCTTAGGTTACATACACTTCAGGTTACATATGCTTCAGGTTACAGCCTCCGCTAACCAAGAAATATTACCTCGGTTAAGAACTTTGCTTCAGGATGAGAACAGAAATCATGCAGCAGCCGCGCAGCCGCAGCAGGAGGCCCCATTAGCTAAAGTGGTACCTCAGGTTAAGAACAGTTTCAGGTTAAGAACGGACCTCTGGAACGAATTAAGTATGTAACCAGAGGTACCACTGTATGTCAAAGGCGATTAATTAGTAAGTGGTGATTGTGTTGTTTTTGTATTAATACCTTGCAGAACCCAGGGTGTCCATAAACATAAGATAAACTTTATTAACTATTTCACAAAATGAGGATCCTCTGTCAAAGTAAGCCATAGCTTGTCTATTGCTGAATAAGTCTCCTACTCAGAGGTCACTTCCAGTCTCATTGGATTCACTTAAACACAACCCAAGGGATCCGGGTGGCACTGTGGTCTAAACCACAGAGCCTAGGGCTTGCCGATCGGAAGGTCAGCAGTTTGAATCCCCGCGATGGAGTGAGCTCCCGTTGTTCGGTCCCAGCTCCTGCCCACCTAGCACTTCAAAAGCATGTCAAGTGCAAGTAGATAAATAGGTACTGCTCCGGTAGGAAGGTAAACGGTGTTTCCGTGTGCTGCTCTAGTTCACCAGAAGCAGCTTAGTCAAGCTGGACACATGACCCGGAAGCTGTCTGTGGACAAACGCCAGCTCCCTTGGCCTATAGAGCAAGATGAGCACGCAACCCCAGAGTCATCCACGACTGGACCTAACGGTCAGGGATACCTTTACCTTAAACACAACCCACTTAAAGTGATAATGTCCTCACGATGATGATGATCAGTTCTCAACCCATGTACCATATACCTTTCTAGAAAGGTCAGGGCAACTCTCTTGTGGCATCACAGCGAAACAACAGCAATTCTCTGTTTGTGGTCTGAATGCTACCAGATCCTCTACTGCACCTCAGTTTTGAGGGAGGAGGAGGTAGAGAGGCTAACTGCATTCATAGAATCATAAAACTGTAGAGTTGGAATGGGGCCCGTGGGTCATCTAGTCTAACCCCTTGCAATGTAGGAATCTCAGCTACAATCCTTGACAGATGACCATCCAAACCTCTGCTTAAAAACCTTCAATGAAGGAGAGTCCTCCACCTTCTGAGGTGATACTGAATAGCTCTCACCGTCAAAAAGTTCTTCCTAATGTTTAGTCGAAATCTCCTTTCTGGTAATGCAAATTTGATGCGCTGTGATTGTTGTCTTAATCTGTGTGATCGCACGGCATGAGTGCCTGGCAAAGGTATCCCGTGGCGCAGCTATAAACCATGCAGGTTTGTTCTTCCATTTTTGAAGATTTCTGTGTAGCTGTTTCTCACTCATTTGTCCTCATCAACTACAATTTACCGGGTATACATGAAAGCAAAGGGAAAATATTTTGCAATCAATTATTAAAATGCACCCGAAGAAGATTCCACGTCTCAAATTGCTTGCGGAAATGAAAAACGAAAATGAAAAAAGCAACAGAATATTAGCCTTTCGGTACTGTATGTCCACCCATTACTTATTTCCATTGCATTTCCCTCTCAGAGCTTGCAATAGTTTAAGAACCAAATTGGAATGTAATATGCATCGTTGCCCATATATTTGTGATAGCACAATAGCCACAACAATTTTGTGTGAAACCTCAAGCCAATTACACCGCAGACTTCTTTAAACATTTACAAAGGATGAAGAGCTTAGAAATTAGGGTTGTGGTTTGGCATCTACTGGAAAGGAAGGATGTCAGTTCACCAAGAAGTGGTTAAATCTTTCCTAATCTTGGTCTTCTGCCAATGATATTTATTTATCTATTCTATTGTGTAATATTAAATATGTTTTTTGGGGAAAATGTAACTGTCCAGAAGCATTTGGATATAATTCAAAATGGATATAGTGTTTGGATGTTTTTAGATGAGCGTTTCCGTGCGCTGCTCTGGTTCACCAGAAGCGGCTTAGTCATGCCGGCCGCATGACCCGGAAGCTGTACACTGGCTCCCTCGGCCAGTAAAGCGAGATGAGCGCCGCAACCCCAGAGTCGGCCACGACTGGACCTAATGGTCAGGGGCCCCTTTACCCTTTACCTTTACCTAGATGAGTTACATGACACACACAAATGATGAACAGTGCTAACATTATGATCTGCCGGTGATGGCCTCTTGGTTATGTTGCACCTTTGCAAGACTAGCTGGTGAAAACTAGTGTGAGGGCCTTCTCTGTAATGGCACCCTTACTTATTATGTGTTGTTGTTTTTTTTTAAAAAAACCCTAGACCTCTCAATATCATATAAACCTCTAAGCAGTTTACATGCTTCCCATAAGCATGAACTACCCAAGCACATGCTTATGGCACAAGCAAAGTAAGGGAACAAAAAAGAACTAAAGAAAAAATACATTAAAAAAAAAAGAGTTTGACATTCACTAAACCCCCCCCCCCCCAAATTTGACTTAGGGGACATCCTACTAACATAGATTTAAAAATGCAAGGAAATCAGCTCCTGTGTAAATCTCTGTTTTACTGTATTGGCCCGAATAAAAGCCACACCCACAAATAAGCTGCACCCTTAAAATTTGGCAGCTTGGGGGAGGCTTGGGAGTGGTGGGCAGGCTGGGCACCCATGCTCCCGGGCTGCTTCCGGGGGCGGGGGGAGCCGCACCGCTTTGCCGGCGGCGTAAGGTCATGAATATAAGCCGTACTTTAATTTTTCACGATTGGAATTTGGGGAGGGGCGAAGTGTGGCTTACGGTATATGTGGGCCAATACGGTATTAATGATACAGATTTGATTTGGGGATGTATCTGTGAATGTGTGTGTTATGTAATTTGTGTTTTTGTTTATTTTAGTTAACTAAGATAAAAGGCAGGATGAAATGTAACCAATAAAATTTTATTTAACGGTTTAGTGCTGTTTTTATTTTAAATTACATAGAGGGGGTATCATATTTTTTTCAGTGTGTAGGGCCTCTAAATGCTTTAATCTGACCCTACCTACCTTCTCAGAGAAATGAACCTACCATCTTGAAGTGAAATGAATGTACTGGGCATTATCAATTGTCCCCCCCCCCCATCCCTGTCACCATGCCATTGTATGAGGAGCAATATCATTCCAAAGTAGAGAGGACAGAAGGATACACCAAGCTTCTCATATGCAGCCACTATAACTGGCAGGTATGGGGAAATCTCCAAAGCATCACAGTGTGGCAGAAAAAGCTGCACAGGGCCAGCCCTACCATTGGGCAGAATGAACTGCCTCAGGCAGCTGGTGCTGGGTGGGGTAGAGAGCAGCGTGGTGTTGAGGGGCAGAGTTTTATGTGCCACAATGGCTCTTGAGTGAGCCTGCTGCCCTCAGCTGTGGCAAAAGAAAGTGTCCTGAGGCCAGTGCTGAAGAAGAACAACAGCCACTAGTCTGATTGGCTTTGGAATGTGGGACATGGAAGCACCATCTTGTCCTTTGCCTCAGGCAGCAAAATATCTTGGACTGGCCCTGCAAATTCCTATTCCTGAGTTGAGTCTTGGTTAACTGAGCAAAAAGGATGCCAGGAAGCAATATTAGCTGGGCAGAAAGGATGCCCCAGGTAGCAAAGTATGGGAAACACGGAGCTAAAAACATGGTAGGCCAAACACACAATGAAACACTCTCTTTTCTGAGCATCATTTCAGAGGCAAAGCCAGAGTGGTAGCCAATTGATTCAACTGGTTAAAGGTGTTTTTTTTTAATGCTATTTTAAATAGCAGAGAAAAGCTTGAATAATATATGAAACGGTTCAATAATTAATAACAGTCATCAGAAAGTCTCAGCTGGGATAACGGCCTTGGAGACAAGCTTTTGCATGACTGTTTTTAATACTTGTGTTTATTTGCATTTTGTAGCCTTTGAATCGAGCATAAAAGGAGATGTGAAAAAAATGCACTCTGTGCTTTGAAATGATTTCTCCTCCAAACATGGGAACCTGACATTACCCAGGGAAACCTGTTCATTTCAGGTAAGGGCAAAGAAGAGGCAGGGTGCCTATACACAATAAACATGAGAAGATCCCGCAGGATCAGGCCAAGGGCCCATCTAGTCCAGCTTCCTGTTCTTACAGTGGCCAACCAGATGACTATGGGGAGCCCACAAAACAGGATGTGAGCACAACATTTACTGTCTCCACCTGCTATTCCCAGTAAACCCTCGCAGTGCTACAATTCCCAGAGTTCTCCTGGAAGAGCGATTGAGTGTTAAGCCACTCTGGAAATTGTAGCTCAGGAGTGGGGAGGGGATAAAGCTCTCCCAACAACTCTCAGCACCCTTAACAAACAAACAGCTCCCATGATTCCTTGGGAGAAGCTGTGACTAGTATGGTACTGCTTTGAATGCATAGCGGGCTACCATGCGCTCTCACTCCACACGGAGGCCAATAATTTCTCTTCCATATTCTTCCTCCAATCAGCCTCCAATCTTCCAGGCTGGGGGTCATAAGCAAAGTATTGGGGGCTGGGTAGTACAGTTGGGGTGTTATTGTATTGTTTTACTTATTTACTTATTTTTACCCTGCATTAGAGGGACGCAGGTGGCGCTGTGGGTTAAACCACAGAGCCTAGGACTTGCCGATCAGAAGGTCGGAGGTTCAAATCCCCTCGACAGGGTGAGCTCCCGTTGCTCGGTCCCTGCTCCTGCCAACCTAGCAGTTCAAAAGCACATCAAAGTGCAAGTAGATAAATAGGTACCACTCCAGCGGGAAGGTAAACGGCGTTTCCGTGCGCTGCTCTGGTTCGCCAGAAGTGGCTTAGTCATGCTGGCCACATGACCCGGAAGCTGTACGCTGGCTCCCTCAGCCAATAAAGTGAGATGAGCGCCGCAACTCCAGAGTCGGCCACGACTGGACCTAATGGTCAGGGGTCCCTTTACCTTTAAAGGGGATTTACCAGGAACAATCCAATCTGGACAAGCCAGACTGGGTTGCTTAACTCAAAGCCAATTGTCACAGATGATTGCATCGGGATGGGAACAGGTTCCCTATCCCTAGATTAGACCAATCTGCCAAGAATAGACCTATCAATTGTTACTATAGCTGAAAATGTTCTGTGCATTGTGATTTGCGTTTCTCAGTTAGGTGCCGCAAAACTACTTCTGAAGCTAGGGGACCTTTCTAGAACAGTTTGGGATGTGACACAAGGTCCTGGTGTTGGAAGATAAATGATCCAAGTTCCTACTGGGCATGTCTAAAGCAGCTCATCAGATCCTGGCCAATGTGCAACATGGAAAATGGCGCTCGTAGATGCTTCCTGTTGTGAGAGCCATGATCCCCAGATGGCTTCACACCAGTGAGTCCCACTTCCTGTGTTGAGCAGAAGCAAAGAAAGAAAGAAGCATGACTCATTTTCTCACTTCTTTCCCTGCATGTGTGAAGTGACTCACATCCTTGCGTTGATGCCAGTGGCATCATGTGGGGCATCCATTTGTCTAGAGGAGGATGGAAACAAAGTTCTGTAAGCAGCCCCTATTCTAGCCTTCAAGCAAAAGCTATGTGAAAATCAAGTCCAATAGACTATAGCAGCCCCTGTGGCATAGCCAACTGCCCAGTGGAACTGTGTGCATCTCATAACCATTCTTGTCTTAGTTTGTGATCCTAGCAGCCATTTTATTATACAACTAGTTCTGGAGGAGAGACACAGTACGGCAGAGTCTATTACCAACCAGTCTTAAGACTTTGGTGATATGATTTTGATTTCTTACAGAATCAGCTTCTCTTAGCTCTTGCAAATAGGTCCCAAAACTTTTCTGCATCCAAAAATGGCTGACTGGAATTACATCATTGCTGGTTTGTAGTGATAGGACATATGTCCTTGTACTTAAAAGTTTTTGAGGCTTGATTCAGCATCCAAGATGAAGGCTTGGTAAATGTCCATGTAATATTGATCTTTGGTTAAGAATTAGGAGCCGGATGTTGGCCTGGTTTATACCAACAATGGCTTATTGTTACACGCATATTGTTACTCTCCCATCCCTGTTCTTCTCTGGTGCTTTTGTGAAGTTTTCACTTCTGATTTCAATTACTCACCAGCACCATAGTTCAGCATTGTAGCTGAATCCCAAATTGAAGCCAGTCTTATCTATGCCTAATTGAAACAAGTCAGCTTCATAAACAGTGGTCTGAAGCTGGTTTGTTCTAACTAACCATAGTTAAAACCATGGTTTGCTAAGGTTCTGACATAATGCGTAACTGTGGTTAGTCTAAAATGGAAAGGCGCAAAAGCTTCTAAACACCTCTTCATGGTTACATTGAGGGTGAAGGAGAGGGAGCATGCATGCCCATGGTTCACCATGTGTGATGGGATGATGAGCTGCTTGTGCGTAAAATCCTGATCCCTCAGAGTTTGGCTAAGTTCCCAAACCTCTGTCTGTGATGGAGCTCCTTAAGCGTGGCTCCATCAATCGCTCGTTGAATCGGACAGTGGGCGCTTACGGAACTTCTTCCTGCATAAAAGCTCCTTAACGGAAACACGTCTTCTGGACTCTCGGCGTGACAGTTTCCGCCGAGGAGTGGGTGTTCCTAGGGGAGGTCCTGAAACCCCCCCACTGTTCTCGCTAGAAGTATCTCTGAGCTCTCCCTCCGACTCACTTTCCCTTGGAACTCCACTTCTCCCCCTGCTGGTCCCCTCCTCCGCTGAGTGGTCTCTCTCACCCTCCATGAGCCCTTTCACCTCCTTCGTCTCAGATGACAGTTCCCTGACATCCACCTCCCCTCCAGGGCCCCCTTCACCCCCTTCCCTCCCCTCCTCTGCGGGAGGCGAGGGAGCAAAACCCCTGAAGGAACCTCCCTCATCTTCCGAAGTTTCGAACACTTCCCTCCACCTTTTGCTGTTCCCGGTTTCCAAGTACTCCTCCTCCTCGGAGTCGGTACCTCCTTCCAACTCCGATTCCCTGAATCCCTCCAGTTCCTCCTCATCGTCGGTGGTGCCAAAGTACTCCCTTCGGAACCTCGCTACTGGCTGAGGTTTCCTGGGGAACCTTTGGTGGAACGTTTCGATCAAGACCTCGTCATGGACCTCCTCTGCCTTCACCCAGGTGTTTTCTGACTCTGGTTCCCCTTCCCACGCGACCAAATACTCCACCTGATTCCCCTTCCACCTGGAGTCGATGATTTCCGCCACATAGTTGCGGCTTTCCCTTTCTTCTATGGCTGGCCCCCGTGTGGATACCCCTTCACCTTCCCCCCGGTATGGTGACAGTAATGACCTGTGGAATACTGGGTGCAGTTTCATGTGGTTCGGTAACCGGAGTCTGAAAGCCACTGGGTTGATCTGTTGGATGACCTCAAATGGTCCCAATCTTTTGGGTCTCAATTTCTTGCAACCCCCCTTGTACGGCAACCCTTGGGTTGATAGCCAGACCCGACTCCCCACCCTAATTGTTTCACCTTCCCTTCTGCTCTTGTCTGCCTGCCTCTTATATTCTTCTTTGGCCCTTTCTAAGTGGTGTTGGAGTTGACGATGGATCGCTTCCATTTCTTCTACAAAAAGTTCAGCGGCCGGAACACTCCATCTCTCTCCTCCTTCCCCTGGAAACGCCCTGGGGTGGCACCCATAATTAGCCAAAAATGGGCTCATCCCGGTGGACACATTCTCTGCATTATTGTAAGCAAATTCCGCTAGTGCCAACTTTTCGACCCAATCGTTTTCTCTGTCATTGACATAGCACCTCAGGTATTGTTGAAGGATACCGTTTGCCCTCTCCGCCTGCCCATTGGTCTCAGGGTGCCTGGCAGTCGAAAAGTTGACCTCTACGTGCAACAAGCTCATAAGCTTCCTCCAGAATCTGGACGTGAACTGTTTCCCTCTGTCGGACACCAGCCTCAAGGGGGCGCCATGCAGCCTAAAAATATGTTCTACAAACAATTTCGCTGTCTCTTCCGCCGTGACTGCATGTGAGCAAGCTACAAAGTGACCCATCTTAGTTAACTGGTCTACTACGACTAGTATGGCGGTTTTCCCCTGGGATTTGGGCAGATCAGTCATAAAATCTATCGACACCGCCTCCCACGGTCTTTCTGGTGTGGGTAACGGTTCTAATAAACCCGCTGGTGCCCGCCTTTCTCCTTTGGCTCTCTGGCATTGGTCACACCTTCTCACATACTCCCGTACATCCTCCCTCACCTTGGGCCACCAAAACTCCCTGGTCACCAACCACATGGTCTTGTGTTGCCCAAAATGCCCCGCTGTGGGATTGTCGTGCAACTGTTTGAGTACTCTCCCCCTCAATTCCCCTTCGGGTATATATAGTGCCCCTTTGTAATACAATGCCCCGTTTCTTTCTTCAAAACCTCCTGGGTCTTCTCCCTCTCTCCTTAAACCTCTGAGCTTATCCTGGGCGTACTCATCATTGACCGTCCCCTCTACCAGTTCTCTTTGCCCCACCCAGGCCGCACCACACACCCAGTGGTCCTCTGGGATAATATGTCTCTCTTCTGGCGCTCCCTCCCCCTCCAAATATTCAGGTTTGCGAGAGAGAGCGTCCGCTCTGATGTTTTCTGGACCTGGCACGTAGCAGATTTCAAAATGGAATTTGGAGAACTCCTGGGCCCATCTCACTTGTCGTTGGTTGAGCACTCGTGCTGTTCTCCAATACTCCAAATTCTTGTGGTCCGTACACACTTGCACCTTATGCTGTGCGCCAATTAGTAAGTGTCTCCATCTCCGGAACGCTTCGTGAATGGCGAGTAGTTCTCGGTCATATACCGTGTAGTTCCTCTCGGATTTGTTCAGCTTACGCGAAAAGAAGGCACACGGTCTCCATTCCGACTTATTGCTCCCTGGCTGAAGCAGCACTGCCCCCACCGCCCGGTCTGAGGCATCAGTTTCCACTCTCATGGGTTTTTGTAAATCCACATGCAGGAGCTGTTCTTCCGAAGCGAATGCCTTTTTCAATTCCTCAAAAGCGTGCTCCGCCTCTGCCGTCCAAACGAATTTCTTCTTGCTGCTTAGACAGTCCGTGATGGGAGCCGTTAAGTGGGCAAAGTTCTTGATGAATTTACGGTAAAAGTTCCCAAACCCTAAGAACCTTTGCACATCTTTTTTGGTTTTCGGTGTCTTCCATTCCAGCACCGCCTGGACCTTGCCTGGATCCATGGCTAATCCCTTGTCTGATAAGCGGTACCCCAGGAATTCCACCTCCTTGGTGTGGAACTGACACTTCTCCAATTTCACCCACAACTGGTTTGCTTGCAGCTGGCTCAGCACTTCCCTGACATCCTTCACATGCTGCTCCTCATTCTCCGAATATATCAGCACGTCATCGAGGAATGCCACGCAATTCTTGTAGAGCAAAGGTCCCAGTACATGGTTCATGAGCGATTGAAAACAGGCGGAGCCTGATTGCAATCCGAATGGCATAACGCGATATTCGAAAGCCCCTAGGGGGGTGAACATCGTTGTCTTCCATTCATCCCCCTTCTTTATTCGTATCAGGTTGTACGCTCCTCTCAAGTCCAGTTTCGTGAATATCTTTCCCTTCCTCACCCTGGTCAAAATGTCATCAATCCTGGGCATGGGGAAAGTCACTGGTTCTGACACGGCATTCAGGGCCCGGTAGTCCACGACCAATCTCGGTTTATCCGTGTTTTTTTTGTCCACAAAAAACACTGGACTGCCCCCCACCGCTCTGGACTCTCTGATGAAACCTCTCTTCAGGTTTTTGTCAATAAACTCCCTCAACTCCTGCATTTCCCTGTCTGACATGGCGTACAGCTTGCCCACGGGTAGCTGGGCCCCAGGGACCAGGTTAATCTGGCAGTCAAAGTCTCTATGCGGTGGTAGTTTATCTGCTTCCCTTTCGCTGAAGACCTTGCTCAGGTCAGCGTATTGTTTGGGCACTTTCCCTTTGTTCGCCACTTCCGTCCCTGCTATGGAGGCTTTTGCCCCTTCTGGCACCTTTCCCTCTTTGCAGTGTTCCAGGCAATGTCCTGACCCAAAGGACACCACTCTCTGATGCCAGCCCACTAGCGGGTCATGCAACGCTAGCCAGCTCATTCCCAAAATGACTGGCGCCCCTCCCAGGGTGGCTACATTGAACGCTATCCTTTCGGTGTGCCTTGCCACCCTCATAACCATTGGGACGGTCTGTAGGCTAACTTCTCCCCCCAACAGCTCCCTCCCATCGATCGTGGTGACCTGCAGGGGGTTGCTTAAAGGGAGTGTCTGTATCTGGTGTTCCGCTGCAAACTCCTTGCTCATAAAATTACAGGAGCTGCCTGAGTCTAACAGCGCCTTGGTCTTTAGTGGGTATCCGTTTGCCAGCTCTAGCAACACCTCTATTACTAGGGCTGGTCTTGGAGGTTCCGGAGTGGGCACTTTTACTGCTCCTTGGCCTGTCTGCAGTGCCCTGACAGAGGCAGACAGGCGTTGGCTTTTACTGGCTCCTGGACTTCCTCCTCCTTCCCCCCAACAGCCCCTGCCATCCCTTGCCATTCCTTTCTTTGCGGGCAGACTCTGGCAAAGTGACCTGGCTGCTGGCAGAGGAAACATTTCTTGGCGCTCTTTCCCTCCTTCTTCCTCCCTTCACTGGGATTTGAAACTGCGCGCGCGCGCGCTGTTCCAACTTCCATCGGCTCTCCGGGCGGGAAACTTGGCTCTGGAATCTCTGGAATGCGGAAATCCCTCCAACGCTCTCCTTTCCCCTCCCGCTTCTCCAAGGCTCTTGCCTCCTGGCGCGCTCCAATGGTCAGCGCTGATTTGGTCAGCTGGTCCATAGACTCCGCCCTGGGCGCCCGGGAAAGTTCGTCTTTCACCGCCGAAGAAAGCCCCTCTTCAAATAGCATTTGAATGGGTTCCGCCGATAGGTCCCACCCCAATCTATGTATCAACATTGTAAACTCAGTCCAGTACTCACGAACCGATCGGCTCCCCTGTTTGCAAGCCATCAATTGTCTGCGTACCAGTCCCTGTTCAATCTCGCTGGAAAACATCAAATCCATGGCGCGAAAAAACTTCCTCGCGTCCTTCAGCATGTCACTATTCCCTGCCATCAGGGGCCTGACCCAGTCTCTCGCCCCTCCTTCGAGATGGCCAATCACAAACGCCACTCGCGACGCCTCATCGGGAAAGTCATTAAACTGCAGTTCAAGAGCATACTGCATCTCTGTCCTAAAGGCTTGGTAGTTCCTGGGGTCCCCCCCAAACTTCTGCACCATTCCTGGCATCTTTCTTGCTAGTGTAGCGCCTTTTGCCTTTTCTGCATCCTGCGCCCTCCTTTCTTCTAGCCTCGCCGTTTGCATTGCTAGCTGGAGTTCCAACATTCTGTACCTTTCTTCCAGAGTTGGACCTCCTCCAGCTCCTCCTGCTCCTCCGGCTCCGGCTGGGTCACTCATGATGCCTCTCTGCACAAGCTGCTTTCAGGGACTGTCCGATTGCTGTGATGGGATGATGAGCTGCTTGTGCGTAAAATCCTGATCCCTCAGAGTTTGGCTAAGTTCCCAAACCTCTGTCTGTGATGGAGCTCCTTAAGCGTGGCTCCATCAATCGCTCGTTGAATCGGACAGTGGGCGCTTACGGAACTTCTTCCTGCATAAAAGCTCCTTAACGGAAACACGTCTTCTGGACTCTCGGCGTGACAGTTTCCGCCGAGGAGTGGGTGTTCCTAGGGGAGGTCCTGAAACCCCCCCACTGTTCTCGCTAGAAGTATCTCTGAGCTCTCCCTCCGACTCACTTTCCCTTGGAACTCCACTTCTCCCCCTGCTGGTCCCCTCCTCCGCTGAGTGGTCTCTCTCACCCTCCATGAGCCCTTTCACCTCCTTCGTCTCAGATGACAGTTCCCTGACACCATGGTTTATTCCTGTAACATTAAACCATGGTTTATTTTTGCAACCAAATGAGGTCATTGAGAGAGAAGAGGGTTCATGGCGCCCATTGTAAGTTTGTGAGAACTATCACTCCTGTATTATTCTACTTCTGAATCTCTGTGATTCCAAGCCAAATGCTGCATAATTGAAGGATGAAGCAAATGTCAGTGAATGAGCCCAAATAAACCTATTCCTCAGGCTAAGCTTGTTATGTTGACTGTTGTGTGAAAACACCAACTTACCAGCCTTAAATCTACAAATGTGTGTGCACAGCGAGGACAACTATTCATGTGTGTGCAGGATGCCTGGCAAATATATTTTGACATTTTTCATTCCAAGCAATAATAACAGGAGCAACAGCCTGAGAAAATAAAATGAGAAAATGGATCTTTTTCCATTAAAAAAACCCAGAAGCATTTGGATGAAAATAACATTTGCATTCGTTGTCAAATATTTAAATAACTGTTTGCATTTCTTTCCAGAGGGAGGCAAACTGAGGTTGTGAAGTTTGCACAACAAAAAAAATAACTTTTTTTTCTATGCAGTCTTTTTTTTTCTATGGAGGTGGAATGTTGTAGTTGACAACAAGGAATGCCACAAACTGCCTTGTATTGAGTCAAGCCATTGGTCCATTTAGCTCAGTCTTGTCCATACCAGCTTTCCCCAACCTGGTGCCCTCCAGATGTTTGGGACATGATCATCATCATCATTAAAATTTCTATACCACCCTTCATCCAAGGGTCACAGGGCAGTTTACAATATAAAAACACAAAAATGCATAACATAGGAAGAAACAAAAACAATGTCCTCCCCCACAGTTTTAAAGGCTTGGGAGAAGAGGCATGCTTTGGCAAATTTTTATTCTGAAAGTGTGGCCCAGAGAATAACGTTTGAGAACCACTGAGTAGCCTATCCCTGCCCAGATGGGGTACAGCTGGACCACCAGCCAAAGCTGATGGAAGGCATTCCATGCCACTGAGGCCACCTGAGCCTCAAGTGACAGCAATGGATTTGGACGGACCTCCATGCTGCATACCCACTCCTTCAGAGAGAGTGTGTGAGACCCCATCAAGAGCAGGCAATCTCCCATCTATCTAACAGTGCCTCAGTCTTATGTGGATTGCAGACCTTTCAAGTGTCCCTATTTTCCAGGGACAGTCGCAGATTTACAGAAGCCGTCTCAGTTTCTGATTTGATCCCTGAATGTCCCGCTTTTCCTTAAGATGTCCCTATTTTCATCAGCGTTTGGAAGTTATGTGACCCCTGAGCCACGGAGATAAGTAACTATACAATCTTCAGAAGACATCTGAAGGCAACGCTGTATTATTTGTTGTTGTTGTTGTTTAGTTGTTTAGTCGTGTCCGACTCTTTGTGACCCCATGGACCAGAGCATGCCAGGCACTCCTGTCTTCCACTACCTCCTACAGAAGCTGACCAGACCTGCCATTGTAACCTACTGTCACACTGGCAATGGGGCACCACTGTAGTTGAAGACTGCAGGCTAGACAATGTGGCACACATTGTTCTCCAACAGAGAGAAAGGGCTGTGGAACTGTCTCTGTCACCCTCCTGCATCCACCATTCAAGTTATCTGCCCAATTGTGCCTAACAGTAGGGCCGGTTCTGGCTCCTTCCAGCAGTTATAATTGAAGAAGACTCACTGATCCACTGCTTGCTTCCACTGGCCCTAGCCAGTCTGAATTTGGTTCTGTGACTCGGCGTTCTGTCATTGTTGTTGTTGTGCCTCTGAAATATTAAGGCTTTCTGTTCCATTCAGAAAATATATTACTGATCTGTCTGCAAGCCCAGAAGGGAGACCCATCTGTTTTCCAGTTGTTAGTAATGCAAGCTGCCAGAAAGCGTTACCTCTCTACAAGTCACTGCATGATCTATGTTTGGAGTTGCCAGTGCTGACACAACAGAATGTATTGCAATTTCGTTGGCCACGGTCACCATTTCAAGGGTATATTTTGTCAGACACTTTGTTCTTGCCTTTAAGGTAGAAAAAGAGGAACACCTGAGTAAATTTCTGCAGTTCTCTGTAACATGCACCATCCATTGGCAGTGCCTCCCTCTTTTGTCTTAGATTTCTTCCTATTTGCTCATGAGGTATTTTTCAACTCTTTGGTTCTATGGAGAGCAGGGCAAAGAGAGTCACAATTCCTATGTATATTACCGTCTTACTCAGAGTAGACCTATTGAAGTTACTGGACATGGTTAACTGAGGTTCATTAATTTCAGTGGGTTTATCACTATATGTTTTTACAATATTTGCAAAAAATAACTGTGGGATATTGGCCCCATTCACACATCATAGTATACCTTCCTGGGCTGTTTGTCTTCTTCCTGCTAGCGCATGGAAGAAACAAACCACAATACCTGGCTTAGCATTGCTTCCAAACCTGTGATCAAAGTTTTTTTCTCTCCAACAAACCACTATCAGTAAGTCAATAGCAAACCTTCACTACAGATTATGATTTGCTGGGTGGGGGGGTTGAAGCAAACCAAAATCTCTGGTTTGGATGTAACACTAAGCCATCAACTGCAGTTTGTTTCTTTCCTCCCAGGGCAAGTGAGAAGGAATGAAGTGGGTGCCTTTCACTTGTGTATGTTAAACCATGGTTTACCATGACATGCAAATATGGTCAATGTAAGCTTTATTATTAACAAATACACATATATACGAACACAAACACATGCAAAAACCAACAACAACACTAAAACAAAAAAGAGTTACATCTTTTAATTACTAACAGAAGGTAACATGTAATGAATGAAATCTTTATTTCTAAAAGCTATAAGCCGTCACAATTGGTCACAATGCGTAAAATACAAATAATTAATTTAAAACTAAACAGCAACAACACCAAAGCAAACATACAAAAATGCAAAAAAACCACACCTGCATAAGTTAAGCACTCCACTTCTCCCACTCCCACTTATGATACTTGTCTTGGTGCCTAGCTCTCAACTTATTTGCAGCCAAGGCAAAATTTGCAACCTGTGCAGTAATAAATACGTTACGTATTGCATTTCACATATTCTTTCCTCTTTATTTGGTATGCATATATGTAAGATCCTCTGGCAACTTGGAGGTTTTCCACATACTTCATCATAGTATTACCGTTCATATTTAATCTCTTTTCCATCATAACCTGAGAAAGGCTTTGATAAATATTGTTCCATATGTCCCTGATTTTTATTTGAGATAAAATCATATCAAACTAATTTAAGTCGGTATGTCAATTTTTTTTGCCATAGCTGTTTGCCACAACTCGCTGTGCCAAGAATTCAGTGTCAGAAGTTCTGCAGTTTCCTATTTTTCCTTATTACCCTGTAGGCGGCCATCAACAAAGATACTATTAGTTCCTTAGATGCCACTCTCTCATTTTGCTCCTCCTGAATTGTTAAAAGAGTTAATTCTAGTGCAACACATACCGTGTGATGTGTAATGTTTGCCAATTCTGCAAATATATTCCAGAACAACAGGACCTGGCCATCACATATGCATATATGTGCCTTACTGATTGCAGTTTCTCTAACATTTCTGCTCTGAAATCCTCCAGGGTTTCTTTGGATCTCTGTATATATGCGCTGTGAGCTGGAAACTTTTAATCCTTCTCTCATTTACATGAACAAGTAACTTCTGTATTGTAACATCTGCATTCTTGTGATATTTCAATCTTTTCATGAGAAACCCCTTGCATTCTCAAAGCTTCTTGAGAGCTTCTGTAGCCCCTCTGAGTACTTCCCAAAATTTTCTGACAGAACCTCAGGAAACAGGGCTGTAATCTTGACTGTTACATAATAATTATTAAAAAACAAAAAAGAACAATTTTGTTTCAGAGAGGGACTCTAAATTACTCTTTAATGATTACTAGATGTCAGCTTATATATTCAGTTAGTCCCTTTCTGATTTCTCAGTTTATCACCTCCTCAGCTGCATGTTTAATGTCTGAGTATGAAATCCTTGCTCAACTGAAGTCGAGTGGCAAAAGATTTCACCATAAATCTGCAAAAGGCTGCTTGAATCATCTATTTGATGCTGGCATTTATCCCAGGGTGTCCTAAGCATTTTAAGGTCTTCTGATGATATGCATTTTATGCAAAGCATTATAACATAAGAACTTAAAATAACAGCAGATTGATCAGGTTTGAAATTTCAGTAGATTTTTTTTTCACCCAGTCATGAATAATAAAATATCATCTACATATAATATTTCTTCCCAGTACTCTCTATTGGTGCTATAAGCCTTATGGCAATTGCTTTTAAGCTGCTGTTGCAGTAGATTCTCAAGCTTGATTATACAAGAGCCTGTTAAGTACCTGGAAGTGATGAGTAGCCAATTAGGGCAACTCGTTCCATGCACTCACAGGCCCTAAGAATTTTTCTCCAGAAAGCAAATACATTTTCTCATCTCATCTGTTGCCACAATCAGATGAGCTCAATTACTTTCTTTCTGCACCCACCGCAACTGTGTTTGCCTTTCAAATAATATTGCACATCAGCATTATCAGTATTGCCTGAAAACACGCTATTATGGCACACTATTAGTGCATTAGTTATTTGCATATTCTTTCTGACAGTAAGAACTTTTAGATGGTGGAATGGGCTCTCACGAGAGCTGGTAGACCAGGGGTCAGCAAACTTTTTCAGCACGGGGCCAGTTCACTGTCCCTCAGACCTTGTGGGGGGCCAGATTATATTTTGAAAAAAAATAATGATGCAAGAGCACCACGAGTCCAGGAGGCTGCTTGCCTGTGTCTTGCGAGCGCCAGGGGCTGGCAGCAGCGGTGGGAGGATGAGTGGCGCATGAAAGGGCTCCAGGGAGGGGCTGCTTAAAATGGCAGCCGTTCGAGCGCTGCTGCTGCTGGCACCAAAAAGCCCAGCCCCCTTCCTCCTCTAGGCAGGGCAGGGAGAAGCCCAGTGGAGGGAGGGAGTAGGCACGGTCGCCGTGTGAGGGAGAGGGAGAGAGAGAGAAAGAATGTGTGCACTGGTGATCCATGCGGGCCAGATCCAGAAGGCAATTGGGCCTCATCTGGCCCCTGGGCCTCAGTTTGCTTACCCATGTGGTAGACTCTCCTTCCTTGGAAGTTTTTAAGGAGAGGTTGGATGGCCATCTGTCATGGATGCTTTAAATGAGATTCCTGCATTGCAGGAGCTTGGACTAGATGACCCTCAAGGTCTCTTCCAACTCTAGAGTTGTATGATTCTATAAAATAAACCACACTGATTTCAGTGAGAGTTTCTCCCAGGTAAGAGTGCTTAGGATTGAAGCCTGACAGTACAATTCTATGCACATCCACTCAGGAGTAAGTCCCATTGAGTTTAATGGGGCTTATTCTCAGATAATTGAGTATGGGATTCAGCTAAAGGACAAGTAAATGCTTGTTTAGCTACCACCACAGTATTAAAAAAAAAATCACACAAAACAAGTAAAGAGACAAAGCTAATAATATATCATGTGTTTATTCAGATAGTTCATTCTCCATTTTTTAGAGTGTTGGGTAAGGAAACAGGAAACTGAAAAATGTTCACAATAAAATTTCACTAGTAAGAGGGAACGCAGATGCAATCCTTTGCATACCAATAGGACTGAGTAATTTCCAGGTAAGTGCTTATAGGACAAAATTAATACATCTACCTAGTTAGTCTAGTCCCTTTCAAATCAATCAGATGAGTAATTCTGGCCACTTTTAAGTCCTATTGGCTCCCTGTTAATGATAGTTGGAGTGATGCCTTCACAGAGAACCTTTGATGTACAAAATATTTTATATCCCTTTGTCCTCTACGCTATCCTGTTTGTGGTTGTTGAAGCTCAATGGCAATGGCAGACCACATGCCTTGTATGTAGAATGTCCCAAGTTCAATTCCTGACATCTTCAGTTTTGAGCTTCTCCCCTCAGAGATAATTTAGTAGGTGACATGACTTGTTGCTACCTAGTGTGATCTAGTATACACTAGCTCCCCATGTCTCTGCTGCAGAACTTCAGGAAGGTAATGTTTCAAATATCTGAGTGAGATATTAGCTAAAAGAGGGGCTATCAAACCCATTGTAAAAACAACAATACAGTTGTTGCAGTTGTTCTGTGTCATCCCTGTCAGAATGAACAAATTGGGGAAAATCACTTCACCTCCTCTGGGAGGAAAGTTGTGGTAGAAATGCTGTCTGTTTGTCTGTCTGTCTGTCTATCTGTCTATCTATCTATACCTCGGGTTACAGATGCTTCAGGTTACAGGCACTTCAGGTTACAGACTCCACTAACCCAGAAATAGTACCTCGGGTTAAGAACTTTCCTTCAGGATGAGAACAGAAATCGTGCGGTGGCAGCGGGAGGCCCCATTAGCTAAAGTGGTACCTCAGGTTAAGAACAGTTTCAGGTTAAGAACGGACCTCCAGAACGAATTAAGTTCTTAACCTGAGGTACCACTGTATTATCAGTTCTGTTGACTTTGATAGTGGCTCCTCAGCAGGGCCAGCTCAACACATCTTGGCACCTGAGGCAAAACACAAAATGGCGTCCCCTCTTCAGAGAAGAAGGGATGAATGAATATTTACATTAGAATCAATAAAGGGAATAAAGATCTACATCGGGAACAAGGCTGGGAGGAGACCAGCAGTGCTTCCTATTTGACAAGAGGCCACTATAGATGCAGGATGGCCTGCTGAGGAGACAGTAGATTTGGCCTGCAAGGAGCATGCCTTAGCAGTTGTTGGCATTGCAGTAGCAGCAACAGGCTCTGCATTCCTTCGAGGCTGGATCTGCTGTCCCTATGGATCCTGCCGCCTGAGGCGGTCACCTCACCTTGCCTCATGGGTGGGGCCTGCCCCGCTCCTTGGGGCATATGTAGATGTGCCTAGTTAATACACATTCAACTAGATAAGTTTTATAAAGAATGCATTGCCTCTAAACCTTGGCTCCACCTGCACTAGGCGTTCGAAGCAGTACCATACCACTTCGAACAGCCATTGCTTCACGCAAAGAATCCTGGGAACTATAATTTGTTAAGGGTGCTGGGAATTGGTTTAACAATCAACCCCTCTTCCCAGGGAATGCAAAGAATTGTAGTTCTGTAAGGAGAATTGGGCTTTCTAACAACTCTCAGCATTCTTGACAAACTACAGTTCCTAGGATTGTTTGGAGGAAGCCATGATTGTTTAAAGTGGTACGATACTGCTTTAAATATATAGTGCAGATGGGGCCCTTATATCGCAACACTTTGCTTAGGCAAACAGCACACACAAATGTCACCATTTTTATGTTAGGGAATTTAGAGATCTCTGCTTGCTCCACATCTATTCTTATTCCCTACATATCTTAGTCTTTTCATTTTGCTGCTCCATTTTTCATCGTCATCATCACCATCATCATTATTATTAGATTGCATCAATTTTATTTTATTTTATTTTATTTTATTTTATTGCAGGGGGAACACACCAACAAATAGACTCAGTCCTTGTGGTTTCAACGTGCTGGTGGTTATTTGGTCTAAACGGAAGATTCCACTTCAAAAGAGCATTATTGACCTCTTACCCAACAAAGGCGATTTAGTGTTGGTTATTTATAGAAGACTTAAATAATGTAATTCTCCCAAAGGCTGGCTGCAGAGAGATAAAGCAAGCATAACTCATACACACCAACCTTATGCACACCTATGACTCATGCACATCAAACAGAGAGTGAGTGGATTCATTGGGTTTTAGTGACCTGTAAGGACCTCTAGTACCTTGTGTTAAAATTTAAAGCCGTTGCTCCATTTTCCTTGTCTCACTCCTCTTCCTGGAACAGCTTAGCTTTTTGCCCTGAGATGACAATAAAACACTGATGATGCTCTACTACAAATCTTCTCAGAGTGAAGAAATACTGATAAGTTACACTTCACTTAATCAGGCACTGGCTCAGTAGAGCCCTGAAATATTGGACGAGTCAAATGCAACCTCTTCTAGAACATTCTTCAGAATGTCTCAGCACCGAGGAAGTGGCGCATTCTTGTGACTTTTGATCACACATATATATTCTGTGATACAGTCATAATTTTCAGTCCCACTGCTCAGATTTCGCTTTCATCCAATTTACAGTTGTCTCCTTAGTTTACGATTTATGTAGTCTTTATTTTATGGGTGAACACAAAGTTCACAGATATATTTATGGGCTCATGATGTCTCACAGAGTCATCTTTTTTTCCTTATTTCAAAACAAAATGTCCTATTACTAGCTAGCCATTAAACTTGCTTTAGCACTTTGAGACAACTTCATTGTCAAACAATTCTTTCCACCATTTAAAAGTTAGAGAATATTGGGGGGAAATGTCATGATTGTGTAGATTCAGATCTCAAGGTATGTATCCTTCTTTTGTAACACCTTTCATTTTAGGAAACATCAAACCTGCATTTCTGCAAGGTCATTTTGACCTTTTGTTGTTGCTGCTGTTATTAACCAATATTAGCTCTCTAATGCCAGATCAGACTATATTGTCCATGTCGTCCTGTATTATAGTTTTGATTTCTCTCAGTTTCTCATTTTTCCAATATACATTTGGGGGTGCAAGTGGGGGGACGGAACTGGCAAAAGTTGCCACCTCCACCCTCCAACAGCAGGAGCCATCCTTGGGTCTTCTATGTATGGAAAGAACATTTGCATCCATGGAAGGAGAATTCTGGATCCAATACAAAGGTCTTAAGTGCACTTAAGATGCTGCCCAAGGTTAAGTGCACTTAAGATGGTGCCCAAGGTTATATCATTCAGATATTCCAATGCACCTAACATTTAGTAATTTTTACCTCAAATGTCATCTCGAAGGCCAAGTTCAAACTTCAAAACACATTTATAGTAAACTGTCAGATCTAACTAAGCAACTCTCCATTCTATAAAACTCGTCTAAAGGTTGTGTTGCTCTTTTAAAACCATTTTTTATCAATTAACCTTCTTTTTTACTTGGGAAAAAGTCTATTTCCGGAAATTAGGTAATATTTTTTTTTTCCTGTAGCAAGAAATCAATCTGATTTCAAGGAAGGATTCTTGCAGATGGTAAATTCTTTGCAAATTCTGAAAAAAACAAACCAGGCCTGATCCAGACATCTCAAACTCATGTGCAGATTGCAGCCGAGTTATCCATAACCTTCTGTACTTCCCAAACATTTTAATGTAGTTCTCAGTTCAAAAGCAGGTTAAAATGTATTTTTTTAAGGGCGAAAACACAATTAGAAATGTGTATTTTGAGAAGAAATATGTATAGAAATGCACATTTGGGAGAAAATGTGTTTGATACTGTAATGTGGGTTTTTTAAATTGCAGATTAGTGTCGAAATGGATGGAATGGGCTTCAGGGTGAACACATAAGGAAGTGATGAGGACTGACTAGAGGATGATCTGCCCATCCCTAACCTCAAGTTACAGACCCATGTGAGGAGCTTCATATATCATAGTTATTATTTCAGATCACAGTGACTGCCAATTTCTGTGGAACAGAATTAGGTACGCAGGAAGCTGCTGTTCAGTGAAAAACACTTCATTGGTTTCAAAAAGAGGTTAACACCAATGAACGAACTCATGGGAACATTGGAATCTGCCTTATACTGAGTCAGATCCACTGATCATCTATCAAGGGATTCAGTGACATTAGTAAAGCTGAATCCCTCGCTGCGAGAAGCCAAGTTACAGGGAACCAGGCAGAGGGCCTTCTTGGTAGTGGCACCCGCCCTGTGGAACGCCCTCCCACCAGATGTCAAAGAGAAAAACAACTACCAGACTTTTCGAAGACACCTGAAGGCAGCCCTCTTTAGGGAAGCTTTTAATGTTAAATAGACTATTGTATTCCCAGCCCACACGGGGCCAGCTGGACCCGGGGTTTGGGGGCAGGGTGTTGTTGTGTTGGGGGTCTCTGAGCCGCGTGGCTGTAGGTTGAGAGGGGAGGGAATAGTGGGGGGGTGGGAGATTTGCATAGGAGGGTGGGGTGCATGAGGGGGTAGCAGGAGCCGTGGGCCCTGCGTGGGGTGTAATGGGGGGTAGAGATTCTTCTACTTGTAGGAGCTGCTTCCTGTCTGTGCTTGTTCTGCTGGGTGGGGGGGGGATGCGGGCGGGGGGAGCGTTGGACCCCTCCCCAGGCCGGTGCCTTGGACACAACGCGAGCCTCTTCTCTGGACTGGGGGGGGTGAGGTTGCAACTCCCTCCCCCCCTCTTGCCTGTCCAGCTTGGTGCATTTAGGGAGGGCTGTGGTCAGCCCATCGCCACCCGGCAAACCTGCACAACCAAGGTTTTTTATACTTTTTTCTACATGTTCCGTTTCCCCCCTCTTTCTCCCCGAACCTCGGCCAAGCACAAACCTAACCCAGGGTGGGGCAGCCTCTGGCACTCACCGTACAGAAGGGCTTTGGCGATGCAGGGGGGGTCCTTTGCGGCCCGGGCTGCATCTGCGTCTCTAACCACTGTGAGCTGAGCCTTGCCGCTGCAACCTTTCTTACACACTTCAGTATTGGACTGTTTTAACCTTTTAATAAAAGCCTTTTGTATCGACTATTGTATTTTAATATTCTGTTGAAAGCCACCCAGAGTGGCTGGGGAAACTCAGCCAGATGGTTGGGGTATAAATAATAAATTATTATTGTTATTATTATTATTAGCGTTTTACATTTGTTATAACACTGTGACACCAGATGGTGCTGTGGAGTCTTGTCTTTCGCCAATGTGGCTTCCTATAATAAAGTTTACAACTCGTTTTCCTGAAACGCTTCTTTTTTTTTTATGTGTCAAGATCCAGGCTAGGTCAACACTGTCTACACTGACAGGCAGTGGCTCTCCAGGCTTCCAAGCAGGGTTCTCTTCCAGAGATCCTGAAGATCGACCCTGGGACCTTCTGCATGCAAAGCAGATGCTCCACCACTGAGCTACCATTATAGATGTTTAATTAAGCTGGTTTCAACAGTGCATTTTTATAGAGCTGTCATCCACCCTGGGATCACATGGTGAAGAGCAGGTAAGAAATCTAATAAAATGATGCTGATGAGGTTACAAAGCAAGCTACTTTGTGGACATGCTTCAACTACGTCAGGGACTGAATATCTCAGCAAAAGGCAAAAGGAAAACAAAACTTGGGAAACAGATACAAGCAGGAGCTGAACTGATAAATTATAGGAGACATTGTGTGGATCTATCAAATCCATCTCTCCAAATATTTTTAGCACAAGCGGCTTTTTATCCCACTCAGTAGCTCAGCGGGTGGTTCTACAGTCTCATCTGGTAGCTTTTTAACACCACGTTGATTTAGTGAAAAACAATGTGGGCATTTTGGTTAAGCTTTTCTTGCCGTTGTTAACCATTTCCTATGGGTAACCTTGAAAGCACACAAACTAGGCTTTGCCAAGATTCAAATTCACAGCTGGCCTCCGACAGGTGACGTTCAGAGACAGCAGGTGGGGATTTAGCAAGTCAACTACCACCCAGTTCTACTCAAAGGAGAGAAAACTTCAGGAAGAAAAGTCACATCGGCCCAGGAAGCCTCCTTGCAACTATAGGTCAGAACAGGTCAGCTGACCTTGATGAAGCCATCAGATTGGTGGCTGTGACTCCTTAAGGGAAGAAATGGCTCTGGGATTTGTGTGTGTGTGTTTTTGAGGGAAGACTCATAGAACAGCACAGGGGTCTACTTAGCCACATCTCACAGTGGCAAGGTCTCTGCCCCTAGTAAGAACGATTCCGTATATGAAACCCTGAATTGCTGCTGGCAGTTAGTGTGCACAGTACTGACCTAGGTGGACCAGTTTCCTATGTTCCTAGGACAGCAGAGTGATGTCACCCCTATTTATCACTTCCCTCCCTTCTACAATCTTTTCTCCCTTCTCAAGTCACAGGAAGAGGGCCCTTGGTGTATGCAGCTGTCTTGTTAAATTGTAGGTGTGGTGTATGAAGGAGCAGAGAGCCAGTGTGGTGTAGTGGTTAAGAGCGATAGACTCGTAATCTGGGGAACCGGGTTCGCTTCCCCGCTGTTCCACATGCAGCTGCTGGGTGACCTTGGGCTAGTCACACTTTTTGAAGTCTCTCAGCCCCACTCACCTCCCAGAGTGTTTGTTGTGGGGGAGGAAGGGAAAGGAGATTGTTAGCCGCTTTGAGACTCCTTTGGGTAGTGATAAAGTGGGATATCAAATCCAAACTCTTCTTCTTCTCTTCTTCAGAGACATATTCTTTGATTGCTGAGGAACGGAGGACACTTGACTTTGTTTTATACATCTTACACAGCTGTATTGGGGCTTTTTTCAGCTGGAACTTGCTGGAACTCAGTTCCGGCACCTCTCAGGTGGGCACTATTACCATGGTACGAGAACAAGGGAGGCGTTCATAGTGAGTTCTGGCACCACTTTTTCTAGAAAAATAGCACTGAGCTAGAACCAGCTAGTGACATTAACTGTGCATGCACTTCCCCACCAGATTCCACATATTATAGTACAGTGCCTTTCTGAAGCCCCCTAAGGCTTGCCTGGGTGCTGAACCAAGTAGACAAGGGATTGGGGGAGAGGAAGAGAGAGCACTCATAGGGGAGTCCCTTAAGTCCACATGCTTTCATCTCTTCCTTCCTTCTCAGTCCCTTGGCAACTTGGCCATTATCCAGGATGGTCATCTTGCAAGCCTTCGTGGTCCTGATCTCTTCTGGAGATGCATCAACTCTAAAAGGTACAAGTTCTGAAGGCACTTTTAATGGCTCCTGCTTGTCAACCCTGTTTTGATGCCGTGGCTACAAGCTGAATTCCCAGTGACAGAAATGGACTATTCTGACTAACGGTATCTTGGAGTGGGCTTGGCTGGGCTAGCAGAAAGTTGAGAATTGATGGCCTCTGCAGCTGGAACAACTGATTCAGTTTTTAATATGTGAAATCGGATGCCTGACAAAGACAAACACCTTTCTGTGAAGAGTGCAGCATATTGGGCAATGTTAACGGTTGTTTAATTATGATTTTGATTTTTTTTGAAAAATATATACCTAGCAGCAATATAGCGCTGCCCTCCCAAACAGAGCATCCCTTTGTCATGAAATATCACCCTGTGAGAGCAAAGCGCGAGCCAACAATCTATATCTTCTCAATTACTGACGGCAAAGTTCTTATTTATGGCCTTCCCTCCATTTTTATGGGTAGTATTGCAGAACCTCTTCATCTTTGGGCTGATGAATTTGCAGAAATTTCAGTGCTGGCCGTGCTGTGTGTCTTGTTTTCTTTTTCCTCCCCACAGCAAAGGGATGAGGCAGCAGGAGATCTGTGGCCAGACCTCCCACACTTTTTGAAATGGCAAATGGTGTGTGCAGTGGAGGCTAATCCATTAGGGTGAATGGGACACTGCCTCAGCATCCTCAACTGCCTGTCTGTTGCTTCTTACAACAAATCCAGGGCATGGGATTACCTGTTGTCAATGGTTGGACTGATGAGGAATAGGGAGAGCCCCCCCTTCCCGAACCTTCCCAAGAGCAGGAGGACAGTATTGATTTAGAATAGTGGTTTGCAGAAGGGCATAGTCCAGAGGGGTAAAGCTGGGAGATACTGGGTGAGGAACAGGTAGAAGAGGAAACACCAGGAGAGAGACAGCTGGCAGATTCAGTGTCCTTGGACAGCATTCTTGACCCCCCTTCACCTAAGACTAGACAGGTTTTGAGAGTGGTAGAACAGAGAACGCAGAAGCAACAAGCTCAGATTATTCGATGTAGCAGTAATGTAGATTAATGGGGACGGAGGGGGTGAACCTTTACTGGGAGCAACCCATTTCTAGAGAGATAAGCATTCCTTTGTTTCTCGCTGTGATTATTAAAGAAACTAACTGGTAAGAACGCTCCTTTCGTTTGATCTGCTTATTTACTGCCACCGGGGGAGGGATCTGATTTCCTGAAGCCTGACACCTGTTCAGCTTCCTCCTATTTATGGTTCATGTTGCCCTTATAGAACTCAGCAGGGAGGCAGATGGGGGGGAAATTGTCACTGGTTGTTCTGGCCCTCCTAGCATCCATCCTATTAGTCCCAGTGGGTATGAGCCATTGGGTGTGTGAATTGAACTGAGGGTGCGGCATTGGGTAGGGAGTGGCTAACTTTTTCTCACTGTGCCATTTTCCTGGGCTGAACCTACACAGATATTAAAAAAAAACTACTGTGAAAATGCCTTTAAAAAAAAGTAGTAACATATATATGAAATTTGCTCTTCACCGCCATCTAGTGTCACGTTTGTACGATGCACTTAAAACACACTTAAAACGTTATATTTGCAGCTGTATAGCTGAGTTCCTGATCTGAATGCTCCACCCCACACAGCAAAGAAATTTCCTTTTGGGGACAAATAGTAGCTTGGAGCAAAGGGCAAAATGTGTTTAACCTGACTTTCTCAGCTGATCTCAATATCTGGGGAAATTCATATGTATGAAGGCAACCTTGTCCCAAACTGCTTGGGGCTTTGAAGGTCAAAACCAGCATTTTCGATTTGGTCTGGAAATGCAGTGGCAGCAATGCAACTTGGGTAGTGCAGTACCTGTGTCACATGTTTTGATCTCATGGTGCCCAACATGGCAACTATATTTTGTACCAGTCAAAATATTGTACCAGTCAAAATATTGTACCAGTCAAAATATTTTGTACCAGTTTCTGAACTGTTTTTGAAAGGCAGCCCCAAGTAAAGCACATTGAAGTAGTCTATTCTGGATGTCACTAGCAACGGGTGATTGAGGCAAGATTTCCTTTCTGTAGAGTTGCAGCTGATGTGCTCAACCTAAACTAACAGAAACAAAACACACCCCAGTGCTAGCCATGGCTACTATAGTGCCGAGTCCAAGAGAGACCCCCACATTGTAAATGTGTTCATTCAGTGCATATGTTCCCTACACTGATGCAACTGGGAAAGCTCCATTTATGCCTTTGAATGCACACAGGAACCTGGTTTGGCACATTAGGGAAACTCAGACAATGCATCTCTCAGTGAATGCCTGACTTAATTTTTAGTGCAACCTTTTTATTCAGATGTAAGACCACTGTGTTCAAAGGGGCTTACTCCTAGGTAGGGTCAGAAAGATCTGTCAGTTTAAGTTCTATCAGTTCCTCATTTTTCCCCAATCTTAAATTCACTACTTCACATTTCTGCAGCAATTTTTACAAAAAAATAAAAATAAAAATCTGTCAAGCTACTGTGAAACCAGGATGCTGCACTCAGTATAAGAAGTTTTCTTTTTCCAGGTATACCTGTCAAAGTTTAGTTTCGCTGTAAAATGAAGGCGGGCAAGATGTCGGAATAAGAAAAAACTGCAGTGAAATCAACCCATTAAAATGACATTACATTTCCCGGTCTGCTTAATGAAGATGGACGGAAAGCATCATTTACCTGGCCGACATTATAATCAACTGCAGAAAGTGGTTAGGATCTTCTTGGACCGAAGCTTTGATTCACTGCAGTCTTGTTTTAAACCGGTGGGTGATATTTTATTGGGAATGGATAAAAGGGACAGTTTTATAGGCATCTGAAACCTTTCTGAATTGGCCATGCTCCTTATTGCGAAGTGGTTTGCCATTTGGATTAAGCAACAAGATATACTTTTGCAATTGCCCTCCGTGGGTGCTGGCTTCTTCTGTTTCCACCCCCCACCTCCTTCTCTAAATATATAATAATGCAGTCAGGATGAGTGTGCAATAAACAGATTGTACCTAAACCAGACACCAGTATAATGGACATTCCATGCTATTTTTATTTAATGATTTGGCCATTTAACTTCCCCTCTTAGTATATCTGGAGCTCTCCATGTCTTAATTTGCCCACAGGTTTGCTTTCAAATCCACTGCAAAGGATGTTGCTATTAAGAGATAATCACCCTCCTGTAGGGATATGAAGTGCGAGATGCAGATGACTAGATAAGGCTCCTGCAGTGGCGGGAACAGCGGTAGACACTTTTGCGGAGAAGTCTGTGTTATTTTGAAACGTGGTTGGTGTCTCTCCATCAATAATTGAAAAAAAAAATTACCATGAAGGCTGAAAATTCCAGCCTGATACCTTAGGACAGAGATGAGAAATCTGTGGCCCTTCAAGCATTATTGGACTCCAACTCCCATCAGCCCCAGACAACGTGGCCAATGTTCAGGGTAGGGGTGATGGCAGCTGGAGTCCACCTACATCTAGAGAGTTACTAGGGTTGCCATACGTCTGGAATTTCCTGGATACGGTCGGGATCCGGCCATCGCAAACAGTGTCTGGGCAGAAATGTCTGGGGAAATCCAGATGCATGGCAAGCACTGGTGGAGGAAGAGGAGTGCGGGGGGAGTGCAGCGCCCCCAGCAGTGCGATCCCGGTGGGGTGCCATTGTGGCTCCCCCCCCGCTAAGTACCACGCCTCCACAGGCGGCATGCCCCGCCCCCGGGACGCGTGCCAGCCCCACCCCTGCCTGCTCTCCACCCCCTGGTGCCAGAGCATGAAGCTACGCCACTGATGGCAAGCAATCCATCTTGGAAGTGTCAATTAATAATAATAATAATAATAATAATAATAATATTTATATCCCGCCCTCCCCAGCCAAAGCCGGGCTTAGAGTGGCTAACAACAGTAATATAATACAGCATTCTAAAATCAATTCATTATAAAATCAGTTCAAATCAAACTGATGGCAACTATTGGGCTAGAGTTCTGTGAAGAATTACCAAAGGCTGTGCTTTGGCCAAAGGCCTGGTGGAACAGGTCTGTCTTGTAGGCCCTGCGGAAAGATGTCAAGTCCCGCAGGGCCCTAGTCTCTTGTGACAGACAGACATCCAGTTTGGATGGATTTCCTTAAGAATAGCTCAAAAACTTCAACTTTCGTGTCCAAATTTTCACTTTTTGAAATATGGCAACCCTAAAGAGTCACAGTTTTCCCCATCCCTTTCTTAAGAGTAAACCCATAGCAGCCTCTAGTGGAGAACGCCTGACACCAGTATGGGTAACTAAGTAGGAGACAGATGGATTTGGGTCATGCTAGCATTAAGCACTAGGAAATACTCCTGCACAAGCCTCTGTCACTGCACTTTTCTGTGGCTCCTAGCTAATGTGAATAGAAGGGTTCAGATGATTCCTCTCATGCATTGAAAGAAGATGTGAGGAGAGTCACATAGATTAGGCTTGAGCTCAACAAGGTGTGTCCTGTCCACATGTGCAGCTTTCACATCCCCACTGTTTACATGGCTGGCCAATACTGTAGATCAGAATAGAATAAGCTTCCCATGAGATAGAACCCTGATCTGGCCAAATTCAACATGATCTTGACCCTGGCCTGCAAAGAACCCTAATAATAATCTCATCTGTGTGGAAATGCTCCCAATCTATTCCAAGTTAAGAGAATTCAATGCTGCTAAAATAAAGCAATTGTTCCCAGGGTTTGTGAAGTTTTACTTCCATGCCAATAGCATAATCGTCTGTTGCAGATATTAATATTGCTCAGTTTGAAGCAACAGGATGCAGAAGAACTGACTCCATTTGGAAGAAATCATTGCCCAGGCCCAGAAAAATATTGCTCAAGCTATTACTTGCAGAACTCTTTAAAAACATAATATAAGCATCGAAGATACATCCAGAATATCAATACAGTGCTTTGTGCTGTCCAGCACAGGCTCAGCATCTTTGAAAATATTAAATAATAGACCTATAAGCAAAGGTCTCTCTCTCACCTTGAGCCTCTTAGAGGAAAGATGGCCTATAAACATCATAAATGTAATAATACTATACTATAAATATAACACCACTACTTGGAAATATAGGGATGCGGGTGGCGCTGTGGGTTAAACCACAGAGCCTAGGACTTGCCAATCAGAAGGTTGGTGGTTCGAATCC
The DNA here is from genome assembly GCF_964270895.1 of Podarcis filfolensis. Taxonomy (NCBI): domain Eukaryota; kingdom Metazoa; phylum Chordata; class Lepidosauria; order Squamata; family Lacertidae; genus Podarcis; species Podarcis filfolensis. The sequence continues at coordinate 114,886,553 of NC_139604.1, forward strand.
CCGCGACGGGGTGAGCTCCCGTTGTTTGGTCCCTGCTCCTGCCAACCTAGCAGTTCGAAAGCACGTCAAAGTGCAAGTAGATAAATAGGTACCGCTCTGGTGGGAAGGTAAACGGTGTTTCCCTGCACTGCTCTGGTTCGCCAGAAGCAGCTTAGTCATGCTGGCCACATGACCCGGAAGCTGTATGCCAGCTCCCTCGGCCAGTAAAGGGAGATGAGCGCCACAACCCCAGAGTTGGTCATGACTGGACCTAATGGTCAGGGGTCCCTTTACCTTTTTACTGGGAAATATAAGAATGATACACATGAATATATTTCACTGCATTTTCTTTAGAATGCAAAATCTGTGAGGTATTTTGTAGTTAAAAATAAATAAAAAGCTGTATCTGGGTGTTCACAGTCACCCCATGGTCTCAATAATAAAGCTAAATAGACCTTTTCTTTGTTCTGTTTCTTCAGCCTTTCCATCTGTATTTTCAAATCTGCAAAAGTCTGTGGGTGTAAAAGTTAAGAGTGCCTCCAGGCATCTCTCCCTTGCCCTGGCCATTACTTACTCAGCATAACAGAGCTCAATTGGTCTCTTTGACCTTGGCAGAGTTACTGGAAACAGAATTCCTCATGGATGAACGGCTCCTGAACAATTTCTCCCCATGCAGAAAGCATAGGCACCTTTGAGGTGATGCACCGACTCCAACGCTTTCCTTTCTCCCATCACAGAAGCCCCGTCATGCGCTAGAAGGAACCAGCAGGAATCATTTGTTAAAAACGCAAGGCAGACTTAGCCCTTTAATTGGAACTGCTAGCTTTGAAAGCACTGGAAGGCTGCTTCCAAACAAGGTTTTCTCTGTCGGTATCGTATTCAGAGCAAAGATTAAAGAAGGGTCTCCTGCTAAACGTCATTTTTTGGGGGTTCTTACAGCCAAGGCAGAAGTCCAGCACCCTCTGCGGGATTGTCCGCAATTCCGCAGGGTGCCAGGAGGACAAAACACATACTAATGCCATTTGTTTACATTGCTGTGTTCCTTCTCCATTAATTTAACTGCATTCCCGTTTACTGCATTCCTTCTCCATTAATTTAACACATCAAGAATCGATTTTATAACTCTAAAGCACTGCCTTTTATAGAAAAGGACACTTAACACAGGATTGCTTAGTTGCATGCAGTTTGAGGTCTAAATGAAGTCACTGGGAGTGGTAATTGGGAGGTTTGGGACAATCTGCCATTGATATGCTGATGACATGCAGTTCCTTTTCTCCAAAACTTTGGAGCATTCTGAATTAACACGTGCAAGCTGCAACAAAACGCTGCAGCATGGAGTGCTGGTGTTCAGAATTCTAGTCAGTCCATTCTATTCTCCCTCCCCATAACACTCAGGACCCAGCTACGTTCGTAAAGATAAAGCGCTTTATATGAGTTATAAAACTGTGGCATCAGATGACGCTGTGGAGTTCTGTTTTCCGCCAACGGGATTTCCCTGTATGAAGTTTACACCATGTTTAACTGAATCGCTTTTTCGAGGTGTCAAGATCCAGCCTCAGTCAATGCTCTGCGTCCACTGAGCATGCTCAATCCTCATCAGGCTATTTTGGTGTGCCCCCTCCCCTTAACACATACATTTTGCTTTGAGGGAGTTTCCAAAGCCTGCTGTTCCCTCCCTCTCATGTGTAGGTGGTGCCATTTTGGCTCCATAACATCCTGAAAGCTGGAAATAGAGGGAAAGGCAATGTCTTTTCCTGCATTACTTGTGATTTTTCAGGCCTTGAAAAGCACTATAGATTCAGACATAGCTGAAAAATGGGCCTGTTTCTAAGAAATGAAATGTAACCAATACGGTAGGTCTAGTGACTTAATAGAGAAGCTTTAACATCATTATATCTGTATTAATAAGAAAAGTAGCCAACCATTAGCAAAAGATGTTCATTCATTGCTTGGGTCCTTGAAAGCTTCTAGCCTGTTCCCCACTCCCCACCCTTGGCAAATGGATTCTGTTTGTGATCATTTTCCATTCAGCTAATTCCCATTAGTAAGAGAAGCATATGGGTGAAAGAGCCTACTTTTCTCTGCCTCTAAATGAGTGCTGTTAACTAGGTGGCACTGAAAATAACATTAGGCTGCAAAACTGGAAGCAATGGACAGAAACGTGAAGGCAACCTTGGAGAAATTAGCAGGCTGCACTTAAAAGGTTACATAATCTGACTAATGTGTCTCTGTATTAATAGGATAGAGGTGGAGCGCAAGGACCGGCTTAAAACATTTACAGCACCTGCTGCAAACTGCCATGTAGAATTTGCTCTTAGTGAACAGGAAATTATTGATTTATTTCCCCCTGCTGCTGGAGTCACGGGACAAAGTGGCTTTCCTCCTGGCATAAAATATGAAAATTAATACAACCCTGGTTCAGCCCATCACTGGTTTAAAACTGTGTGAGGTTCCCTACTTCCCCAGATGTTCGGATTCTGAATGAGACAGAGTATCTGTGTTTTTTTTTTGTTCCTCCCCCATCCAAGGGTACCAGTATAGACTGGAGATAAAGAACTGGAACTGGCCAGCAGGGTGGGTCCTTATCTCCTCAAACAGCCACGGACCAAGTTTGACAAGTGGGCGTGGTCAGAACCTGTGCATCATATGATGTCACAATGGTCCTTCCTCCCCTCACCGCATGAGCTTTACAAGACCAGATGTGCTTGCAAAGCATTGTGCATTGGAACCCTTGACAAACAGCTGATCACTGGGGCTTCCATGCACATACAAATGCTATTCTATGCTATTCTAGGCTGTATCGACAAAAGTATAGTGTCCAGATCAAGGGAAGTAATTATATCACCGTATTTCCAGGCCACACCTGGAATACTGTGTCCAGTTCTGGACACCACAATTTAAGAAGCATATTGACAAGCCAGAACATGTGCAGAGGAGGGTAAACAAGATGATCTATGATCTGGAAACCAAGCCTTATGAGGAACAGTTGAAGGAAGTGGGTCTGCTTAGGCTGGGAAAGAGGAGACTGAGAGGAGCTATGATAAATATCTTCAAATATCTCAAGAGCTCTCATATGAAAGATGGAGCAAGCTTGTGTTCAGGTCCTGCTCTGGAGAGTAGGACCTGAACCAATGGCTTCAAGTTACAAGAAAGGAGATTCCAACTAAACATCAGAAAGAACTTACTGACATTAAGAGCTGTTTGACAGTGGAACAGACTCCCCTTTCTTGGAGGTTTTTAAGCAGAGGTTGGATGGCCATCTGCCAACAATGCTTTAGTTGAGATTCCTGCATTGCAGAGGATTGAACTAGATGACCCTCAGGGCTCCCTTCCAAGTATTTCTATGAAATAAAACCTCTATTTCTGATGTGTAAACCCCAAGGAATGCAGAAGATGATAGATAGATAGATAGATAGATAGATAGATAGATAGATAGATAGACAGACAGACGAAATCTTAAAGGCAGGTGTGTAGTGGGACCCAACAAAGCCCAATGTGGACTGAGCATGCTGATTGACTGTTGGTGATGATAGTGAACCAGGGGATGGCAGAATATTTGGACTATATGATATGTATTTGTATAATTTGGAATATTTAATGTGATTTGATTGGATTGTTAAAATGGAAAATTTAATAAAAAATTATTTTTTAAAAAATTATTTTTAAAAAAGATAGTGAACCAGGGGCAGGGGTGGCACAGAGTAGCTGTTACCCTGATCAGGCCACACTCAACATTGAACCATTTTGTTGCATAGGTCATTTGGTCCTGCACAGGGCTGTCTTAAGCATATGCGGCGCTGGGGTGCAAAGATATGCCTGGCGCCCCCCCCATTGCCCAGTCCCAGGCATGCAGGAGGGTGGAGCCAGCTGGTCACCTCTGCATCTCGCTGGCTCAGTTGTCCCCAAACTCACGGAGCAGAGCCACCCACAACAGAAGAGCCCGCCGCGGCACTCCAACCAATGGGTGGGCTCTTCCCCAGACTCAACTCTCAGGCCTCGGACTCTCAGCCTGGCGCCCCTGAGAGCCTGGCGCCCGGGTGCCCCGGTAACCCCTAGCGCCTATGGGTAAGACGGCCCTGGTCCTGCCACAGTGTAGTGCAGGGGTCGGCAACCCGCGGCTCCGGAGCCGCATGTGGCTCTTTTACATCTTTGCCGCGGCTCCGGGGCGGATATTAGCGAGGGGAGGAGGCGCATTGTGCGCCCCGACACTCCCCACTGTGGCGGGCGCTGTACTGGCTGTGACGTCGCATGGGGGCGGTGCGTGCGTTAGTCACGCACCGTCCCGACGTCACCTTCCCGCCCGCCCGCTACATTGTAAGGGGCATGTACGCTGGTTAATGCATTGAAAGGGGGCATGTACGCTGGTCACTGTTTTGAAGGGGAGTGAAGAAGACACACACAAAAAAGGTAACTTGTTAATTTAACGTTTATTTCTATGAGGAGGAGTAATTCTGAGGGGTCAAACAAAGAAATAATAAAAAAGTGACAAAAAAGTTATTTTTATAATGACGAGTTTTGCGGCTCCCAGTTTTTTTTCCTTCGGAAACGGGTCCAAGTGGCTCTTTTTGTCTTAAAGGTTGCAGACCCCTGGGGTAGTGTATCCTTCCACTTGTTCCTCTGCAGCAGGACTTGCTTTTGCCCCTGTTTAAATGTGGCACAGAATGCAAACCCCACCTGCTTTTGGCAGGGTTTGGATCCCTGCTGAAAGCCTCTGGGCTTGCCTTTGGCGGCAAATTGAAACAGTGCTGAAGTCAAGTCCTGCTGCAGAGGAACAAGTGGGAGACTCAAGTACCATGGCAGGTGAGTGGCAGGTGGGCATGGCCTGCTGACAACAGCTGCATGGATCAAATGAGCCAACCTGGCAGACCAGATTTGGCCTGCAAGCGGGAGTTTCCCAACTCCTCCCCTGGTACTAAAGAGAATCAAGGCATCTGATCATATTTAGGCCAGGTAGCTTAGTGGCAAAGCAGACCACTGCAGGAGGTAAAGGTAAAGGGTAAAAGGACCCCTTACCATTAGGTCCAGCCGTGGCCGACTCTGGGGTTGCGGTGCTCATCTTGCTTTATTGGCCGAGGGAGCCGGCGTACAGCTTCCGGGTCATGTGGCCAGCATGACTAAGCCACTTCTGGCGAACCAGAGCAGCGCATGGAAACGCCGTTTACCTTCCCGCTGGAGTGGTATCTATTTATCTACTTGCACTTTGACGTGCTTTCAAATTGCTAGGTTGGCAGGAGCAGGGACCGAGCAACGGGAGCTCACCCCGTCGCGGGGATTCGAACCCCCGACCTTCTGATCGGCAAGTCCTAGGCTCTGTGGTTTAACACACAGCACCACCCGCGTCCCACCTGCAGGAGGTATTATGGTTCAATCCCTAGCACCTCTAGTTTAAAAGGTCAGGGTGCAGGTTAGGTGAGACTCCAAAGAACTACTCCCGGTCCAAGTAACAAACTGGATGGATTAGTATAAGGCTTCCTATGGTCCTTCAAAGGAGGAACACAGAATCATAGAACATTGGAGTACACTGGAGCACTCATGTGGCCCTCCCAGCTGCCTTCAGACAGGACCAATGTGCTTAGGATGAAGTAACATTTCTTCTCCACGCTCTTCCATTCAGTCACTTTTGATGGAACAGGCAAGCTTTAGAGGTGCACCAGACAAGATAATCACACCGCCCAAAATCACAGACAGCTGCTATATTTGGCAGGTCAGATCCTCTACTGGTATAAACAGATTTGACTTTAAAGGCTTCAGCGGAGTTATGCTAATCGAGACCGATCTTCTCCTCTGCAACAGACAGACGGTGCCAACATAAACTGAAAATCAATGAGAGTTGTTAAGAGGATGAAGTTCAACGTATCTGACATGTAAAAATACATATGCAATGAGTTACAGCACACTATCTTTTTTTTTAATGTACAGGGCACAGTACAAGAGTCACAAGATATTTCTCATATAAAGCTGGTGAGAAATAGGGGGATTGTTAAAGTATTCTGCAAATACAGATCAATATCCCAGCTAGAAAGAGCAAAGAAGTATTCTAATCCTCAGAGCTCTATAGCATCTTCCCCAACGGTTTTTGTTAATAACAGCTAGAAATGACTGAAAATGTGAATTCTGCTAGTGCCATTCTTTAAAATACTGTAGCATTATACATCCTTCCATGTTTAGATATAGCATGTCAATGAATTTGAGAGCACTGTTGCCCTCATGTCTGGCTTGTGGGCTTCCTGCAAACATCTGGCTGGCCACAACAGGAAGCAGAAGGATGGAATACATGAGGGCTTGAGGAACCCCTGGCCCTCCAGATGTTGTTGCACTCCAGCTCCCATCAGCCTCAACCAAGTATGCTCAATAGTCAGAGAGAGTTTGGTGCAATGGTTAGAGTGTTGGACAAAGACCTGAGAGACCAAGGTTCAAATCCCCCCTCAGCCATGAAAATCACTCTCATCCTTACCTACTTCATAAGATCAGTGTGAGCATCAAACGAGGAGGAGGGGAACTATGTCTGCTTCCTTGAGCTCCATAGAATAAAAGTGGGATATAAATGTTTAAACAAATAAATGAATGGGATGGGATGGGGGAGAAATTTGATTCAGTTCACGTTTAAAGGCCAGTCTCCCTAATCTGCACTTTCTGTAACAGTATGTGAAGTGAAACACAGCTGTTCTTCAAAATTTGCACATCTCTGAATTTCACAATGCATTTCTCCCGCATACAGAAATTTATAGATGCATTAAGATGCATGCATTTGTAAAAATAACATAGGAAAATCATTGTATCAGGGAATATTATATTGCAGAAAGATTTAGACTAGGTGAAATTGCATACAATGCATGTATTGCAAGAAATTTGCACTGAAATGCTGATGAATTTTCATGAGGGTTTAAATAAATAAATACATCAAAGGATGCATGGCTGTTGTGTCCTTCTCATGCTGCCCTGTAAGCCCCAAGCCACTTTGTGAGGCTAGAATGATCCAAAGGCAACATCAGTTGGCTGGGTCCCTGCCCCCGTGGGGGCAGACAGGCAGGTGGCACAACCTGACCCTGCTTGGCTCCGGGGTGTGTGTGTGTGTCACTCTGGCAGCATAAGCAGCAAGGGCTGGGTTGGCACAGTGGGCTCCATTCACCCTCCCCCCATGCCCTGCCCTCTCTGGCATGCACCCACACTTGCCCCGGACATTAGCAAACCATGCTATGCCACTAGGTTGAGAGGCCAAATCTTGGACAACTGGGGGTGGGATGGCCTTTTGGGCTCAGAGGAGCCAGATCAATGTGAAATCAAAAGCAAAAACTCTGATTGGAAGTTCCTTCCCACAAATCATACCCCACATAGAAAGTATTCATACATCTGTGGTTCAAATTATAGCAGTAAGAAAGCGCTTTTCTCTGAAAGGGAAGCAAAAATGCCAAAGTTGAGAATTTGTTATCTCTCTTTTTGCCAGCGTCATGATGGCTTTCCCTTTACCCGCCACCCCTGCCTTGACAAGAAGGTTCTGACATTTCCACAGATAGACACTCCAGAAAGGAAACAATTAACTGAGCAAGTAACATTTTCCTCCAGAGTTATACATTTCTCAACCCCTCCATCTTTTCATGGTTGGGTTCAGCAGCTAATAAAGGGGCAGGGGAAATGTCCTATCCTTAATAGTAGCACTTCGGAAAATGGAGATGGGTTTCCCCCAAGTGTTTATTAATAGTCACAGAAGGCCTGCATAGTGTTCCTACCTTGCCGGTATTCTTGGATGCAATCTGCCCAGTGCATCCTTTGAGGTGGGTGGAAATGTACATTCTCCCCCGGAGGTTAAAAGTTTCGCATCCAGAAAAGTGAGACCTTCAACTTCTGGCATAGTGCTTTCATTTCAAAAACAAGTAAGTGCAGAAACCATGATCTGTTACAGGAAAGACCATTTCAACAGCCCCTACAGTGGTGCTTTTTAAAAGGTCTTGGAGCATAATTGTTAACAGCAGCAGCAGCAACATCCGTCATTTATGTGATATTTACATTTAGAACTTACCTGCTGCTGTTTTATGCATGCTATTTTTGCTGCCTTTATATTTGTACTATTATATTTCGCTGATATAGTTTTTAATCTGGAGATGTGACAATATATTTAGATATGAAAAGATGTTTTAGATTACGCTTTTATTATGTTATGATTTATATATATATATTTAAATCAGCATTAGCATTTTTATCCTGCTATGGGACCAAAAAAGGCTCCCATATCAGCTTACAACAAGAGCTTGCAGGATCAGGCCTATGGCCCATCTAGTCCAGCATCCTGTTCTCACAATGGCCACCAGGAGGCCTGTGGGAAACTCTTCAGCAGAACAAGAGGACTTTTACCTCCTCTGCTATTTCCAGCAACTAGTATTTAGAAGCATCACTGCCTCTGACCATAGAAGCAGGTCATAGTGATCATGGTTCAGAGACGTTGACAGCTTTATCCTCATTGAGTTTGTCCAGTCCTCTTTCAAAGCCATCAAAGTTGGTGGCCGTCAATAATAAGACCCTCAGGCTGTTAATATAATTTTTTTTTATAACATATTTATTAAGGTTTAGGAATTTATATAAAACAGAAAAAACAGAACAATAAAAAACAAAAACAATAAAAATACAATCCAAACAAAACACATACAAAACAAGTATAATTTCCGTCCCTTATATTCATAAAACTTACTTTCCTGATCTCCTCGTACCTCCCCTTTCTGTATTCCATTCTCTAATTAAGTCAATTCAGCAAATCCTTTCCCTAATTTCTATATAATTTTTAGCCTTTCTTTTCTTAATCACATAATCATTACAGCTTTTAACCCCTTAATTTCTGAATCAACATCGTTCTAGCCTTCAATAATTTTGCAATGTTTCTTAAGATAGTCCTTAAATTTCTTCTAATCTTCTTCCGCCGTCTCTTTTCCCTGGTCTCGAATTCTGCCGGTCATTTCTGCCAGTCCCATATAGTCTATCACTTTCATCTGCCATTCTTCCACGGTGGGTAGATCTTGTGTCTTCCAATACTTTGCAATGAGTATTCTTGCTGCTGTTGTAGCATACATAAAAAATGTTCTGTCCTTCTTTGCCTCAGGTTGTTAATCTAAGAGACACAACATGAAAGGAAGAAGGACTGCTCGGAAGGAGGGGGAAAGAATGCTCAATGCACCAGTTTTCAGTTACAGTGGTACCTCGGGTTACATATGCTTCAGGTTACATACGCTTCAGGTTACAGACTCCGCTAACCCAGAAATAGTACCTCGGGTTAAGAACTTTGCTTCAGCATGAGAACAGAAATTGTGTTCTGGCGGCGCGGTGGCAGCGGGAGGCCCCATTAGCTAAAGTTAAGAACAGGTTAAGAACAGTTTCAGGTTAAGAATGGACCTCCGGAACGAATTAAGTACTTAACCCGAGGTACCACTGTACTTTAATTGTTTAAGCCATGGTTGCCCCCTGCTGGACACACTCTAGTTTAAGCCATTATTCCAGACAAGAAGCCTCGAAGTTGCCTTAGAAGCAGAGTGCTGCCTGCCAAGCTCAGCGAAGTATCATCTCTCTCTCTCTCTCTCTCTCTCTCTAACCTTAGAAAATATTTTTCTTCTTCTACTATGTAAGGAATACAGAGCTCACAGAACCAGTTATGACATTCACTCGAAAGAAAGCTTGCTAGTGTTCCAGCAATTAAAATGTGCATGTTTATATATCATTCTTCATATATTAACAATTGCCAAAACAGAAACCAAAGCATTTGTAGGACATCCCACACAGCAATAATTTGTACATTCAAGCTGAAAGCTGAATCTTCCCACTTAACTGAACTTGTATGCTGAATAAACCTGTGAGTTCACCCCTCATACGATGAGCTGTGGTGTTTCTTTGTTGAAAGTGGGAGCTAAACTGCACAAAAGGGGAGTCACTTGGTGCAGCTCTCAGTGGCATTTACCACTTTGGAGAGAGGGCAGGAGATTGTATATTTACAGTGGAAAACTAGGGTGTCAAGAAGAGGTCTAGCCTAGCCTTCCTCCTGACATACTGGTTTTCTATGTGCAAGAAGGTTGTTGGGGTTTATTTTCTTTTTCTGCAGAGGAGCGGGATTATTCAGACATGCTATCTCCCGTATCTTCCCTGCCTAATAGCAAGTGCACAGTGTAATTCACATTGCAAAGCACTTAACAGCCTTGGCTCTCTATACCTAAAGGAGTTTTTCGCCCCCATCGCTTAGCCCGGACACTGAGGTCCTCCTCCAAGGGTCTTCTGTGAGAAAAGAAGTTACAGGGAACCAGGCAGAAGACCGCCTCAGTGGTGGCAGCCTCCCTGTGGAACGCCTTCCCTTCAGATGTCAAGGAGATAAAGAACTGCACAACATTTAGAAGACATCTGAAGGCAGCCCTGTATCAGGAGGTTTTTAATGCTTGATGTTTTTATTATGTTTTTAGATATGCTGTAAGCGGCCCAGAGTGGCTGGGGAAACCAAGCCAGATGGGCAGGGTATAAATAATAAAACTATTATTATTATTATTATTATTATTATTATTATTATTTAGAATGAATGGAGCCCCCTATCTGTGGTCCATGTTCATTGTTAAGTCTGTTCTGTTCCATTTCTACATCATTGTGCAATTTCTAAAAGCTGCACAAGAAATTGGCATTTTCCCTCCCAGTGCACATTTTACCTTACAAAACCAAGTATTTTTATAGGCATTCTGTTCTAAAATATGCAATTTTGTGTGCATTTCCATATGCATTTTGTTTCGGCTTGAGAGTTAAGAACATAAAAAGAGCCTGTTGGATCATGTCAAAGGCCTATCCAGTCCAGCATCCTGTTTATACAGTAGTCAGCCTGGTGCCTCTCTGGGAAACCCATCAGCAGGACCTAAGTAAAAGAGCACACTTTCCACCTGTGATTCCCAGCGCCTGATATTCAAAGCTAAACTGCCTCTGCCAATGGAGGTAGAACATAGCCATCCTGGCTAGTAGGCAGGGTAGCCTTATCTTCCATAGAATCATAGAATTGTAGAGTTGAAAGAGACCACAAGGGTCATCAAGTCCAAACTCCTGCAATGCAGGAACTTTTTGCCCGGCGTGACACTTGAACCCATGACCCTAAGATTAAGAGTCTCATGCTCTACCGACTGAGCTTTCTCGGTGTATTGGTCTGGGAAGTGCAAATCAGGTCAGTCCATTTAAAAATGTGTACTGAACAAAACCCTCGAGCATCTCTTGACAATCTCCAGCTCTTTCACAGGACACAATGGAACGAGCAGGATTTGTGCCAGAACACCACTGTGCTCTTAGTTCCCATGTATGCTTATTCAATTACTACCAATGGGATTTACACCCCACCGTTCACCCCTGAACAGCAGCTTATAGCAAACCGTAAAATACAATAAAAATGTTATGTACTGAGTTGAATAGGATCCAAAATGCAGCAGTCTGATTGGTCCTAGAAGAACAGGATTCAGAATGCAGCAGTCTGATTGGTCCTAGAACAATGCAGCAGTATGATTGGTCTGCAGGAGCCACCCAATCCAGCTCCAGATGGAAGTGAATCCACAACCTGATTGGCCTACAGGAGAATTCTGGAATTAGCCAATCACGTGTAGCCCATTGTGTAAATAATATATATAAAGCAGATACTTTGGGGGAACTTCCATTCCTCCTCACCACTATAAGCTGAATAAAGAGCATGAAATCCACTCCTGACTTTGAGTATATGTCAAAAAACAACGTATCGACAGCAATAACAACTCACAGAGATAAAAGCGCCAAACCATCAAATATTAAAAGACCTCAAATACCATCAAAAATTTGAAAGAATAGAGCAGATTTTGTGCGGCACCTAAAAAAACAACAGAGATGCAATCAGGCAAACATGTCTAGGAAGAGAGTTCCCTAATTTAGGTGCCATCACAGAAAAGGACCTGAAACCACAGAAAGGTTCCTCAATATTATTTCTAGGCTATGGGGGAGGTTTGTGTGCCCTGCCTTGTCCCTCTCTGTAGGTAGCAAAACAGAATGCAAAATGGCAGAGTCAATTCTGGTAGATAAGATGAATTACATACATCTGCTCAAATTGCAGAATTTATACAGGCTGCAGAAACTACTCTTGGTGCAGAATTTGAATTTTCCTTGGTGCACATATAGCATGGAGCACATACTGCCTTCTTACGCCCAGTATGGTTAGTAAATATAACACTGTGTTTGTTATAACTAACGTCTATAAAAATGCTATAGAGAGAGTCAGTTTCATTTGAAAGATTTCTCTCTTTCTCAGCCAAAGTTTCCATAGCAGCTAGCAATGAAATCCAACCCATATCATTAAATGCCAATAGTAAGATATTACAAACCACTAAACAGCACCTTTTTGGAAACAGAAGTTCTGAGTAACAACAGCAACAGAAGAACAAGAAAAATAAAATCAACAAGGACTCAATGAACTGAAAACAGAGACTTGTATGTACCCTTTGTTAACTATGAAAATCCTTTAATAAAAGCAACTATTTTAAAAAAATCAACCTTCCATTAAACACTAGAGATAATAAAATTGTCTTCAGTGCCATTTGCCTTAAGGGAGAGTATTCCACAATTGTGGCACCATCACTGAAAAGGCCCTGCCTCACATCATTACCTGCTTTGCCTTTCAGATGTTGTTGGACTCCAGTGCTGATCAGTACTGGCCAGCATGACCAGTGGTCAGGGATCATAGAATCATAGGTTTGTAGAGTTGGAAGGGACCCTGAGGGTCATCCAGTCCAACCCCCTGCAATGCAGGAATCTCAGCTACAGCATCCATGACAGATGGCCAACCAACCTTCAATGCAGGAGAGTCCACCACCTTCAGAGAGAGTCCATTCCACTGTGGAACAACTCAGAAGGTTCTTCCTGATGTTGACTTGGAATCTACTTTCTTGTAACTTGAAGCCATTGGTTTGGGTCCTACCCTCCAGAGCAGGAGAAATCTGAGAAAACAAGCTTGTTCCCTCTTCAATGTGACAGGCCTTTAGATATTTGAAGATGGCTATCATATCTTCTCTCAGTCTCCTCTTATCCAGGCAAAACACTCCCAGCTCCCTCAACCACTTCTCATAAGACTTGGGAGCTCTGGCAGGAGTCTTTTCCATCCTTCCTTGGAACTGCACCAAGAATGCATACACCTTTCTGGTTCCCGGCATACCTGTGAACTCCAAAGTTGCACCAGGAGCTTTTCAGTTTGCGGGTCTGCCTCCGATTCAGCCATGGCGATATTTCACATAAAATTACAAAACGTCTTTTCCATGAGCAGACTATCTCTTAAGTGCTATTGCATTTCCAAAAGTTGGGCTTTACTTCATCTTTGCTAGCAGGCAGCGAATGCATATAAGCAGCACCTCTTTCCACACTTGTCAAATTGATAGAATTTTACATAAATGAAAATTAATGGCTCCATCACCACCCCTTTCCCCAACTAGGTCACTTGAATGTAAATTTCCCATTCCCCTGAAGATTTGGTGGCGGCGCTAACGGACATGTGCTACAAATCAGTCCCCCAAAGCACTTATCCCAAAGCACTTCTCTGTGGGTCAGGGAGCAAGCCTGGCTTTCCCTAACAGTTTTCAACCTCACTGAATGCCTCCCCAGGGGATTAAAATAAAATAGACGATTCTCTGCTCAGGACATGACTTCAATGAAACATTGAAATCCTACTAAGTTCAGCTGCACGGGCTGCCAATTAGTTTCCAGACCCAATTCAAAGTGCTGGCGCTGACCTATAAAGCCTTACATGGCTCGGGACCTCAATACCTTAAGGACTGCCTCTCCCCATACAAACTGACCCAGACTCTTGTCATCCAAGGCCCTTCGTTCTCTATGTCCCCCCCTCTCTGAGAAGTTCCAAGGGTGGGAACATGAGAACAGGCCTTTTCTGTGGTGGCTCCCTGAGACATTTGCCTGGTGCCATCATTATATCTCTATATAGGCACTAGGTGAAAACATTCCTCTTTAACCAGGCCTTCAGTCATTAAATAATCTATGGCCTCTTAAATGTGTGTGTGTGGGGGGACTGATTGTGATTATGATTGTTTTATTATTATGCTGTGTATTATGTCTTCATTCATATGCTGTATGGGATCTTTGGATAAAGGACTGTATATAAACCACCACCACCATCATAAAATAAATAAGACAGTGATTGATTGCATTGCTCTTGGGCACTTGAGAGCTAGAGAGCAGCAAATATCTCTCATTCTCTCAGTTCCTCATTTCCACATTAGTTTTATCTATAAAATTTCTTTTAAGTGCACACAAAAATTTTGTAACACATATTTTCCGTGACTTTATTTTGTTTATTTTCTTTTTTTACACCCCACCTTTTTTCCTTGACGGGATTCAAGGCAGCTTACAGATAAAAATAAGAAGCGCTGAAAACAAAGAAAAAGCAATTAGTCAAAATACAATTAAACATTGAGAGAAATAAAATGATGTACATATATGACTTCTTCAAAAAAATGTGCATTTTTGTACACAATTTTACCAAACCTACACATTTTTGCAAGTGTAGACCACTGATATCTTTTGCTCGGTATTGTCTACACCAGTGTTTTTCAAACATGGGTTCCCAGCTGTTGCTGGACTAGAACTCCCATCATCCCTGACCACTAGTCCTGCTAGCTGGGAATGATGGGAGTTGTAGTCCAACAACAGCTGGTGACCCAAGCCTGAGAAACACAGCTCTGCACTGATTGACAATGGCTCTCCGATGTTTCCCTGGTCTTTCCCTGCCTTGGGACACCAGGGATTACAAATAGGACCTTCTACACGCAAAACTGATGTTCTACCACCAAGTTAAGACCCTTCCCACAAGCCAGGTGGCTCCACCTCAGCCCTATTGTTTGTACCTTGTTAGTATTGACAACATACCCTCCAACATTTCTCCACTGAAAATAGGGACGTTCTATTCCATAATATTAATACTAAAATTTTACTTTTTATACCCCATCCTTCTGACTGGGTTGCCCCAGCCATTCTGAGTGGCTTGCAACATACATAAAAACATAAAGGTAAAGGGACCCCTGACCATTAGGTCCAGTCATGACCAACTGGGGTTGCGGTGCTCATCTCGCTTTATTGGCTGAGGGAGCCGGCGTACAGCTTCCGGGTCACGTGGCCAGCATGACTAAGCCACTTCTGGTGAACCAGAGCAGTGCACGGAAACACCATTTACCTTCCCGCCTATTTATCTACTTGCACTTTGACGTGCTTTCGAACTGCTAGGTTGGCAGGAGCAGGGACTGAGGAACGGGAGCTCACCCTATCGCGGGGATTCGAACCACTGACCTTCTGATCGGCAAGTCCTAGGCTCTGTGGTTTAACCCACAGCGCCATCCACGCCCCTACATAAAAACATAACAAAACATTAAACATTTTTTTTAAAAAAAATCCTATACAGGGCTGCCTTCACATGGCTCAGGGGTTGGTTAACTCCATACCCTCCAACATTTCTCTGATGAAAATAGGGACATAATAATAATAATAATAATAATAATAATAATAATAATAATAATTTTTATTTATATCCCGCCCTCCCCAGCCGAAGCTGGGCTCAGGGCGGCTAACAACAATCAAAATAATCCAACATTCTAAAAACATTCATTATAAAATTAATTAAAATCAAATTAAAATCAAATTGATGGCAACTATTAAGCAAAATTCTGTGCAGATTGCCAGAGGAGGGGGTCAGGCTGCGCCCTGACCAAAGGCCTGGTGGAACAGCTCTATCTTGCAGGCCCTGCGGAAAGATGTCAGGTCCCGCAGGGCCCTAGTCTCTTGTGAAAGAGTGTTCCACCAGATTGGAGCCGTGGCCGAGAAAGCCCTGGCTCTAGTTGAGGCCAGCCTAACCTCTCTGTGGCCTGGGATCTTCAGGATGTTTTTATTTGCAGACCGTAAATTTCTCTGTGGGACATACCAGGAGAGGCGGTCCCGTAGGTACAAGGGTCCTAGGCCATATAGGGCTTTAAAGGTTAAAACCAGCACCTTAAACCTGATCCTGTACTCCACCGGGAGCCAGTGCAGCTGGTATAGTACCGGATGAATATGATCTCGCAGCGAAGACCCCATAAGGAGTCTCGCCGTGGCATTCTGCACCCGCTGGAGTTTCTGGGTCAGTCTCAAGGGCAGCCCCACGTAGAGCGAGTTACAATAATCCAGTCTGGAGGTGACCGTCGCGTGGATCACAGTGGCTAGGTCAGGGCGAGAGAGATAAGGAGCCAACTGCTTAGCTTGGCGGAGATGAAAAAATGCCGCCTTTGTTATAGCTGTAATCTGCGCCTCCATAGAGAGGGAAGTATCGAAGATTACACCCAAACTCTTAACGGACGATGCTGGCACTAATTGCACCCCCACAAGAGATGGGAGTTGCCCCCTCAATCCCATATCGCTCCGTCCCAGCCAGAGGACCTCTGTCTTCAAAGGATTTAACTTCAACCAGCTCCCACGTAACCATCCAGCCACAGCCTCCAGGCATCTGGTCAGTGTGTCTGGGGCTGAGTCAGGATGGCCATCCATCAACAGATAGAGTTGGGTGTCATTGGCATACTGATGGCAACCCAGCCCAAAACTCCGGACAAGCTGGGCGAGGGGGCGCATAAAGATGTTAAAAAGCATCGGGGAGAGAATCGCACCCTGAGGCACTCCACACACCAAGGAGTGGCACGATGACAATTCCCCCCCAAGTGCCACCCTCTGTCCCCAACCAGAGAGAAACGAGCGCAGCCATTGGAGGACTGTGCCCTGGATCCCCACGTCGGCAAGGCCGTGGTCTAGGAGTTCGTGATCGACCATGTCGAAGGCTGCTGACAGGTCTAGAAGAATCAGCAGGCCCGACCCGCCTCGATCCAGCTGCCTGCGGAGATCATCTGTTAGGGCGACCAGAGCCGTCTCAGTCCCATGACCAGCGCGGAAGCCGGACTGGAATGGATCGAGAGCCGATGTTTCATCCAGAAACCTACCAAGCTGTTCAGCAACCGCTTTCTCAATCACCTTACCCAGGAATGGAAGATTCGAAACCAGGCGGTAATTGGATAGATCTAAGGGATCTAATGATTTTTTTTTAAGAGCGGACGCACCACTGCCTCCTTCAGTTCCCCTGGGAATATCCCGGTGCCAAGGGACAAATTGATGATATCACCCAGGGGGGCCCGCACCTTGTCTGGACACGCTCTAATCAGCCAAGACGGGCACGGGTCAAGAGGACAGGTGGTGGGCTTTCCAGCTCGGAGGAGTCTGTCCACATCGGCTGGGGATATCCAGTCAAAGTGGTCCAATACTGGACCCGAGGACAGTCGAGGGGCCTCCAGTTCCTTTATTGTATCCAAATTAGCAGGGAGGTCATGGCGGAGCAACAGGACCTTCTCCGCAAAAAAGCTCGCAAATGCCTCACAGCTGTGTGTCAATTTGTTATTTAAATTTGGCTGTCCTTCAAGGGACGTTAAAGACCTAATTATACTAAATAATTGCGCCAGGCGAGAGCTAGCGGAGGCAATGGAGGCCGAGAAGTAGGACTTCTTAGCGGCCTTCACTGCCATCTCGTAGGTTTTCATAAAAACCCTATAAGATGTTCTTGAGGCTCCGTCACGGGCACCCCGCCATACTCGCTCTAGCCGTCTGAGGTCCTGCTTCATTTTCCGAAGCTCCTCGGTAAACCAGGGAGCCCGGTTTCTGCGGGGTCGCAGAGGGCGCCTAGGTGTGATCTCATCGATGGCTGCTAGGAGCTGGATATTCCAGCCCTCAACAAGCTCAGTCAATGAGTCACCAGGGGGAGCAAGGTCCCGCAAGGCCTGACGGAATCAATCAATCCTGGCTTTCAGAGCGTAGTGATCAGACCATGGTACCTTCATCGAAGGAGACATGATCACATCTATACCGGCGCCAAAGATCAAATCCAGCGTGTGGCCTGCTTGATGTGTGGGGCCCGAAACAAACTGGGAGAGCCCTAGTGTCGCCATGGAAGACACCAGGTCCAGAGCCTGTGAGGAGGGAATGGCATCAGCATGGATGTTGAAGTCCCCCAATACCAATAGGTTAGGGAACTCCAAGGCCCAGCCGGCCACCGCCTCCAGCAGGCCTGACAGGGTGGCTGCTGGTGCGCTAGGTGGCCGGTACACCAGCCAGACAGCCAAGCTCACCTCGGAGCCCCACACTAGGCCAACACATTCAATGCCGGGAATCGATGGCGATGGTAGAGCCCTGAAAGAACAATCTTCCCAGATTAATAATGCTACCCCTCCCCCCTGGCCCACAGTCCGCGACTGGTGGAGGACGGAGAAACCCGAGGGCGCCATCTGTCGTAAGGTAACAGTTTCCCCTTCGCGCACCCAGGTCTCCGTCACACAAGCCAGGTCAACCCCCTGCCTATAGACCTGGCATTGCACAACACCAGTGGCAGAGGTGAGTAATCCTTGCTCACCCTACCTTCGTCCCTCGGGATGGGGCGCAGATTGGAAGGGGTACGAGCATATCCGTATCTCGATCCCCTTCGCCTATGACATCTGCCCCCACCGCCATACCTCCCTCGCCCCACTACGGTAGCAATCCCAAGCCTCAAACCAACCTCCATTTACAAAATAAAAAACAAATCAAACCAAAAACAATTGTACCAACAAAACAAATCCCCACCCCACTCACTATCCAACCCCAAACCAACATAAAATGGAAGAAAATAACGGAACATCCTTAGGAAAAGCGGGACATTCCAGTATCAAATCAGAAACCGTGGTGGCTTCTGTAAATCCGCGTCTGTCCCTGGAAAATAGGGACACTTGGAGGGTCTGCGTGAATCACAGCTGAATGAGGTGGGTCTGGGTTTGTGGGCTCATAGCTTTTGCCTCACCATACAGTTTCCCTGAAGCAGAGGCAGAGGTGCAGTTAAAATATGCAATGCTGCAGCTCTAGGAGGATAGATAACTCCTACCAACTACAACGGTGATTTGTGACGGAGGAGGGACATTTCTCTTCTCCAGGCAAAAAGGCTTTCATCCCTGACTCTGCATAATACAGATGGCGCTTGCATGACATGAAAAAGCTATTATCGCAAGCCACCTCTCTCTGTTCTCTAATAAACACATCCCAGGAAGAGACGAGGGATAGTATAAAGAATGCAGAAGAGGGCGGCAGAATGTCCATGAGAGGAACTTCTCCGTCTCCCGTGGACATTTCCTAAGATTTATTTGGCAATGAAACAGACCCTGAAATTCACGGGGATTTTTTTTTAAAAAGCCAGTTGTCAGCTTTTCATGCACCAGTAACTCACCGGCTGTCAAAGATCCTTCCAAATAAACACAGGCTCAAAGATTCGGAAAAGTTCCTGCTCCAGCAGTTGGATCTGGATGAGTTTTTTGGGTTGGGGTGGGGGGGATTAGGAGAGTGTTCATGCAATGATACAGCTTTTCCTAAAATGTAAGGCGATGAGGGAGAGAGCAATAATCACCCCCTACTAAGCTGATAGATATGTAGGAAAACAGCAGAGAGAGAATCATTCAGCAAGTTTTCTATTGGTGGAGTTGGCTTGCTTCATTTCAGATCTGCCCCCTTTTCTAGATCTGCAGCACAAACCCCGGTCCAGCTTCTATGATATATATAATAAATGAGAGAGAGTGCGCACTTGGGATCTCCTGCATGCAAAATGCTTGCTCTGCCACTGGCCTATAGGATTTCTACTTTTCGCAGCATTTTTCTCATTCTTGTAGTGGGTATGAATGCCAGAACATTAAACACGTGTAGCATTTACAGTGGTACCTCGGGTTAAGTACTTAATTCGTTCTGGAGGTCCGTTCTTAACCTGAAACTGTTCTAAACCTGAAGCACCACTTTAGCTAATGGGGCCTCCTGCTGCTGCCGTTCCACTGCTGCATGATTTCTGTTCTCATCCTGAAGCAAAGTTCTTAACCCGAGGTACTATTTCTGGGTTAGCGGAGTCTGTAACCTGAAGCGTATGTAACCTGAAGTGTATGTAACCCGAGGTACCACTGTATTTATTTATCTACCCAGCAGAGTGTCCTTTAAAATATGGACAGAGGCCCAGTCTCAGCCGAATCACCATGTATGCCTATTATAAAGTGGTCCATTGTGGTACATACATATCTGCACCTGACATGTTCATGCATTGCACATGGATGTAACAGTCAGATATCTGTACTCAAAGATGACAACAGAAACCAAAAGAGAGGCAGCAACAAGAAATGTTTTATTTTATAGAAGGTATACAGTGCAGGTCTATAGATGTGGAACGGTCTCCCTTGGGAGGTTGTGGACTCTTCTTTCTCGGAGGTTTTCGATCAGAATTTGGATGGTCATCTGTTATGGATGCTTTAGCTGAGATTCTGGTATTGCAGGGGGTTTGACTAGATGACCTTTGGGGTACCCTTCCAGCTCTGTGATTCTATTATTCTATGTGTCTACTCAGAGAGCTTAATAGCATTCACTCCAGAGTGAATGTATATAAAGCTGCAGCCCCCACTGTATTATCTGTAGGCCTCAGTATTAGAAATATAATTTTGCATTTTCAAGAACAGTTTGGATCATTATTGGATGATGCTGAAGATATAAAGCAGAATCGCCCCCTACTGGTGATTAATATAACTACCATTCACTTTGTAAATAAAACAAGGTTCTTCAGCACTGAATCTACAGACATGTACACAACACAGACTCCAGCTACTTTGATAGGCATTTCCTTTCTCCAGGGAATGCAGGAGCCTGTGGACTCTGAACAGATCATTCTCAGCACGTTTGGCAAACTGCATGTCCCAAGATACTTGGGGAAACATTGACAGTTAAACATACATGTATAAAACCAAGATACATTTGTAGTGTAGATTGGGATAAGCAGATTTTAGGATTTTGGGTCCTGCCTTCTTCTTTTAAGCAGAACCCTGGGAGCCACCAACGGAAGACAGGAACTATAGACTCTCCACGTGTCCCTATTTTCCAGGACTGATCTGGGATTTACAGGAGCTGTCCTGGTGTCTAACTTGATCCAGGAATGTCCCACTTTTCCTTAGGATGTCCATATTTTCACTGAAGAAATGTCAGATGGTATGCAGTTATCTGAGCCAAGGTGATAAGTAACTACACAACCTTCAGAAGTTTTATTATGTTTTTTATATATGTTGGAAGCCACCCAGAGTGGCTAGGGCAACCCAGTCAGATGGGTGGGATATAAATGATAAAATAATAATAATAATAATAATAATAATAATAATAATAATAATAATAATAATTATTAAATAGGACACCCCTGTTTTCATTGGAGAAATGTCAGGGGGTATGGAGTTATGTGATGCCTGAGTCAAGGAGATAAAGAGATAAGATACAACCTTTAGAAGACATCTGAAGGCAGCCTTGCATAGGGAAGTTTTTTCAATGTTTGATGTTTTATTATGTTTTTATATATGCCAAAAGCCGACCAGAGTGGCTGGTGTCAGATGGGCAGGGTAGAATAAGAATAATAGAATATGTCCCTATTTTCATTGGAAAAATGTTGGAGGGTATGAATACAGTTCCGGACATTGGTGTATCTATATCTATATCTATATCTATATCTATATCTATATCTATATCTATATCTATATCTATATCTATATCTATATCTATATCTATATCTACAGCTTGTAGGCTTTGCAGATAGATACAGATACAGATACAGATACAGATACTACAGATACAGATATATACAAGTGGAAAGTATCTCTATTGCTCCAGCAATTCAAGATGTAACAGACTCCTACTCCTCAAGACTGATCCCAACACACGAACACACTAACTACCTGACTAATGAGATGACATGCCTTAATCACTTATATTGATGGCACTGGACTGTTGCCATGGCAACTGGCTTGGCTGACCTGTTGACTTATCTCATCTATAGGGTGATTTGTGCTCATGAAGGAAATTAACCCTTTCCTCCATGCCCAGTTCCTCCAGCATCTTGTATGATTCCTTTGGTGTGCATTGCTTTGAATCCAGGACATTTTGCATGAAAAGCAGATCCTCCCAGCTCTCCCATCACAAGGGGAAGGATCATAGCCCAGTGCTTGAACATCTACCTTGAATGCAAAAGGTCCCAGGTTTAATTCTCAACACCTCCAGGTAGGCACGGCTTCCGATTGGCTGCAGGAGCTTCCTGCACTCAAGCAGAAGCCGCGCCAGACGTTTGGCTTCCGAAAACCGTTCGCAAACTGGAACAGCGTTTGGGAGCCGATTTGTTCAGCAGCTAAGCCGTTCGAGAACCGAAGTACCACTGTAATTTATAAGGTGTTTCAATATTGCAAAGCTAGGGGCCTTTTCACAGATTACACTGTTAAGTGTACACTTATGATGTGTTAAATGTCCACCTAAAAGGTAAAGTGTGAATGATGAAAGACAGTATCGAAATCTGCTCTCCAAGACTGAACATTTCCACTTTTTCTTAAAGCTGACAATGGCTTTTAGATTAGTGTTTGTATGATAAAGAGTCTAGCAATTGTCACTGCAACAGATAGTCTCAATGTGGTCCTTACAGTGCCCTCCAGTGGTGCAGAGATTCTTGAATGTTTTCTGAATAAGCAATATATAAAATCCATCAAAAACCATTTTTATTTAACTGTCTCCATTAGATTCAGAAGCACGCAGGTTTGCCAGTTTTCATATTAAATAAGATGATTTGCAGATGGAATGGAGAAATGGCTTCATTCTCATGGCATATCTAAAAATACTGCATGTATAAAAATATAAAGAGAGCCCTGCTGGATTAGAATAAAGGCCCATCTAGACTTGTATCCTCTTTCTCACTATGGCCAACCAGATTCCTATGGAAAGATATCAGAAAATTTCAGGAAGTGAGAAGTAGGTAAATTTGACTTTAAATGCATGCTGAATCAAGCCTGTTCCCAGATCTCCAGTCCAGTCAATTTGTGCACTACCTTGCAAGTTTAATATTCACAAGACAAGCCCAGAAACAGTTTTCATGGCCATTGAGCTTAAATACCTCTTCCATTATTATTATCATAATTTATACCTTACCTTTAAAGGGACGCGGATGGTGCTGTGGTCTAAACCACTGAGCCTAGGGCTTGCCGATCGGAAGGTCGGCGGTTCGAATCCCCGCAACGGGGTGAGCTCCCATTGCTTGGTCCCTGCTCCTGCCCACCTAGCAGTTCAAAAGCACCTCAAAGTGCAAGTAGATAAATAGGTACCGCTCCGACGGGAAAGTAAACGGCATTTCCGTGCACTGCTCTGGTTCGCCAGAAGCGGCTTAGTCATGCTGGCCACATGACCCAGAAGCTGTCTGCGGACAAACACCAGCTCCCTCTGCCTGTAGAGCCAGATGAGCGCTGCAACCCCAGAGTCATCCGCGACTGGACCTTACGGTCAGGGATACCGTTACCTTTACCTTTTTTACCTTGCCTTTATCCTAGTGGGACTCAAGGCAGCTTACAGATGGGGGGGGGACCCCCACACTAAAAAACATAGATTAACCATTCCTGGCATCTTTCATTACAGATTTTTTCAATATAAATAGAGCACATACTGCTGCCACAGGGAAGCCATCTGACAAGTAAGCAGGAGAGAAGACATAGAAACTTAAAAAGAAGACCCCTCTTGGACCTGTCAAATGGCCCACCTTATTCAGAATTATCTATACTGGTGGCTGATATTCTGAGGCATACCGCCTCTGACAGTGGAGGGAGAACCTGATAGCCCTAATCTCCACGAATTTGTCTAATCCTCTGTTACAGTTACTGCAGATATTAATTTTGTACAGCTTTCTTTGAATGACTTTTTAAAATGTGCTGACAGCTCTAAATTTCATTCATTCATTCATTCATTTACTGCCTACTGCCCATCAACAAAAGTTTCCAAGGTCATCCAGAGCACAGTAACATTTTTAATGATTATGAATATAAAACCAGCCACGGTAGTTGTTCTAGACTAATGAATCTGAGCTGTGATCCTGTGCATCTGTGATTTATTTGCTTTGGGACAAGTCTTTGGACCATCATTAAACAGAGGCATCGTTAAACATGATGAATTGTGCTAATGATGCTACTTGCACGTGCAAAAGTTCCAAGGCAGACACACTGCTTCATTTCCAATCAGTGCGTGTCCTATAACTTCCTGCTGAAATCATGTAGCTTTTCAGATTACAAATGTTCCCAAGATTGGTGGGATTTTCTTGCTTTTGTTGTGTTACAGTGCAAGAGCATCCCTCCAGGTGTCTGGGACAGGGACATTGGGGAAACATCACAGAACTAATAAAGCAGAATGAAGTGTGGATAGCCCAGTATAAATGTACCACTAATGCACTATTATTGTATCAGTGACAAATTGCAGAACAGCCCTGCAAACAAATTTCTTCATGTCTTCATTGAAAATAAGTGAAGGTATGCTTACTCGATCAAGTCACTAGAGGGAGTCATATATATATTTAGCTGGTCCTCAACAGCTAAACTTTGCTACTATGGATATGCCATCTCCCGTTACAGACAATTGCTCTAGTTTATATGTAATAACTCTGTGGTGCACCCACATCTGAAATATGGTGTGATGTCTTGGTTGCCCCATTTTTCTTCTTTTAATATATCTGATATTCAGTGAAGTATGATTGTGCTTTGGTAAACTGGTTTGCTGTCATTATTTCATTCTGCAACTCTGTTATTTTTATTTCTTTTTCAGTGTCGGTATGTTTTTGTATGCAACAAGCATTTTTTGGGGGGGGGGGGTAATTTAATGCAGACCTGAAGATAATAAGGTATATAAAAAGAATAATTAATATTATAAGAGGTTTGCTCATGAGAAAGCTAATATGGAGAACCTCTACTGCAACCCGCTGTATCTCTCCCCATACCAGAACTTGGGATTATCAATTTAGGAGGAAAAAAAGTTTTTTCACACAAGAACAAGAGAAAAATAACATGATGACAGCCACCAGCTTAGATGTAATGGAGAAGAGTTCTAATTCTAATCAACAGTTATTAGCTTTATTAGCTATATTAGGTAGGACCTGAAACATGCCTGGTGGAATGCTCCTGTTCAGTGTTCTAGCTAACTAGTCAGGCCCCCATGGATCTGTTGCTGAGACCGAAAGTTCCCACAGCTATCTAAGTCCTCTCCTCTCCTCTTTTTCTAAGCAATGCCTGCGTGAAGCCAACCTCTGCTCTGCCCTTTTCATGCATCTTCCGGTTCTGGGAGACAAGGGGGAAGGGGAGTTTGTCACTGTACAAAAGCACCTTGTCCAGATGCTGAATATTTGCAAAATGTCCAAAGCAAAGGCTGATTCCCGCCGCTGTAAGTTGCATGTTAACTGGGTTCATCAGGTCCTGGATGGACGGAGACTGTTGAGGGCTGTCCATTGGAGCAAGTTGACTTCTATAGTCACATCTGATATTCTCTGACTTACAAATTATTGCTTTAAAGGTGCTTTATTTTTTAAACAATTCATTGCATTCATGGCATTGCATTCCTATTCTATGCTTGCATATGGTTATATCATATTAAGGGAAAGCAATTAAACTTCTTTTTGCGATCAGGTAAATGCTTGCTGAATTTAGTATTGAGTTTTGGTATTGTAGTCTCATTTTGCTGGGGTTGCATTAAATCCATACAAGTGTGACCAGCTGGTTGTGTATAATCAGAATCAAGAACAGGACAAGATTTTCCTGCATACTACTGTTAAAGTACAGGAATTCCTAGCCCACAAATGCCAGCTTTCTACAGAAAGACCTTGCCCCACCAGGCTCCCAGTTCAGCTCCCAGAATCTCTATAGCAGACCTTCGGCTTCTTTCTCACATTGTGTGCCAAGGCAGACATCGCAATACCTTCATGTAAGCAATGCTCTCCCACGTAACTAGGATAAAATAAACTTCAACGTGTCTGCATTCAGCTTAGGGCCAATGCCGAACAGAACCAAAGATTTAACATCTGTACCACTGGCAAGTTCTGGGCACAGAGCTGGAGGTGAAGTCCCGAGGGACAGTGCCCAGAAGGGAGGACAATGGTATATGTAGTATGGATGAAAACTGTAACCGGTGTCACTTCACGGAAACTGTGTTGCATTGATTTGACAGTGTTCTCACATTTGCTCCTACGTAGGAAAGGGAAAAAAACCCCAGGGAAATTCAGAGGCCTTGGGAAAGAGGCACAATGATCTTTGCTATTTAAAGCCCACTAGTGCAATGTATGTCATTCTGATGGATGAAGGAAAGGCCTGCCCATTGCATGCACTTGGCACACAGATCGCTCACTGCACCATCCTGTGTATGCATCTTGTTTAAAAATATTTATATTCTCCCTTTGCAGCTTTAGGATCAATAACATGGCTTACAGGAATAAAAACAATATACTTAAAGCTGTTAAAAACAGCTGTTAAAAACCTTGGAGGCAACAGGGAAAAAAGCAAATGTGATGGAGCCCTGAATAGGACACTGGATCATTAATAGCAAGGATCAAATTATGGGGGCGAGGAAACCACCTCCTATCTTCTGTGATTACCCCTATAGCTGCTGTTTATAGAAGGCATTTCAGGTGGGAGCATAGAATCATAGCATGGTAGAGTTGGAAAAGGCAACAGGGGTCATCTAGCTCAACCCCCTGAAATGCAGGAATCTTTCACCCACTATAGGGCTTGAACCCAGAACCCTGGGATTAAGAGTCTCATGTTCTACTGTATGTTCTAGCTAAGACTGGGGGTGGGGCTGCAGAGTTGAAGAACTGGGTTTGAGGGTTCTTGCTCACTTCTTTGCAGTCTTGAGTTGCTCCTGAACTAACTACATCTTAGGACCAAACTAGAATAGACACCACTCACTCATTGCATGAATGATATTTCAATAGTAAAGCCCAGGCACAGGGAGATCAATTTCAGGTGCCTGGCAGGCAACAAGGGGGTTTAACACATTGCTCTCTGCTGTAGCCCCAGTCAAGGGGCCTTTGTCTGCTACTTGCATTACCTGGGTTCACCATCCATTGGTTCAAAAGGTTTTGGTGAAAATGTCCAGGAAAAAGCAGAGAATTAACCCAGGAAAAGTATTTAAACAGTTGACAGGAGAATCCACTTCTCTTGTTGCGGATTAATATCTATCCATACAACCACAAGCCTTACTTCCATTGGCCAAGGTATTGCATCTAGATGCAATGTTTTTGATGTCTTTAGCTCAGGTATGCAATATTTAATATACAGATAAAAAAGCTTGTAATGGGAAAGGAAGCTAGGACTGTGGGCTGGGTGGGTTGTTTTAATTCTTTGTCCCTCATGGTCCTAGTTCAAACCAGGGTGCAATCGGCTGGCCATTTGCAATGGGAAGGCAGTACCTATTGGCGTCATTACCTGAAAGTCAACTAACAGATGCCAGATTAGTAAACAGGAGAAGGGACAGAAAAAGAGTACAGTCAAACCTTGGTTTTTGAACATCTTGGCTGCCAAATGTTTCGAAAGCCGAACGCCGAAAAACCGGAAGTGAATGCTTCAATTTTTGAATGTGCGTCAGAAGTCGAATGGCTTCTGAGGCGCGTTTCTTAATTTTCCCCATTGAACCTGCTGACAGTCCTTTGATCCTCGGTTTTTGAATATTTCGGAAGTCGAACGGACTTCCAGAACAGATTACGTTCAAAAACCGAGGTTCCACTGTAGCAAGGTTGCAGAGAGCAATGGCCCAATTTTTTTATAAAGCAGACATTGCGGAATTGTAAGGGGAGAACATAGGAAATCTGCCTTATATTGTGTTAGACCATTGATCCATCTAGATCAGCAGTGGCTACACAGCATCTCTCCAGAGTTTCAGACAAAGGTCTCTCCCAGCCCTTCCTGGAGATGATGGGGATTGAACTTGTGACCTTCTACATGCAGGGCAGATGCTCTACCACTGAGTTTTGGTCCTCCCCCAGGACCTGGCTTGCTGTCTCACCCACTTTAACAGTGTCCAACTCTCTGTGTGTTTTAACAGCCCAAACGTTGTTTCTCATGCAGAATGTTAGGTGGGAGATTTAGTGGCTTAAGATTGCAAAGCTAAAAAAGGGGAACAAGCTTCAACCTCAGATCAGAGACTCTCTCCATTCTACACACACACACACACACACACACACACACACCTCCATGCTTTCAAGAAGAAAAAGAGTTGGTTACAGCCACGATTATGGGATTTGGTTAGCTCTCATTATGTAAGCGCAGTGTTGGCCGCCGTGCATTTCCTCCAATGATTTAGCCATAAATTTTCTGTCCATTAGTGAAACCAGTTTCTTTCTTAAAGAAACAGCTGTGTCCTGCCTGCAGCCTGCAAAAGAATGGCGTTAGTCACATGCCGTCCAACGCAAAGCACAATTGAAAAGTTCGCTGTATGAGACTGACAGCGGCTATTCATATCAAATCATTCCACCATCTGCCTGAATGGCAGGCTTCTGGGTAGAAGCAACTCCTCCCCTCCCTCTGCATGCCGTCCTCATGGGCCTCAAAATTTAGCTCATAATGTAAATCTCCAGAGTAGAAGAGACAGAGAGGCAAAGAGGAGACGTGCAAGACTGTGAACTCAGCTCTGCACCCAGCCCCAGAAAAGCAATGGAGCTGATTGCACTAAATATATGTAACTATATGTGTGTCTATGTATAATCTATCTATTCATCCATCCATCTATGTAACTGTCTGTTAGTTTCTCCATCCATCCAGTTTTATGGACACAAGCTTACTTTGGATCAACTGAGTGCTCTAGTGTCAATTTAGCTTCCCACTCACTCATAAGGATGGGAGAGAAGTTGGTCGAGTTTGCATTTTACACTTCCCAAATCTATGCACAAAAATGCACATATTACATATTACTAAAAATGCATCTGATGAAAATGCATACATGAGGCAAAATTGGGTACAAAAATGCACTTATTAGAAAAAGTGCGTGAGAAGACACATACAATTTTTGTGCAAACTTTTAAGCGGGGAAAGCAAATGGATGGGATTACCTGAAATTAGGACTGGAGAAATGAGAAGCTGAGAAAAAGCAAATATTGACATCCCACCTCATGAACACCCCTTCACCCTTGAGAGGCCTTCTGCCTGGTTCCCTGTAGTTTCACTTCTGCAGTGAAGGAACTGCCAGAAGGCCCTTGGTGCTGGACCTCCGTGTCTGGGCTGAGCAATAGGGGTGGAGACACTCCTTCAGGTATACAGGGCTGAAGCTGGGAAAGGAAGAGGCAAGCTTTGGAGCAACTGCCCCTTCAGTAGCTGGCAGATGGATATATTAAGCACACAGCCCTGATGCTACTCTCATGTTGTGGCATTCTTACTGTTTTCTCTCTTTACAGCTTTAGACAGTCATTGGAGACATGTCTCTTTTCCGTGGGCTTTTGAACTCTTATTGTTAGGGCACTTAACCCACTCCAGGACCTTACAGTGAAGATCAGGTAACAAATATAATAAATACTACTATTAGTAGTTGTAGTAGTAGTAGTAGTAGTAATAATACCAATCTTCCTTAGACAGAGATACTGTGGTTTCCAGGTCTCATAATTTGGGGGTTTGAGTGTCCTTGATGGGGTTGCACTTCCTCTGAAAGTACAAGCATGCTGTTTATGAGTGCTCTTGGAACCACCTTTGTCCATCAAGGCCCAGGTGACTTCCGTGGCAAAGGGTGCTTATCATCTGCTTTAGCTGGTGAGTCAACTGCACCCTTTCCTGAACAGGAAGAAGATTCTGCACTTTTGGATTGGTGCATGAGAACTGGACAAAGGAAGACAGGATGCTCAAGCTGGGCTCTTACCTCTCAAAAGTGGAATGTTCTGCAGTGCAGGTCTCTAACTTCAAACCTCAGCTAGCTGGTACCAATCAGCCTGGTTTGAATTTCAAGCAGGATATGATAATGTGTCTCTGCGAGCCCCAAAAATTAAATGTTATTTATCCATCCTTGAAGAAAAAAGAGGGTATCAAAGAAGCTTACATATAGCTTGCAGGCAGCTTATAGGGTCCTGACCCTGCTAAGCTTCAGCAGCCAAACTGCATGCCACATGGCTTTAGAGTCTTGACCATCCTTTGAGATGTCCTCTTTTAACTTATGATGCTTAGTTTCTGTTTCTTTTTGATATAATTTACCTACTGTGAGCCACATGATTAATATGAGGCTAGTAAGAAAGTGGTGTAGTTCAGTGATCAGGGGACAGATCCCCATGAAAACTGGGAAAGGCATTTGCCCCACTTCACCCCTGCAGATTGATTTGGGGTACAGATGAAGGAAATAATGGGTGTCTGGGCCAGCCCTACCACTAGACAGAATGAGGCAGTCATCCCAGGCAGCTGATCTTGAGTGACATGAAAAGGCAACAGATTGTTAGTTATTTCATTTATTATTAGTATTTATTATTATGCAGTTCGAAAGCACGTCAAAGTGCAAGTAGATAAATAGGTACCGCTCCGGTGGGAAGGTAAACGGCGTTTCCATGTGCTGCTCTGGTTTGCCAGAAACAGCTTAGTCATGCTGGCCACATGACCCAGAAGCTGTACACCGGCTCCCTCGGCCAATAAAGCGAGATGTGCGCCGCAACCCCAGAGTCGTCCACGACTGGACCTAACAGTCAGGGGTCCCTTTACCTTTATTATTATGCACTGCTCTGCTCTCCAAGTGTCAAGATGTTCCTGTGCTTAGCCAGGGGTTGATTTCATTAGAATGAAGGTCAATGGAGATTACAGGATGCATGGTTTTAGTTACATGTATTTAGTTAACACTCCCAACAGATTTTGCTTCTCCATCTCTAGGCACTGTGATCATCCGCAAGGATTTCCATATGGTGGGGTTAGTGTTGCCAGCCTCCATGTCATGTTTGCACACATCTTTGTAATGCAGAGTTGTTCTTCCAATGGGCCTGGTGCCTGAAGCCAGCTCCCCATAGAGCATGTCCTGTGGACACGACCAAGCCAGTTGTAGACATTGCTGAGACAGGAGTGTGAACATGGTGGGAATGTGGGCTTGGGAGAGTACATCTTTATTCGAGACTCTGTCCTGCCATGTGATGCCCAAAATTGTGGAATACACCCCTATGACTCTACCAACAGAGGCATTTTATGACTCTATGTGGTTCTCCATTAGTGGAGCCATCCATTTTATACCCACTGAAATTTTGTCCACAAGTACAGGCATTATTTCCCTCAAAGAAGTTAATAGCAGTCACTGAGTGCACTGGGGTACCTGGAAGGTAGTGAATAAACCCGGCCACATTCTGTGGTGACCCTCTTGCACCAACTGAGAACATGGGGTGAATAGTTTCTCATCTCTAGCAAAGAGTACACAACTATGACTTCTTACTAAGTCTTACATCTGTCTGTCTGTCTGTCTGTCTGTCTGTCTGTATACATACGTTTTCTGTATTTAATTTGGAGATGGCCAAACTCAAGACGTCATCTTAAGTAGTTTTTTTAAAAAAACACACAAAAAACCACAAACCCAACCTTTTCCTCTTTTGAGAAAAAGAAAGAGGTTTTGAAAGGTAGGAAGGTTTGCCGCATTTTAAATGCATTTGCTCTTGTGAAATATTCCCCACCCCTTTCAAACCTTCGCATACGAGAACACTCAGGAAGCCAGCTGTCAACAGAGTGACATGTCAGATATGAAGTGGCTCTACAGCTGGTCCCTGTCTGCATGCTGGGAAGGCATGTGGAGGCATTTTTTTCAACTGCTGTATAACTTTGACAGTCTCACAGTTAAAATGATGTATCATTCTTATGCCTTTCCTCAGTGGGCACTTCAAAGTGCATTAGAAACTCCAAGAGGAGTGCCCTATTGTTAATTGTTTCTTTCAGATGTACATTGGGACGTACATGGCTAAAGGAGAGAGGAACAAAAGGGTTCCGGTGGCCTCTTTGGAAAACCCCTGTGCAGCTCAACCTGAGTCTGACCTTGAAAGGGTTTCCTTTATTCAGAAAACCGTGCTCTTCACTCCATTGCCCTATTGTCATCCAGCGGCAGGGGAACGGGGTCTCTAAAGGAGGGAATGTCGGCACATCAAGAACAACTTTCTGCAGCAGCATGGAGTATTTAGCTGGGGGTCTTAAAACATTAAATACATCAGGTCCTAAATAATAATGCAAAAGGGAATGTGATGTTAAGATATAGCATGGGATTGCATCCCTACTGGTGTTTTTTCATACATGTTGCTACTAATAATCACTCAGGATCTGGCATAAGTTTGCTGCGATCTGTAAAACTTGTACCTCATTAAACTTTCTTGCAATGACTCTGGGCAGGAGCTCATTCAGCCAAAAGCATTCACGGTTTTTCGCCCCCCCCCCCCCCAGCAGAACTGAATGGTGCTCCAGATTTTTCAGTGATTGCTTGAGAAGTATATGTAATGAATGTATGAATCCAGAAAAAAACATCACAGAAGCAGGGCAAAAATGACACTAAAGAAGCAGCAAACAGGGGAAGCGATAGCAAAGAGCGGGATTTCAAAAAGGTGATTTAGCAGGACGTATTTCTGCCTACTGAAAAGTTTGACCTGGAAGTCAAAATGAGGTAACATTCTTTGCAACTCTAGCCTGACCACAGATTTTATACCACCTCTCTTCCAATGTACATAGCATGTCCCTCCTCTGATTTCCAGCAACTGCTATTCAGAAGCAAATTGCCTCTGACTGTGGAGGCAGAGTAAAAAAAGTAAAAGGTAAAGGACCCATGGACAGTTAAGTCCAGTCAAAGGCAACTATGGGGTTTGGCAGCCATCTCGCTTCAGGCTGAGGGAGCTGGCGTTTGTCCACAGACAGCTTTCTGGGTCATGTGGCCAGCATGACTAAACTGCTTCTGGTGCAACGGAACACTGTGATGAAAGCCAGAGCGCACAGAAACACCATTTACCTTCCCACTGCAGTGATACCTATTTATCTACTTGCACTGGTGTGCTTTCAAACTGCTAGGTTGGCAGGAGCTAGGAAGAGCAATGGGAGCTCACCCCATCATGCAGGTTCGAACTGCCAACCTTCTGATCAGCAAGTCCAAGAGGCTCAGTGGTTTAGACCGCAGCGCCACCCGCTCCCTATAGGAGGCAGAGTATAGCCATTGTGAACATAAAGATAGGAATTATTGACTTTTTTTCTTCAGTGTGAACAGCAAGAGGCTTTGGCATAGCATTCCCGTTATTAGGCATCTCAGATGTTCGGCCCCTTGCATAAGCCAAGACAGAAGCAATGAGCAGCTGGTGTGTCTATTGCTGTTCAAATTGGGAGGCAGAATGTTATCAAATCTATTGCCTATCCGGTGGTGTAGACTAGCTTCCAGACACTGTTGAGAAGAACTGCTCTAAGCAAGCTCACAAAAATAGAAACCTCTTGTCTGTACTGCAGCTTCCAGCTAAGGGTCACTGCTGTTGAAATAAATGCTGGAAAAGGAATTAGAACATTAAAATAACAATTGGCATAATTTGAAATTATTCAAGTTAACTTTTCTTTTTCCATGGTGAGAGAAAGATTAAATGCTTCACCAACAGTTTGGGGTCGGTATGCAATTGCACAACCTACTTCTTGACATTCCAAAAAGGTTATGTGAGTTTATCCTTAATTTGTGGTATTTAACTCCAATCCAAACTACACAAATTGCCAACCAATTCACAGTTACACAGTGCTCTAAGGGGACAAATATCAAAATAAATAAACAGTTTTGACTCAAAGGGAGATGATAAATTTTAATTATCCAAAATCTAGGTATATTATCTAGAACTTTTATAAATGTTCACAAAATAGAACACTACAGTCCTATGTACTTCATTAGGAGTAAGCTAATTAGGAGTATGCTCCATTTATATCAATGAAATTTGCTTCTGAAAAAATAAGGTTAGGATCTGTATGTTAGTTTAACTTATTATTTCTAAAGCTCTTCTTATATTTCAGCTTCAAGTCAATCATATAGAGCTGTTGTTGTTTTTTTAAAACATTGGTTGACAAGCTAGTGCCCTGGTGGGGTACAGCTTTTGCTGCCCTGATCAGCATCAGTATTTGAGTGTTCATATAGAATTTTATATAACATGAAGTCCACAGTGTGTGTGCTAAGACTGAAAAACACTTGGACTCCTGTCTGCTCCAGTCTCAGTTGTGAGTGGACGTACCACATTGCAAGCTGGCTTTATTCCTGAATGTCTAGCATTTCTGAAATTCATTCAGGGTAACTTCACTCTCCCCCCACTGCTATTCTTAAAGATCTCTGTGGGGATAGCACACAGTGTGGGACTCCCAGGTTTAGCATGCTATTAAGTTATTGCCACCCCTAAGGACAATCCTGCAAGGAGGATGAGGACTCACATAACTCTGAATCAATAAAGGAAGCAGCTCAATTAGCATTTCACATGCTTTTCTTCCCTCTCTTCTTACCTTCCCTGCAGTGGGCATGCTTTCCCCTTAAAGGATTGTCCTGTTTCTGCTCCTTGCCAGCGTTGGCAGGGTGACAGTAGTCGAGTGTGCAAACTTGTGCTATTGTCCCTGGGCCAGGGGGAGTCATGGAGACCCACTAATATGACACAGGAAAATGTTTGCTGATGGCAATTCTATGGGCTTTGTCTAACTCTTTCTCCATCATGACGACTCGATTTAAGTCTCTAACTGTTTGACTACAGATGCAAGAGTACTATCCAACTCCATCCTTTTGTCCCGGTGGTTTGAATGGGTAATTCAGCTTTTGTGTGGCTCAATTGAGGGGGCAAACATAAAGACAAGATTCTTGAGCGCTCAAGCTCCTTTTCCATGGATATCTGCACATCTCTTTAGAGATTTGTTCCATTCCTACCTTTTTCTGACATCACCCTCCCTTTGGTGGATTTTTTATTGGGGGGGGGGAGCAGAGGCCCCGATCAAGAACAGTTTAAAAAGTAGGCTAGCCAGGTCTTCGAAACTAGCATTGTCTAGTGTTACTCAAGCATGGCTACTGCCAGCCTTCAGACAGCTTTGGAGTAGTTTAGAGAAAAGGGCCTCAGCAAACTTGCTTTACTCATCCTCAGCATATCATGTTTGATTGTGTTTAAGAAAAGGGGGGCAGGGGGGCTGGAAAGGGGGGGGAATGGTAGGCATCACAGGGAAATGATCGTATTTATTAGCTGTCTTTCTGTGGCTGTCCCCATGGTGACAATTTGTGATGGCAAAGAATGTGAGAACGGGGAGCCTAATGCCTGATTGGGATGCTTTGTATTTGGCAAAGTGGCTTCTGATTGGCCTGAGAAAGCCTCCTAACTAGAAGGACTTGATATTCATTCAGTTTACTCAAGTGCCGCAAAACACTCACAGGGTCCGGCTGCTTCTCTAAAGGTTGGTAGTGTCTAACCTATGTAACAAGATTAGCTGGTGAGCTTCTTCTCTACCACAGTTACAGTAACACTCAATATTTAAGAGACAATCTAGTTGGGAGGGTGTGTGTGTTTGACTTATCGAGTGCCAAGAAAATGATGCATAGATTTCTAATCAGTGGTTAAATGCTACCTGTCTAACAAGATTGACGAGTGGGGCCATAGTAGTAGAAAATGATGACTGTAAGACTGGGAGAGAGGGGAAGGAATATGTCAGATAGGGTATGAGTGTATGCATCAGTGGCGAGTTTGTAAAAGGGTTGCAAAGAAATGTGTGTTTAGTACAGCAGCACCTTGGTCCTGAGTCTATCTGGGAAGAAACAAGCATGTGAGACAATACTTATATTTGGCTAGTTATTGGGACCAAATGCATGTTTATCTAAAGTTATTGTCTCAAGTGCCGCTTTTGTATTTTGCATAGAGTAACCTGAATGTGTGTGCATGAGAGAAAGTGTGCATGACACAATTGTATTTAGGTATTGGAATGAAGCTTTTAACAGCTTTGTGGATAACTATGTGAAGCAGCTATCAATGGCATTAAGAATGTGTGTCCATGCACACACACACAAAAACAGCTGTGTATAATAGATGTGTGAGACGTGGAACATGTCAATATTTTGGGCATTTTCATAAGCGACACTAAAAGCACATCTTAGTCTCTTTTGCCCTAAGTATACATGTAGATATCAGTAAAGCAGCACTACAGCAAAATGGGGAAGAGAGTGTTTTTTTTTCTTTTTAACACTGTACGTAACATAGGCAGAACCTTTTGTGGGAAACGATAAAAAGGTCTTTAATGTACATGCAACAGACCTGCAGCACAAACCCATGCCACTTCTTAACATCAAACTAAACGCATCTCCACTTTGCATGTGGCTAAAAACAAAAGGGATGCCGCCTTCTACTTTCACACGTTATAGGAGACACACACATGTCCTGAATCCCATCCCACCACACGCGTTTGCAGATGCTCCAAATGCATGGTGTGTGCAAAAGGGAAATGTGAAAATGGTGCGTGTCGGGTATTTTATCTTTGCAAAAGTTCTCTAGCGTGTCTGCCTTTGTCCCTTCCCTCAGGGGTTTATGCCAAGGGCGACTTGTCATCCCCCTTTAGCCCAGCCTAGTAGTTCCCAAACTTTTCCTCCCACAGACCACTTGAAAATTGCAGTGTCTTGGAGGGGCCGCTTTATTTATTTATTTATATTATTAGCTTGTTGTATCTATTGCAATGATCCTCGCTCGATGCTGCATGATTTTTAATTGCCTTTTCACAGACACTCTGCAGACCACTGGGGGTGGTCCATGGACCCCAGTTTGGGAACCACTGGCCTAGCCTGAGCAATCATCATCACCTGCCGTGTAACTCGGGGGTTGCCGAGCCGCGCTGGCCGGGGAGCGCGGGGGCCGAATCCCTCCTCTTCATGGACGGGCCTTCCTCCCCGGTCCCGGAGCTGTGAGAGATGGCCTCGGCCGACAGCGAGGTGAAGACTCTCCTCAACTTCGTCAACTTGGCCTCGAGCGACATCAAGGCGGCCCTGGACAAGTCGGCTCCGTGCCGGCGCTCCGTCGACCATAGGAAGTACCTACAGAAGCAGCTCAAGCGCTTCTCCCAGAAATACTCCCGCCTGCCTCGCTGCCACCATCACCACCACCACCTGCAGCAGCAGCCGCCGCCTCAGCCCGCCAGAGAGCGGAAGGCGCCTGAGGAGAGAGCGCGAGGAGGCCTCGAGGCTCCTGTCGGCCGGGGCGACAGAGACAACAAGGCCTGCAAGGCCGCAGAGCCCGGCGAGCAGCAGCAGGGCGTCTCTGAGGCGACCGCTAGGCCCGATCAAGTGCCCATGAGGAAAAGGCAGCTGCCCGCCTCATTTTGGGAAGAGCCCCGGCCGGCTCCGGGCCCTCTGGGCGGGAACGGCGTTGCCTTCCCGGCGGGAGCCGCTTCCAACTCCTCGTCACCGTCGTCGTCGTCCTCCTCCTCCAAGGACTTGCCCGTCCTTGAGGCAAAGAAAAGTAAAAAAAGCCCGGATGGCGGGACGGTTAGCGCTGCCGAGAGCCCGCCGGGAAGCAGGCCGGACGCTGAGGCCGCGCAGGTGCTGAGCGCCTGGAGCTGCTGTCCATTTCAGTACCACGGACCGCAAGCCTCTCCCGGCGTCTACCCGCCGCCGCTCGCCGCCTCCCTTCCGCCGGTAGGCCCCTTCCCGGGCCTGGGCCTGTGGAGGAAAAACGCGGCCTCGCCGGCGGAGGGAGAGCCCTTCCGCAAGGCGGGCGGCGGCGGGGCAGGCCCGAAAGTGCACCGGCCGGTGGTGTGGAAGCCCATCCCCACCAAGCCCGCCGCGCCGCCCCCCATCTTCGGCGTCTTTGGGTACATCTAGGCCTGGCGGGCCTGTAGTCGCCGCCGCCTTGCGAGGGCCTCTTCTCTCGCTGGACCGTCCGCAGCGCCGCCTCGCCGGCGATGGAGGGAGCGGGGACAAAGGCCTGAAAGAATGGCCGGCCTGATTCTGCTCTCCCTCTCTTGTGTGGGGCGAGAATCCGGACCCTCGCAAGGACGGACCACCCGCGTTCTCCCCCTGGCTGGGTTGGCCAAGGAGGCATCAGGAACAAAAATCATGATGGTGAATTTATTCAGGAGTTGGCTACCTTTTTTCCCCCCTCCTCCCCCCGTACAGTTGCAGAAGAGGATGTGCAAGGAAAGTGCAAAGCTTCACTGCCACTAATATGGGCTTCTGCAAACGAGAACTGCGTTCCTCCTGGCATGTAAATACCAAGGGCACTAAAGCAAATAAAAAGCCAATGAGTTGTTTTCTTTGAGTTTCCACCCTTCAAATGCTTTCAGATGGGGAAGTATTTGCCTTCCTGTCCGCAAAAGAAAGATGAAAGGGAGCTGCTTTGCTTCTCCTGCATGTATGGCAATTGCTCTTTCCACCTGTAGTTGTTGAGTCTGATCTCTAGGCCAGGGATGGGGATGTTTGGGGCTGAATATGGCCTACAAGGATGTAGTTTGGGGCTGAATATGTTTGGTGCTGAATATGGCCTACCAGAATATGTCTGACCCTGGAGGTTCTCCTTAGCCCACTCTGCTCACCACAGCCCTACTCTGTGCTTCCCTCCAGGGTTTCAGCTAATCTGGAATGTGTCATTGAATGTAATGATGCCTCTCGCTTGCCTGGATGGAGATCCATGCATGTGTCTTTTGTACATGAGGCTTTTGTATTGCTGGAATGCAGCCAACTGGCATATCCAACTGGTATGCAGCCCCCAAAAGGTTGCTCATAAGAGAATGTGGCCCTCCAGCTGAAAAAGGTCCCCCACTCCTGTTCTAGGGGTGATTCCCAGCTCTGCATGATTCTCTCTGGGTGTTTTTGTCAGCTTGAAGCATGTGGTCTTGCACTGCTCTCACCAGGCATCCATTACACACTTTGGGATGAGAGACTTTCCATCACAATATGCGTTAAAATCTTTTTATCACTGACAAGTAACGTATGCCTTTGGAAACACACGTTTGTCACGGTGGGAAGGGGGCAGACTAGAGGCAGAGGATGTGCTTTGTATACAAAAACCTAAGACTTAGGATCAGTCCCTACAACTTACAAGTAGAAGGATCTCATATAGCAGGTATAAAAAAAGATCTCCAGATGGTTGAAACCTTACAGACTGTTGCCAGTCCACGCAGAACATACTTGGCTAGACCAAATAAAGCTGCTTCATATTTGCAAATAAATGTTTGGGGGAGCAGGGAGGTGGGGAGAAAGAAGT
The DNA here is from genome assembly GCF_964270895.1 of Podarcis filfolensis. NCBI lineage: Eukaryota > Metazoa > Chordata > Lepidosauria > Squamata > Lacertidae > Podarcis > Podarcis filfolensis. The sequence continues at coordinate 114,925,575 of NC_139604.1, forward strand.
GATTTATGTAATGTTGCATTGCACGTTATTGCAGAAAGTGCCATGTATACAACCACTCAATTCTTTTGCTGGATATAATGGCAGTGGCAGTGTTGGTTCTGAGTGAGGTTACAACCAGGTCCCGCTTGCAGGCTTCCACTAGGCATCTGGGTGGCCACAGTGAGAAGAGAATGTTGGACTTTGAGTTGGTCCACTGGAGCTTTTATGTTCCCTGTCTACCTTTTAAAAGCAAGAGTTGCATGGACCTCTGGGACACGTGTGGTGCTGTGGGTTAAACCACAGAGCCTAGGACTTGCTGATCAGAAGGTCGGCGGTTAGAATCCCCACGACGGAATGAGCTCCTGTTGCTCAGTCCCAGCTCCTGCCCACCTAGCAGTTCGAAAGCACATCAAAAGTGCAAGTAGATTAATAGGTACCGCTCCAGCGGGAAGGTAAACGGTGTTTCCGTGTGCTGCTCTGGTTCACCGGAAGTGGCTTAGTCATGCTGGCCACATGACCCGGAAGCTGTACACTGGCTCCCTCGGCCAATAAAGCAAGATTAGTGCCACAACCCCAGAGTTGGCCATGACTGGACCTAATGGTCAGGGGTCCCTTTACTAGCTTACTAGCAAAAGAGCCCTAAATTTTATTGATTTGGTTTTGCTCACTAATTCAGTGATATGAACCAGTTCTCATCAAAACTAGACTAGCTTAAACAGATTGGGAAACATGGGACAGATGTGAGTGCCCTATGAAGGAGGAATATATTTAAATGGGGGGAAATCATGGTGGATAGATCTGTCAATGGCTACCAGAAATAATGGCTAAATAGAATTCCATGTTTAGAGGCAGCAAGTAACTGGATACTAGTTGCCACAGAGCAGCAGTTGGAGAGAGCTGCTGTCTTCATGTGCTGCTTGTGAGCTGCCCGGAGCCATCTGGTTGGCAACTGGGAAAAACAGGGTGATGTTAGATGCATTTTTGGTTTGAACTAGGAGGTCTCTTCTTACATTTGAAAGATTATATGGCTCTTGCAGATACATGACCTAGTGCCTAGAGGGCTTTTTCTAAGGTGTTCTCTTAGAGCAGGTTTGTAAACAGGAACTTTCTTAATCACCTGTTGCGAGTCAGAATTGGCTATAGGTGACCAAGCAGGGAAACTATATAAATTGAAACATAGTCTGCATACTCCACTGCTACACTGTTTAATGTTGAATAAAATAATGGGGTCAAGAGAAATAGCACAGGCGCCATTTAGGAAGGGTGATAGGCAGTCCCTTCCCTTTTCATATTTCAGACCACATGTGATTATTCCTCAGTATCATTTACATGTTTCTGGTTTATTATGCAGTATTTTAAAAATGTTAATAACCACAACCTGTGTTCTTGAAGCACACCGTATTTTTGCAATTTAATCTTTAACATATCCTAGACTCTCCATTTAAGCCTGGTTATCAATCTTGCTTTTGAAATACCAGAATCATAAAATGTCTTGCAAATCTTTAATGCTCTTGTGTGTGAAGGTAGCTTGAAACTTTCCAGGGACTCTTTTTGAGAGCATATGCTCTTTAATTAGTTAATTGTTATCTTCTAGATATTAACTATAGCAAAAGTAAATAATAAGAGTCGTGCCTTCACTGACACGAGGAATGTAGACTTTACTAGAATGTCATGTATTTACAGAAACAGGACAGTCGAACTGTGACTGTAAGCCAGCCAGCACTGTTTGCAAGCTGTTATCCATTCAGAGTAGACTTTAATCACTTGCTGCATGCCTCAATGACTGCACAGGTGTCAAATTGTGTGCCCTCAAAAAGCAGCAGTGAGGGTCAAAATCTGTCTTTTATATTATTCTTCCTGCACCCTTTTTGAAGTTACTTAGCAGGACAAAGCAAGTGTAAGAGCTGGCTTGTAAACAGCCACTTACCTCATCACCTGTGATGAGACAGAATTGAATATAGGTAACCAGGCAGAGAAGCTTTTGTAAACTGAAACATTTCTCTTTCTTTCAGTCTGGCAATGTGCCACAAATGGCTAATGTACGTATATGTGGGCAGGCTAGTAAACATTTGTGGACTGATAACTTTGGGGAATTTATTTCCCAGGCTGTTCCAGTGTGCAAGAAGAATTATATTTCATGCCATTGTATTTTGACTTACCATTGCATCATATAAAAAAATATTTTGCCAGCATGGGGGGTGGACATGTGTTTTGAGGAGGAAGAGACTGAGGAACAAGTGTAGGAGGCTTATGCATATCATTGTGATTCTGGCTTCTGATACCAGCTTCAATAAGCTTACCATGACACTTCTTATCTACCCAGAGCCCACAATGACTACGTGTAACCTCATGTACTCACTTCAGTGAAGGAAGCGACTCCTCCTGCTCATTGGTTTGTGCATGTGTGCAGCTATGCCCACTCCAGTGAAGTGATTAGGAATGTTTACTCATGCCAGAGCTCTGTATCAAACACACATAAAACTCCAGATCAGCCTACAATGCCTCATAAGTTCATGGTGTGAGGAAAAACAGCAGCACATCACATTTGAAAATGCAGTTTTCTCTGCAGCAATTATTATGGTTTAGACTGGCTCAGATTTCTTCAGTCTAAACTAATTTAGGCCGTTCCATGTGCACCGCCTAACACTGAAATTCCTTATTTAGGTGATTAATAATAATAATAATAGTTTTAAAAATAGTCACAGCAGGTACTTTTACTCATATTTAATGCAGGCAATAAAACCTAAAAATATAACACTTTTATCAATACTGCACACACCCATCCCTCCCAACCAAACCCCACAGTTTATAAAAGCTATAGTAACAAAACTAAAGGCTTCAAAAGTGCATTATGACACAATCATTGCACACATGCCTATGGAAATAATACATCAATCAGGTCACAGAATGCTAGAATGTTCGGGGGCGGGGGCTTTGGCTATTCCTTGCATGTTAAATATATATGCTGACTAGGATTTTTTGACCATCTGTTAATGCATTCTACCATTCTATATCCTGGAATTGCAGGACTTGTTATATAAAGTAGTAAATATTCTACCTTTCAAATTTACAACCATTTCTATACATCTCCATTGAATTTTATAAAAGGCAGTTGAGTTTGTACAAATTTGGTATAACTAGTGAAATGTGTGTTGTGAAAATTCAGTTCCCCAGATCCAGGAATTCACTGGTGCAGCAGAAAGACTGGGCCTATATTTCCCCAGCACAGATTGCTGCATGAGGATTTAAGTGGGGTAACTTGTGCCGATTTGCATTCATTAACCCAGTGTTCAAACAGTCTTGTCCTCATCCAGTAGCCTTTTCCAAATCCAGTCCAGCTAACCTGTGCATGAAAACCTTTCTGTAAATGGCTTTCTGTTGCTAAATTGGAGGGGGGGGGGAGAGTTGGAGAGGTAGCATGCATGCACTATGTGCAAATAAATGTAAACCAACCATGTAGAAAAGATGGTGAAAAAAATCCAGTGAAAGTACAATTGTCAGGGGAGCTTTTAAGCAGACTATTCCCCACCTCCCACCCCAATTTATGCGCATAGCTAGCGACACCTTTATCTCCTGAGGTTTCTGCTAACTTTTTGCACTATGGATCCAATCGGCTCAACTAGGGTTGTTCCTAGTATATGTGCATGTGAATGGGGAAGTCTGATCTCCAGGCTACGCATTCATGTATGATGGGAGAAAAACCTGGGAGAGTATTGTCTCTGCTTCTTTTTCTTCAATATCTTGGATAAAAGAGTTTCTTTAAAAAAAATAAATAAGGAGCTGACCACACTCCTATATGTTATAAACACTGGACTGTTAGTTCAAGAATTAGTACTGTTGTTCCATTCACAACCAGTTAGAACATTTCAAGCTATAAACAAAACTGAAGCCTTGTTACTATACTGTACATGGGAATTGTATTTTTTTTTTACTCAGTAGTCAAACCTGGGCTATGTGTTCCTTATTACACCCTACCCCTGCTTTCAAATGTGAAAATCTGAGACCATTCTCTCTGCAAAAAGTGTCATGCATTCTATTTTGGGCATCTCCACCAAGCTCTTTTGAGATGCATGTAATGATGTGCTTGATTCTGCTGTGGTGCCTCAGCTTCAGAGTCACTAGGGTTGTTCCTGTTGTCACTCTTCTCAAACAATAACTAACGGCTGTAACCTTGAACTACAGCAAGTGGAGGACAGATTGTATTTACCTGAGAGATCTATTTCACTGGTATGCGTTGGTAAAGAAATGGCTGGTAAAGAAAGGGTTAAAACCATGACACTTCTTCATGAAAGGGTTCAACATGAAGAGAATGCCAATGGAAGATAATCACAGGCATCAGTGAAAGTGGGTGGACAATTTGCCTCACAATGGCCTATTTAGCTCATTTAAATGCATCTCAGCCAAGTCATGGTTCCACTTTGAAGGAATTGTTCTAAGGTTTAACAGCAAACTTAGTTACTGTTTCATACATACAAACTGTAAGTCATTCAGTGTTAAAAATACTCTGCTTGGATTGTTGCTTAGGCATCATCCAGCTAAGCATCTGAGTTCCCAAATCACAACCCAAGTTATGCCAGAGTATTTGAACTGAAGCTGATTCAATTGTTTTTCTGAAGCCCTGCAAATAACTGCCAGTGTTTTCCAGCAACAATACATCCATCATTTTCTTCTTTCCAAAGCAATGCAAGTGCTGAATCAGCTCTTTCCTTCATTACTGCTTTAACAGAAGGGTTAAATACCATTGGCTTCAGTGACATAAGAATTGAAGGTTGATGTAGTATAATAAACTAAAACATAATTCCACCTCGTTCCTTTGCCTATTTAATATAATACACATAATTATTGTGGGTTAAATCCTTCAGCTCACACACTTTGTTAAGTCTTTGTTTAATTTTAATTGGGGGTCACAATTTTTTTTACGAGATTCAGTATTTACTAAATGACTAACGTGGGAACAAAAATATTGTCAAAGACTTTGATCACCAAGGAAGAAAGTCAACTATATATCCAGAAAGGCCAACTAAACTAGACAAAAATGTAAGGTGGTATCAAATGAGACACAAATAGCAGCCAGAAGGTTTGATCAATCCTGCAAACTAAACTAAACTGCAGCTCAACCAATTGGTAATTGAAATGTAACTATTACTGGGGAATTTTAGATCTTTGCATTAGAGTGAGATGCTTTTGAATATAGGACCATTCCAGAAATACATTTGCTGTCCATGTGAGCAATCCTGATTGCTTCTGGTGTACAACCAGTTATGCAGACAAATACAATGTGTGAACTGGCAGATGATGAATATAGTTGACAATAATTCATGTGATTGCCACAGGTGCAAAAACAAAATAAAATGCCACTACATTTATTAAAATTGTGTGGGATCATCTGGTTTATACATTACATTTGTCTGTGTGAGAGCATACTTAAAGATTGGTTGTGTCTTGTGAACTCTTCCAAATTCTCCTTAACATGTGATACTGAGGTGTTTAGAACTTTTAATGTTTCTCTCTACAAAATAGCATAGCACTTTCTTGCCATGTGCTACCAGTGTCTTTAATCCCAACTTCTTCACTTATTTTCTATACTCTAAATACTGTTGGATTTGCCTTTTCTGCAATTCTGATTTTCAGATATCCTTTTTCCTTCTTACATAGCAAAGCCGGCCTTTCCTTCCATTATCTCAGTCTGTCTCCAGCTTGTAGCTGTCACTCTAGCAAATGATTGACTGCCAAGTTCACCTTAGGTCAGCGAGTATAATCATATTGTAAATAGCGCATCAGTCTCCCTGGAAGAGGCAAAGTGTCAATAAGAGAAATACGGCTCTTCCCAATCAGACTTCGAATTTTGATCCGGCAGAGGTGAGCAAGTGGCCTTGGTGGCTCTGGAAAAGAGAATATATGGTAGGGTAAGTGAGTGAGTAAGCAAAAAAACAATTTTATGCCGCTTTTGGGGGCCTGAAATAGTCACCAGAGAACGTTATGAATTTTTTTTACAGAAGCAAATGTCTTCACTAATTAGTTTTTGAAGTTTCCAAACTTAAACCCTTCAATAAAAAAATCCCAGGGTGGTTTGCATAGTTTAGTCTCAGGCTCTCACTTCCCCCTGCCTCTTCTGGTGAAGGAGGAGTTTGAAAACTTTAGTTTCTATTTTAGATTACTCAGAATTATTTTAACTAACCTGCTTTGTATTTAATGTCAGCCCAGTCTTCATAACTGTCAATGTGCTCCTTGAGCCTGGAACAAAGTTGCACATTGCCCACATAATCCAGAAGAACATCGATAATAGGCCCAGCCCAACGACTCATCTCCGGAGTTGATACCATTTCACAAAACTGGGGGCAAAAACGAGATATACAAAATTTGTTATTGTAGGAGAACAGCAACAGACACCCCCGCCCACCCTTTCCCCAAATCCAAAGTAGACCGCTAGCAGGCAACCTGCAATAGAGGTGGTAGAAGGTCATGAACTTTACAGGGAGAGCTCTGATTTACAACAGATTCACCTGGTTGCCTTACAATCAAGATGCGGGAAAGCAGGTCTACATGTCATACAGAAGGATATCGCAGAATCCTTGACCCTATCATTTAAAGTTAGAGGTGGGGAGCATGCATTCTGAATGCTTGCATTTAGCATAAAGCTACAGGGCCTACAGGCAGAGGGCCTTCTCAGTAGTGGTGCCCCCCTGTGGAATGCCCTCCCATCAGATGTCAAGGAGATAAACAACTATCTGACTTTTAGAAGACATCTGAAGGCAGCCCTGTTCGGGGAAGTTTTTAATGTTTGATGTTTTGTTGCTTTTTTATATATTCTGTTGGGAGCCACCCAGAGTGGCTGGGGGAACCCAGGCAGATGAGTGGGGCATAAATAAATAAATTATTATTATTATTATTATTATTATTATTATTATTATTATTATTATTACCCATTCCTGCATGTAGCAAGCAAGTATACCGGGGAGAAATATTTAACTTGGCCCACTCTCTGATGTGTTTGTTTACATCATGATCAGAGCTTTCAAAACTATGACCACATATATCCTGAAGTGGCAAAATCTAGAATTCTATTTTTTTATATATATATAAATTTTTATTAATTTTCCAACATATATTAAAACACAATACAACTGACAATACATAAACAAACAAACATATAAACACGTATAATTTCATAACCTCTTTTCCTTAAACCTTGTTTCAACGACTTCCCCATACCTCCCTTTTCTGCATCCCTGTTTTAAACTTTTCCAGCAACCCCTAATTTCAATTACTTATAATTCACTTTCTTTAATCCTTTTTCTCTTACCCAATTATTTGTCGCTGCAATTCTGTTTTACATTACCCATGACATTTTAGCACTCATTAATTTTACAACAGTTCTTAAGATAAACTTTAAATTTCTTCCAATCTTCTTCCACCGTCTCTTTTCCTTGGTCGCGGATTCTGTCAGTCATCTCGGCCAGTCCCCAAAATCTAGAATTCTATTACCTCAATTTGTGTGCTGTGCAGATCAACTCTAAAATGTGGCCCTTCGTGGGCGGCCTTTGACAGTGGCTGTAAGTTCCTGTATTGTGTGTCTGGTCATAGGAAACTCTGAAATGCATAGCCTAAATAACTTTTTGTTCCTCGTCCTTCACTCCATTCAGGAATGAGGAACTTGTGTCCCTCCACATGTTGTTTGATCCCAACCCACATCAGCCCTAGCCAGCAGGGCCAAAGGGAGCTGTAGTCCACCCACCTGGAATGCCTCAGGTTTCCCCATCCCTGTTTCTGCTGCATAGTGCTGACTCTATGATTTGCCCACATGCATTCATAATGGATTCATAATGGAAAATGCAAGGCTGCAGAAAATCTGAACATTGCAGCTATGCCTGGCACATTGCAGCACCCAACTCCAAACAAACCAGCATCATCATGAGAAAATATTGTTCTAGATATTAAATTCCATATTAACAGAAGCATCTCCCAATAAGATTGCCCTGAAAGTAAAATAAGTATTCTGCAGATGTATGAAGTGTGATTCTGGAAGAAAACAAGAACAAATTGCGCTGCTGCTGCTAACAGCTCTTATTTCACGCTCTGTGAAATAGTTTAAATGCCCTCTAGTGGCGTTCAGATAAATTACTTCTCAAGGTTACATCATATATATATATATATATATATATATATATATATATATATATATATACACACACACACACACACACACACACACACACATACATACATACAGTGGTACCTCGGGTTAAGAACTTTACAGTGGTACCTCAGGTTTAGAGCTTAATTCGTTCTGGAGGTCTGTTCTTAACCTGAAACTGTTCTTAACCTGAGGTACCACTTTAGCTAATGGGGCCTCCTGCTGCCGCCGTGCGATTTCTGTTCTCATCCTGAAGCAAAGTTCTTAACCTGAGGTACTATTTCTGGGTTAGCGGAGTCTGTAACCTGAAGCGTCTGTAACCTGAAGTGTCTGTAACCCGAGGTACCACTGTACTAAGAGAGCAAACCTACCCTCCAAATGCCTATTTTACTTTAGCCCAAAACAGCAGGATTTATGCACCAGAGGGAAGTATCGGCAAGCTTCGGTAAGCCCCAGTGTTTGCAGAGGTACAAACAACTTCAGAAAATAGTGTCCTGGAAGAGGGCATGGCTAGCTGGTTGGAACTCTGAACAGTAATATTCCACACTGCAACATTCTGCTGCAGGCCCCACTTCTAAGACAGGCAACGTCTGATTTGGGTGTGTCCGAATGATGCACAATTGCACACCTGCAGATGGTGCCAAACCTGGAAGTAGCCCCAAAGTCACAAAAATGTCACAAAAAGGGATGGGGCGGGCACGGTGGAGTGGGCTGGGCTTACATGCTCTCCACCAATGTGCCCAGGGGTCTGGAACAGGACCTCCACACAAAACGAGGGTTGCCTGTATGCTATTAACATTACCCATTTCTCTTTCATTCATTCATTCATTCATTCATTCATTCATTCATTCATTCATTGAATTTGTATGCTGCCCTTCTTCCTGAAGGAGTCGAGGGCAGCAAACCGTCCACATTTTTTATAGAAAGAAAAATATATCTAAAACAGTTAAAACTTTATAAAAACAGTTCCAATTCAAAACATTTCAGCCACTGATCTCAGATTTTCCCCTGAACTTCAGCTACCAAATACCTAGGTAAGCAGGAATAGTTTCTGCTTCCACCTCCCTGGGCATGTGATTATTTCAAGATGTTTTGGTCTTAGAAATTTCTTTACACTGCTTGGGACCTCACTTATCTCCATCGTAATCCTGTGAAGTTGGTAAGATTATTATTATTTATTAAATTCATTATACAGGGGGACCTCGGTTTAAGTACATAATTCGTTCCGGAAACTGTTCTTAACCTGAAGCACCACTTTAGCTAATGGGGCCTCCTGCTGCCGCTGTGCTGCTGCTGCATGATTTCTATTCTCATCCTGAAGCAAAGTTCTTAACCCGAAGCACTATTTCTGGGTTAGCGGAGTCTGTAACCTGAAGCGTATGTAACCTGAGGTACCACTGTACCACCCTTCATCCAGACATCACAGGGTGGATTACAACATAAAAGCACAAAATGCACAAGATGGACGGATGTTGCATTCATTAAACAGAATTTCTTATTCAATAAGAAATATTGGTGGCTGACTCGAGAAATATATATATGAGCTATCTAATATGAGCCCATAAGAAGTTTCAAAAACGTCTGACATCCAGTAGTTTGGGAGTTTTACCAAGTATCATTAACCTTTCCATGTTGCCTTTTTTCCATAGGATTATGCTGTTCAGCCAATTACTCAGCTAGCTCTCTGCTGTATTGTTACCCAGACTGGTAATGGTTCTCTCGAATTTCAGAATGAGGCATTTCCCAGACCAACTTTACATACTTCAAACCAGCCTTCCCCATTCTACTGCCCTCCATATGTTTTGGACTACAATTCCCATCATCCCTAACCATTACCCATGCAGGCTGGCGCTAATGGGAAATATAGTCCCAAACATGCAGAGGGCACTGGATTGAAGAAGGCTGCTTTAGAATGAAAAAGCTGGTGACTGGACCTGAAGCCTTTCCTAAGGAAAGGCCATAACCACAGCTCCTCCAAATGTCACAGAAAATACGAGCTAGTAAGGGTAGACTCACCTGTACAATGCTCTGCTCTTTATTCACCTGGGGATCATGATACCTGTCTCTCTTAGCTTCAATGGGAGGATGTGGGCCACACCCATACTGACATTTAAAGCAAGAGATGGCATCGCAGCCTAGATCCATCAGAAATTTCAGCAGAGAAAGATACTTCATCGAGAACATGATGGTAGCAGGGAAGGTCGTTGGATGGGAAGCGACATAGGCATCAATATTGGCTCCATAGTCAATAAGCAGCTTTATCATCTTCAAGCAGCCATGGCGGATGGAGATGAGCAGGGGGTTGATGAGGTCGACGTTGGGATTGGCCCCAGCCTCAAGCAGCAGCTGAGCAGCTTCAACGTTGTTGTTAAAAACGGAGAAGTAGAGGACAGTGGTGCGCCTGTCCTCGTAGAGCCGCGAGCGCTCAGGAGAGAGAGTGAAGTTCACGTCAAAGCCAGCCTCAACCAGCTCTTCCAAGACATCATCGCGGTTGCATTCAGCTGCCAAATGCAGAGGGCTGATGCCACTGCGTTTGGTTCTAGTGCGGCTGGTGACCGGGAGCAGCATTTTCACAATCCTAGCAAGAAATGAATCAAGGGCCAGACGTGAGCTTAAGCTTGCTTTTCCAGCAAAGTTATTGCTTCTATAGCAGTATCTGGCTGTCCTGTTACGACAGGCGCTGCAGGCATATATAACAGCAGTGAAATCACCTTCCCTCAGATTGCTTAAGATTTATTAAGGCAAGGGGAGAGAGAGGGGGCCACAGCACCTGAGGAATGATCTTGAATGCTAAGGCTGGGTACGGGTGGTGTTTTTCTTTAGCCTTGAATACAAGGCTAAAATACATACGGATAAAAGCAACCAAGAGCCCAAAACTGTACAATGAAAAATTCTTATCATGCTCATCCAACACCACAACGTATTTCTCTGCGCCACTGAAAGATTAGCACCACAGCAGAGGCCAACTTAACTACCAAAGGCCTGGGTAAATAAGCAATGATAGCCTGGTCCTTTAAAGATCAACAGTGGAGGTCTACACGAGGTGCATTTCCAAGAGGAGATCGCTGCACAAATCAGGGCTACCACCGAAAAGGCCTGTTCTTGTGTAGCCAAACTCCATACCAACCTCGGATAACTTTACTGAATAAAACTAAGCTGTTCCATCCCAGCTTGCAACTCCCCTTTCTTCTGTTTTCAGTCCTTATATCCTGTGCTGTTCTTAAAGTGGCACTCTTTTTAAATGAGATCTATAAACTATATTGATATAGGCTGCCGTAGTGAATGGTTTCCCCCTGATATTTCTCCTTACATTGCATGAGCATCGTCATTGGTTTTTATGGGGGGTGAGGCATGTAATTTCACAATGTGGACTGAAACAGGTAAGCACCCAGTGCTCAAGAGTGGGATGGGCAGACAGGCAGCATGAGTGGTTCTATCAGAAACATTATTGAGCAAATCCATTTGAGACAGGCCTATGGCATGAAGAAGTTCAACATGTACAGTTAAAGTAGGGGAAAGGTCTAGGCAACAGCTGGAACAGGAACACTAGTGGAAAAGTCTTCGGAACAACAGCTACCAGCCTGCCTTGCATTATCCATGCTCTCGAGACATTATGCCCTCATCAGAAGAAAATAATCAAAGCCACAGGAGGAAATTCATGTGCAGATCATTTCTCAAAGCAGAAAGGCTGACCTCACCCAGCAGTGATGCTCCCTGGAAGGCGGGAAGCCTGGGTGCTGTTTAGCTGGCAAACATCCACCACTAACAAATGCTTTGTAATAGCCATAATAGCTGAAAAGTCACACACAGTGCCGAAATGAGAGTTTGCCAAGCACTAGCATTAGTCATCCTGGATTCTACTGGGATTTATTAACATTTAAGGGTTGAGATTATTCTGCTGCTCAAGCAAGCTTCTTAGAGCTGAGTTAAAGAGGAACTGCAGGCTTTTTTTTTTTTCCAGTTAGGGACCGATACCTTGTTGGACATAAAGAAGCATAACCTTTATGGGTATTAAAGAACCTAGTCAAATGCATCTCTGAAACAGAGCAAGCCATGTTCTTCTGGATGTAAATCTAAACTAAATTATGGCAGGCAACTAGATGGGGTAGGATGGAAGGGTCAACTTCAAAGAACCTTCAGATTACCACCAATATGTATCCACCTGGTTTGTGAAGAAAGGTGCTTGTAAGGGGAAGTTGTTTTAATTAGTTGCTCCTTGTGCTGCTGTGGTGCAATTTTTTAAAGGAATGATCTAGTTCAGGGATGGGGAACCTGTGGCTCTCCAGATGTTGTTGGACTCCATCTCCCATTTACCTTCGCCAGCATGGCCAGTGGTTAGAGATGATGGGAGCTGAGGTCCAGCAACATCTGGACTTCATCCCTTGATCTGAAAGGAAATTCATGCAACTCTAAGAATAACAAGAGTATTACACCAACAAAGTCTAAGGAGAATCATTCCAGCATGACTGTCGCTGCTATGTAAAGAATATACATAAGTTGCTTCTCAGTTGCTGGATGTTGGAGAGACAGATGGTTCAGTACATATCTTAAAAGCCAACACTATGCAAAAGCTTGGCCTACGGTATAGGTCAACCCCTTCCCCAAGACTTGCAGTGGATAATTATGAAATTAGAAAGCTAATCTATAGCCCTGAATAATGCCAAAACAAAATACAGTTTAAAAGGCATTTGTCAAGTGGACTATGCAAACACATCTTCCTCTGTAAACAGGCATGGCACTAGAAGTTGCAAACTTACATTCTCTTATTCAGGACTAATTCATACAGCTCTTCTCCCAAACTAGATTGCACTTTGTGTATGATTCCTAAATCAGGGTTATCTGGCTCATCCTTACAAACCATGGCTTGGCATGAATTTAGCAGTGGCAATTTGTGCTTGTGAGGAAGTGCTATTCAGGCAATCGATTCAGCACTGCACAACACCAGCACAGAGTGATCATGTGAATAATCCCTTAGGAATTCCTAGTTATCATGACTGCCCGCCTGCTCCTTTTTAGTGTGATCCTGCTGTCGGATTTGCTTTTTAATATTCTTCTTCTCTCCCAGCTACATTGATAGGTTCATCATACTGTTCATCAGGTCCCACTCTTCTGAGTCTCATACTGCTAATAAAGAACGTAATAAATACTATATCTATTAATACTATATCTAGAAAGGAATAAATTCCAATCACTTCACAGCTACAAATATTCATGATTGTATGAGTTAAAGAATATGTGCCTAAGGTCATGGATTTGACAAGATACAGTTTCACATTAGCCTTCCAAACAGGGTGAGAGCATTAAGTACAATAAACAAACGTCAAGCAACAAGAGTTAAAAAAAATAGAAACGATCCCCTTGGCTTTTTTCATATTATGGAGGCTTCGTGTCCTGGCAGTGAGTCTGAATGCAGAATTCCTGCAGAATTATGTATTAAATCCACATGCTTACAAAGAGAGGTCACTGTGAAGAGTGTTGTTATTCAGAATACCAAAGGGATTAAAATGACTGGCCATGCGGGGGCAAAGTTTGCCACTTGGATAAATATTTTGTCCAAGCAGCTAAAGATGGGAAGCTCTTTAATACTTTCACCTCGAAACCTTTTAACAAGTGCTTGATCCTTAACTATCCAGAAACATTGGGTCTTCAACCTAATTCTGATCTCATGTATCAATGCAGTTTTACATTGACAGAGCTTTGCAAAGTAAAATAATCTACTTTTATTTTGGGCAGAGCGAAGTCCAATAACTTACTTGCAACGATTATGTTTGGTTATTACATTTCAACCAGCATCTCAACCACACATCAACCTGTGTGATTTTAGCAAGTGAAGTCTATGGATCTATTTATTTTGGATCATACATGACAGATAGCCACCCAACCTCTAGTTAAAACTTTCCATGGCAGCTTAGAAATATTTCAAACAAACAAACAAATAAAATAATAACCCCTCCAATAACAGAGGATAAACTTTGCATTAGATGTGAGATTACTGGAAAGAAGATGATGGCAGAGAAAATGCCTTCTTAGAAGGCAACATGTCCCCAGTGCAAACTGAGACTATTCTAAACAGAACAACTTGTTTTGGATCTTGTCTGTAGTACATTCATTGCTACCCCAATCCCCATAGTAACTGTGGATTCATATACACAAACTTATATGGTGTTGGGTTTTTTTAAAGAACCCCTGTTAACCTTTATGCAGACATGCTCAAATCTGTCAACAACCCTCAGGAATAAAGTAACTTACTCATAATAGCCTCTTTTGGAGGCCACGTGAATAGGCAAGAGGCCATTCTTGTTGGTTTTGTTAGCATCAGCTCCTTGGGACAAGAGAAACTCCACAATCTCCTCATGTCCATTTTTACAAGCTTCAAAAAGGGCAGACGCTTTGTCACTGGCCTGGGTATTGATGTCAGCACCTGCAAATGAAAGAAATATAAAGCAAGGCTCACTTTCGGAACATCTGGAAATCAACAGCATATGTCTCTATGCAGTGCCGGATTTATGTATAAGCTAAACAAGCTATAGCTTAGGGCCCCACTCTCTTGGGGCCCAAAAAAAATTTAAAGGAAAAAACACCTGGATGTACATTTGCAAACTATAAAATAAAAAAAATTGTAGCTCACTATTAATATACTTCTTCTTAATTGTATTTCAGTTCAACAATTACTTTGATAAAATACATATTTTGTTAGATACCTATTAGGTCAATAAATTACCATATAGCCTATATTCAACAAAAAAACCAGTGACAATTTGTTGTTGACAAATGACAGCTGGACATATAAAGGGCCCCCCTTACCTTCAGTAGCTTAAGGCCCCATCAAACCTAAATCCGGCCCTGTCTCTATGCCTGAAATTTAGGTAACAAAAGAGGGCCTTAAGACGTGTATATGCCAATGAAGTGGCACAAACCACATAAGTGCTGGGTTTTCAACACACACAGGATTCTTGTATTCAGGCATCATGCTTATCGCAATGAAGGCTGCAATGACATGCCCTTGCCATGACATGCCCTTTGGAGGAGGGGGCCCAGACACAATGAATTTAGCAGCCATTATGATCAGGGCTTCATATCTTCATCAGAAGTAGGTTTGTATTGGTGTGCATTCTAAAACAAACTAGAGAAAAGAGTCTTGCTCATTTCCCCTTACGTACTTATAAAAATGAATGGGAATTCAAACAAATGAGATCTGAATGGGGCGGGGGGGGGGCGGGGGACATTTGGTTCGTATTAGCTTCAGTTGTTTCTATTGGGATGAAAAATGGAAACTGTCTGGGACAGCCTGTCCAGGTCAGAGAAAGATTACAGGGAGAAAAAGCAGTGAAAAATATACAGTGGTTTTTATAAAATCATGAGTTTTTGTACTATTTCTCTGAAATTTGTCAGGTCAGATCCTTTTAGCTACATCTCCTATTCGAAGCAATGGTCAGCTTAAAGGATGTGTGCCCTTTTAAATTAAGCATCAACCCCTTTCCCCACCTGTCTGAAATGTGGCAAGGGTGATGCTTTGAATGAATAGTAGAATTCCTGAAGAGGATATGTTATTTGGATGAAAAGCACCAGTGTCTTTCTGGCAACAAAAGACTCACTAGGTTTGGGAAATTCTGGAGCAAGAAGGTGACAAATTGAAGTTGCGGAGTTTTGAGAAACTAAAAGATAAAGTGCGAGATTGGCTTCATTACTATCAAATAAGAGAGGCCTATAATTTGGATAAAAAAATTGGTTTCCAGGTGGAAAAATCAAAGTTGGAAATAGAATTGCTAGAACCGAAAATTAAGATCTTGTCAAGAATGTATAACTTGCTGTTAAAATGGAATACACAGGATGAAACGGTCAAATCAGCTATGATCAAATGGGCGCAAGACGTAGGTCATAATATTATGTTTGCTGACTGGGAACAGTTGTGGACCACCGGTATGAAGTTTACGGCATGTAATGCCTTAAAGGAGAATATTATGAAAATGATTTACAGGTGGTACATGACCCCAGTTAAGCTTGCAAAAATTTA
Organism: Podarcis filfolensis; assembly: GCF_964270895.1. Taxonomy (NCBI): domain Eukaryota; kingdom Metazoa; phylum Chordata; class Lepidosauria; order Squamata; family Lacertidae; genus Podarcis; species Podarcis filfolensis. The sequence goes on from NC_139604.1 coordinate 114,941,702, forward strand.
TCACCTGCCTGATAACAAGTGTTGGAAATGTAAAGAAGCTGAGGGAACATTCTTTCATCTTTGGTGGACGTGCCCAAAGGTTAAGGCTTACTGGGAAACGATCTATAATGAACTGAAGAAGGTATTTAAATTTACCTTTCCTAAGAAACCAGAGGCCTTCCTTTTGGGCATAGTCGGCCAATTGGTGCCAAAGAAAGACAGAACATTTTTTATGTACGCAACAACAGCAGCAAGAATACTTCTCGCTAAATATTGGAAGACACAAGATTTGCCCACCGTGGAAGAATGGCAGATGCAAGTGATAGACTATATGGAGATGGCAGAAATGACCGGCAGAATTCGAGACCTGGGAGAAGAGTTGATGGAAGAGGACTGGAAAAAGTTCAAGGATTATCTACAGAAATATAGTAAATTGTTTGAATGTTAAAATGATGTGGGACGTAAAGGTAACACGGCATTTGGGATATGGTTAAAAGAGGTATTAAAAAAAGGATCTAAAAAAGAGGGGAAATTAGAGATATAACAAGTGGGAGTACATAATTATAAATTAGATGTGAAAGAGGGTTAGAATTTGCTGAATTTGACGGAATAAAGAGGAAAACAAAAAAGGGAGATGTGAGGAGGTCAGGAAAGAGGGATATAGAACCTTGAAATTTAGAAGTGGATTCTTTTTCTTTTTCTTGTTTTTTACTAAGTGTGTATTTTTTGTTTTTTGTGTTGATATGTATTTGTTTGATTTTTATGTGTTGTAAAATCCTAATAAACATTTATTTAAAAAACAAAACAAAAGACTCACTAGGTTTTGCCTTGAAATAAATTGTGGAATCATGAATGGAAATAATTCAGAGTAACCTGAATTAGTTATGAAAACAAATGAAAAGCAAATGAATGAATAGCAGAACAAATGGAACTTCTGAGAACAAAATATAGTGGAGTAATTAAAAGTTTAAAAACTTGCACACCTTCTACAAATTACTGGATCTATACCTTCACACTCAGTGTAAAATGAGACTGGATGTACCCACTGCTTCCCTTTGCTACACAATTTCCCTCTTTGTTATGTGTATTAGATGAATACACATAAAACGAATAAGCCATTCTATAATGTCTATTCAGACATATGTGTCTCTGACTTCAGTAGGGCTTACTCCTTGGGCTGCCATAAGTCAGGAATTTCCTGGACATATCTGGGAAGTGTTGATTCTTTGGTGAATTTCAAAAAGAAAAATAGCTGCAAAACTTTGGCCGAAAAAAAAGAGAGAAAAGCTCAACAACTGTTGTGTCTGGATTTTCACTTTTTAGAAATATGGCAACTCTACTTACTCCTAGGTAAGTGTTTGCGGAATTTCAACCTTAGTCCCGTACTAGGAAATTCTATTGTGCCAGAATTCTATTTGCTTGATTACAAAAAATATCCACACTTAGTTTGGGAGTAAGCTCCCCTGAACAGGGTGAGCTTTGCTTCCAAACAGACATGTGTAGAAATTGGTTGCACAAGTGTCTGCCGAAGAAAAACTTGCTCCTTTGTGGCAAAGTCTTTCCATTGCATTTGAAGCTTTAATGTACTTACAACTGTAACTAGCAACACAACTGCAAAGCCCACCATGGGGATACAACTAAATGAGGGAGAGAAACGGAATCTTTATTTTATGACAAGCACTGTGCATTGTACAGATGCAATAAAGTTATTATAGGGGTTCTCAGAGGGGCTTTAAAAGCTTGGAATAGTAGTGCAGTTTATTCTTGTTCCGATTATTATTTTTTGTTCATAATTGTCCATGGGAAATGAAAACCAAGCTCAGACACTCTTCAATTTCCCCTTGACCATTCAGATACTGAACTTGCGATTCGTCAATGACAACGTTCAGTCCCATATGCTCCAACTGCCCCTCTTTACCAGGGACAACCCCCTCATTGTTGTCCCTGTCTCTGGTAAAGCACTGTTTTTATTCTGTCCCCTTTTTTTTGCCTCTTGGAGAAATGCTAAGTCTCTGTAAGATACATCTGAGAGGAGGACAAGTAGGACCTGAATCAAAAGTTGGCCATGCATTTTCATATACGTAGAGTCCTCCTGTTCAGGGTCCCTGCCAGCCAGCAAGCCATGGATAAATACTGTACTATACTATACTATACTATACTATACTATACTATACTATACTATACTATACTGCACTATACTATACTATACTATACTATACTATACTATACTATAAGCTCTAAGGAGCTTAGGTAAAGCACCACACAGAGAGTTTTTCATTTTTCTTTGCCAACAGACACTAAACATTCCATGGTTAATGAGTATAATAAATCCCAATTTGTTGTTTTATCCCTTTAAGGCTTAAAATATCAAAGCGATAAACAACTACCTGACATTCAGAAGACATCTTAAGGCAGCCCTGTTCAGGGAAGTTTTTAACGTGTGATATTTTACTGTATTTTTGGTTTCTATGGAAGCCGCCCAGAGTGGCTGGGGAGGCCCAGCCAGATGGGCGGGGTATATATAATAAATTATTATTATTATTATTATTATTATTATTATTATTATTATTATTAAATAAATTCCTGTACTTCTGTATCCTCGGGGGTTGGACTAGAATTTGGAGATCAAGGTTCAAATCCCTACTGATCCAGGAAGCTCACTGGGTGAAGAGCTTGACACGTGTGGGGAATTGTGTGCACTCCTTTGAACACCTGAGAAAGGTAGGATATAAATGTGAATCATCATCTTTGAGTAGATTCAATTATGAGTCTTTCAATCACCTCAGAATCTCCCACTTGAAATCTGGAAAAGGTTCTGCCTTCTTTGTACTATAGTTTATGAAAGTGTGGGAAACCAATGCACAATAAGCTACCTTCGACAAGAACTTGTAGAAATTAGAATTTCTGTCTTCCTTTGCAAGACTGCCGTATAGGATGAATAAAAAGCAAATCCAAAATTATGAACTGGCCACTGAAAAACCCAACACACAAAATCAATAGATGGTTTTGCATATCTCAGCCGCTGCACATGAAATGCTCCTGCTTCTGCAATACTGCTTACCGCACTTGGCAAGGTATCGCAAGGCTTCTAAGTGGCCACTCTCAGCTGCCACGAAAAAGGAAGTGAGCCCGTAGGAATTTGTGCTTTCGACCTTGGCACCTCCTTTGACCAAAAGGTCTATTATTTCCAAGTCATTCCGAGCCACAGCTTCGTGGAGGGCAGTCCACCCCCGATTGCAGCGATGGTTCACGTCAGCATTGTACTCCAATAGCACCTGTACAGCTTCGGCATTCCTGTGTTCACAGGCTGTGGTGACAAAAAAGAAAAGAAAGTTTAGGTTTCCGTATCTGAGCCTCAAAAACAAGTTTCATTTCGGACAATTTCACCAAGACGTTGCTCATTGTCCAAGAAAGGCCTCGTTTTATCCCACGTATATTTTCTCCTGCATTTTTAAAATGAATTCATAGATTTCTGTTTGCTTTTTGGGGTACAAGAGGATTGTTTTCCAAATGTTTTCCCCCACAAACATGCAAAATAAACATTCAAGATTGTGGCATTGCTTCAGATACTCACACAAAAACAAGTCCTTATTTATCTGTTTATAAAAAAATATGTACACACCACTTTCAGCCCCTCCCAAAGTGATGAACTTGCAACTCTGATGAATATCCATATATCCAGGATATAAAATGACTCCCTCTCCCATTGATTTCATTATCTCAAATCTCTGTTGTATAGAGTTTCCCTATCTTCTTTCCTGCTCTGAAAATGGCAGCAGCCTACTAACCACATGGCAGGGATGGTATATTTAGCCTCTTCCTCATCACAAGGCAATTTCAGGGAAGGGTACAATTAAAACACAGAAAGGATAAAGCAAATTACAATAATAAAAAAGATTAACAAAGCAGCAACCAGTAGAATAGCAACCATAACAAACCCAGACAAGGCACAAATACCTTGCAAAAGTCTGAGCAAACAAATAGAGAGGCTACATTAAGCAATATGTTTGAACACTGAATATCTGAGTTTATGTCTAAAGTCAATGGTGAGAACGAACACCATTATATGTACTGCTGGATAAGTGTTTAATGGTTCTTGTATTTGTAAAAATAAAAATTAAAAATGTTGAAAAAAGAGAATAGCTCATATAACTGGATCAAGTTAATCAGTTTTGTTGACTTAATTGAGCTAAATAATTTTAATTGAATTTTGAATAAATGTACAATTAATTTTTACTGTTTAGAATTTTGTTGTGTTATTATCTTCCTTAGTGTGTCGTGCAAACCACTATTCTGAATAATAATAGTTTATTATATTATTATAATTTATTATTGTTATTATAATATTACTACTACTACTACTACTAACTAATGCTTTTTATAAGGTTGGGGACACTAGGGATGAGTTTATGCCACCAAGTGGGAAGAGGCCCAAAATGTTTCGAAACCACTGAACAACTTAGACTTTGGGCCTGATCCAGCAGGACTCCTTTTATCTTCTTATTTCAAGAGCAGCTTGAAATAAGAGCATTGCCACCCTGGCCAGATATGCCCACCAGCACCCACTAACAGAGGAGAAGAATCCCTAGGGGACACTTTGCCCAGTGCCTTCTCAAACCTGGAACCAGCCCTGATTTCTGAACTACCGCGGGCTGGGGTAGCAGTGGCGGGCAGTGGCCCAGTTTTTTTATGGAGCTGTCACATGCCTGTGGACACTGCAACAGCATGAAGTCATATGACGTCACAACGTTGTGCACGGCGCGCTGGGCACCCACAGTTGGGGGTCCAAGTTGGTGGCCCTGGCACACACTGTTTCCAACTAGAAAAGTAGTCTACTTGTGGGCACTCAAGACCTATGAGAATCAAGCAGCTTACCTTTATAAAGTGGGGTCTCCCTCGCTTTGTTTGCAATATCAGGTTCTGCTCCAGCCTGCAGCAATAAACGCACACACTCAAGATTCCCTCTATTTGTTGCTAAGTAGAGCGCCGTTTCCTCCTGAAGCGTACGCTGATCAAGTAACCCAGGATAAGCTGTGGAGAAAGCGTTGATCCATATTTAGTGAGGCGTGTAATGTACACGAATAATCCTCACATCAGACACTGTGCTCAATAGTGTCAAACTTTTATGTGATAGCTAACCACCCACATACAACTTGCAAGTCTCATTCTTTCGTCAGGGTTAAAAAAATTCTTGCTCCAATTGTGCTAGAAGACATTTTCAGAGTAAGTTTAGGAAGTCTGATCGCCTGAGTTCACCACCCTCTCCTGCCATTGTTATCGGCGACGTTTTTGGTACATTTAAGTGAGATCACAGTATTCCCATTAAAAGCGACCACAAGAGCTTATTGCCATGCAAACTGGGGCGGGGCAGGAAGTGTTTAGAGGACATGCAGAAAGAAACCTCCAGCACTTGCCAAGAGAACTCTCCATAAAACAGCTACCAGGATGTTTAATTGGGGTAACATGCGCTCCTGCTTGCTATGCATGATCCACTGGGATGGGGGTGAGGGGCAGAAGATATGGTGAAAATGCTATTTATAATCAATACATTAGCCTTTAACCTTTTTGGGAGGGGGGGATGTGTATAATCATGAAATTCCTTGCATGTACAAAAATAGGCTGAATAAGCAAGCTTGCATCTTTCAGGGAGTGATATGACTCAATGGGTTACTCTATACCCTGTGATGGTTTTGTGGTTTGATCTGATCAGTTCTTTTTTTCCTGATACTTGCATTTATACAGCAGCTTCAAGCAGCGCTCTTGTCCATAGTAAGCAGCCTCGTGGAGGGGCAACCATCCGTCTTTGTTAGGCTGTGCAAGGTTTTTCCCCGACTGCATCATTTTAAGAAGTGCGTTTTCATCTCCTCTCTGGATTGCTGACACCACAGGATCCAGCACTCTTTTAAAACAAAGTTGAAAACTTGTCACTTTTTGCAGGATTGCTTCTGACATTTGCAATGGCATGGCAGCACTATCCATGCCCTGGCTGTGAAACCATCCACTATGGTGGTTGAACTTATAGGGCTGTTCCCCCACCCCCTTGAAGTCACTCATATTTTATGTGGCTGAATAAACTACACAGAGGCCCAAACAAACTCTCCCACCCACCTGCAAGCCAGCAAACACAGAGGGCTATATATTCCAAAAGCAACTGAGAACAGATCCCTGTGTCCCTATTTTCATGCTCTTTAGTGCATTGGCTCTCCCATTTTGCACACTGAAGGCACGCATGGCAACACAGCTAAAAATAATCGCAGTCAGCTTTGTTTACTATTTTGACATGGGAACTGGTTGATCTAACTAAATCGCTAGACAAGGATCCTGTTTCCGCTGAGTCAGTCACTCCAGTGCAACGGAGAGAGTCCTAAAAGATGGGGTTAGAAAGGGACGCTTTCAAGATCAGCAGGCCTCCGGGATGGGTGGAAGAGGTGGGAGGGAGAAGGGCAGGCAGGGAGAGGGAATGGGGAAAGTCAGTCCCTTTTCCCTCGGCCAGTTATGCAAACTCCTTAGAAGACGTAAAATGATGCTACAATTGTCACCGCACGCCTCCCCCCCCCCTTCTAGCTGTCTAGTCAAGCCAAGCACACGACAACAAATGTAGCCTAATAATGAAAAAAAGAACAGGAAAGAAGGTAAGGAGAACTTACTCTGGCTGAGGTGTTTTGAACAGGCTGCCATCGTACCTCCGTCTGACCCCTGAACTGGCCGCTTGATTCTGTGATGATCGCCTAGAGTGATGACGGCACGAATGAAATAATGAAAAATACTCCGAATAAGAAAAACAGGTCATGTCTCGGGTTGCTTAGCGGTGGGCCTGGGGGCTGAGAAAGCCACTGAAGGAGACAGTATCCAGTGGACCTGCAGCCCCCTCTGGGTCTTTAAACAAAGGCAGGCTTGTTCTGGCTCAGCTGCTCTCTCGGTTCTGGATTATTTTTGGCCTTCAGAGTGTCAGGGGATTCAAATGACCATATAAGACAACAGGGGAGATGAATCCCTCTATCACCACACAACAGGCAGAGAAAGAGTTTGAGGGCCTTCTTCGCTTCAGGGAGAAGGATGGCTGGATAGTTTTTGTTGTGAAACAGCTGTGGGAATGAAAGCTTTGCAAGAAACTTTCAGATCAAGACCAAGAAGAGATCGCTGGGGGTTGCCTAGTCCAAACAAGATGGCCTGCTATATCTTTCAGAATTGCAGAATTACATTGAAGACAGAATTTCACCAGATGCGTAAGTGTGTGAAGTGAGCTTCATGGCTGAGTGGGGATTTGAACCCTAGACTCCACTCTAACCACTAGAGGTTGTGCTTGGTGGAGCTCTGTTTTAAAAGCCTTTTAAAAAAGTGGTTTTCCTTTCCAATCATATAAAAGGCAGGACATAATCAACAGAGGAACAGGAATCTTAAAATATAACTTGATAAAATATGAAACACAGTGGGAGGCACTAGTTAGCCTTTTCCTAGGTTATTAGATAAAAACATCAGACAAGAGAAAAGATGAAAGAGAGTTTGTGCCCTCCTCCAAAAACTTGTAATACATGATTTTAATACGGTCTGATGAAGTCTTTCTTTTAAGAAGGAGGGGTAAATGCATATTGCTTTGAATTTATTAGATCTTAGCATGACATTGATCTCTATCAGCATAATATATTATGAATATATCAAGCACTTCCTAAGCCATATGCAACTCAAGAATGGACTTGCATTGAACTTTGCAAATCTGGAAAACAGAGTACCCCCCATAACTGCTCAAATGACTTTGCTACACTTTCCTGGGTCATGCTGCTCCTAATTTTGCAACTGCCAAGTTAGCTAATTTTAAAATAATCGTGTTTACTGTGGTCAGTGGGGATTTCCCCGAAGGGTGATTTCATACATCTATGCAATTGCTACTATGAGCCAGTCATCTGACCCAGTTTGTAAACTAACACGGTGAAGTAACACATAAACATAAAGTATTGCACAAGAAAAACTAAAGTGCCCTATTTATTCTGATGATCACTAGGATGGCTCAAGTCAGCAAGATATATGTTTTGTTTAAAAAAAAGTTCCAGAGTTGGGTCAAATATACTTTTTGGCAGTGGAAACAGACATATGTAACAGTTTTAAGCAGCACTGACATAAGGATGTTCAGACACACATGGAAAAAACTATTCTCAAATGTGACATTTTCTGTTAGATGTCACCCAAAGTTTAATTGAGAGGACAGGACTAGGTCCAAATGTTAGTTTCACTAATTTCATCTTAACCAATAGCTGCTGTTGTATGCTCATTGCATACATGTAAGTTCTAACAAAAAAATTTTTCCCCCTTCCAGTAGCACCTTAAAGACCAACTAAGTTAGTTCTTGGTATGAGCTTTCGTGTGCATGCGCACTTCTTCAGGAAAAATTTTTTTTTTTGTTTTGATTATGGCAGACCAACACGGCTATCTATCTGTAAATGTAAGTTCTAGTTGCACTTTCGTTTTACTCTGTAATGCTAAGATGAATAAGTTCTACTGTCTGAAGGGTCATATTGCATACAGTGGTACCTCAGGTTACATACGCTTCAGTTTACATATGCTTCATGTTACAGATGCCGCTAACCCAGAAATAGTGCTTCAGGTTAAGAACTTTGCTTCAGGATGAGAACAGAAATCGTGCTCCAGCGGTGCGGCGGCAGCAGGAGGCCCCATTAGCTAAAGTGGTGCTTCAGGTTAAGAACAGCTTCAGGTTAAATACGGACCTCCGGAACGAATTAAGTACTTAACCTGAGGTACCACTGTACTTCTAAGCTCCAACCGAACCATCTCAGGCTGCAATTTGTCTATTCCATTCTGAAGGAAAAGCAGCTGTGGAGAGCTTCAATCTGGATCATGCTTGAAAGTGTGATCCAGACAGCAGGTTCATGCACTGCTTTTCCTTGAAAATAAAGTGGCACTCTAAAGGCACACTTTTTAAAAAAAAATGTGTTTAATGTAATGTGGTTTAATCCTGTGTATTCAGTCAAATATTTTTTTTACCAGAAGATTTAAATAGCAATTTGAGGGCTTGGCAGATAATCAGTATTTTGCTCATCCCAAAATCTGACATTTAAAACACCACCAACACATTTCTGCCCTTCTCTTCCTCCAAGGATTTCAGACAAATATAAGACGTATCCTGCTGCATCAGGAAAATGCTCCATCTAGTCTAGCATCCTATTTTCAACGACCCACCAGGTGCCTGTAGAAAACCCTCAAGTAGGAGATGAGAAGAGCCCTCTCCCCTCCTGTGGTTTCCAGCAACTGATATTCAGAAGCATTATTGCTTCCAACTGTGGAGGCAGAATATAACCATTGTGGTTCATAGCCATTAATAGCATTATCCTCCATAAATTTATCTAATGCTCTTTCAAGGCCATCTAAGTTGGTGGCCATCACTTCTTCTTGCAGGAGCAAATTCCAGAGTTTAACTAGGTACCGTGTGAAATATTTTCTTTTGCCTGTTCTGAATTTTCCAGTATGCAGCTTCACTGGATATGTCCCTGAGTCCTCGTGTTTTGCAAGAGAGAGAAAACCTGTTTCCCTGCCAACCTTCTCCAGATGCATCATTGTATAAACTTCCATGGTGTCCCCTGTTACTCCCCTTTCCTCATAGGGGGCTTGCTCCACCCCTTGATAATTTTGGTTCTCATTTTCTGGAACTTTCCCAACTATAGAATGTGCTATCTGGGGATATTGTGAGGTGTCTTTCTGGACTATCTCCAGCCCAGTTACTAGTCAGGGCAGGGCTTGTGTAGCCTCAGAACGGCAACCATATCAGGCAACAGAGCCAGAGTTAACATCTAACCTACCTATAACAGAGTAATCACAGAAGCACTAACACAAATGTTTAGGGCTGGGGTGCAGGACATGCAGTGAATTTACAGTAGGAAGAGGTGGGGTGTTTTGTGTTTGCTTTCTTTCCTTGCTTCTTTACCTTTGCCAAGGGTAAAGGTAGAAATTCTGGCAGTAAGGGTCATTGTGGGTCGGCGTGGTTGTCTTCTGTGTAGCTGTTTGCTCTGCAGGGTCTTCCGTCAGGCTTTGCTGGATGGCCAACTCAATGAGCTCATCTTCACTCATACTGCTATAGAGGCTGTAGTCCTCATGTCCTAGAGCTCCCGTCTGCGAATTCCTGGCCACTGTGACTTGTGTCGCCATCTTCCCTGTTAAGTCGGAAAGAGACGGCTCCAAACACCTGGAATGCACAGAAATGAGACTCAGGCTGTGTCCAGATGGGGGCGGCAAACAGGCCATGTGGACCTGATATTCCTGTGCACATGACTGACAGGAGATTGATTGCACACTGTCTCTCCCCTCCCCCCCACAGTCGTGGTTGTCCATTGAAGCTCCACCACTTGACATCCACACCAGTGGGTGGAGCTTCACAAAATGTTTCTGAGCTGCATGATGCTGTTGCTTTGTCCCACCCTTCTGCCACTCCTCCCTTTCCTTTAAAAAAAACACAATTAATTAATTAATTAATTAATTAATTTTACGGTTTTCCTTTTTGTACATTTCAATAATTTTATAATCATTTTTACATTTCAAAACTTGACTTCCTTCCCCCCTCTTTCTGCAGTTCCTTAAATTTATTTTTAGTATTTTCTGCATATCCAAATTAACTTAATTTACTCATTTATTCATCTACTTTAAATATAAACTTATAAAACTGCAGGTTATTACAATAAACCTGCCAATGTTCTTATCTGTTTACAATTTATTTGTAAATATTCAATAAACCATTTCCATTCTTTTATTAAAAGTTTGATATCTTGACTTTGTTATTTTTCCGGTGTGTTTTGCCATTTCTGCATATTCCACAAGTTTTTGTATCCATTCTTCTTTTGCTGGGACTTCTTTCCATTTTGGGGCAAGTAACATTCTTGCCACTGTAGTCTCATACAAGAATAAATTTCTATATAGTTTGGGTAGTACTGTCCCTATAATTCCCTCTCATTTTCCATTCCGGGCACCCATGCAGGTACAATAAGTTTGCAAGAGCATAAGAGCAAAGGTTATAAAAATTGTCCACAAGGGAGGAAATGGAGGGTTGTGCTGGCTGCTTTCCTTCAACGTAACCCCACTTTCCACACACACACGGAAGTCTGTTCATATATAAATTGGGGTTGGAGAGGTGATGCCTTATAGAATCACATTGTAGAGTTGGAAGGGACCCTATGGGTCATCTAGCTCAACCCCCTGCAATGCAGAAATATGCAGCTGTCCCATGTGGGGATCGAACCTGCAACCTTGGCGTTATGAGTACCACACTCTGACCAACTGAGCTTTAATAAAGCAGCCTTTCAAGGAGCAACTCTCCTTCGTCTTCACTCACAAAGCTTTGCCGTTTTGCGCAAATTTCTTTCTGCCCTCACTTCTAGGAGCAAAATAAAACTGAGGGTGAGGTAGGATTTTTTTTTTATCACAGAAAGCTGATTATTCCCAGTAGTTGGTGTTAAGTTTCAGGCCACTACATTCTTTTTTGCAAAACCAAAAAGAGACTCTTGCTAGAGTTGTCACGTACCAGCTCTCCCCTCCTACCTCCCAGGTCCTCCTTTCCTGAGTTGTGTCACCCTTTAAAAATACTCCATTAGAGATCAGGTTGCAACTTGACATTTGCCAAGTATTTCATATGACACATAAAGGAAAATAAACAGCTCACAGGAGGTCACTGTGTGAGGAGGAGCATTGCAGGGAAGAACATTTCCTTCAGGAGGGCACTGCGTAAATCACAGTGGGTGTTTGTGACAGTACTAAGACAATTGTCTGAATATGCTGGAAGAGGGTTCAAAGTCCTGTACATACATACACACACACAATGGCAGCCATTTTGTTTTCTAAGCTTCTGAGGTCAATATACTGACTGTTCACAATGAGGTAAAGCTGAACTCACGCTGAATTTTTAAGTCAACTCCCGTTGCCTGAGGTGCTGTCCAAATTTCACCCTCTCTGCTCTTAGCATATAAGCCAGGCTTCCTCAACCTCGGCCCTCCAGATGTTTTTGGCCTACAACTCCCATGATCCCTAGCTAGCAGGATCAGTGGTCAGGGATGATGGGAATTGTAGTCTCAAAACATCTGGAGGGCCGAAGTTGAGGAAGCCTGATATAAACCAGCTAACCAGTTTGATACAAACTGGCACACAGACAGAAAGAAGCAATTGCTAGGAACAGTTCCACCATGGAGCTGCCAGATTCCGGGAGGCTCTTACCTTCCACCTGACGGCCATTTCACACATTACCCCGAGGGAAACCTGAGTATACCCAAGAGAGAGCTGTCGCCGTCATGGTTCCCCTGTGGAGTGTATGCGTATGGCACACGCGTCTGCCACATTAGACACGGCATTTTCATCTAAAGATGTACTGTAGCGTGTAAGGCAACCCCAAGGCAGACATTGGTGTAACAACTTCAGGGAAGTTTGCCAGAGCTGCATTTTCACACTTGCATTTGCCTATCTTTGAACACGTATCTAGACTTCCCCAATCCCATGTCTTGCTGTGGTACAGCAGAGAGAGGAATCAGTCAAATTATTGGGATTCGCTTCCTCAACGCAGCAACCTGCCTCACGGCCACATGCTAAGTGCAAAGCCTTACTGGTGCTTCTATCAGCTGTAGGGTTGCCATGTGTCCAGGATTTCCCAGAAATGTTTGAGGGGACAGCACCCCCATCCAGGAGGATTTTTGCATTTTGGATTAAATATCTGGGTTATGGGTTTTTATTTTATTATTATTATTTTAATGTTTTTGGTTTTTAAAATATTTTTTGTGGGGAACGCGCGTGCTCAGAAGGCGCTGTGCCCCAGAACAGAAAACACATATCGGGTAGCCTGGAGCAGCCTGCCGGGGGTCGTGCTAGGTCTGGTGTTGTTCCTGGCTGCCACCAGGCCTTGCACAGCCATCCCAGGGCCATGTTAGGCCTCGTGGTGCTCCTGGCGGTCGCCAGGCCTTGCAGGGCTTTCCCAGGGCTACTCAGCCTCCCATCATGAGCAGGAGTAAGACAACAAAAGTAAGAGAGGGGAGGGAAGACATGGGGAGCAGGTGGACGAGGAAGGGGTTAGCGGCAGGGAGTGGGTGAGCGAAGGAGATGTGAGATGGCAGGGTGCCCCAATAGCGGGGGGGGGGGGGCGGTTTGATAGCCAGAATATGGCAACCCTAATCTGGTGATCTATATCAGATTCCCCCAACCTGGTGCCCTCAGGATGTTTTGGATGCTCCTCATCCCTGACCATTGGCCAGGCTTGCTGGGGCTAATGGGAGTTGTAGTCCAAAACATCTAGAGGGCACCAGGTTGGGGAAGTCTGATCTAAATGTGATGACAAGAGCCCAACATAAACAAAACAAAAATACAGCTGTGTCATTCTGTGAAAAAGGAACCTGGGAACTGAAAAGGAGAAGTCCTTCAGTGAATGGTTTTTTCCCCTAACTGAACTCGCAGGAACCTGAGGACAAAGGAGTCAGGGCCAGACTCTTGACCTTTCTTGATCTGCAGAAGGGCTAAGGGTATCCTGCCCATTAAATCAGATTTCAAATCGGCTTTTAACTAGGTTATTGGCAGAATCCCTCTTTTTAGCGTTAACCCACATCAGAGAGGTCTCCTGGTGGCTACTGGTGACTACAGCCCTTTTTGATATTCTCCAGGCCACATGCTCAATTTCATGGGAAGAGAGGCTGGATTATAGCTACTAGCCATGCCCTTTATCAGCATGTGGCTGCTGGTCCTTCCTATGTACAATAGTACCTCGGGTTATGTACTTAATTCGTTCCGGAGGTCCGTTCTTAACCTGAAACTGTTCTTAACCTGAAGCACCACTTTAGCTAATGGGGCCTCCTGCTGCTGCTGCGCTGCCAGAGCACGATTTCTGTTCTCATCCTGAAGCAAAGTTCTTAACCCGAGGTAATATTTCTGAGTTAGTGGAGTCTGTAACCTGAAGCATATGTAACCTGAAGCGTATGTAACCCGAGGTACCACTGTACATCAAGTGGAATGTGAGAAGGGTCTCTCCACATTAGCAGCTGTAGACATGTAAGGCTCAGGAAACCTGGGTTCTGATTAGTAGTACAAAGCCTACATCAGCCTTCATCAACCTGGTGCTCTCTTGGACTGCAACTCACATCAGCTCCAGGCAGCATGGAGAATGGTCAAGGGTGACCAACAGTCCAGTAATCATCTTCGGATCATGGGTGCTCCAATGCATTGCATGGACACACACACACACACACACACACACACACACAGAGCTACCACAACTAGAATGTCTTCTGTGTCCACATACCCTCCAATATGTAGCATCTCAAAACCAGGACACATGTCTTCCTGTCTGTACATGAGTCACTTGACCCATGAGTGATAATGGAGCCCCCAAGACACACTTTGGAGGGGGCGTGTTCTCATGGCATCCAAAAACATGTGTCTTGGGATGTCACACAAGATTGTGGCCCTGCAAAAAGTGCTTTTCGGGGTGAGATCTCGGTGCAAAAATCTCACGAGAACACCATGCCCAAAATGGCCACCGTGCGCTCATGGGGGAGGATATGATGGCCTTTTCTTCTGGTATGCTTGCAGGGTATGTGTTCATTTCATCCAAAGGATTAAATGTGCAAATATATTTACAATAATGAAATGCACACACATTCCTTTCAGAGGCAGGGGGTGCAGATTGGCCACCTTTAAATTCTGCCTCCTTGCCCTGTTGTTGTTGTTGTTGTTTAAATGTTTTCCTTGGTTTAGCTCACCAGCTGCTTTTGTACAGTGGGAATCTTCTGGTTTGTTGACCACAATTGCCTGTTGCAAGATCTGTATATTTCCAGCCACCCGAATCCTAAACACGTAAGATGGAACTTGTGGACCTTGAGACTTAATATTTTTAGATCAGCTACATAGGATGTAGGTCAGGCAAATATATTTTTGCCACAACGATTACTGCAGTCTGCTAAAGCACAGGGAACCAAGTTTCCAGATGATGAAACATTTCTGAGTAAATGGATCCCACCAGTCCCCAGCTGTCTAGATACATCAAACTGTTTATGAAGTTGCCTTGGCACATCTTGGATGCCAACAACAACACTTCCATGCAATCGGTCCACTCACCCACCCCCATATCTGTTATACTTTAGTCCTTACCATAAGTACCTGGATCTGGCCAGTCAGCCAACTAGCCCACCATCCTGTTCTAACAGTTGCCAACCACATGCTTATATGGGAACCCACAAGCAAGATGTGAGCAAAGAAGCACTCATTCCTCCTGCAGTTTCCAGCAACTGGTATTCAGGAGCATAATGCCTCCAACTGTGAAGAGCAAAGCCATGATCCCTAACAGCCATTGATAGTCTTTTCCTCCATGACTTTGTCTAATCCAAAAGTGATAGCCATCACTGCCTCCTGTTCCATCATTTAACTATGTGCTGCAGAAAGAAGTGTTTTTTTTTATCTGTCCTGAATCTCCCAACATTCAACATTCATACCACTTGGCATCCATCATCACAATTGTTGTATCTTGCCATAGCCATGGAAACAACAGAAACAATCTGACTGAAAGAAACAGTAACTTAAGATGGCTTTAGCATTTCCCTGTAGGGTCTGTTGAAAGATCAGGCACTACAGACATCCAGATTCCTCTTCTAATATCAATCACCTCTGCATATAATATTTCAGAAGTAAAGACATCAAAACATTCCTTTTGAATGGATGCATAGGCTATGGTAGAGGAGTGATAAATTACATATTTACATTTTAGTGAACCACTTAGGATGCAAAGTAAATTCTGTTTAAAAAGTCCTTTGTCTTCCAAGATTAAATATGTGTAAGTCATTTCCCATAGTTAATTTAATGCATTCCTACATTTGGAGAAAGGAACGGTTATGCACATTGTAAGCAAATTACAGGTTCTGCACCCAACCAATGCATTCAAAGCATGCATAACTGCATTACCTTATAGCTGCTGTAGCTAACAAAGTTTACCCCGAAGTGATTTTCCTTGGTGAACTCTTAATTCAGAAAATCCCCTTTCGGGTGCATCTCTCTCCCGTCTCTGTGTGTTGATAAACTGCAGAGCAGCTCTGAACTCTCTCCCTCTTTGAAGTGCGGAGTTTATTTCTGGATCACCCCATGATCGACGATTACAAGCCAAAATATAAGTTGCTCTGAATCTCAGATTTCCTGTGTGAAGTCTGTGGCAAAGTGACTTGTTCCCCTCTCAAGTTTTCTCCCTGCAGCATTATAATCTGTAGAACTTCGCTTTCTGCAACATCCCTTTCCGAAATGACATAAGCCTGACCTTTTTGTTACATCATTATTTATTTATTGCCCTGTACAAGTAAACCATATATGGCCATGTTGCTGAAAGTTGGAAAGGAGTTTACAATGGCCATGCAATCTTCAAATGACTATGGCCGGACTGATATTTTTCAAGGGTTGTTTTTAGCACATGTAATCTCAGCTTTTTATCCCATACTTCCTGAGGTGTTCAGGGTTACACACACACGGTTACACACACATCACATACATACACACAGAGAGAGTTTTTAAACCCCCAAAACAACATTGCAAAGTAAGCCATTCTGGGAGACACTGGCTTGGTTTTGCAGCATGGTAAACCAAACTATGGCTTACCAGGATTGTGCAACCAGCATGCTGAGTCAAGTGATGGTTTGGTTTTGTGTGATGTACAAACCCAGGCTTATCGGAGAGCTTCCTACTCACTAACTATGAACTATAGTAACCCCCCCCCCACAAAAAAAACCTTTACCACAAACCTGGGTTCAGACCACTCACTAAGCCATGGGAGCAAAAAACAAACAAGCAAAAAACTTAGGGAATGAGCAAAGTTTACACATTTGCATAGTCCCAGTAAACTATGGTTTGGCTTGAGTATTATACAAACCAGACCAGTGGAAGGCCAAAAGGTACCCAATGTGTTTCATGTCCAGGCAAGGATTTGAACCTGAGTTTACCCACTTTAAGTCCGAGTGTCTGTATACTATGCCATAGTTTAGCAGCTAACTTTTGTCACAAGTAAGGGAAATCCAAACAGGTCAACCTATTAGGCTGCAAAACTGGACAGGCTACTGAGATGCTACATTCATTCTTTAGACATCAAAAGATGTAGGGTAGATACTTGTGCCTGAACTGACTTCTTCCAGGGAGAGAATTAGGGTTCTGAGGGCAAACAGATGTGTTACCTTGGCTTCTTTCCTGTCTTCAGTTAGAAAGCCTGAGTCTCAGAGCGTTACGTATTTTGAAGATCAGCAATTTCACATTTGAGTTCTTTACAGTTGTGTACATACCACACCTTTAAAGCACATTTGAAGCACATTCTTTCCATCAAAGAATTCTGGGCAATGCAGTTTGTCAAGGGTTGCCAAGAATTATAACTATGTGAGGGTAAAACTACGATGCCCAGAATTCTTTGAGGGACAGAATGCGTTTCAAATATGCTTTGAAGGTATACACAGCCTAAGAATAGCCAAGCTGGTGACTTATTGATACTATCTAGTGCTTTTTTCCTATAAAAAAAATGTTTAGGGATAGGTACACTCATTTCCTACTCTGCCCCCTCAGTGAGGCCAAACTTAGATTCACAAAATGTTTAGGGGTATGCGTCCCCCTGCATCCCCCCCCAGAAAAAAGCACTGCTGCTATCAAAGGGTATTTGTCATGGTGGCTGCGAGCTACGATCCAGGATAGGGGCAGCATCCCTCAAAAGATCAGCTGCTGGGAAACACGAGGAGGAAAGTGCTATCACATGTTCTGTTTGTGGGCTTCCCATGGGCATTTGGTCAGCCACTATGGGAATAAAGGTAAAGGTAAAGGGACCCCTGACCATTAGGTCCAGTCGTGGATGACTCTGGGGTTGCAGCGCTCATCTCACTTTATTGGCTGAGGGAGCCGGCATAAGCTTCCGGGTCATGTGGCCAGCATGACTAAGCCGCTTCTGGCGAACCAGAGCAGCGCACGGAAACACTGTTTACCTTCCTGCCGGAGCGGTACCTATTTATCTACTTGCACTTTGACGTGCTTTCGAACTGCTAGGTTGGCAGGAGCTGGGACCAAGCAACGGGCGCTCACCCCGTCGCGGGGATCCGAACCACCGACCTTCTGATCGGCAAGTCCTAGGCTCTGTGGTTTAACCCACAGTGCCACCCGCGTCCCTACTATGGGAATAAGGAAATGCCTAATACTGCCTTCAAACAGAGAGAGAAGATGGATAACTTGTTCTAAGTCAAAAGCAGAAGGTAATTGAGCTGCGTGACAGCCTCAGGCTGCAGGAAGCACACCAAGCTGCCACACCTATGGTCTGTGATTTTCTAAAGAACCTTTGGACCACATCAGCGAAGCTGAGACGGGGATCTTGTCATCTGGGCAGCCCAGGGCCTCTATACACACTGCCCAGGATTGCATCCCAGGGAGGTCATTTCAGTGCTGCTAATGCAGCATTTTGAATTCACCGCTGAAGGAGCCCTCCATTGTCTCTCAGGACAGATGGATGCCAACAATGGGAAACAGGTAGTTGGACTAGCTGAGCCTTTGCTCTGATCCACAAGGATCTTCTAAAGTACTGGTGACTTGTTAATTATTACATTGTCAAGAAACCCAAGAGCATCTCTTGTCAGACGGGGACTCTGGTGGGACAAGGAGGGGACTTTAACCCTTTGTCCCCCTCTGTAATCCCAATCCTGATTAAAACATAGGAAACTTAACACGGAACTCGGAAAGATTGCAGTCTAAAGCTGCAATCTTTTAACCCCAGAGTAGAGGAGTGGAACCTCTGACCCTGCAAATATTCCTGAACTACTACTCCCATCAGCCTCATCAAGCTGTGTCAATGAGCAGGGATGATGGGAGAACATAAGAAGCTGCTGCTGGATCAGGCCAATGGCCCATCTAGTTCAGAGTCCTGGGCTAGATTTACACTGACCTGTTTTAACGTTATTTCCCCCTATTAGAATATTAGATATGTCGTTCTAAAATGTCACAGGTCATACCTGTTAGTTAAAATGTCTTTTACCTTGTTTCCCCCCATCCAATGTAAGTAATACCACACCGTTTTCCAAAATGGTTTCTTTTCCTGCTGCTGGTTGCTCTGCTCTGCCCTCTGGTGCCACAGTTTAATTCTCTCCTTACCATATGCACTTACAGGGGAGTAAGAACCTTCAAATTCATTGACACTTACTTCAGAGTGGGTGTGCACAAGATTGTACTGCTGGGTTGCAATGTTATTGTACAAACTTACCTGGAAGTACATTCAGCTGACCTCAGCTGGATGTACCGGTACCTTTGAATTAACATGTATAGGATTGCACAGTAAATTGATGAGGTTCTTTCAGGTGCTGTCCCAGGTGTCCTAGGTCCACCTCTACTTCGTTTAACACTCAGTTCGATGAAGCATTTTGTAGAACTTGAAAGCTCACTCAGTAATTTGCGACATTTTGGTTGGTCCTAATAAAGTTTTTGTAGTCAAGTAAAAACACCTCTTCTGTTGTTTTATGTACTGTGTTTATCAAAATTGCTGTTTAAAAAATTCCACACAATGTGGAGAAACAGTACATAAAACAAAGGAAAGGATATTTGTTAACACTCTTGTCCATGTTAATTTTGTTGTTGTTAAGTCTTCTGCAAACCTTGAGAAGACTAACTGCAATGCAGTGTCTTAGACATGACATTTCCTGCCATTCCTAGAACAAAATATAGGTCATCATTTCTGCATTCAAGGCATGCATCTATCAAGGAGAGCATCTGTTTGTGCTATTCTTTGACCTCTGCAGGCTGCGAAGACATCATTGGTTGTATCAAGGAACGCAAGGACATTGCTTTCCTTAGAAATATCAGATGCAGCTGACCATCGTCCATGGTGAGACTTCATACTATGGGAATTATTTGTCACTGCTAAGACAAGACCTTTAGGCGGTGATAAAGAACATTATTCTGACTGATCTACACCAACAAACATTATAAAAATCTGGCCTCTTGTTTTGAAGGTTCGCTGTAATAAATAGAGAGACAGAGAGACAATGCCTAAAGTAGAACTTTAAAACAATGTTTCAGGTTGTCCATATGACTTTTGTCCAATTTTGTTTTCTGGCTTCAGCTATCTGATTGCCATCCATTTGGTATCTGCTGACATTAAGGAAAGAAAACCTGAAAAGAGGGACATTTACGGAGCAATCTGAACCCCAGATCCACTAGGATGAGGTGTCAGGCATGGAGAGTCCTCCCCTCCCTTTGGTAACTTCACAGATAAGAATTAACAAGCAGTTGATAGATTTATAGTCCTTTTATTACAGCATCATGTTGCGAGCACAAATACACAGCTCTCTGCAGCTGGCTAGTCTAATCCTCCTTCCGACTTCTGTAGCCTTTTGGGCGCCAATGGGAAGTTCCTCCCTCTGACTCCTTTACTCTCTGATACATTTGGACCTCCAGGTCTGTGGTGAGGGGGGTCCCCCACGCTCTCAGCTAGCTGCCCCCTCCCTTCTGGTTCTGTTGTCATTATCTCGTAACTGGGTAACTCCCCCCTAAGATGTTCAGCTCCTGTCTCTCTCTCTGCTTCTGAACACGCTGTGGACAAGGGAGGCGACTCTTCCCCCTCCAGATCTCCATCCGAGAGAAGCTGGTCTGCCATAGAATGCATTCTCCAGTTCTCGTCTTCAGACCATTCCCGGACATGAGGGGAGGTTTGGGAGAGGGGGGTCTTGGGTGAAACCCAGCTGGCTCAGCCAGGGCACTGCTAGCTGAAATCCCCCTCCACCGAAGGCAGAGATACACAGGCAAAAGTTCTACACATCCCAGCTCTGCTGAGTATCAGCTGGCTCAGCCCAGGCTGCGATAACTCCTGGAACAAGGGTGTTCTGGGATGCAGTGAGGCAGAGGCCAGCTAACCTCTATTCCAAACTCCTTTCAGCTCAGCTACATAACCTAGCAACCCAGAGGCATATGCACTGGCAAAGATGGTTCAAGTCAAACTCTATTTCAAAGGCTTATTTTTGCCTCGGTCAGGCTTGGGCTGGCTCAGAGAGCAGTCAGCCTTACTCCTGAATGGAGTTTGGAATGGGGGTAAGTTATATCAGCCTAACTGTAAATTACGCTAACTTTCTATAATTTGGAATGCTGTGCCCAACCAACCATTAGCTTTGAACCTCTCTATCTTGTGTTCACAGCTCCATTACACTAATGCAGGGATCAGCAAACTTTTTCAGCAGGGGGCCATTCCACTATCCCTGAGACCTTGTGGGGGCCCGGACTATATTTTTTTTGGGTGGAATGAATGATTTTTGCCCGCCCGCAAAGAGGCCTGAAGATGCTTCGCTTTACGTGTCCCAGTTGTCGTCCCAATAGCCACAGTTGGGCTTCTCCAGCCAGCCAGGCGCTATTGTGGGGTAGGAGGCTGTGTTGGCTGGCGAAGACAGAAACAGCAGCCCTGGTGGAGGAGCCGTGGATGGAGGTAGGGGAACTGAGGCATCGCCGGAGATTTTACCCACCACCTGCACGACAGAGAAGAAGACAGAGCCGCCAAAAAAAAAAAGAAGAAGAAGAAGAAGAAGACAGAGCTGCCCACCAACCTGCAAGTGGCGGCCGCAGCCACTGCAATGACCCGCCTGAACGCCATGGGAGGAATGAAGGAGGGAGGGAGGCAGGCAGGCGACGACGAAGAAAGCATGCGAGGAAGCGGCACAGAAAAGGGGCACACAGAAGGAAGAACAAACTGAAGGAGAGGGAGGAGGAGCAGGAGGAAAACACAACAGCAGCTGGCGTCACATGCCCCCTTCACAGCACCGCCCTGCTGAGGCGGGCAGGTGGGTGAGCCAACTCCTGCCTGGCATGGGACAAGATTGCTCCATCCCTGAAGAGAAAAGCGCTGCCATGTGAGGAAGAAGGAGGGAGAGGGAAAGAACGTGTGTGCTGGAGATCCACGTGCTGGCGATCCACGCAGTGATTCCCCGACCGTCCACTGGCCGGATCTAGAAGGCAGTTGGGTGGGTTTGCGCACCCATGCACTAATGCAAAGAAACCCAGATTGTGAGAAAGAAAAATGTAAAGAAGTCTTTATAGCAATACTGGTAGCATTATTTTGTTTTGGCTCTCCATTTTTGTACAATTCCCCTCGCTGTATCCCTAAAAGCCACTTACAATGAGATTTTGGTAATATGGAGTGTTAAGTAATTGATTAATCAGTTGCAAGACAGATGATTAATCAGCTAAAAATTCTCCAAACATTTGACACCCTTGCTTTATAGTGAAGGTGAATTATTTTGGACTGGATGATTTTGCTGAATCTTTCAGGGGATACAGTGCTAGTACTTTCATTCTCTTATGTTTATTTTGAGGGCAAAGCCCTCAAGTCACCCTGTTTTTTGCATGTTTGAATTTAACAGACAATGGAAAATAAGCTCAAAGTTTCAACTGAACAAATTGGGAATGTCTCAAAACAGTAATTAGGCTTTATTAGTAGTGTAAAGGCTGCAATAATACGTTCCTCTAGGAATTCTTAATTTAGCAGTCAGTCTCAAAGCATTTGTAAAAGATTATAACTTGTCGCCTGCAAAATTAAATCCATGAGCTCTTGTCACTTCAAGACTGGCAAAAGCAGAAGACAACAGAGGATGTGAAAGTAGCGGTGTGAAATGAGAAGTGCAAGTTCTGAAAACTTGTTTCTGCTTTCTGGCCCAAAAGAGCCAGCAGTGACTGCTAAAACAAGTCTTGCTAACCTCTCCTTCAACTCTAGACTAACTCATAACAGGTTGGTTTATGAACTCCTTTGATGGCTCAGTTGTGCCTTGGTTTGGATACAACAAATGTGATTTCTTATTAGAGAGTAGTGCAGGGGAAAAAATTGATTTAGTTCACTTTTAAAGGCAAATTTACCCAATTTGCACTTTTCCAATGCACCTGCCTTTGAAATTTGCACTTCTCTGACTACTCCAGTGCTGCTCTCTAGCCATGGGGTGGGGAGAGAAATAGCAATACGCATTATATTATGGGAAATGGCTATGCAAAAATGGCATATAAATGTGTCTATTTTAAGAGAAATTTACACAAAAATGCTGATGAGGCTTCATAAACACTTTTTTGGGGAAACACAGTTCGCAAACTGACATGGCAAGGTGGGTGAACTGAACTGAAGATTGTGAAATTAGATTCTGAGTAAAACAAATCAACAGATTCATGCATTCCTGGCAGAGAGTATCTCTGTAATGGTGGCTGGTGTGCTGTAATAATTTCTAATGGGAAATGGGAAAGACTGGTTTGTAATTCGGAGAACCCATAACTCAGGTCTTCCTTGACCCTTCCCACCATGCCTAGCTGAAACAGAAAAATTACGCATTGACCACATGCTTGCCAATATGCTTGTTTTGCATTATTTAATCTGGAGGCCAGATTAGACATCACGTGAGAGATCCGTGCAGAAGACCTATTGGTTTGTTCGCTTTTTAAGAGTTAGGAACAGCCACCTAGGTCCTCAGTTTGGATGATGATTATGGGGTGTGTGGGTGTGATCCCCCTCCCACAAATTTTCTGTTAAAATCCTTCCCCAGGCAATTATTTGCCCCTCCAGTGAAAATAAGTACTTGCCATTTCTCTACAAGGATTAAATGTTTTCTTTGTACCTTTCATGTATACACTCAGACATTAATGTTTGCATTATATTAATGCAAATTTAGTCAATGTGCACTGAAGGAAGAGAGAGAAAGAGAGAGAGAGACACAGACAGACAGACAGAGAGATGGCTACTTATTATATGGCCAATATGGAAAAAACACAAAATACTGTTACTCCTTTACAGCTGGGAAAATCAGGTCATGTAAATGGGTCATGCAAATTTAGCTCAGTGGCTGAACTCCGGTTGACTTTGCTCAGTCCAGCTGTGCAGAGGCAAACGCTGGTTCTTCACTTGAGTATTTTTCCATTCCTTTGCTGCTGCTCCACAGTTTCCTGCTTCCTGGGGATGTACATGTGAAGAAAAGGAGGGACGCACCTTCTTCGTAAGTGACAGTGCCCACCTTTTTGTACTTCCCCCAAAGCCCAAACACAGGGGGGATATCTTTGTAGGAAAACAGACTCTTGTGTGAAGAGCCCTTTCTTTACGATTGACATGGAACCATACCCTGAGGAAGCAATATTGTTATCCGAGCTCCTCAACACCATTTTAGCTGATTGCTGACTCAGGCTGACAAGTTAAACCTTAGGGGAACTCACTGTTGTGAGTCTCAGGCTCTCTCTGTGTAAATATCACCAGAAGGTCATGTACACAGATTTGAAATGGAGGGGGATCAACCAATGGAGGGGTAGTGCGTAAAATTGCAAATGCAACAGGAACTTAAGCAAAACGAAGGTGAATCTAAACAAGCACACACTGCCTTGGTGAGTAAACACCACTGTTTAGCCGTTGTTTGCTTGGCAAATATCACTGATATTTCACCATGAGGATTAACGGGAATTTTTAATTAAAGCGTTCCTGAATTTTAGGAAATGTGGGGAAAGGTCCGGTCCTCTAATTAGCAAAAACAAAAGTGGGCGGGGGGGGGGGGGAGATAAACATGACAATAGAATGGCAAGCGCTTCCCTACTGTGTAGAAAAGAACTAACCTGAATTTGGGTTCAAAAGGACTCTTGTTTTCAGCCCTAGGATTCAGCCCAGGTGTGAGAATCTTTTAAGCATGTGCAAAGTGCCACTGAATAGCCACAAACCAACCCCACACAACCTTGGCCACATCCCCAGCATACATGCAAAGCACTGTGGTACCACTTTAAGAGAGCCATGGCTTCCTCCGGAGAATTCCAGGAACTATAATATAGTTGGTTAAGGGGACTGTAAAGGTAAAGGTAATGGGACCCCTGACCATTAGGTCCAGTCGTGACCGACTCTGGGGTTGCGGCGCTCATCTCGCTTTATTGACTGAGGGAGCCGGCGTACAGCTTCCGGGTCATGTGGCCAGCATGACTAAGCCACTTCTGGCAAACCAGAGCAGTGTACAGAAACGCCATTTACCTTCCCACCGGAGCGGTACCTATTTATCTACTTGCACTTTGACGTGCTTTCGAACTGCTAGGTTGGCAGGAGCAGGGACCGAGCAATGGGAGCTAACCCCATTGCGGGGATTCGAACTGCCGACCTTCTGATTGGCAAGTCCTAGGCTCTGTGGTTTAAGACCCCTATTCCCCACATAGAGCTGTAGTTCCCTGGGAAGAGGGACTCGTTGTTAAACAAAGGTGCCAGCTTGCGAGGGAGACTGGGGAGGTGTGACATCAGGACGTAGGGATGACCCAGGGGGCAGAGCCA
Source organism: Podarcis filfolensis (assembly GCF_964270895.1). Classification (NCBI taxonomy): domain Eukaryota; kingdom Metazoa; phylum Chordata; class Lepidosauria; order Squamata; family Lacertidae; genus Podarcis; species Podarcis filfolensis. The sequence continues at coordinate 114,966,951 of NC_139604.1, forward strand.
AATGCGGCAGTAGCGCTGCTTCAATGGCTGGCAGCTCCTTCTCTCTGGCACTCAGCCGCCTTCTCCACCAGCTGCTGGCCGTGGGTTGCTCCTCCCATCTTTCCCTCACACAGCCGGAAGAGGAGCTGCCGGCCAATGGAGCCATGCTGTGCTATGCCCAGTTCCACATTCGGCCTCCTCTTGCCGCCGCCACTGGGTGGGGGCTACTTTCCCCTCCTTCCCCTCCATGTCAGGAGGAGGAGAAGAAGGAGCCGACCACTAAAGCCATTTCACGCTCGGCCTCCTCTGCCCCTATTTTTTTCAACACAGGGGCACCTCCAAAAAAATTATGGAGGAGCCAAAACAGCTGGGACACTACGAATTGGCGCCTATGTTGTTAAACCATACTGGGCATTTTAGCTCAGTGAGGGGAATAGCAGTCCCCTAACAACTCACAGCCCCCTTAGCAAACTACAGTTCCCATGTGTCAGGGACCGTGCTGAGGAGGGCTGCACTGAGGAGGAATGGGGGGAGCCTCCATCTCCCCCTCCCCTTGCTCCTGATCCGGATCCTGAATCTTCCCAGGAGGACAGTATAGATTTGGAACGGTGGTTTGAGGAGGGACATTGTTCAGAAGGCAGAAGCTGGGAAATACCAGATGGGGAGCAGCTAGGAGAAGAAACATGGAGAGAGAGGGTTAACCGATTCACTGTCTCTGGAAAGCATTCACCCGCTCTCCTGAAAGTCAAGAAGAGCTGAGAAAGTGGCGGTACAGAAAGCACACAAAGCACAGAGGGTACCAGCTCAAGATTACAAGACATAGGAGTGACGTGGATTAATGGGGACGTCAGGGGGTGGGATTCTTAACTGGGAGCACCGCCATTCCTAGGAGATGGGTTCTTTGTTCTCTCGCTATGATTATTAAAGTTTCTAACGGGTAAGATGATTCCTTTTCCTTTGTTCTGCTTATCTACTGCCACAGGGGCAGGAAGGCGATTCCCTGAAGCCTGACACCATGATTCTTTGGGAGGTTCATAAGGGTGTGTAGGCAGCGCTCCAAATAATTTTGTGATGCTCCTGTAAATTACCAAAACATGGCTTACCTTGCTGACTTTCCTGGAACACATGTCATTTAGGGCCAGTTTCCCCATTGCAAAAGCACGTGGAAGTCAACTGATCGTATCAAGCAGTTTACTCATCTGGAGATTCTTTGTGCAACTGACAGCGGCTGCTGTTGTTTGGAATGCTAGGCAGTGGTATAAAGATTCTCAATGTGTTGCCAGCAATCTTTGGTATATATTCTTGTATAATTTATTTGCTTTTATGGATGTTTGTGAGCAGGGCTGCAAACGCTTTCCCACTTCAACCTCAAAGGTGAATGAGGACCCCATTCAAAAGGTTAGGTTCCCCATGAAACATCCATATTATTAATTTATTCTTATTTATTAAACATACATCAACAAATATTCTCTGGTTGCCTTTACAGAGCACAAAAGCAAAATCCAATCCAATGCAGTATTAAAAATGCAGCACGCAATGATTGAAACAGCTATTAGTTCTTTGACGTTTCTCTTCAAGAAATCAAACCCTCCCATGCCACAATCTTGTTTCGAAAAACTGACATTTATTCATTTGTCTTGCATCCCTCCTGAGAAGCTAAATTTAGCACAAGTGTCTGGGCAAAATGTCAGATGACACGAGAGGATATCTGTTGCACAACATACCATAAGAGTGTGTAGCATTTAACTCGGTTAAAAATAGCCATATACTTGACAAATGTGGCAGGCTCCTGCATTATATCAAATAGTGTGATAAACAAACTTTTCGGCAATAATAGAGGTCAAAGGTATGCGGGGAAGACTGAACAGAGACAATCCAACAAACGAGTAGAACAAGTTATCTTATGCTTGATGCGTTTTTGGATGATCTCTCTCTATTTCTAGCAACTAGTACAGATCATTTTAAGCAATTTTAACTAAAGGACAAAAAAGCACCTGCCGTTAACAAATAAAATAAAGCCTACACAAAATTTTGAAGGAGATGGGGGTATTATGTAATTTTTTACATGTTGTAAGCCGCCTTGAGCATGCTTTTGATTATGGAAAGGTGACATACAAATAAAATGATGATGACGACTGATAAATAAACTATTATATGGCCATTATATATGTACACACACATAAACATTTCAGTATTTTTCCAAGCAGCAGACAACAGCCAAATTTTTGAACTGCAGAAGTCCTAAAATCAGTGATCGAAAAAATATATATGCAAAAGTATCTATTATCTATTTCAGATCATGAAATGAAAGCCAACCAATACTCAAAATAAGTTTCTTTGCTTCCTCCTAACCTTGGGGCAAGGCCTTTTCCATGGTGGCACCTTAACTTCAGAATACCCTCCCTGGGACCCTTGCCTGAGCTTTCTATTTTAAGCCTGTGATTCAATGGAGAATGACACGGGATCTGTTCTAAATTTGCTCCAGACCAGTTGGTAACCCTATCCTGAAAACAGTAGTCTGAAACAGGAGCTGCTTCCACACTGCACATTTACTGTAGAATAACCACAGTTTGCTCACTCACTTTTTAACAGGGCATCTGCGTGATATCATGAACATAACATCCCGCTCCCATATTTTCTTTGTTCAGATTCCAACCCCATCCCCATCTGAACTCAGAAAATGTTGTTTTTCCCCCCTTAACACAATAGAACAACTGCACAATTTCTCCAGGTGTAGGTGACCCATTGCACAACTATTCAGATTGTTTGGCCAGTTATGTCAGAAATATCCTCCTGATGTTTAGCCAAACTCTCCTTTCTTGTAACTTGAATCCGTTGGTTCGAGTCCTACCCTCCAGAGCAGCAGAAAACAAGCTTGCTCCATCTTCCATGTGACAGCCCTTGAGATATTTGAAGATAGTTATCATAGCTCCTCTTAGACTCCTCTTTCCCAAGCTAAACAGACCCAGTTCCTTCAACTGTTACTCATAAAGCTTGGTTTCCAGACCCTTGGTCATCTTGGTTGCCCTCCTCTGCACATGTTCCAGTTTGTCAACATCCTTCTTAAATTGTGGTGCCCAGAAGCGGACACGGTACTCAAGGTGTGGTCTGACTGAGGCAGTGTAGAGTGGTACTATTACTTCCCTTGATCTGGGCTGGATCTAGACACATCAAAAAAATGTTTTAGGAAAACGCGTTGTAAATCTCATACAGTCAAGACTCAGTTCCCGAACGCCTCTGTTTTGGAATGTTTCAGCTCCCAAACGCCGAAAACCCGGAAGTAAATGCTCCGGTTTCTGAATGTTTTTCGGAAACTGGATGTCCAACACGGCTTCTGCTTGCGTGCAGGAAATTCCTGCAACCAATAGGAAGCTGTACCTCAGTTGTCGAACATTTCGGAAGCCGAATGGGCTTTTGTTTACAACAGGAACAGATTATGTTCGACAAGTGAGGTTTCACTGTACAGTAATGCAAAATCACATTGCCAAAGATCGAACTCTACAGTACCATCATGTGTCACAATGTTATTTATGCATTTATGCTTCTTTTTCTTTTTTACTAATGTAGCTGAGTCCCTGGACACTATACTTTTGTTGATGCAGCCTAGAATAGCATTAGCTTTTTTCGTTGCTGCATCACACTGTGGACTCATGTTAAGCTTCTGGTCCACCAAGACCCCTAGATCCTTTTCACATGTGCTGCTATCATCTATCTATCTATCTATCTATCATCTATCATCTATCTATCATCTATCTATTTGAATTTATATACTGCCCTATACCCAGAGGACTATCATCATCCCTAACTAGCAAGACGAATGGTCAGGGATGATGGGAACTGTAGTCCAAAAACAAATGGCAACACAAATATTGGAAAACACTGTTCTAAATGAACAAACAAATACTATGCCTTGTTTCATGCTATACTTGTGAGCAGGCAGACAAAAAATATCTTCATCCAAAGCGATTTAGCAAAGAGGCTGCTGCAGTGTTATGTACTGAGCTGAATAGGATCCAAAATGCAGCAGTCTGATTGGTCCTAGAACAATAGGATCCAAAAGGCAGCAGTCTGATTGGTCCTAGAACAATAGGATTCAGAATGCAGCAGTCTGATAGGTCCTAGAACAATGCAGCAGTATGACTGGTCCACAGGAGCCACCCAATCCAGCTCCAGGTGGAAGTGAATCCACAACCTGATTGGCCTACAGGAGAATCCTGGAATTAGCCAATCACATGCAGCCCATTGTGCAAATGCAGTGGTACCTCAGGTTAAGTACTTAATTCGTTCCGGAGGTCTGTTCTTAACCTGAAACTGTTCTGTTCTGAAGCACCACTTTAGCCAATGGGGCCTCCCGCTGCCGCTGCACCGCCGGAGCACGATTTCTGTTCTCATCCTGAAGCAAAGTTCTTAACCCGAGGTAATATTTCTGGGTTAGCGGAGTCTGTAACCTGAAGCGTATGTAACCTGAAGCGTACCACTATAATGTATATAAAGCAGATATTCTGGGGGAACATTCATTCCTCCTCACCACTATGAGCTGAATAAAGAGCATGAAATCCACTCTCGACTCCGAGTATATTTCATGCAGTGTTTGCGCTGTTCTGTTTACAGCTGTGCTGGGGAGAGGGGGGGAGAGGGGCGGAGAGAGAGAGAGAGAGAGAGAGAGAGAGAGAGAGAGAGATATCACTCCCCAGGGAAACACAAGGACAGTTCTCCCTGGGCACTCGAGGCCTTGATCCGCACTGTGTGCTGGGGTTGCCAGGGGGACACTGGAAGCAGCAGCAGGCGGAAAGGTAACTGAAGTAGCAACCCAGAAAGCTCACCTGCCACGCTGAGCCCTGCGCTTCCAGCTTTGCAATTAGATCTGGGTTTGCTGCTCACACACGTCTGTCTCTGTCGATGCAGCGAAAGCAGCACCATCGGGCTCATTTGGTCGTGTCGAGATAAGCTTTAGACAAACAGAGGCAAACTGGACACTTCTTTCTCCTCTTGACCAATTTCCCAGGGGGTGAAACTGCTGCGCATGACAGTACACAGGATTCCTGCAGAAAAGTGGAGGGGGAAGCATTTCCACAACCCCCCTCCCTTCCTTCCTAAAGAAACATGACTTTTCTGATGATGACAAGGGACCATGATCCCAAATACTTTCTGCAGCTGGAAAACGGGCCAGGAAATGTTTTCGTGACCCAGCTAGGAGAACACAGGTAAGGTGGCCCTTGATGTGTGTGATGCATTCCTTAAAACGGGTGTGGGGGAACTTTTATTCAGTTTGAGGGCCGCACTGTCAGCTGGGAAACCATCTGGGGGCCACATGCCAAGCTGAGTGGGGTCAGGGGATGCTGCTCTAACCCCCTTGTAGAGTGGGTTACATTCTAGCCATGGAAAAGATAGATGTACCTACAGGCAGGCTACTGATTTGTATACATGTTAGATGGGCATACCTATTTTCTGGCAGGCTGGTCGCATTTTCATTCTTATTATTTAATTAGCACATTTATGCCCATCCCTTTCCTCCAAGGAGCTCAAGGTGAAGCAAACACTTATCTCTCTCTCGATTTATTCCTCACAACAACCCTGTGAGGTAGGTCAGGCTTGAGAGACAAAGGCTGGCTCAAAGCCACGCAGTAGGCCTCAAGGCTGAGTGAGGATTTGAACCCTGGTCTCCCAAGACCCTAGCCACTACTCCACACTCACTGTCTGCCATCATTGGGACTGCTTGCTCAAGGAAATTATCGTTTCCAGGTTACACACCAAAAGCTTCCAACAGGATACAGAAAAACCTAACAAACCCATTCTTATTCCGATCAAATCACTTGGTGGTACGGCTCAAGTGGATCTCATCAAACTGCACGGCTGGCGCCAGGGATGATGTCACTGCTGCCTCTTTCCGCAGCGTTAAAATGTCAGACCAACAGTAACATGGCATATAAAACAGTTCCCACAGTCAACCCTGCATTTGGTGTTTGCGCTGCATGGGGCAAAGAAGATTTCATGCTGTAGAAACACACCATGGAATTTGTTTAAGCTGTTGACATCATTTAAGATCTCCCCACATTTACTCGTGAGAAAACAAAGCGAGAACTTTGCAGAGAGCAGCAAAACACGTGGGCCCTGAATTTGTGGCGATCATAGGGAGGTCTGACTAACCCCCATGCATCCTCATAAACTTAGATGCTCAGCTGGCAGAGACAGCTTTGAAAAGGCCTGGGTGGATGTTATGTACTGAGTTGAATAGGATCCAAACTGCTGCAGTCTGGTTGGTCCTAGAACAATAGGATCCAAAAGGCAGCAGTCTGATTGGTCCTAGAACAATAGGATTCAGAATGCAGCAGTCTGATTGGTCCTAGAACAAGGCAGCAGTATGATTGGTTGGCAGGAACCACCCAATCATGCTCCAGATAGAAGTGAATCCACAACCTGATTGGCTTACAGTAGAATTCCGGAATTAGCCAATCATCTGCAGCCCATTGTGTAAATAATGTATATAAAGCAGATACTTTGAGGGGACTTTCATTCATTCCTCCTCACCACTATGAGCTGAATAAAGAGCATGAAATCACTTTGCGACTCTGAGTATATTTCACTGGCGACGAAGGTGGGATCCCGCTGAGCTGACTGCCACACACAGCACCGCAGCACCGCCACCTGCTGCACCGCTGCCTCGCACCGTGTATCCAGGCTTCAGCTCCGGGACACAAGGAACTCAGAATGGCAACCGACAGCAACTTCTCGCCGTTCAACCCAGCATCTGGAGACTGGGAAGCGTACGCCTCCCGTCTCACCTTCCTCCTAGAAGCCAAAGGGGTCACCGATGAAGAAGACGCCAAGAAGAGGGCAATATTCTTCAGCGTCTGCGGAGAGGAGACGTTTGAAATCGCCCGGGCTCTCCTTGTGCCTGAAGACGTTGCTACTGTTCCATACAAAACAATAATGGAACAGCTGAAGGGGCACTTTTCGCCACAGCCCTCAGTGGTAGCTCGTCGAAATGCCTTCTACGCAAAGCGGCAAGCCCCTGGGGAAACCATAACTGGGTTTGTGACCTCTCTCCGCCAAGCTTCCCGGTTCTGCAACTTCTCAGAGCTGGAGAACATGCTTCGTGACCGCCTCGTCGGTGGCCTGAAGGATGAGAAGCTGCAACGACGCCTGGAGGAGGCCCTGGCAACGGAAGCTGCCGAGACGTCGACGCAAGAGGCACGGCCGAGCCAGCCGTCCCAACCGAGGGTCCACCACGAAGACCTCACCGACGACTCAGGATCCAACAGGGAGGAGGTGCACCGAGAACAGCAGCGCACTCAAGCAGCCCACATACCACAGCTGCCTCGACGAGAAGGAGGGAACTGCGCAAGCTGTGGAGAAAGTCATGAGAGGAGGACCTGCCGTTTCCGCAACGCAGAGTGCAGGCAGTGCAGAAAATTGGGACACATCGTCTGGGTGTGTCGGGCTCGGCCCACCCGACGCCAGGCATCAGATGACCAATCCAAGAGCCCCAGGTCCCGGGGCCCAACACACCAAGGCAACTCGACGGAGCTCACGGACTTCCAGGTATACCAGTTGCCCCACCCCAACGTAGAGAAAATTTATGTAGAGGTACAGATAGAGGGGGCCCCATGCCGCATGGAGCTTGACACGGGTTCAACTCTATCCATAATCTCGGCAAGGACCTTAAGGAAACTGTGTCCTACTGGGGGTCCCAAACTCAGGCCGGCCCCATTCACCCTCCGGGACTTCCAGAAACGTAAGGTCCCCACAATGGGGGTGGGGACCTTCAGGGTGCAATACCGAGGCCGAACGCGGCAACTGGACTTGCTTGTGGTCAAGGGCCCCTACATTAGCTTACTGGGATTGGCATGGTTTGGACCACTGGGGCTAGCCGTCACCGGGGTGAACCATACGAGCTTACAAGTGGACGTGGACGCCATATGCAAGGAATTTCCGGGGGTTTTTGATGGGAAATTGGGACAGTATACGGGGCCCCCATTGCTCTACAGCTTGACCCTGCAGTACGACCGGTCAGGCTCAAGGCCCGCCGGGTCCCGTTCGCCCTGCAACCCCGTATAGACGAGGAATTGGACCGACTCGTGGAGCAAGGAGTGCTGGAGCCGGTGCCTAATGCCCCCTGGGAAACCCCAATCGTCACACCCGTCAAGCCTAATGGTTCAGTCCGCATCTGCGCAGACTACAAATGTACCATAAACAAGGCCCTCACGGCCCATGCATACCCAGTGCCAGTGGTCAGCCATGTCCTTGCCACCCTGGCTGGGTCGAAAATTTTTGGCAAGCTGGACTTGGCCCAAGCATATCAACAGCTGCCAGTAGATGAGGCCACAGCAGAGGCACAGACGATTGTGACACACAGAGGAGCGTTCAGGGTAAAGCGGCTGCAATTCGGTGTCAGCGTGGCACCAGGCATATTCCAGAATCTAATGGACTCTCTCCTTAAAGGGATTCCTGGCGTCACCCCCTTCTTCGATGATGTGTTGATTGCCGGGCCCACACCAGAGGAGTTTGAGGACCGCCTCCGCACCGTTCTGCACCGTTTCCAGATGGCGGGTCTCAAGGTGAAGCGGGAAAAATGTCTATTAGGAGTGCCTCCGGTGGACTTTCTGGGATTTATGGTGGACGCAGAAGGGGTCCACCCAACTGGGGACAAGGTATGGGCCATTTGTGATGCCCCAGCGCCCAAGAACAAGACTGAACTTCAGGCCTTCTTGGGACTATTGAACTTTTACCATTCCTTCCTTCCCCACAAGGCGGCGGTAGCGGAGCCCCTACACAGACTCCTGGACAAGCGGGCCCCTTGGGTGTGGGGCCAGCGCCAGGAGGCCGCATTCCAGGCAGTCAAGGACTTGCTTGTCTCAAACTCGGTCTTGGCACACTTTGACGAGAGGCTGCCGGTGGTGCTAGCATGCGACGCCTCACCCTATGGCATTGGTGCTGTCCTGGGACACCAACTCCCGGATGGAAGAGAGGTACTGGTGGCATACTTTTCCCAGACAGTCAACGCAACCGAGCGGAACTACTCGCAAATAGACAAGGAGGGTCTGGCAATCGTGAAGGGTGTAAAAAAATTCCATGATTTCTTGTATGGGCGGCCCTTCACCGTGGTGACTGACCACAAGCCGTTGCTTGGCTTGTTTGCCCCCGAAAAGCAGACCCCCCAAGTGCTGTCTCCTCGCGTCCTCAGGTGGTCAATTTTCCTTGCCAGCTACCAGTATGCACTGATTCACCGCCCGGGGAAGGCGATGGGCCATGCGGACGCCCTCAGCAGGCTACCACTACCGGAAACAGGCCCTGACCCAGCACCTGCACAAGAGGTTATGAGCCTGGAGCTGCTTCCCGACCGCCCCATTCAGGCACAAGAAGTTGCACACCATTCCAAGAAAGATAGGGTCATCTCCCGGGTCCTGGACTGGGTGTGGAGGGGATGGCCCAGCAGCAGCCCCGGGCCAGAATTCGCCGGCTACACAACCCGCAAACATGAACTGTCGGCCCACAAGGGGTGCCTGTTATGGGGAAGCAGGGTCGTTGTTCCCCAGCCCCTCCGCAAAAGGGTCCTCACAGCCCTACACGAGACACACCCAGGGGTAGTAAGAATGAAGGCCCTTGCCAGGAGTTATGTGTGGTGGCCGGGGATCGATGGAGAGATAGAGGCCTGGGTCAAACACTGCCAGGCCTGCCAAGAATCCCGCCCAGATCCCCCAAGGGCCCCAGTCCAGTCCTGGGAGTCCGCCCAAGCACCATGGTCACGCCTGCATGTGGACTTCGCTGGCCCCTTTCAGGGGAAAACATTCTTCATAGTGGTGGACTCCTACACCAAATGGCTGGAAGTCGCACTGGTACCATCCACTTCTACGTCCGCAGCCATCCGGGTACTATGCAGGCTGTTTGCAACCCACGGGCTCCCTGACACTCTCGTCTCAGACAACAGGACTGCATTTACGTCAGGAGAATTCCAAACCTTCACAGCGCAGAACGCCATCCGCCACATCCGTTCGGCGCCATTCCACCCTGCCACCAATGGCCAAGCAGAACGCATGGTGCGGACCACCAAGGACACCCTTCGCCGCATGACGCAAGGGGATTGGGAGTACCGCCTTGCCACATTCCTTCTAGCACAGCACAGCACCCCCAGCTCAACGACTGCCGGAGCCCCACTGAACTACTAATGGGTCGGCGCCTTGCAATCAGATTGGACCGCCTTCACCCCGATAGAGCTCAGGATGAGGTAGTGGTGGGGGAAGGCAGGAACCCCCGGACCTTCGAGGCCCAGGACCCAGTGTACGCAAAGAATGGGTACCCGCCACAGTCACCAGGGTCACTGGCCCCGTGTCGTACGAGGTGCTAACAGATGGGGGGCAATGCTGGCGCCGCCACTGCGACCAGATACGGCGACGATTCCCAGGAGAAAACCAGGAGGAGGAGGACAGGTCAGAGGAGTCCCAAGGCAACAGTGGGGCAGTGAGGCCCATAGAGCAGCAGGGGCAAGCAGGAGAGGCAGAATCAGTAAATACAGAGAGGACCCGTGAGGCCGAAAGGACACCGGAACCAGAACCACGACTGAGCGGGCCGGTTGCGCCAGACCAAACAGCCCCATCACAGCCAGCATCCTTGGAACACAAGCCAGAACCTGAACCCCGGACCAGGGAACACCCCAGGCCGCAATGCACACGTAGGCTGCCAGCGTACCTTGAGGACTATGAATGTGACCTCCCGGGCAGGACTGGAACTTAGAGGGGAGGGGTGTTATGTACTGAGTTGAATAGGATCCAAACTGCAGCAGTCTGATTGGTCCTAGAACAATAGGATCCAAAAGGCAGCAGTATGATTGGTTGGCAGGAACCACCCAATCATGCTCCAGATAGAAGTGAATCCACAACCTGATTGGCTTACAGTAGAATTCCGGAATTAGCCAATCATCTGCAGCCCATTGTGTAAATAATGTATATAAAGCAGATACTTTGAGGGGACTTTCATTCATTCCTCCTCACCACTATGAGCTGAATAAAGAGCATGAAATCACTTTGCGACTCTGAGTATATTTCAGTGGATTTGGAGAATTATTTGCAGCTTCTACATGTGGGCGTCTCTTTAGCTGTCTGCAATATGTCATTGGTCTGCCAGATAATGCTTTACAGTAGACTTGACAGCCCTGGAGATTCTTTCTCCAGGACTTCAGCTGTAAGTGTTACCTGAACATGTGAATGGTGAGAGTGTGGGGTGGGGCAGGGCATTCAGGCTAGCCTTGCCCCCAGTGTCATCATGCCCGCTCCCCACTGAGTCCCCAACACAATATGTGGAAGGTCATGAGGGTTTTTTGACTGAGGGCTTATTCATACTCCCTGCTGCTTTCCACCACTCTTTAGTGCTCAGTTGGAGCAAAGAGCAATTCAGGTTTCACCCAGATTGCCATTTGTTCCGATCTATCACTAAAGAATGGGTTTTCTCTTGGAAAACAATGGGGAAACCACTCAGATACATGCCTAGAATAAATGTGGGTCAAGCAGAAACAAGGATGAGCCCTGAGGATCAGTAGACTCCTGGTGCCATTCTGAACTGGAAAATTTCCGGTGGGAAAATAAAGCATTGGAAAAAGTTACTGCCTCATATTACTGCTGGGTGGTTGAGCAGGGAACAGGGTTCTTCTTACTCCCCACAATATGTAGGAGAATTATTGAAGGTATCACATCGTCTGATGCAGACTGAGGATTAACAACTTGTGCTGAAGAGCTGCCCTGGCTGATTTTTTGCACTTTCTGCTCCAGCACAAGAGCAGGCAAGCACCTGGTTTTTCCTGATCAGGTGGCAACCCAACTTGTTGGTATAGAAAATGATCCCTTGCAAAGCACAGCTGCAGGATTAGAGTATGTGTAATTGCAACTTGGATTTGCATTCCACATTTGGTTGCTCACACTAGGACCTTGATTTGCCATGGGCTTCTTTTCTAGCCATTTAATCCAATTCATTCAGGTATGCTTGCAGCAATTGCCTGCAAAGATGGTCAGGAGAACTCTATGTAGAAAAGGCTTTCCCAACTCCAGCGCCCATCAGCCCCAGCCAGCATGGCCAGTGATCAAGAATGAGGGAATAGGGATCTCCTAACAACCGCATGCACACTTAACAAACTATAGTTCTCAGGATTCTTTGGGGGAAGCCATGAGTTTTATAATATTGCTTTAAATTTATGATGTGGATGTGGTCTTAGGCCCCAACTCCACAATATACATTTAAAGCAACATCATACCACTGTGTGGTTTAACAGTTAATCCCTCTTCTCAATCCCTCTGGGAATTGTAGCTCTCTTAAAGGAACAGGTGTCTCCTAATAACCCTCAGCACTCTTAACAAACTGCAGTTCTCAGGTTACTTTGGGAGACCATGGCTGTAGTATTAAAGGTAAAGGGACCCCTGACCATTAGGTCCAGTTGTGACTGACTTGCTCGTCTCGCTCTATAGGCCAAGGGAGCCGGCGTTTGTCCTCAGACAGCTTCTGGGTCATGTGGCCAGCATGACTAAGCTGCTTCTGGCAAACCAGAGCAGCGCACGGAAACGCCGTTTACCTTCCTGCCAGAGCACTACCTATTTATCTACTTGCACTTTGGCGTGCTTTCGAATTCTAGGTTGGCAGGAGCAGGGACTGAACAACGGGAGCTCACCCCATCGTGGGGATTCGAACCGCTGACCTTCTGATCAGCAAGTCCTAGGCTCTGTGGTTTAACCCATAGCGGCACCTACTTTAAAACTATAGTGCAGATGTGGTCCTTATTTGGATACAACCCAAAGCAGGTTTCCCCCTTTAGAACTATGTAAATTAATGTATATTGATAAATTCATTAATTGGTCAATTAAAACATACATTAAATCAGCTAACAGCCCAATCCCAATGGCTACTCATAAATAAGCCCAATGAGGCTGACTCCTAGAAAACCACATGTGTGAACACAGCCTGAGTTTTCATTGGATGACAAATCTAGTAATATGTGATCAAACCCTAATTTCCTCCCTTTGTCCTGTCATCAGTCCTGGTTCCTCTTCAGCTGTGTTGAACACCTCTCACTGCAGTATGTGCCAACCCAGATTTCATGGACTACAACTCCCATCAGTGGACGGGAGCTGCAGTTCAATACATCTGGATGGCACCAGGTTGGCAAAGACTGCTCTAATGATAGCAGTTGAGTGATAGGACCATGGAACGAACCCAGCAGGTGGCACTACGGCTGTTTTGTCTCCTCCTGAATGGGGTAATGTAAAGGTCCCACCTGGATCTCTTGAGTTGTGACCTTTCAACCTTATGTCGCTAGCGGTACTATTTAGGAAGGAGCCGCTGCCAAACTACTCCCGTTAAGTGTTGCTTCCTTGTGTTGAAAGGGGAGACATCTCCTGTAAACTTAGTATGTTATGGGATTTACCCTGTGTAGGGTAGGTGTAAAGGGTAGGTGCTCAAGGATGAAGCAAGATGCCATAGAGGTGCCATTGTGATGCTTCCGGCTATCTCCCCTAACTCCTAGATACTGCTGTTGTCACTGCTCTCAGTCTCCAAAAGTTCAGCATAGATTTATATCCTGGAGTTTTAAGGAGAATGGACAGGTGAGTGACTTGTAGCCTGGGGGCTTAATGTGGCCCCATTGCCATTTTATGCAACCCCCAAAACCTGCCACCATCCATTTCTTTCTGCAGGGATCCTACATTCCATTTATTTTATCACTATTGTCGCTGGCTTTGCCTCCCTCCATCTTTCTATATAGTTTCTCAATAATTGGAGAAGGCGGGATTTCATTTTTTTAAAAAAATCTACCCCCATTTGAGAAAAAAATCCTGCTGTTTGTAAGACTCCACAGCTTCTACGTTGAAATCTATGGGGCGATCAGGCTCAAGAAGGGCATACAAAAGAACTCATTACATGGTTGTTAGCAGAAGCTAGGACATCTGTTGTACAAAAATGGAAGACATTGCAAGAATTGCAAATTTCCCCATGTGTGGAACATTGTGATGGGGGAGGGATAGGGCATAATTTAAATGTTGGAAGCTCCAGAAGGTTGCCAGGCCATGTGGTGGGATTTCATTTCTTGCAGTACTGCAAATAGCCTCTGGGACTGTATGGCTTTGCCTATATGTGAAATATGGCTTTCTGAAGGATTTGTGAATGTTTTATATATCATTATGTCTCTCCATTTTGATTTTGTATACCCTGAGAAAATTTGTCTGTAGTCCCTGCCCTCCCTACTTGGGTTATATCTCACGGTGTGTATATACAACAGATAATAATAAAATTGTTATGCTTCCATCATGGAAGTATGTGTGTGCATGTCTGAATGTGCAGCACACAAAATTTAGAGAGGAATTACATTTACTTGCTTTCTAAAATGGTAGTTGTTTGGTCTGCTTTACATAAAAAGAAAAGAAAAGAAATCCTCTGTACAGTGGTACCTCGGGTTAAGTACTTAATTCATTCAGGAGGTCTGTTCTTAACCTGAAGCACCACTTTAGCTAATGGGGCCTCCTGCTGCTGCCGCCGCACGATTTCTGTTCTCATCCTGAAGCAAAGTTCTTAACAAAGCACTATTTCTGGGTTAGCGGAGTCTGTAATCTGAAGCGTATGTAACCTGAAGCGTATGTAACCCGAGGTACCACTGTATACTTATTTCAGAGTAACCCCACAAAACCTAGTGGGGGTTACTTCTAAGTAGACCTTCATATCATAGGGGCACAGGGCATGGAGGGAGCCTGCTGCGCCCAGGATCAGGCTTGACCCAGGAGTGGAGCTGCAACTGGGCCCAGGCACAAGAAAGTTGCCTCAGCAGCAACATTGGGTGCCACAATGCAGCCAAGGAGAGGGGCGGCAATGTTGCTGCCAACTCTCCTCTCTCTGCCCCAGGAGTGGAGCTGCAGTTGGCAGTGCTGGTCCCCCATGCAAAAATGCTGCCTGCACAGCTCTTTCACAGCTCCAATTAGGGGACCTGTGGTGGGGGGCCCTCCAAAAAAATGTGCCATGCCACCCCAACCACCCATGCTATGCCACTGCCTGTAATATGCATGCCATTGATCACCCAGACCTTGAGAATCAAGATGGTGCCTGTTTTCATCTTCATCTACATAAGCTCACCCAAAGTGTGACAGAACATTGGGAGCTGCCTTTCATACATGGAGAATAATTTCTAGGTAATAAGGGTCTATGACAACAATTTACCTTTTTATATATATATAGGGAAGAAGAGGATGAAGATGTGCCTCAGATTCCTGTCATGCGAGAGGTCAGCTGCCTTTGTCATTCTCTTTCTCAGACAAGAGGGCCGGGTTAAATATAGGACAGGGCTTCTGTTTCTTTATTAGGTTGTGCCAAAAGCAGAGCTTTGGCAGAAGTCAAGCAATTCTCCGATAATAACCGTGCCAGGGGGATTGAACTGGTATCCAGGGAAGATAATATTCTTCTTAACTGTTAAAGCCCTACTTGGGAGTTTGCCTTCTGTGCTAATTCAACACACAAAAGGGGAGAGCAGGAATGAACGTGTCAGCTCTGTCCTCTTGTCAGCATCTGCAGTGGAGAGCTTGCTTGATTCTGAGACACCCTGCATATGGGGCACCCTGCATATGGGGAGACTTGGCCCTCCAGATGGCACTGAACTACAACTCCCATCATTCCCTAACCCTGTAGACCTGAAGGAGCGTCTACACCCCCATCGTTCAGCCTGGACACTGAGGTACAGCTCTGAGGGCATTCTGGCAGTTCCCTCATTGCGAAAGTACCCCTAAACATTTTTAAAGAAAAAAAGTACTGTGTGTGTGTGTGTGTATGTGTGTACGTACACACACACACACACACACACACACACACACACACACACACGATAAACTCTGGGGGCCCTTCCAACCCTGCAGTCCTCTCTCCTTCCATCACTCTCTCTCTGTATATTTGTAAAAACCAGTTTTGTTTTCTAGAGCACCAGTGACATTTTGCAGCATCGCAGAAAAGCACTGCAAACATTCCGGCTTCGGAAGAAAGAAATTGAAAATGAGCAGGCTTCTGCAGAACTGACTGCAAAGAAGCAAGAGTTCAAAGAGAGGATGGAAGCGTTGGCCCAACGAAGAGAGGCGCTTGAACAAAAAGATCAGGATGTAAGCATCACTCTGCATCTATAAGGAGGGCACTTAGAGTTGGGGTCTAGGCTGGATCTGCATTGATCTGTTAAACGTTATTAACAGGAAAAAAACATTAAATCATTATACATTAAATAATTATATAATATAAAAAAAAGAAATAGAAAAAACATAAACAAAATAAAATAAACCCACTACCCTGTTTAACTTCCCTCCACCACTACTCGTCTTCTCTAGAATCAATTTTATCCTTATCATTGCATTCTGATTTTTATTTTCTCTATATACATACATACTTCATTGATAATTTATTGTTTTGATGCATTTACATTCTTAACCTAAGCATATTAACATGTCTTTTTTAGAGTAATATTTTGTCATATAATCATCAAAGCGTTGCCATTCGTTTTTTAGTTTTTGATTTGACTGCTGTCGTATAGATGCTGTTAATTTAGCCAATTATAAATATTCATTTAATTTGAGAATCCATTCCTCCTTGGTAAGTAGTTCTTTAGCTTTCCATTTAGATGCTATTACTATCCTAGCTGCGGTGGCCGCATATAAGAAAATGCTTTTTTTCCGATTTAGGTATTTCTTTTCCTAAAAGGACCAGTAGGTAAGCCTCTGGTTTTCTCGTTAATGGGATTTTAAGCATTTTTTTCAACTCCTCATGTATTTCTCCCCAGAAGTACTTAATCGGGGTGCAACTCCACCACATATCAGGCACTACCATTCTCACACAGTTGTAATGATGCAAAGCCGGAAGTAGGGGCCAGTCAGGTGTGCTAGCTATAGGGGGCCGAGATGTCTTCAACCCCCTCTGTATTTGTTGGAAAGGGGCCAGGCCCCCTCAATGTTGAGGGGGCAGAGGAGGCCGAGTGCGGATCTAAGCACAGCACAGCTTCAGTGCTCAGCCTCCTCCAGACAATTGGAAAAATGAGAAAGTGAAAGAAACTGGAAATGGCATTCACTCATACTCAACCGTAGCTCCAGAGCACTGTGCAAGCAGGCAGCCTGATCACAAGAGGGCAGCATAGCAGAGGCTGTAGATGGGATTTGAGATGGAACACTAACATTTAGTTTGGTTCAGCTGCTGGTATCTCTGTTTAAAAGCTTCAAGTGTCAGAAGAGGTGCAAGACCTGCCTGAGACCCTGAAGAGTCTCCCTCTAGTTGCAATATGCAATACTGGGCAAGATAAACCAGCAACCTGACGAGGTATAAGGCAAAAGTGCTTGGACCCATGCCTAAAAAGTGTGGAACAAGTGGAAAACCACTTGGGCCCATGCTTCCTAGGCATGGGAAAAGTGGAAGTGTGAAGGAACCCTGAGTTGCTGTGAACTTAGTCCCAGGTAAGTGTGTAAATGACTGCAGCTTAATCAGTCTTCCCTCCATTTTTTGTTAGTGTCCAGGATGGTAGGATGAATTCATTCTCATTTTCTCTGAAACAAATGACTTCCCCTTCATTGGCTCCCACCTTTGAATACTGAGCAAAACTATGCAAAACTGATTAAGCCTTCTTTCTCCTTCTTGGTTCAGAGGAAGAACCGAATTCTTGAATTTGACGCATATATTAAAGAGTGTCATCAAAAGAAGGAGCGTGTCATTCAGCTGTACCACCAGGAACACGCGCTGAAAGCCCTCAAGAAGCGTGAGGTATTCAAACTGAAAAAAGAGCTTAAGAAACTCCAAGTTAGGTATGTGACTGATGCTTTTAAGACGGATTTGAGACTGAGCCACAGGGATCTGGGCAGGGGTGCAGTGAGGCAATCTTAGACACTGGACTTCTGGAGGCCCCATCGTTAGATGCCAGTGTGTATTACTCCACTTACTTCAAAATGTCGTAAGCCAGCTTTGCTGTATTTGGGGACTCTCCTGCTGGGACATTCCTCTGAGTGGGGCCCTGGACTTCAGTCCCAAAATCTTCTCCTGATAACACCACTGCACATTATTCTCCAGCCAGCCAGCATGGCTGGCTTTCCTGATCTGAAGGTCCTGTGCCCTGGCAGAATAGAATCATCATCAAAATTATATTTCTTAAGAATGGGGGCTTGCTAAGAGGGCCATAGCTTAAATGGGGAAGGCTGTATTTCAGTGGGAGAGCATCTGCCTTGCATGCAGAAGGTTGCTGGTTCAATCCCTGGCATCTCTAGGTAGGGCTGCCAGTCAGTGTAGACATTATTGAGCTACCTGGGCCAATGGTCGACTCAATATAAGGCAGCTTTCTGTGTTCCTAAATTTAATCTTTTACATATTTACATAGAGCAAATGTTTAATTATCTAAGAGTACAGTACTCAGCCAGAGGGACGTGGGTGACGCTGTGGGTTAAACCACAGAGCCTAGGGCTTGCTGATCAGAAGGTCAGCAGTTCGAATCCCTGCGATGGGGTGAGCTCCTGTTGTTCAGTCCCTGCTCCTGCCAACCTAGCAGTTCGAAAGCACATCAAAGTGCAAAGAGATAAATAAGTACCACTCCGGCGGGAAGGTAAACAGCGTTTCTGTGCGCTGCTCTGGTTCGCCAGAAGCGGCTTAGTCATGCTGGCCACATGACCTGGAAGCTGTACGCCGGCTCCCTCAGCCAATAAAGTGAGATGAGCGCCGCAACCCCAGAGTCGGCCACGACTGGACCTAATGGTCAGGGGTCCCTTTACCTTTACCGTACTCAGCCAGCTTTCCCTTTCCCTCCTTTAAAAACACAATGGCGCCCCAGCTGTGGAATATACTTCCCTCTGAGTTCTGCTGGTGCCTACCTCACTTTCAACTTTGGCCCTAGGTTAAGAAGACCCCAACTGCTTTCTTGGGGGTTTATTAATTGTTAACTCTGCTTTGTAATAATAAGGGGATCAGCCACTCTGTGTTTTAAGATGGTTGTGATTCATTCGTTCATTTTTATCTGCTTGCTTACCTAACAAAAGGGTGGTTCCAAATATATCCGTGTACCTTGCTCTGAGTACATTTTGATATAGAACTGGTCACAAATATTTTGATAAATGAATGAAACAAAAGCCAATACCCTTTTGGGTCCTCAGGACAACATCTTGATGGTGCTGACCACATTTTTATCTGTAAGCCACATTGAGTCCCTGTCAGGGGGAAAAGGCGGCATATAAATAAATATATATGCAGTGATCATCATCACCAACTTGAGCCAGTGAAGGCTGGTCCATTAGAGCAAAAGGGGCAGTATTCCACCAACTTCGCTGTGCCCCCAGCCAGCCCCTACCTGCCTGCCTTTTTAGTTACATCTACTCCCCAGGCAGACACTCAGTCTCAGTGTTGCCTCGGCAGAACTCCTTAGGGAGGAGGATGAGAACATAACTAGAGTTAGTTGGCTCTGCTCATCATTGGCTCATTGACTTCTCTGCCCTCCTGCCTACCAGTCCCAATGGGCACCAGCCAGCCAACACTGGGCTAAGCTGGTCTGTCACTCAAACGCACAGCTGGCAGGAACTGGTGGTGCAACTAAACATGGGCCATCTCTGCAGATGTTTGGCTGCCCATGGCAGTCAAGGTTGAGATGGGGGAGGATTGTCCCTCACATTTCGTAACTGAGTTACAGCTATGATCCCTTTCCAGGAATTCTAGTCATTTGTTGATAAGACGATTTTTAACGTCTGAGGCATTCCAAGCGCCCCTAATATATATTTCTTCAGAAAAAAGGAACTACAGAAGAAGATGGCAAAATACAAAAGCTTCGAAGATTTCCTGAAGAAAGTTACCACCACATTCACACCAGGTGAGTATAATCATTAAACAGTTACACTTTACTTGGGGGGGGGGGGACTCTGTACTTGACAAATACGTATTTAGATTTCTTGCCTTTTGACTCATAAAAGGATCCACAAGACATCTTTCATAAACCACTTTTGAAGAGCCATCAAAAATAAAGAGTAGCACAAAAATACCAAAACAATAAAAACATGACCTTCATATGTGTTTTCCATGTATAGCATAATCCTCCCTGTTTTCCATTGCAGGCTTTCTTGGATATCCGGAAGACTCCATGGTTGAAGCCCTCATCAAAAGGCACAAGACACTGTTTGAGGAAAACCAGAGCTTGATGAAGAATTTGTCCATCCAGCAGTGTCACATTGAGGAAACGCAAAAAGAATTAGGGATCTTGCGAGAGGAATACAATACCACGACATTTGTAATGTTCACTGAGCATGTAGTTTTTATGACGCCCAATCCATTCATTTCACAGTTCCGATTGTATTAAGCACCGAGTGTGCTGGTTCTTTTCTGAAACCTTAGAGAAGGTCAATTCTGTCTTCTGAAACCAACAAAGCTTTGAGAAGTATTTGCAGCACATAGGAAACCCATGCTGTGTAATTCATTAGGATTCTCAACTTGTAGATTCCTTCAGAACAGGGTCCAATTGGCACTATAACTGGTCACACCACAAAGCATCAGAGAGGATTTGCTGCTGCTGCTGCTGTTGTTTTCTTTTTCTGCAGGAAGTGGGCGAATGACCTTTTTGAAAGGCTTTTCGAAAAATATGATTATGGCTTCCCCCTCTTGCCCCATTGTGTGCTGCTAGTGTACTGCTACTGCTGCTATTGTTTCATTGTGTTCTACTAGTTTGCATCTTCCCTCTCATTGTGTACTACTAGTGTACATCTCCCTTCTCAATGGGTACTATTAATAGTATTAGTATTAATACTATTAGTATCGAATGGTGTTACAATACTGGCAGGTATTGTCTTCTCTGATTGGCAGTGGCTTTCCAGAATCTCAGGTAGAAGATCTTTCCTATGGCCTGCTACCTGTTCTGTTAAGTGGAGATGCTCCTGGGATTGAACCTGGGATATTCTGCAATCAAAGCATGTACTGCATCACTGAGCTATGGCTCTTCCCCATAAGCCTAAGTGCTGCTGTGGTGGAGGAAAAAAACCATTGTTACAGCACCAGACCCTTCCTTACCATTAGGAACCGCTGCTGTTTTCTGGGCAGTGCCCGGCAGAGCCTTGAAATACCCTACCTTGACTTTCCCTGGCTAGTACCTATGATGGGTATGTTCTACTTCCGCTGTTGAAGGAAGTTTGTCTCTGAATACCCGTTGCCAGACACTGCAGAAGGGGTGAGTGCTGTTGTGCTCAGGTTCAGAGTGCTGGACTAGATGGGCCCTTGGCATGCTCCAGCAGGGCTCCTATGTGCCCATCAGGAAATCTCAAAACAGTCAAAACCTCTCCAGATACAATTTCTCTTTCATTCAGCTGCCATGCAGTTCCAAATAGTCTAATGTGACTGTGAAGTGTTTCTGCATATATTTGCATGTGTAGGTGGGTGAAATCACTTGCAAAGCCTCTATTTCCTCTTGCAAGCTTGGTTAATATTTTTATTGTTAATTACAGTCATACCTTGGGTTAAATGCGCTTCGGATTGAGCGCGTTCGAGTTGCGCTCCGCGGCAACCCAAAAGTAATGGAGTGCGTTACTTCAGGATTTCACCGCTTGCGCATGCACAGATGCTCAAAATGACATCATGCATGCGCAGAAGCGGCGAAAAGCAACGGGCACGTGCACAGACATGCCGTCGCTAGTTACGTTTGCTTCTAGATGCAAACAGGGCTCCGGAACGGATCCCGTTCATATCCAGAGGTACCACTGTATTACATTAATGTTTACTGTATGCTGCCCTGAGATCCTTGAGTGAAAGGCAGATTACAAATGCCGTAAAATAAATGTACGAACAGTGCATCCCTAAATTCCCATTTTATGGCTTTGCCTAGGTGCTGCTCGGCAAAATTTCTGAACTTCAGTCAAAGAAAAGTGCACTACAAGAAAAAAAGAAACACTTGTGTCACCACATTAACAATGAGGAATGTCTCATCGATCAAAAGGTAAGCTTCTCTGAGTCCCCACCCCACCCCAAAGCTCCCGTTTATTGATTGGATGTTGTATACAATTTAGAGATTAAAAATGTATATATTACAGGGTTTATAAATACTTTTGCTTTTAAGTAAATAAAGTAAAATACAGCTCCCATTAGCCCCAGCCAGCATGGGAGTTCAACAATATCTGGGCTGGATCTACATTGATCTTTGAAACATTATTAAATATAATGGTCTATAACATTTGTTACAGTTTCCCTTTGCCCTCTGCTCTGCAGGGCCCTCTGGTGTCACATTTTAGCAATGGATTTTTAGCATTATAAACCACAAGTGTAAATCTGCCCCGGGAGGGCTAAAAGTTCCCCATGCCTGCCTTAATTTGCAAAAAGCCTGCTTTGAGGATAGTGGAGGGGCAGGACTGACGACTGAACTGGGATTTAATTTGCTGCTGTGTCCCATCTGAAATGAGAATTGCAAAGCTGGTATGAAACTGGATTTATATTGATAATGAAGATGATGAACCAGCTCCATCTTCTTCTTTTTTAAAAAAGTGCTAACCTCACTCTTGATAAGTGTTGTCTTCTTTCACTACTCTCCAAGTATATGTGGATGTATAGTGGTGAGAAGGACAAAGTTCATCCATCTCTTCTTTATGCTCATGTAGAGGCAAGATCTAAGCAGGATGATGTTAGCAATCAACAACATGGCAGAGTTATGCTACATGCCTCATTATGGCCCTTTGGACGACATGACATTGCGGTCCAAGCTAGACATGATCCAGGTAAGTGAAACCATCCCAAGACTGAGTGTAACATTTTATCCATGACTGTTATGAACAGCAATAATCTAAGGGGATAAAGCATGCATTTAGATCAGGGAGTGGAGCAATAATACATAAAGCATTTTTACTCCGCTCTTCAGCCCCACTCTTCCTCTTTGAAGTGAAGGACATGAGGCAGGAGTTGGTAATGCAGGTGAGCTGCGCACAGGTGAGCTGCAAGCAAGCTGCCGGCCAGCTCTGTGGAGGCTCCTTTTATTGACACAATATGCAAACCCAAATTTTGGGCTGTGACCTTTACACATCTTCCAGTCCTGAGATCGTGGGGTGGTGCAAAGTTATTTTGGCACCTGTTTCCACCGTGTCATTTTCCCCTTGCACAGTGTATGACAAAGGAGACAAATATCTCAGAGACAAAGGTCACAGACAGGACACCACAAACTACTGAGACTGCAAAAGGTTAGACAGAGGGCAATATGTTCAGACAGTTGTGGCTTTATCTGTGAGGGGGAGTGTGCCCCGCACCCCAAGGTCATGCGTGCAGGCAGCTGAGGCTGCCTGCAGGTGGGGAGTGTGCTCCGCACCCAACGATCACTCCTATACTCTTGACTTGACTGACTGCTGCCACTGGGCCTGGACAGACTACAGACTGCATGCACTAGAACAGGCATGTCCAACAGGTCGATCGTGGTCTACCTATCGACCGCAGGACGCTAATGGTAGATTGCGGTCGATCGCATGACCCTTAGCGTTTGTCCTTCAAAAGGAACGAAAACTCGCCTTCCCCACCCCCCCCAAAAAAGCTGAACAACTTTGCCTCCCCGAAAGAAAAGCTCAACAATTTTGCCAGGCAATGACAATGGATAAATCACAGCCAGTATTTTAATACCGTACTGTGAGTAGATTGGGAGCTGGACATGCCTGCACTAGAAAATGAGACGGAAAGTGCTCTAAAGGGTAGGGGGGAAAGTCCACACTTTAGAACCAAAGGATTCCTATCTCCTGGTGTTGAAACAACTCACTGATCATAGCGCTGACTTCATTTGTTTACTAAAAAAACACTGAAAAGCAGGAAAAGACAGGCTTGCCCATTTGTCTGTATATTTCATTTCCAAACTTTTTAAATAGGTGGCTGGTTGACTTTCTTTTTTTATGAAAGCTCAGAGTCTGGGTCCCCTTGCAGGCAGGGCGCTGGGGCGATTGCACCACTGATAATCCAGCCTTGTTAGCCATTAAGAAAGATAAGAAGGGAAGGAGAAGCTCAAGAACCTGAGGCATTGCTCAAGCATGTTGCGTGTAGCAGCTCAGGCACATAGTATTTAACCATGGTTTACTGCAGCCTCCTCCAGCCTGGTGTCTTGCAGATGTTTCAGACTGCAACTTGCATCAGCCCCAACCAGCACAGAGCAAGGATGATGGAAGTTGTAAACTGAAACATCTGGAGAGCACCAGGATCTGGATAGCTGTTTTAGAGCTATGTGTGAACCATCCCAATGGGTTGTGCAAGATTAATTTTCCATGTGAATTTGCAAGACACTTTCTCAGTACTTCAGCTTAAGCCACTCTCCTTTTAGAAACTAAGCTTTATTAAGAACCTTTCTCTCTTTTTATTCAGGAGTCCATTTTGAGGAAACAACAGATCGTAGAGGAAACAAAAGCACTGCAGTCTGAAGAACTTACAAGGTCATCCTCTCATCTTTTGAGGGAAAATTCATCTTCTACTCTTTCTAGGGAACAACTTAAAAAACAAATAAGCTTTGCCAATAAGGACAAGCTGGAAGACAAAGGAGGAAAAGCATAAGGAGAC
The DNA here is from genome assembly GCF_964270895.1 of Podarcis filfolensis. NCBI lineage: Eukaryota > Metazoa > Chordata > Lepidosauria > Squamata > Lacertidae > Podarcis > Podarcis filfolensis. The sequence continues at coordinate 114,991,437 of NC_139604.1, forward strand.
AAATCTCTTTTAAAATCCCATATACAGAATGGGAGACACTGCAGGGACTAGTGGAATATTTATAGTAGGTTCTGCAGACAAATCAACACAGATGGATGTCAATGCATTACCATAAATGCTTTGATTTGTGGGTGAAAGGGTCTTTCATGCTCATTTTTTGCAAGTATGGGTTGAGTGGTCTTGATTCTTTCAGCCTGCTAATTCTATGTGTTTGGTGTTTATGGACTTGCTGGAGGAGTGGAAGCCAATCTCTGAAAGAACCAATGCACAATTTGGAGGTGCTCCTACAGCCATCCATTCTCCTAAACAGGCAGGCGATGGCTTTGATTAGCTGGCAAACTAACCATGGCTAGTTCAAGGGAAGACTAATCTTGCCCATAGTGTTCTTTACTCTTGATCCGGGCTACATGGTAGCTCCCCCCCCCCATGCCAGTTAAGCACGCTTTTTTATTTTTTAAGTGGATAATGTAACCTGTACTTAGCCCTTAATCCCAGCACATATTTTAAAGGAACAGAAACAGGAGTACAATCTGCAAGCTTCTGTATTCAGAGCATTCAAACAGTGATCCACACGTTTGTTAGATCAATATGTAGTTTAGATTCTGCATTGATACACTTTGCATCAGGGGTCAGCAACCTAAGGCCCATGGGCCAGAAGCGGCCTGCGGAGGATGTTTGACCGGCCCATGAGCCACCCCGAAATGAGCTGCCTGCTTGCGTGCTGCGCTAAACCAGTCCAGCGCTGGAAATTGCATCTGCACAGACACAGACAATTGCAGGCACTCACACTTATGCACAGTCCGGCCCATGGAGGGATCTCCATGGGACCGATCTGGGCCTGCCCAGACAATATAAACCTTGCTGACCCCTGCTTTGGATGAAATGCAGTTAAAGGCACAGCCTGCTAAGTGATGCAATGGTTGCATGGGTAGGCAAACTAAGGCCCAGGAGCCAAATCCGGCCCAGTCACCTTCTAAATCCAGCCCATGGATGGTCCGGGAATCAGCGTGTTTTTACATGAGTAGAATGTGTGATTTTATTTAAAATGCATCTCTGGGTTATTTGTGGGGCATAGGAATTTGTTCAGGTTTTTTTTCCAAAATATAGTCCGGCCCCCCACAAGCTCTGAAGGACAGGCCTCCTGCTGAAAAAGTTTGCTGACCCCTGAGTTAGAGTGTTGGACTAGGACCTGGGAGAGCAGGGTTCGAATCCCCACTCAGCTATGAAGCTCTCTGGGTGACTTTGGGCCACTCACCATCTCTTAGCCTAACCTACCTGACAGGGTTGTTGTGAGGATGAAATGGGGACAAGAAGAACCATGCACACCATCTTGAGATCCTTGGAAGGTGTTGTGTGCGTGTGTCTGTGTTTCTGAGTAGACATTGGTAGACTGCTAGGCTTCTACAAAATTATCGAATCATAGAGTTGTAAGGGACCACAAGGGCCATCTAGTCCAACCCCCTGCAAGGCAAGAAGGTTTTGCCCAACATGGGCTCGAACCCACAGCCCTAAGATTAATAGTCTTGTGCTCTATCAACTTTAGTATTGGGTATATATTTATATTCAGTTCAAGACAATTATCAACATATCCCTTTGGGTTTTACAAAACTATGGGGAGCAGAAGAGTCTTCTAACCATTAAATTATTTTGAATCAGTGCCCAATAGACTGTTTGTTTTCTAACTGAGTCTCATTTGAACAGTTAGGCTGATATGTTTGTTTTCCAACTGTGGTTGTGAAATTAAGTTTAAGTGGATTTGTTATATAAACTCTGTTTGTATATTCCAACTATGTTTCTCGCCGTTATAAAATAAATGATGCAATTCTCAATTCCTTTGTTGCACAATACACATAATATCTAAACAGCAGTTGGACTTTGGAAGGCTGTGAGAGTGCATTTGACTCATTCTCCAAATATTGTCTTGGCGATTTTGTATATTTTGGCCAACAGTGAATTTTATTTATTTATTTAAATATGGTTACTAACAACAGTACAGGTAGCTTCCATGTACATTAATTACATTAAGAAAGCTGATTGTTCATTTCTGTCTGGTAAGACACCCAAAGAACCCAATTTTAATATATCCTACAAATATATATATTGGTTTTATTCCAGTGTGGCTTCTCCAAAAGAATCTTGGGTATGGTGAAGGTGCTGGTATTTTTTTTTATGGATTTCCCACAGTCAACTGTGGAGAGGGAATGACTATTAAATCCAGTTTAATTTTGCAGGTTTGATGCCCTCAGTGCCCAGATACTTTACCTGGAGCCAATATTAGTGTAATAAAAAAAATTTAAAAAATCTTTTTAAAAATCAGAATTTGTATACCACTTAATTGTAAAAACTTCTAAGCCATTTACATTTTTTAAAATATACATTAAAATGATTGATAAAAAACAGAAGTTAAAAACAAGTTGACCTAATATCTTCCCAAGATATAAAAAACCCCAGCAGTTAAAAGCTATGCATTAAAATGTAAAATTACATATTAAAATACATGTTAGCTTTTGCCTAAGCAAAAAAGAAAAGAAAAAGGTTTTAGTAGGTGCCAAAAACAGTACAGCAAAGATGCCTGCCTAATGCCAAAGTGTAGGTGCTGCCATGCTGAAAATACTGATTCCATACAAGTGCAGAAGAAACATTATGTGGCACTTGTAAAAGTGCCAGTTCATCAGATCAGAGGGATCGAGTAGGCATCTCTCTCCCTCTGCTTCTGAGGAGTCAGTATGAAGACCATTCCATTGTGGGGTCACAAACCATTTTGGTCCCAAGAGCACATTTGCAAATTGGAGAAACTGCACACCCACTGCAACCACACAGATACCACAACTGCATATGATTGGCTGTGAAGCTTAATCATGGTCTGAAAAGTCAGAGCTGAAGGGGGAGGAAGGGGTAATCCTTCCCTCCCCAGTTGTGACCATCCTGGAATTCCTTCTCTTCTATTGTGGTTAGGCTTGAAATAAGCATTGTATGTCTCATTAAGGAGTAGCAGACATTTTAGACAGTGGGGTTGCATCTGGGGAAGGAAGAGTTATGGGTGTGGGGGGGAGGGTTAACTCTCTGCTCCCCAGCTATGAGTCGTCCCCCCACCAAATCACTATTCATATATTTGTATCAGAGATGCAGATCAAGTCTGTTCAGATTGGAATTCACATGGATGGAAGATGAAGGACCCTGTGTGAGAAGCAGGGAAGCGAAGACCTCCCAGAGTGGGAGGCTGGGAGAAGAAAGGGAAGCTTCCAGGTGAGCCAGTGGTGTAGCATGGGTTGCCAGGACCCAAGGCAAGGAAAGTTTGGCACTCCCTAATCAACGGCTCCATGAGTTGCTGCTGCTGCTGTCCAACGGACCTGCAGAGCAGTGCTGGAACATGTGTGCATGCCTCCTCAGGCTGGGGCACTGCCATCACTGTGAGTCTTGCTGTCCGCCCGCCTTCTCTTCCAACAGGGATGCCACCTGGCCAAGGGATGCAAGGGCCCATCCTCTCCTAGCTCCTGTTCAGCATGAGGCGGGCCGGAACAGGGAGCCCCTTGAAACGGCAGAACAGCACTCTCTCTCTCCCTTGCACCACTGCGCCAGGCCTCTGTTTCCCTTTCCCTCAGGTGAAATCCCCAATGGATAATGAATCATGAGCGACGGTGGGGTTTTTATTTTGGGAAAACAGGTTGCAAACAATCTTTATTATAACAGATGTAAACAAGGTGTTTTGGTTCGTCTTCTTCCACAGAAATGTAACAAACAGTACTGTTGCTTTTTATTAAAACATATACTGTTCCAAGTTATAGGCTGTATGCTGTTCAGTCTTTAGGTTACTTTCTTTTACACATCTTCCATAGATCAGACTTCTCCACTCACAGTTCAGAAACTTGGGATTTTAACAAGACTGTTTCCCTTACAGACCCCCAAATCCTCCTTGGCCTCAGAATCACTACCGCCCTTTCCTGTCAGAGTATTCCCTCAGAGGACCCTTTCCCCTGCAAACACCATGTAGAACTGTGTATTTTCTGTTTTACCCATGTTCTGCAATTCAGAAGCTTTGTCACGGTCCGGTTTACGGGTGGTCGAAGTTCTAGCAGAGGACGTCGGGACTGCGGGCAAGATGGCGGGGGGGGGGGGAGCAGGAACGAGAGTCAGGAAGCCAGGAGTCAGGAAGCCAAGGGTCCGAGGATCAGGAAGCAAGGAGCCAAGAAGCCAAACACAGCAAGGCAGGGAACGTGTTGCTGTGGCAAAGAGCCAAAGGGAAATGCTGACCTTATATCCCTTCCTGGCTCTTGCCACCAGGTCCTGTGAGTTACCAATCGGCCTCACCTGTGCGGCCATGCCTTACCTCTTGAGAACAAACTTAGGAAAGCCCCAGTCCTACGAAGCTCTACCGGTCACAGGGCTGTCGGGATCTTCGTTTGGCCAAGCTGATAAAGCTCATCTTCCTCCAGAATCGCCCTCCCGACGAATAATTAACGACCTGAGCCTTTGATGAGGCTTCCAGGCACGTTCCGATTCAGCAGAGAATCAAAGCAGCACACGGAAGTGATGAGATTTATGGCTACATCGCTATGCTTTATTTCTTACTACGCAGACAGCAAAGAAATGTACATCCTCTCTCTATGAAAGCAGAGAGCAACTGAAACAAAGGAACGGAGAAACCAGTACGTCACATCCATCTCCCTTCTCCTGTGAGACTTCAAATAGCATGGACTGGAATGTAAACAGAGCCTTGTGACTCTAAGCAGCTGCTCAGTGGCAAGCAGAAACTAACAAGGGCCTGGCTCCTGCACATACTCCTGACAACCTTAGAGCATATACTGAGAGTTCTCAGCTCTCCTCAGCTCCACCACCTGTCAGAACAAACTCTCCTGACAGAATTCGACTCCCAGACCCCATGAATCTGTCATGAGACAAAGGTTCTTGAGAGCAGAAGCAGTAAGGCCTACAAGCCCTACACAATCATTCAAGCCTGCTAACTGCTAACTGCTAAGTCACTGTGATTCGTGACTCATCTTGAGGGATGACTCGTTCTCCCTATAAAAGTAGCCAGTCTCTGTGCGTGTCTGTGTGAGTATGTATCTCAGCCAGTGTGTGTGTTGTGTTGTGCCAACAAAAATTGTGCCAGGACTCTAGTACAGTGGTACCTCAGGATGCGAACGGGATCTGTTCCGGACGCGATGGCACATCTGCGCGTGCATGGGTCGCGTTTTGCTTCCATGTATGCACGTGACGTCATTTTGAGCGTCTGCGCATGCGCGAGCAGCGAAACCTGGAAGTAACGCACTCTGTTACTTCCGGGTTGCCGCGGAGCACAACCCAAAAGCACTCTACCTGAAGCACATTCAACCCGAGGTATGACTGTACAGTGGTACCTCGGGCTAAGAACTTAATTCATTCCAGAGGTCCGTTCTTAACCTGAAACGGTTCTTAACCTGCGGTGTGCTTTCGCTAATGGAGCTTCCCGCTGACGCTGCACTGCTGGTGCGCGATTTCCGTGCTTATTCTGGGGCAAAGATCTTAACCTGGAGTGACCACTTCCTGTTTAGCGGAGTTTGTAACCTGAAGCATCTGTAACCCAAAGCATCTGTAACCCAAGGTACCACTGTAAATCAGTAACTAAGACTGTGCCTATGTGAAGAGTCAGATAGCTGCTATGAGCACTCTGTGCATGCTCTTTAACTATGCGTTTCCGAGCACAATTCAAAGTGTTGGTGCTGACCTTTAAAGCCCTAAACAGCCTCGGTCCAGTATATCTGAAGGAGCATCTCCACCCCCATCATTTTGCCCGGACACTGAGGTCCAGTGCCGAGGGCCTTCTGGCGGTTCCCTCGCTGCAAAAAGCCAAGTTACAGGGAACCAGGGCCTTCTCGGTAGTGGTACCCGCCCTGTGGAATGCCCTCCCACCAGATGTCAAAGAGAAAAACAACTACCAGACTTTTAGAAGACATCTGAAGGCAGCCCTGTTTAGGGAAGCTTTTAATGTTTAATAGACTATTGTATTTTAATATTTTGTTGCAAGCCACCCAGAGTGGCTGGAGAAACCCAGCCAGATGGGCGGGGTATAAGTTGTTGTTGTTATTGTTGATATGCTGTTTATGAACAACTTTATTTTCTCAAGTAAAAGTTTTATTCTGTTTATGAAGAAGACTCTGTGTTGATTAATTTACCGCTGTGCAACAGAATCATGCGCACCTTCTCTCACTCCACTCCATCTGCCTCCCTTGGATCCCTGGCCAATCAGGAGCTGTTGCTAGTTAACTGTTTGCTGGCAGGGAGAAAAACACTTGGTGACTCAACCTGCTCAGTAAACAAACTTTTCTGTCACACCCCTCTGGTCAAGGTGGCAGCTGCAGTGGTGAGCCCCTAAAAAAATTGTGCCTTGGGCAGTTGCTCCGGTAGCCCCCGCTCCGAGGCTTCGCCTCTGGTGAGAGCTCGGAAGGTCCACCCATTTCTTGTCAGCATCGCCCTTAAGCCAGTGCCACCAACTGGACTCAGACACTTCAGCCCCGACTGGGCTAGGCGAGCTGGGTAGCACTTCCAGAGACCACCTTCTGCACAGGAACAGGTCAAAGTGCTGTGGACTCACAGCTTAGAGTTGTGAGCACCGAATTCACTTCCACAAGTAGACAGTCGTCACACAGCAGAGTATAGCAGAGTGTAGCAGAGCATAAACGACTCGGAGAGCGGCTCTGTAGAATAACTACTTTTATTCTATCTACAACTATCATACAAATTATATACAGAGCTAAATGGAGAAGCTGAACTGCACTGAGTGTCTGCAGCTGCTCTTAGCAGCAACCTTATCTATACACACGATCTCTAACACTCAGTCTCTCTCTCTCCGACACACTGACTGACTGACTGACTGACTGACTGACTGATGTGGTGCTGGAGCTGAATAAGTAGAGAGCAGAACACGCCCCCTCCTCTCTGGAGAATCAGCAGACTCATCAGGAGATGCTTGGATATGGAAGGGGTGAAATCTCCTCATTTCTGTGTGAGACAAGAGTTAAGAGTTACCAGTGAGAGAGGACTTTGCATTTTTCTTTTTTCTCTCTTTTTCTTTTGGTTTACATTAGTTTGTCTTTTATTGGAATGTATTATGAAAAGCCTTAATAAAATCTAATTTAAAAAAGAAAAAGAAAGTTTCTCAAGCATCTCTACCTAGAACTATCTGGAACAAGACAATGTGAGACGGTAAATAATGTTACTGGGTTCTTGTTACCGAGAAAGGGCAACTACCTTGAAAATGTAACATAAATGTCAGCCTGTACATGAAATTAAATAATGATCCAATACCATTTAGAATGCTAATAACTCTTGTGCTTGGCCCTAATGCATCAGATTAAAAATAATGTCTGCTTTTAATCAATACCGCCTGTAAACTAACAGAACAGCTTTGCTAATGGAAGCATCAATACTATTTCTCAGCACTGGAAATGAAAGCAGGCACCTGAAAGATTCTCAGGGTCAACGGCCCAAATGTCACAGAGAAAAATCACAGCCAGGGAGCTGATTACTCTGTGCTTATATAAAATGGCCTCTGACATTCCCCAAGGTGGCACACTTAATAAATTCACTCATTTATATCACAGGAAGTGGTGGATAAATGACAAACCTAATGAACAGCAGTAGTAATATAAAGTAATCAATTTTGGAATTACTTTAAAAAAAAGAAATTGCAACATTTATTGTTTTAAGCCTTGGAGCAAGCTCATGAGATTGATCTTCTATAGTTTATACTTGGTGTGCAGTGTAGTGAGGTCATTTTTCCACCCAGATATAATCCCAAGGCAGCCATACAGATACATGCAGCACTTCCAATTTGTAAGAAGAATGGGATTATGAAGGGGTGCTGAATGTGGCAAAGTGGATGAAGGTAAGCTCCATGAACAATTGTCCCATACACCCATTTCACTTGGGGAAAACTAAGACACACAGTATTGTAGAGTTTTTTAAAACCCATCTTGTTTTTATTCTATCATAAGGAGCATAAGTAATGTAAATTAAATGCACTTTTTTTTTCATTTCCCAAATATTGCAGGGAAATATTGCTTGTCTGCAAACCTCCTGGATTGTAAATGCTTTATTTGTTTTAGCATTATATATTTGATTGTTGTAACCTGACCCGGGAGCTTGTGGTAATGGGTGAATAAGGAATCTAATAAATACTGGTACATACATGCATGCATGCATGCATGTATGCAAGGTAAGTAGGATAATGTTCATTTTATGCCACATTTTGAATCATAGCTGTCAAGTCGCTGACAAAGAACTGAAATATGGAAAAGCCAACCAAGATAAGTACAATTTTGATACAAAATGCTATAATTTATTTATAGTACTGCTATTTATTTATTTACATTGATGTAATTAAGAAAGTATTAGGTAAAGATTTACTTGATTTTTTTAGAGTAAAATGATATTTTAGGATGTACTTTTGGTGATAGAGTACATATGGAACAATAAGATTAGTATTTAGTAAGTTTATTTCTGTTTTTGTCGGTGCTGGACTTCACTCAACCTCAATATTTTTTAACCATTTACTTTACAGGAATGCATTTAATACATATACCAGACTGGTGGGTGGATGTAGGACCTGGGGGAGCAGAGCTCAGATCCCCCCTCAACCACATAATTCACAAGTTGACCTTGCACCTAGTGACAGTATCTCAGCCTTGTGAGGATATAATGGGGAGACCATATGCCTCACCTTCAGCTCACTGTAAGAAGGTGGGATTTTAAAAGGGGGGGGAGGGAACTATATAATATGAAGGGAACAGTCCCAGACTCCAAAGAACAGGAGCTGGGAGGCCATTGGGTACTGCAGACCACTCTTTCCCTAGTTGGTTTTGGGGGCATCTGTTCTCCTTTACTGTGAATAAGCCCATTTTTGCTGGGCTTCTCTGCTCTGCCTTGGTTTCTGTTCTCCCCATCCCCTTCCCCAGTACAGCTTCTCAACAGTTAGGTTTCAATCATTGATAGCTGAAGTTGAAACGTCAGCATGCCGGTTGAGGAGTTGTCTGCTGGAAGGGATGGGATGGTGTGCAACAATAGGATGGAATCTGTGGTACAAGAAACCCAGTCACTCCCTGGAACAAAATCATTCTGTAACAGATTTGAGGTTTGGGGCTCTGGGAAAGTTGCAAACAGATCTTGTTAAGAAAATAAATGGAATAGTTATGGAGGCTGAAGCCTATACCCTCCTGTTCTTCTTGGGTTTATTTAGGAGTTGAAGAATTTCTTCCTCTCTTGTAGGGTTTAAGATTTGGAGACATTCCCTTGGGCTTTTTTGCATTGTCGTGTTTTATAAGTTAAAAACCTTAATTTCTTATCACATATTAACAACGCCTAGCCAGTGTAATGTGTTTTAATCAGTATTGCGTTTTGACCTTTGTACCGTAATGGAACAGGGAAGTTTTCCATCTGGTCTGGTGAAAATTAGCTTAACTGTATTGTGGAACTTTGACAGCTATGAGTTACAATTCTCAGTATGCAAAGTAAGGATAATAGGCACATATTCAATTGGTGAGTGCAGGTTTAGAATAATTTGGATAATGTGGTTGGATGGAGTTAAAACTACTGGGTGGTGGGGAGCAGGAGTGAATTTATGGTTGGGTGCCAGTCAATCTGCTTCAGTCCGTGTTGATTAGTGATTGGTGTCTGTGGTAGACAGCCAGAAGAAGGGAAGACAACAGAAGAAGAGGATCTAGGAAGACAAAACAAAAAGAAAACAGAAAGGCAGAGTGGTACAATCCTCCTTCAATCGTCAGAGCACTATATCTGGAGCCTCAACCCTCAGCTCTCCAAAGGCAAAGACATCCTCTTTTTTAAAGTTTAAGAATAGCAGACGAAGGCCAGGAGCCTACTTAATATGAATTGTTTTCCCATATAAAATATATGCATATATATATATATATATTCTTGTTGATTGTTTGTTGTTGTTAAATTGCTTTGAGGTGTTTTAGGAAGTAGTTCATCAATGGAATTGATTGAATAAAAATAATTGGAACCTCATGCTGACTGACGCTAGATAGGTGCAGATGAATGGGTGCTAGAGAATAGGCCAATCTATGGGCTTCTCCTTCTGCAACAGGACAAGCCATGACCACACAGAGGCTACTTGATGCCTGGCTATCCCGTGGTGTCGCTCCTGCACATGTGAGGACAACAAATAGAATCAAGCGGTGTAAATGGGGTACAACATTATACTGCTTAATATTGAAATTTTTGATTGCGTAACCTGACATGGGACCTTATGGTGCTAACCCAGAAATATTACCTCGGGTTAAGAACTTTGCTTCAGGATGAGAACAGAAATCATGCTCTGGCAGCAACAGGAGGCCCCATTAGCTAAAGTGGTGCTTCAGGTTAAGAACGGTTTCAGGTTAAGAAGGGACCTCCGGAACGAATTAAGTACTTAACCCGAGGTACCACTGTACTGCCTGTATAATAATCAGATCATGGTGCCTTACCCTGACACAGGAATGTATGAAGCTGGCTTATCCCGAGTCACAGGGCTCTTCAGGCCCTACCGAGAGATAACGGTTCTTGAACCTGGGACCATGTGCTTGTAAGGCAGAGGCTTTACCGCCTCACCAGTTGCTCTGGCAAAGAAACTGTTTATGCAATCTGAACTCTGGTGAACTGAGTTGGCCTCTCTCTGCAGAGCAGCCATAAAGTGTCCCAGCTGTGGCTAGAATGGGCTGAACTTCTGTGATCTGCACTGACAGGAGATTGACTCAAAACACACAGAGCAGCAACAGTTGTTGGCAAGAACACCTGGTGCACTTTGGTTTATGAACTGAACCACGAGTTCAATTGAAAACAAGAAGTTAATGTTCTGTATCAGCATGTACACTAGTGACCATGGTTTTGTCCTTTCTAGGGCACATTGTTTCGATGATGGTGTGTCTTATCAATACAAAAGCACTTCCAGGTTTATGTCTCCAAAATCTATCTTGGTGTGTCCTGTCCACATTAGTGGGTAGTGCTAGATGGGATTGTTGGGGGAAAGCAAATAAATTTCCTTCTCCTCAACCTCTAGCTAATGCATGTATTACTTTAAACCACACAAAAGCACTGTTTGTGTAGCAAGCAAGCCAGCATTTGCTCGTAGTCCTTTTCTAAGTTAACTCCACCTGTAAAAGCTGAACCATTTTGTTGTTCTCTCCTGATAAGATGCCTGCTATTGCTCTCTCTTTTTATCTCTACTCATCCTGTAAATAGTTCTTGCCAAGATAATTTTGTTCCTGCATGAATAAAGCAGTAGAAATCCAGATACTGTGTGTAAACTTCTCAGTCTAATTCACCCAAGCTGCAAGGTCTCCTAACAGGGATGTATTTGTGCTAAGGCTGAGTTCCATTATGGACGTGCCTTCAATTTTACTTCACATTTGTGGGCATCTGAGGTGCAAGAAACCTCCAACCAAGCACTCAGACTATACAAGAAGCTCTCCTGAGGGACCTGGTCCTGAAAGCACCTTAGAAGCAGAACCATTTGCCTCAAGGCTACATTACCATGTCTGGCAGAAAAAAACCTGAACCCCTGCTTGTCTTACATCACAGACCTTGTGCTCAGTAATGCCGTTATCATTGCCTTACTAATCAATGAAAAAGGATACAGACTTAAGTTCAGAAAAGTTCATTTCTTGATTCTGCAATCTTATCTACTTAATGGCTAATCTCATTTACTCAGAGAAACCTAGAATTCCTATTGGTGAAAGTCCATGTATATGTGACCTCCTCAGAGTATATAAAATTGAAAATTGAAAAGTCATTTCAGTCGCTGTTAGCTGGTGCCATGGAGCCTCTAGGGACAGTGACCATTTTGATGATCATATGTATCTCTTGCCTTGTTTTCCTTGCAGTCAGGAGCAGAACGCCAGAGAATGCAAAGCAGCTGCCACCTGGCCCACCTCCACTGCCCATCGTAGGGAACGCTCTGCAGCTGAAGACCAACAACCTGGCCCAGGTTCTCCAGGAGGTAAGCCAAAGATGAGCACCTTCCTCAACAGCTGTCTGTTGATGACCGTTACCTGTTTGTAAGCCTCTTTCCATCTGACTCTTTTGGAAGGGGACAATCCATTGTCAGATTGTTTATTTATAGATGGTACCATCTGTGTGCAGGCCACATTTGCAGAGTATAAGGCAACAGGCTCTGCACTTTGACAGAGGAGAAGCAAAAGAGGGGGGGGGGGAGAAGGCATCCAGACCAGAGGAAAAGAATAGCAGAATCGCTGTGATTTCAGTGGCACGGACTTGCGCTTGGCTACATCAGCAGGGATGGGGAGCAGGGACTTGTCCCAAAGGCTCCTCAGAAAAGAGGTGGACTTTGAGCAGGTCCCACAACTCCACAATGGGGGTTGATTTATTGTCATTTTATTGTTTTATCCTTAAAATAAAAGGCATAAAGCCCCCTTCTGAGTAAATAACTTTAAAAAGCAATAATGCAATTTTCATACTATATTAGAGACGGGGGGTGGGAGCGGGTCCAATTCTCCCTCCACATATGGATGGTTTGGGCATTTTTGCCCTCTGAACAGTTTTAGCCTCTGCCGGACAGTGTGGAGTTCATAGTCTTCTTGTATATTGAAAAGCTGCTCCTTTATTTTCCCCAGAATGTGTTTGGTTGGAAGGTACTTTAAGAATTCCCTTAGAAAAATGAGTGTGAGGTGGGATATAACATATAATCATATTCACGATATAGAGAAAGTGGATGGGAAAACACTTTTACCCCCCTTTCATAATGCCATACCCGCCAACATTTCTCTAATGAAAATAGGGACATCCCATTCCATAATGATAATTTTACTATACCCCACAAACCTTACTGGGTTGCCCCAGCCACTCTGGACAGCTTCCAACATATATAAAAACATAATGAAAACATTAGAAATTAAACAAAAAAACACTTCCCTATTCAGGATTGCCTTCAGAGGGGGTCGGATAACTCTATACCCTCCAACATTTCTCCAGTGAAAATAGGAACATCCTAAGGAAAAGGGGGGACATTCTGTGATCAAACTGGGATGGCTTCTCTAAATCAGGGATGTCCCTGGAAAATAGGGACACATGAAGGGTCTGTAATGCTAAAACTTGGAGCCTTCAATTAAAGTTGAGTGTTGGAAGATTTACAGCGCACGCAAGATATTAGTTTTTCATACAGTGCATATTGAAACTGTGGAATTCACTCCCAAAGAAGTAGCGATGATAGCCTCCAACTTGGATGATTTAAAAGAAATGTTCAGACAAAGTTCATTGAAGATAAAGCTACCCATAGCTGCTAGCGATGATGCTGAACCTCCACCAGTTCCAGGGACCTGCAGGAGGGGAGCGTGCTATTGCACTCAGGTCTTGTTTTGAAGCTTCCCAGAAGAACTATGTTGGCCACTGTGATAACAGTCATGGACTAGTTGGCCTTTGGCCTGATCTAGCTGCAGAACTCTTCTGTATGTTATTAAGAGTCACGTGGTTCAGATCCCCATAGTGAGTCTGGGGGCAGCGAGGCTCTACATCAGCTATATGACTTTCTCCTAACCCGCAAACCCATCTAGATGTGTGTCTTTCTCTATATTTTTTCCAGTTTAGTGAGAAGTATGGCTCTGTGTTCACAATGTATTTTGGAGCAGAACGTGTTGTGGTGCTGCATGGCTATGATGCAGTGAAAGAAGCACTGATCGACCGTGGAGATGAATTTGCTGCCAGGGGACACCTGCCATTAGCTGATGTCGTCAACAAGGGATTAGGTATTTTATGCTGGTTTGACCAGTGGGGGGGGGGGGAACGCAGGAAAATCCCTCTATTCATGAAAATAAAGCAAAAAATGTTGCAAAGACAAGTCATTGCATCTTGAGATAAACTTTCCTAATTAATGTTCTCACTGGACTGTAGCAATAGATAATTAGCAGCCTTTTAATAGCAGAGCTATATATTAGGCATTGCCTAATAGCCTTTAAAAATAATGGTCTGGGGCAATTCTGGTGTGGACAGTAAGTGTGGACAGTAAGCAGAATTCCCTGGCCTGGATTTTGTGAATCAATAAGCTATCCACACCAAGAAAGAGTTTCAAAGTTACTGCAAGCTATCGTTAAATTTGTTATCAAGAAAATAAATAAATACAAATCAACACATTGCACTTAAACAACTAGCAATGTAGTCCAGTTTCTTTAAATTCTTTCTGGTTGATATAGTCTAAGAACTATTGCTTCTTCATTATACTGGCAGCTTAAGAGAGAGACCCAGACTCCAAGAGATAAATTATCAGTTAACATAAATATCAAAACATTGAAACCTCTTTTTAAGCTTTAGCTGCAAAAATGGACATTCTGCAAATGCAAACCTCCACTACGTTTCATCCACAACACACACAAACATAGGATTTTATGCACATTAAACACATATATTTTACAGTAAGGGCATGTATCAGAAGACTGGCCAGCTACTGGTTATGGAATAAGGAGGCACCAAAGTACCAAGTCTCCAGGTGGTCTGGAGCCAAGAATAAGAGCCTCCTGCTCTTCCAACCTGCTTCTTCTACTCTCTCTTTCAGTCCATCCATCTCCTTCATGCCCATTTCCTCTTCTGCTTTCCAGGAATTGTATTCAGCAATGGGGAGGTGTGGAAGCAGCTCCGACGTTTTGCCCTTACCACCCTGCGCAACTTTGGCATGGGAAAGAAAAGTATTGAGGAGAGGATCCAGGAGGAAGCACAGTTCCTGCTAGAAAAGTTCCAGGACACGCAGGGTGGGTAGCCACTGCCCCTCACCCACGTAGGCTTATCAAGCAGACCCCCTTGAACATCACAACAGATTCTGGGGTACATTACAACAGATGATTAACTCATAAAGAAATATCATGGTGGGTACAAGCAAATTATTAAAAAATTTAAAATCGTAAAACACAGAACTAGTGGCCAACACTGAATCAAATAAATTGACTAAAAACACGTGAAATACAAACATTTTCATCAGGTGATGAAATGCCAAAATTCTAGCTGGTTTCAATAGGAACCACATTCCAAAGCACAGGTGCCATTGTGCTCAAAGTTTTAATAGATGTAATAGATATCTGCATTGATATGAAACAAACATGTGATGAGTGTGTGGCAATTTGGAAGGCTTCTCCTGATGGTCATAGTGATCTGAGCAGTGTGTATGGGACAAGGTGGTCCTTAAGTCACCTGGTCCTAGGTCACTGAGAGCTTCATACACACCAGTAATGCACTGAACTTACCCTGTCAATGTACTGGCAAACAATGCATAGCTTTCAGCAGGTGTGTAATATGCTGACACAGACCAGTTCCAACTAAAGCCCAGCTGCTGCTTGTCTATCAACTGCAAGAGTGCTCTGCAGATATTGTTGAATTCCAGCTGCTTTTAGCCCCAACAGTCATCAGTGGTCCAGAAGTTAGAGTCTAGCAGCATCTGAAGTGCTTTAGATTCCCTAGTTTTAGTCTAGACTTCACCAAGGCCTGCACCACTGTGGTCACTCTTTCCTATCTAAGGATATCTTGGCTGAAGCTGGAAGAAAGCACCTTGGAAAGTCCTTGGAAGAAACCACTCATAGCCACTGAAGATGCCCATGCCTCCAGAATTGTTGTGAGAAAGGCAGCTCCCTGTCTGACCACTGAGGCCAGGAGCCAGGAAATGGCAGCTCAGAAATTCCAGACTAGATCATTGCCTAAAACCTGTAGTGGGGTTGTATAATTATTTTTTTGTTATCCTTCCAGAGAAGCCCTTGGATCCAACCTACTCGCTCAGTTGCGCTCTCTCCAATATCATTTGTGCAATTGTCTTTGGGAAACGATACGATTATAATGACAAGAAGTTCCTATCCATGATGAGCTTAATGAATGAAAACTTTCAGGTTTTTAGCTCTTCTTGGGGACAGGTAGGTGCCATCTTTTTAAAGGCCCTTTTCCACAAAGTCTAAATTTTCCTGCTGTTTAAATTCTTTCTTCCAGGCTTCTCATGACCCATACTGCCTCTGCCTCTTAATATTTCTGTTAATGTCCTAGTTGCAGGTTTGCCATGGGTAACTGGTTAGCCACTGTGACAGCACGATGGGCCACTGGCCTGATTCAATAGTCTCTTCTTACGTTCTTATGTTTTTAATTTGGAGATCCAGTCAAGGTTGGTGCATACAATGCCAATACCTGGATCTAGTAACCACGGTTTGACTTAACAGCAGCCCAGTGGAGCAGGAAGTAAAGCTTAAGCAGTTTTGGCAGTGGGGGTGGGGGATTGTTGCATGATTTCTCAGTTTTTTGTAAAGGTACACATAGGAGAAATAAAAAAATCAAAAAATCTGCATATGACCTCTACAACCATTAGGCAGAGGATGGGAAAGCACTAACTGACGGGAAAGGGAAGATAATACAATGCAGTACACTCAATGAAGCACCACCCAGTAATGCAGATGGGGAACATCTACACAGATTTTCGAGGCATTGGCAGTGAAAATGCTGGTGTGTGGACGACAGAGTTGAAATGCACACAAGGCAACAGTGGCCAACGTTATACTGAAGCCCGAGTGTGGACAAACCCTGACTGAGGTTGGTGCCAACAGGTCTTTTGTTGTGTTTCTTCTAGCTCTACAACATCTTTCCTTCTTTGATGAAATGCATCCCTGGGCCCCACCACAAAGTGCTGAAAAACAACTTGGCACTCAGAGAGTTTGTTTTGGAGGAGGTTGAAGAACACAAGCCCACTCTGGACCCCAGCTCACCTCGGGATTTTATCGACTGCTTCCTTATGAAAATGGATCAGGTAATCATGCAAACTCACAGAACTCTCCACGTGGGTTCTCCTGCCACTCCTGAAGCTTCCCAGCCAGCAGACTTCCATCCAGCTTCTTGTGGGGAATGCCAAGGCAAGAGATTCCTGCCCACACCCCATTGGAGTAGATTCATTTCCCATTGCTGACCTGTTCCTGCAGTAAGTGGGAAGTTCTTTCTAATGATTAGCCCTCTGGGCAAGGAATGTCCAGAGGAACGAGCTATAAAAAGACTTGAGATAAGATGTGTCTTGGGAAGGGAGCTGGTCCCAGTGGCGCTGCTAAATTCTTGTTATGCTGTACTCAGAACAATTGAGTTGACTCCACTGACTGTGTTGTGTGTTTCTGCAGGAAAAAGGTTATAGTGCATCCCATTTCACCATTGAAAACCTGGCCATAAGCACAGTTGACTTGTTTGGGGCTGGAACAGAGACCACCAGCACCACACTGCGATACGGGTTCCTGATCCTCCTCAAATACCCAGAGATACAAGGTAAAACAGATGCGTTATTAGTACTTATTATTCTAGTTCTTTCCCAGATTTATGTGTCACAGGTCCAAGAGGTGGTTGTTCTGCCACTTTCCCCAGGAAAACCCACTGTTCATTGCTGAATGTTAACCATCGCTGACTGACATCAGCAGTAAACAGAAGGCTTTCCTGGAGACCACAGTGGGGATGTGTGTGTGGACAAAATGCTCATACCCATGCCTAGAAATCCCAGCAAAAACAGAAGTGTGGATGAGCTCTTATAGCTGACCATATTGCAAACCCCAGGATTTTATATACAAACAGTAACAACTTGAATTTGGCCCAGTAGTATAGTGGCAGCCAGTGCAGATCCTTTAGACAAAGGCATCACATCCTGCACCAGCTGAACTTTCTGTGCCAGCCTGAAGGGTAGCCCACAAAGCCACAACCACAAGGGCCAGGGGTCAAAAGGCCCTCAGGTAGGATCAGAATCACTGCAGGACAGTGCCTCCAATAGGAATCCCTCTAAGCTGGACCATCACTTGCTCCTAAAACTTCCCTAAAGAGGAGGCTTTTGTCCCTCTGGGCTCCTTTTGGATAGAAATTGAATTAATATATAAATAATTGCAGTTATACTATGTTTCCCTGTTTACAGATGGATTACTGAAGGTGAGCTACAATAATTTGTCTGAGTTAATGTGATGAGTTAGTAGAAAGTTGGCATCAGAAAACACTGAAAACTCCAAAAATGTGCAGGGGCTGGCAGGCACTCCTATGAAATTTCAATTGCTTCTATGATATTTCCTGCAGTGGTGTTAAACCTCATTCTTCCCATTGCAGAGAAAGTGCATGAAGAAATTGACCGAGTTATTGGCCGATCACGAAGTCCTTGCATGGCAGATCGTGGGGAAATGCCTTACACAGATGCGGTCATCCATGAGA
Source organism: Podarcis filfolensis (assembly GCF_964270895.1). Taxonomy (NCBI): domain Eukaryota; kingdom Metazoa; phylum Chordata; class Lepidosauria; order Squamata; family Lacertidae; genus Podarcis; species Podarcis filfolensis. Next base: position 115,009,608 of record NC_139604.1, read on the forward strand.
TCCAGAGGTTCATCTCTCTCCTCCCACTGAGCGTCCCTCATGCAGTACTCAAAGACACACCCTTCAGACAATATGTCATTCCAAAGGTCAGCTCTTTTCAAGGCTCTAAGTAGTAATAGGAGGCTGCTAGCCAAGATGGCTATATTCTACCTCCATGGTGAGAGGCAGCATGCTTCTGAATACCAGTGGGTGGAAACCACAGGAATTGAGAGTGCTGTCTTGTTTAGATTATGTTGAAGGGCTTCCCATGGGCGTTTGGTTGGACACCATGAAAACAGGATGCTGGACCAGATGGGGCCACTGGACTCATCCAGCAGAGCTTTTTTTCTCTTCTTATGTACAAGCAAGGGAAGTAGTTTAGCCCAACTCCTAAAGCGTAGCTGGGCATCTTGAAGCCTGGGCTTCATTTGAAACACCCTATTGCCTTCTGAAGCTGCTCCATTCTTCTTCTGTATCAACAAAGTACCTTCCTTCAAGTTAGTGCCTTCCCACACCATTAATTGGTTGTCATGGTCATCCAGCCCATTTCTTTGCACTCTCTGCAGGGCACTACCATATATCCTATTCTGACGTCTGTGCTACATGACAGCAAAGAATTTCCAAACCCCAAAGAATTTGACCCAGGACATTTCTTGCACAAAGATGGCACCTTCAGGAAGAGCGACTATTTCATGCCTTTCTCAGCAGGTAAGAGCTCTGCTTCCTCAGTTGGCTGCAGTCTTGGCCAGCTCAGGTCTTTCCTGTCTCCCTAATCGGCTGGTGTCGGGGCAATGAGGGGGAACCTCCTTCCTCCTGCAGCCTAAACTGGAAGGGCTCCCAGACTGTGAGAGAGGGGCAGAGGCTTCTGGGTCCATCAGAACTCCTTGCACCTTTCCTGTGGCCAGCTGAAACAAAAGAAATGGTGGAAAGAGTGACTCTCCCAGGAGCTGTTCTGGAGCAGCACCTTTGCTCCTTTGGCATGATTGTTATTTTCGCTGTAACAGCCAAAGTGGTTGTTATGCATCTTCTTTTGGGTTTCCTTTGCAGGGAAGCGGATATGTGTGGGGGAAGGTCTGGCCCGTATGGAGATCTTCTTGTTCTTGACCACCATATTACAGAACTTCACTCTGAAGTCCATCATTGACCCCAAGGACATCGATCTCACACCTGTGTTGAGCAGCATAGGCAACTTCCCTCGGCCCTATCAGCTCTGCATTGTCCCTCGCTGAAAAGCCTGCCTCAGGAGGGCTGCACATGTGGAAAAGTCGCAGCCTGGCAAATCTTTGTTCAAAAAACCCATAACACAATATCTCCTCACGTGTGGAGCCCTATCTTCTTACCTGACTATTTGTTGAAATGTTACTTTGGGGATCGTGCTAGAGACTATTTCATGTTGAAGACATTATTGCAAAGGACAAATAGCAGGATTTAGAAATTAGTCCCACACAAAAAAAACCCATTCTTATCTTTCTTGCCCCTTCATATGCATATGTGTGCAGCAGCGTAGCTAGCCGCTGGAGTGTCTGGTGCATGGGCGTGTCCTGCAGCCAGGGGTGTGTCGAGCCACCCATGGGGGCGGGACGAACCTCTCCAATGCTTGGAGCCTCTCCGCCGCCTCCCCCTCAGCTGTAGGGCGTCTGAGGGAGAGGCAGTAGTCAGACACAAATCCCACATATCAGCACGAAACTTGCACGTGCCTAAGCCACCATGTCACTCCAAAAAATTTCATGAGCCCAATTTTTTAAAAACTCATTTTGTCACACACCCCTCAATGATGACATCCGGGGCAGACTGTACCCCCCCACCCCCTTCCTCCACCACTGTATTCGTGTGATGGGCAAAATCTGCCAAGATGTAAGCTTTTTAGCCACTGAGTCTTGTTACTCTTTGTGCTAAATGAAGCCAATCAGAGTGGAAGGAACTGAGTCAACCACTGAGGAACTGGCGACCCTCAATGGTGGTTGGAGTCTTGCGCCCATCACCCCTGATGTTGGCTGGGGCAGATGGGGGCTGGAGTCCAGGAATATCTGAAGGGCTGCAGGTTCCCCATTCTTGCCATGAGGGCTCAGTTGGGACAATTCCCATAATCCCATTTCATTGGCTAGGTGGCTGGAGATAATGGGAGCTGCAGTCCAGCAACAAAATCTCCAACCTTGACGGTGGGTTGAAGTGCTGCAGGCTGTAGAAGCTGGGTGGGTTGAGACCCCTGTCTGAGATGACCTTTTCATTCCCTCGCATGTCGTACCTGAGATACAGCAAAGTTGTTTAACTGAGTGACAACATAAGCTTTTTTGGTAACCCTTCTATAGATCTTTACACTGAGATTGGCAGGTATGTCAATGCTAATAATAAAGCACAGGCAGACAATTTTATTTGGAAAGATATTCCAATAAACTCAGTTTGGAGTTTCCCGGTGCTAGAACAAAATGTCTTTCACTTTCAGCCTGAGCTAAGAAGGAAAGTCTTTGGAGGGTGCTGCAGAAATCAATAGCTTTTAAAATCTTTACCCCTTTCAACTAGTAGAACATCCTTGAGACTTGACATTTACAAATGTTTGCCAATAATTCCTTTAAGGGTAACCATGTTCTAAAGAACAGATAGCAATACTGGATGCAACTGAACTTCTGAGTAAGTATGGGAAATGAACTAAGTTGGATCCAGAAATCTACTAGTCCTAGGAAGCGTATCTTCAAGAAAGGCACAGAGCATAGATGGGCAAGATCTCCCAAGCCTACCTTGGATGAACTTGGAAATCATCCAAGATCTTCCAGGATAAGAAAACTATTTTTTTTTCTCCTGAGCCCAACTGAGGCTCTCACTGTCTTTAAAAATCTAGAACTGAGAAAATAGCCCTCCCTCAAATTCTCCACTTACTTTGTGGGTGGCAAAATAAGGAAGGTCATTGTGGCGTTTGCCCTCCGAGGTGTGTGACATCATACTGGGTTCATAAGGAAAGGGTTAACTAATTGTAAAATGACTAACCTATAGGAACCCAAGGGGAGAAGTTAGAGTTAGTGTTAGAGTTGTTAAGAAGTCAGTTGAGAGTTAGAGAAGGGAGAGGGAGGATAAGTCTGTGGGTTGGGCTAGTTTGATGTGAGAACGTGAGAGAATCAGTTAAGAGGAGTCAGTTAAACAGTTGGGATAATCAGTTAGAAGGTATTAGAAAGGTATAGGCCGGTAAAGAAACTAAGATTAAGAAACTGACAAGAAAATTAACTGAGAAACCATATTTGTTAATGCTTACAAAATAAACTTGTTTATTTGATTTAATTTTAACAACTGTCTGGACTCAGTGTGTAGCCGAGAGTAACGGGTTGGTGGCAGCGGGGAAGCGAGCACAGTGGTGGCGCAGGGATCAATAGATCGTCAAGCGTCCGGGAACCACAGTCATTTCACTGAATATTCTCCAAGGGAGGACTGAAAATCTCCAGGAGGAGTTGGAGAGGGAAAACTTTCAAAGAATTGTCAGAATTTCTTTCCTCTCAGCCTTCCTTCAACCCTGCTCCCATTCAGTGAAACAGAAAAATGTTTCCCTAGTACAAATTCAGAGGCAGCATGGGCAAAATTGGTGAGGGGAAGTCCACCTATGAAGTTAACCAAGGAAGAATGGTCTTCCTCTTCTGTCTTCAGAATTTTTCTTTTTGGTTCCTGCACCCTCTCAATTATGCTCCTATTCAAAGTAGTGAAGTAATGTTTCTCCATTGCATTGCATTGAATTGAAGGGGCTAGAGGAAGGAACTTGTCTCTGATTTTAATTCAAGCTGGAGAAGAATTTGGGGCTTGAAATGCATGTCCTCTGTCCCCATTGAAACTCCTGAAGGTCTTCTCCAAACCAAAGTTTGGAGAATTGTGATGGTGTCACTAGCATAGAAAACTACTGCTCCACTTCTTCTGGAGAATAAGAGCACATCCAGATGTATGTATTTTTTTACCTGTTTGTGAAATGGAATGGCTTTATAGATGTCCTTCACCCTCCCAGAGCTAAATAAATAATACTATGACAAAGTGAATGCTGTCACTTGTAAAGATTATGCAAGTATAGCAATTTTATTTGCAGATTTATAAACTGCTTCACAACCAAACATTACTGCAGCTGTGTACAGTAAAATACAGAGGATTCCTAATGCAGTAAACTACATTTGCTTTGCATAATTTATTCTGACTCTGCAAGGCTTCAGGAGGAAAGAGTTGCTTTGCAAGCCACTGATACCTTCACCCCCTGAAATCCCAAGCTCCTTCTAGTTTCTACCAGGCATTGCTTATGCACTTTGGAGCTTAGCCTTGGTTTGTAATGTAACACAAGCTACTGCCATCCATTGTATTAGTAGCAATCCAACACACCTTCATTTACTAGAGTAAGATGTGGCAATTATTGTTCCCCCTTCTCTTCCAAGAGATAGCTGCAGGAGCATGCGCAGTAGGTTGCTTTTTAGGGTGGTTTGAATGGCTGCTCTCAGAAGATTCTGGCAGTCTCACCTGGCCCTGGGAGAGAGAACATAAGAGAACTCTGCTGGAGCAGGTCAGAGGCCTATCTAGTCCAGCATCCTGCTCTCCCTGTGGCCAACCAGATGCCTATGAGAAGCCCTCAAGGAGCAACTGAGCACTACAGTGCTCTCCTCCCCATTTGCAGTTCCCAGCAACATTTGAGGCAATTCCTAACTGTGTAGTGCATCAATGACAGCTCCATAATAAAATCCAGAGTCAGGCCACCGGGATTTAAATATCTTGCTTTTCTAACACATTGCTTTAAAAAATCCCTCCACCTTAAAAACACAGACATTCACAACAAATTACTAATAAAATCTCATGATTAAATTTATGGCACATGACTGCAGTTCTGTGCATGGTTGGGAGTAAGCACCATTGAACACAGTGGTGCGTATTTCTGCTGTATAGGTTCAATTTTTAAAACACGTTTGGTTTTAGCAAATGACATCCAGACAGCAGAAACACAACCTTTTACTTTTAATTAGCAATGCAAACAACTTTTTGTTATTTATTTTTGGGATTTTACAACAAAATCAAACAGCCTCCTGTCTCCCCACCTCCCCTATGCATCCTCCCCCTTCCTCACATGCCCCCAAACCTCTGTATTCCTCCCTAGCCCCAATTGCCCTTAATCCTCTTCCCCTCCCCAACCCACAGCATTTGTATTTGTTTGTATGATCAGTGGCAAACCTGTACTTTCACTACTGATTCCCCTGACGCATCTAATCTAAGGATGACCTGCTGCTTATGATGTAAATCCAGAATTTACAGACATTTATAGACCACGTCCACACAGGATTAAAGTGTAGTATTTTGTCTCAAACTGCCCCACTGAACAAGCTTATGAGAGCCAGTGTGGTGTGGGACTTCCGGTTCAGCGTGACTTTGAGTCAGGCGGGGATTTCTTCCTTAGAGAAGAGTCCCGAGCTTTTCGGAGGAAAATAGGGGTTCCACAGGGCGCCGTGGTCCCCTGAAAAGTATCTGGTGGGCGTTCAGATACACTGTTTCCCGCGGAGCCAAAAAGCGGAACTCTCAGCCGTCAGGTAACTCCGTTTTGGAGCGAAGAGTACGGCGGGGGGAGAAGCGGGCTGAGGGAAGCCATAGCTGTCTCCGAAAACGCGAAGCCCCGAGCCTGCAGGAGAAGCGCTGGATTCTCAAAAGAAAGAAATTCGAGCCTAAAAAAGAGTTAAAACTAAAGTGGATGTCATCTAAGGAAAGACTCGAAGAAGAGGAAGTCAAAAAGAGCTCGACTTTTATCTGAAATCAGCGTGGACGCAGAGACCTAAGCAAAGCGGGAGAAAGTGTAAGTGACGCTAGCGGCTAAAGTTCTTCTCTCCGCTCTACACCCTCTGAGACTATATTAGAGGATACAAAATATCTGGCAAGAGAGGAAGTAGAGGGGGAGCAAAGAGGTAACATTTAGAAACTATTTGATATAATCTAGCCCTCTTTGAGATAGTGGGAAAGAGGAAGAATTTAGCTTCATCTCTGAAAGTTTTGCGTAACGGAGGACTCCATTGCGCTACGGCGTGGGCGCCATTACATATTGTTTTTTTTTTTTTGTGCCTTAGAAGAGAGAGGGAAGGGGGAGGTACGGTAGTGCCGCTTCCCTCCCCCCCCTGAAACTCGGAAACTCAGAAACTTTAATAAATAGACTGTTTATAGTTGATATTACCCTTCCTTTTTCGAGGAAGGGAATTGGAAAGGTTTTCTCCTCCCCCTCCTTCTTTCCGTGTGCTTTCCTTCCCCATTTCACTGTTGGCTGACCTCTGGTGGATGGGAGAGAAACTGCAACTCATTTTGCTAGCATTTGCTAACCTCCCTGGGCTGGCTTAACGTTTCTGAAAGTATTTGAAAGCCGGACTTAAACACTTGAGGGAAGGATCTTGATCGATTTGAATTTCTTGGTTTACTTGAATTTCTTCTGGATTCTTCGGCTGACCGGACTTGTAGTGGAATATAGCCCAATTGAGGGCAAGAAGACTAAGAGGATAAGAAGATAAAGAGTGGTCCCATGAAAAAGACATATTCTGCAAATGACATTGTAAGGAATAGACTATTAAGAGGCAGGAAGAGCTGGTTTAATTATCGGACTTGACTGGACCTAGACTCAAACTTTGGATATTTCTGACTGGAATATAATTTGAACTCTGACCTGAGCTCAGAACTTTGATCTTTGATTTTCTTTTTGGTGGGATGCTGGAATATTTCATTTAGCGGATTAGTTTAACTGGGGACACCAAGAAGAAATTATTGGAATATTACTTCAGATGTCCTAGTGGAACTGGTTCTGAGCTTTGTAATTATCGATAGAATTGAATTATCATTATTATCATTATTACTAGTATTTTCTTATACTTAATTGAAAATGTCCCACCAACCAAAGAAAGGTGGGAATGGGGGAACCCCAGTAGAAAGAAAAGGGTCCAAGCAAGAATCAGATTTCAGATCGGAAATCTTAAAAATGTTTGCAGAAATTAGACAGAGCGAGAAGAATTTAGAAACAAAGATAGAACAGGTAGACTTAAAGATAGGGAAAATGGATAAGAAAATAGATGAAACTGTAAATGAATTGAAAGGCCAAATTAAAGAGGTATCCAAAAGAACTCACGTATTAGAGGAGGGAATGAAAAAGACAAAATTGGAAATGAAAGAACTGAAACGTGAAGATGATAAAATTAGAGTAGGTCTCTTAGAAACTAATAAATCACAAGAGGAAATGTGGGATGCGATCTCCATGAACGAACTTAGACAACGGGAAGTTAATTTAAGGTTGAGGGGGGTCCCAGAAAACCAAGGTGAAAATATTAGACAAAAACTAGTAATAGAATTGGCACAATGGTTAGAGTACCAAGTAGAAGAGATAGCATGTATGGTACAGAATGCCTTCAGAATGAAAGTGAGAACGACAAGGGCAAGAAAACTGCCAGGGGACTGTTTGATAACCTTTAAGGATAGAGATATGAGAAATTTGGTACTCCAAAAAAATAGAGAAAAAAGACTAATGATAGATGGGAGTTATATAATTATTTTTAAAGACATTCCAATTAGGTTGTTAAAACGAAGAGACCCCTATAAACAACAGGTGCAAATTCTTAAAAAGAACAATATTGAATTTAAATGGGAGTTCCCGGAGGGGATCTCCTTTACTTACAAAAATAAGAGACATAGATTGTCCAGCCCGGAAGAGATAGGCAAATTTCAGAGGAAATATAAGGAATTGCTAGTAGAGGAAGAAGAAGAACTTAAAGGAGCAACAGGAGGAGTGGAGGTTAAAGGCGTGAAGGATTTGGCGGAGAGGGAAAAAATGGGAGAAAGGCTAGCGGGAGAAGAAGAAGGGGAGGGAGAGGAGGAGGAGGAAGAGGAAGAAGAAGAAAGACTATAAAGAACTAATATATAGAAAAATTTCTTTTATCTCGATTATTCGGAAATAAAATGGCGTTAAAATTATGGAATTGGAATATTAATGGACTGAACGAAAAAAAAAAACGGAACAAGGTGGAACAATTTCTAAAGAAAAAAAACTTAGATATAATCTGTTTACAGGAGACACACGTGGCGAAAAGGCATAGGAAAATTTTGGTTAATAAAAGACTCGGAAATGAATTTATATCCTCAGACAAAGAAAAGAAAAGAGGAGTGATATTGTATATAAAAAGTAAACTCGAGGCTCAGCAAATATTTAAGGATGAAGAGGGAAGAATTATAGCTGTCCGAATCAATTGGCAAGGTGAAAAATTAATAGTTGTTGGGATTTATGCACCTAATGGAAGTAAAACTGACTTTTATAAAAATCTGGAAGAAAAACTGTTGGAATATGTAGATCAAAAAATAATTCTGATGGGTGATATGAATGGGGTAGTGTCAATAGAAATGGATAGATTGAGAGATGGTGGGACAAAAGAAGGAAAACTACCCAAAACATTTTTTGAAATGGTTAAAGACTGTAATTTAATCGATATTTGGAGATTAAAACACCCGCTAGAAAAACAATTCACTTTTTACTCAGAACCAAACCAATCGATGTCCAGAATTGATCAAGTTTGGATTTCGAGTGAATTAACTCCAAGAATCACTCAGGTAGAAATTGAACCAAGAGTAATTTCAGACCATAGTCCAATTAAATTAGAACTTAAAGGCTTTGAAGAAAGATCATTCAGGTGGAGATTAAATGAAGGCCTATTCGATGATCAAAATCTTATCCAAGAGGCACAAAAGAAAGTGAATGATTACTTTGTGGATAATTGTAATAAAGGAACGAAGATGAGTATAGTATGGGATGCAAGCAAGGCAGTGATGAGAGGGTTTTTTATACAAAAAAACTCACTTAAAAAGAAGAACAGAGAGAAAGTAAAGACAGAGATTTTAAAACAAATTATGGAAAATGAGAAAAAGCTAATTAAAAAACCAAACAATATAAGAATTAGACAAAGTATTAAAGCCCTGCAAACCCAATTTGCAATGATAATAAATAAAGAGGTGGAATGGAACATTAAAAGAATTAGACAAAAAAACTTTGAGTTTGCAAATAAATCAGGAAAATGGCTTGCTTGGCAGATTAAGAAAAGGAAAGAACAAAGTACAGTAAACAAAATCAATGTGGAAGGAGAAGAGATAGTCAGCCCCAAGGGTATTAGAAAAGGATTCTTGGATTTCTACAGACATTTGTATAAGAATAAAGAAAAGAATAGTATGAGAAAAATAGAAAGATATTTAAAAGAAAAAGAAGTGCAAAAGATCCCAACAGAAGTAACAGAAAGGCTGAACACCCAGATTAATAATGAGGAGATCAAGGAAGTAATTACAGAATTGAAAAATGGGAAATCCCCAGGACCAGATGGGTTTACAGCAAGGTATTATAAAGAGTTGAGAATAGCCCTAACAACACCATTAAAAGAAGTAATGAACAACATCTTAAAAGAGAGAGAGATTCCGGGGACTTGGAAAGATGCATTTATAACCTTTATTCCAAAAGAGGATGCGGACCAAACACAAGTAAAGAATTATAGACCGATTTCCCTATTAAATACGGATTATAAAATTTTTGCAGGAATAATGGCGAAGAGATTAAAAAAGGTGTTACAAGAAGTCATTCACGAGGACCAAGCGGGTTTCCTTCCCGGCAGACAGATGAGGGATAATGTGAGGAATATAATAAATACGTTAGAATATCTGACAGCTAGGAACGAAAGACAGGCAATGTTAATGTTTGTGGATGCCGAAAAGGCATTTGACAATGTATCATGGGATTTCATGTTGAAAAATATGGAATACATGGGATTGGGAAATGACTTCTTGAACGGAATTAAGGCAATATATACTGAACAAAAGGCGAAATTAATAGTGAATAACGTGATAACAGAAGAAATCGAAATATCAAAAGGTACTAGACAGGGCTGTCCGCTTTCACCTCTGCTGTTTATAATGGTCTTGGAGGTTTTTTTGAATTCAATCAGGGAAAATGAAAGGATAAAGGGGGTGACAGTAGGCCAAAATGAATACAAAGTTAAGGCCTTTGCCGATGATTTGGTAATAATGGTGGAAGATCCGATGAATAGTGCCTCTGAAGTGCTAGAGGAGATTGAAAAGTTTGGTGATGTGGCAGGCTTTAAGTTAAACAGGAAAAAAACTAAAATTATAATCAAAAATATGGACCAAACAATGACTGAAGTGCTGCAGCAACAAATAGGTATTGAAGCTGTTAAAAAGGTTAAATATTTGGGAATATGGTTAACTCCAAAAAATATCGATCTGTTCCAAAATAATTATGTCCCGGTTTGGAACCGAATTAAGAAAGATCTGGAGGGATGGGGAAGGTTAAAACTATCTCTCTGGGGTAGAATCTCAATGGTGAAGATGAACGTGCTCCCAAGGATGCTATTCTTATTCCAAATGATTCCAATATTAAAAGGAGTAAAGATATTTGAGGAATGGCAAAGAACGATCTCAAGATACATCTGGCAGGGCAAAAAGCCGAGAATTAAATATAAATTATTAACAGACGCAAAGGAAAGAGGAGGCTTTGCCCTGCCAGATTTAAAACTATACTATGAGGCATCATGTCTTTGCTGGATAAAAGAATGGATAAAACTTAAAAATACCAAACTACTGGATCTAGAGGGCTTTGATGCAAGATTTGGATGGCACGCGCATTTATGGCAAGAGAAGAAATTGGGTTATAAATCTTTCGAAAACCACATCTTCCGGAAATCGTTGTTGGAAGTGTGGGACAGATATAAGAACATATTGGAAATGGGAGTTCCACACTGGCTATCTCCACTAGAGATTATGGGAGTTAGAAAAATCAATATGAGAAGTAACTGGATTACTTATGGAGATTTGGTGGTAAAGGAAGACGGGAAATGGAGACTAAAACCATATGAGCAAATAAAAGAGCATGTATCTGACTGGCTGCACTACTATCAGATAAGTAATATGTTCAAAAAGGATATGAAAGAGAGAGGGTATAAGGAAAAAGATTCGAAATTCCAAATAGAAATTGTTAACAATGATTGTAAGATAATCTCAAAAATGTATAAAATTCTATTGGAATGGTATACGTTGGATGAGGAAGTCAAAGCAGTAATGATCCATTGGGCCAGGGATTTAGGGTACAGTATAGATTTGGAAGATTGGCAAAAAATATGGAATGAAAACTTGAAGTTTACAGCATGCACTACGTTGAAGGAAAACACCATGAAGATGGTATATAGATGGTATATGACCCCTGCTAAATTAGCAAAAATGTATAAAATCTGTAATAAATGTTGGAAATGCGGGGAGAAGGAGGGTACATTCATACATATGTGGTGGGAGTGCAAAAAAGTGAAGGGATTCTGGGAACTGGTTTATAATGAGTTAAAGAAAATGCTGAAATATAGCTTTGTGAAGAAACCAGAGACCTTCCTGCTGGGAATAACTAGAAATGATATAAAGAGGAGGGATCGCAAAATCTTCCAATACGCAATAACAGCTGCGAGAATATTGCTAGCTCAAAGATGGAAGCAGAAAGAACTTCCAAATATTGAAGAATGGAGAGAAAAACTGACAAACTTCGCAGAACTCGATAAATTAACTGGGAAAATCAGACTTCAGAGAGACTATGAGTTTCTAGAGGACTGGGGGAAATTTAGAGATTATTTGAAAACTGTATGTGAGGAAAATACAACGCTAGTGTGTTTCAAAGAAGCTTTGTGAAAAAAATAAGGAATATTGCAAAAAAGGTAAAAGAGGACGGGAAGATGTATTAAAATGGTAATACTATAATTAAGGAATGTGTTGATAAGAAATTAAATATGGATGATTATCAGAGGAGTTGAGGGAGGTCGAATAAGTCAAAATAAGTGATGCTTAAAATTGTATGATTGGAGAAATTATGAAAAAACTCAATAAATATTATTTAAAAAAAAAAAGAGAGCCAGTGTGGTGTAGTGGTTAAGAGCGGTAGTCACGTAATCTGGGGAACTGGCTTCGTGTCTCCGCTCCTCCACATGCAGCTGCTGGGTGACCTTGGGCCAGTCACACTTCTTTGAAGTCTCTCAGCCCCACTCACCTCACAGAGTGTTTGTTGTGGGGGAGGAAGGGAAAGGAGAATGTTAGCCGCTTTGAGACTCCTGAAGGGGAATGAAAGGCGGGATATCAAATCCAAACTCTTCTTCTTCTTATATTAGCTGACGAAAACCCTCTCCCATGCCCACACTTTTAAGCAGTTTGCCATTGCTTCTTTTTATCTAAGTTGTATATAAAAATAGGAGGAGGTCTGTGGCAATTTAAAGACTTAACTGTATTTATTTGTAAAGGGAGTAAGATTTGCTAGGGCATACTTTCTCAGATGCAGAATGGGTGGCAACAACAACAACATAGTATTAATATTATTAATAATGTACAGTGGTACCTCAGGTTAAGTACTTAATTCGTTCTGGAGGTCCGTTCTTAACCTGAAACTGTTCCTAACCTGAAGAATCACTTTAGCTAATGGGGCCTCCTGCTGTTGCCGGGTCGTCGGAGCACGATTTCTGTTCTCATCCTGAAGCAAACTTCTTAACCCGAGGTAATATTTCTGGGTTAGCGGAGTGTGTAACCTGAAGCGTCTGTAACCCAAGGTACCATTGTACAGTGCTTTTTCTGGAGGAACGCAGGGGTACGCATACCCCTAAACATTTTGTGAATCTAACGGGAGAAGAAACTAAAAAAATTAAAATATTTAATTTCTTCTCAGCGTTGTGAATTGGCAGTTCTGTTGCTACCTCTGATGGCTGCCTTTGGTCCATTTACTGCATTTATTTTTCCCAATTTGAACCATAAAATGGTGATTTTCTTGAGTCAAAATGAGAGTACACCTACACCATACTGCTTAATATTGATATTTTAGATTGCTGTAACCTGCCATGGGACCTTATGGTGCAAAGCAGGGAAGAATTCAACATACAGTGGTACCTCGGGTTAAGAACTTAATTCGTTCTGGAGGTCCGTTCTTAACCTGAAACTGTTCTTAACCTGAGGTACCACTTTACCTAACTGGGCCTCTCGCCGCCGCCACGCGATTTCTGTTCAGTATAGTGTAGGTGTACTCTCATTTTGACTCAAGAAAATAACCATTTTATGGTTCAAATTGGGAAAAATAAATGCAGTAAATGGACCAAAGGCTGCCATCAGGGGTAGCAACGGAACTGCCGATTCACCACACTGAGAAGAAATTAAATATTTTAATTTTTTTTAGTTTCTTCTCCCGTTAGATTCACAAAATGTTTAGGGGTATGTGTACCCCTGCATCCCTCCAGGTTAAGAACGGACCTCTAGAACGAATTACGTACTTAACCCGAGGTACCACTGTACTGCCTGTATAATAATCAGATCATGGTGCCTTGCCCTGACACAGGAATGTGAGAAGCTGGCTTATCCCGAGTCACAGGGCTCTTCAGGCCCCTACCGAGAGATAACGGTTCTTGAACCTGGGACCATGTGCTTGTAAGGCAGAGGCTTTACCGCCTCACCAGTTGCTCTGGGAAAGAATCTGTTTATGCAATCTGAACTCTGGTGAACTGAGTAGGCCTCTCTCTGCAGAGCAGCCATAAAATGTCCTAGCCGTGGCTAGAATGGGCTGAATTTCTGTGATCTGCACTGACAGGAGATTGACTCAAAACACACAGAGCAGCAACAGTTGTTGGCAAGAACACCTGGTGCACTTTGGTTTATGAACTGAACCATGAGTTCAAATAAGTTTATGCAAACTGAACTGACAAGTCAGTTTGAAAGAGAATTTAACATTGATATAAGGGAGATATTATCCCCGCTAATTACAGTAATTTTATGGATGTCTATAACCTGTTCCAGGAGTATGTTTAAGCTGTGAATCAGTGTAAAAAGGCCAGCTAATATACACAACGGGATATTTACTCTCTTCTTTTTGACATCTTTTTTGAAATGCTTGAGGGTATGATCACTCCTGTTTTAGGAGCTACCCCTTAAAAGGGGACCGCTCAATACTTTAAATAAATAACTTGGCAGGCTTCCATCATCTGCATGCTCCCCTCTTGTACTAAATACTTGTACATCGTTCTACCCGGACACTGAGGTCCAGCACCGAGGGCCTTCTGGAAGCCCAGCCAGATGGGCGGGGTATAAATAATAAATTATTATTATTATATCATTATTTCCAGAGGTGGATGGAAGAACTGGACTAAATGAAAACAAGAAGTTAATGTTCTGTGTCACCATGTACACTAGTGACCATGGTTTTGTCCGCACTAGGGCACATGTGAGTCACTGTATTGATGAGCACATTAGTGTGTCTCATCAATACAAAAGCACTTCCAGGTTTATGTCTCCAAAATCTATCTTGGTGTGTCCTGTCCACATTAGTGGGTAGTGCTAGATGGGATTGTTGGGGGAAAGCAAATAAATTTCCTTCTCCTCAACCTCTAGCTAATGCATGTATTACTTTAAACCACACAAGAGCACTGTTTGTGTAGCAAGCAAGCCAGCATTTGCTCGTAGTCCTTTTCTAAGTTAACTCCACCTGTAAAAGCTGAACCATTTTGTTGTTCTCTCCTGATAAGATGCCTGCTATTGCTCTCTCTTTTTATCTCTACTCATCCTGTAAATAGTTCTTGCCAAGATAATTTTGTTCCTGCATGAATAAAGCAGTAGAAATCCAGATACTGTGTGTAAACTTCTCAGTCTAATTCACCCAAGCTGCAAGGTCTCCTAACAGGGATGTATTTGTGCTAAGGCTGAGTTCCATTATGGACGTGCCTTCAATTTTACTTCACATTTGTGGGCATCTGAGGTGCAAGAAACCTCCAACCAAGCACTCAGACTATACAAGAAGCTCTCCTGAGGGACCTGGTCCTGAAAGCACCTTAGAAGCAGAACCATTTGCCTCAAGGCTACATTACCATGTCTGGCAGAAAAAAACCTGAACCCCTGCTTGTCTTAAATCACAGACCTAGTGCTCAGTAATGCCGTTATCATTGCCTTACTAATCAATGAAAAAGGATACAGACTTAAGTTCAGAAAAGTTCATTTCTTGATTCTGCAATCTTATCTACTTAATGGCTAATCTCATTTACTCAGAGAAACCTAGAATTCCTATTGGTGAAAGTCCATGTATATGTGACCTCCTCAGAGTATATAAAATTGAAAATTGAAAAGTCATTTCAGTCACTGTTAGCTGGTGCCATGGAGCCTCTAGGGACAGTGACCATTTTGATGATCATATGTATCTCTTGCCTTGTTTTCCTTGCAGTCAGGAGCAGAACGCCAGAGAATGCAAAGCAGCTGCCACCTGGCCCACCTTCACTGCCCATCGTAGGGAACGCTCTGCAGCTGAAGACCAACAACCTGGCCCAGGTTCTCCAGGAGGTAAGCCAAAGATGAGCACCTTCCTCAACAGCTGTCTGTTGATGACCGTTACCTGTTTGTAAGCCTCTTTCCATCTGACTCTTTTGGAAGGGGACAATCCATTGTCAGATTGTTTATTTATAGATGGTACCATCTGTGTGCAGGCCACATTTGCAGAGTATAAGGCAACAGACTCTGCACTTTGACAGAGGAGAGGCAAGAGAGGGAGGGGAGACATCCAGACCAGAGGAAAAGAATAGCAGAATCGCTGTGATTTCAGTGGCACGGACTTGCGCTTGGCTACATTGGCAAGGATGGGGAGCAGGGACTTGTCCCAAAGGCTCCTCAGAAAAGAGGTGGACTTTGAGCAGGTCCCACAACTCCACAAAGGGGGTTGATTTATTGTCATTTTATTGTTTTATCCTTAAAATAAAAGTGATAAAGCCCCCTTCTGAGTAAATAACTTTAAAAAGCAATAATGCAATTTTCATACTATATTAGAGACGGGGGGGCGGGAGCGGGTCCAATTCTCCCTCCACATATGGATGGTTTGGGCATTTGTGCCCTCTGAACAGTTTTAGCCTCTGCTGGACAGTGGGGAGTTCATAGTCTTCTTGTATATTGAAAAGATGCTCCTTTATTTTCCCCAGAATGTGTTTGGTTGGAAGGTACTTTAAGAATACCCTTAGAGAAATGAGTGTGAGGTGAGATATAACATATAATCATATTCACGATATAGAGAAAGTGGATGGGAAAATGTCGGAAACCAGCCATCATAAGTGGCGCTGTTTAGCATAAAATAAAGACGCAGAGAGCTAGTATTTTTCCTTGGACTGAGGAGCAGCTCTTTCAGACATCTTCTCCTCTCCTCCGGTCACTTTATTACCCTTTGTTCTCTCCAGCCGCATGGCTGCATCCCAGTGTCTCATGTTACCTCATCCGGCCAAGGCTTAAACCCACCCACACCATATAGGGTCATCACTGCCCAGAGGAAACACAACTCCAGTTAAGTCAATACATTCCAATACATTGTAAAGCTTGGAGTGCTGGTCACGAGGTCAGGGGGCCCCTGCAATTTTACAAGACTCTGGTATGGCTCTGCATGACTCCCACATGCCCTCTTTCTTTATTTTATTAATCAGAGTCATAAATGTTAGTACCCATACGGTTATATCGAGTGCGATAAGTGACTCGTGTGAGACTGGAAGCGGACTGGAGAACCATGCAGTACATACAGAGATTAAAGAAGGAATACATTGTATACAGCAACACAAAATAACGCAAATAACTACTATAAGGATCACTAAAATCAATAAATGTCGAAGCCAACTTCCATCCGGAAGCCAAGAATATAAGAATTCTGATTCCAAGCTGCATGGTAGGCTTCCTTTCTAGTTTATTAGCCATGCACTGGTGTCACTCCTATAGCACTGAGATTGGTCACTGTATGTTCCTGTAAGAGAACAAGAGCTATTAAAAGTGAAATTCAATGTATATTGACAGTTTGGATATATGCCCCATGATTCTTCCCCCTCTTTAATTTGAAAACAAATGGGGGCAGGCTCATGGAGGGTCAAGTGTACTGGAGGCCAAGAAGATTGCTTAGGGGATATAATATTTGTAAATTGAAAAAATCCGTTGACAGGCACACCATGAAGCATTATGCCTGAATGACTGGCAAAAGGGGGCATGTGCATACACAGCCAGCATCTAGAAGCATTCAATAAACTGGTAAACATAATCATATCTTGTACAAAAATATTATCCCTCCATATCTTATGATAATTTTCTCCCCTAAAAGTCTTATTCAATAACGCTGTTCTTATAGTTCGAGAGTGGCTGAGCCGTGGATGCTGCCAGCCAGAGTAGGATTCTGATGACAGCGGCTTGCCAGCTGATAAGGTGAAATCTGGTGGTTTCAACTGGACTGGGTCGTCTGCTTCTCTTCCTTGTATAACGGTGCAGCAAAGGATGGCAAGGCAAATGGTTAGGAAGGCGCTTCCGTGGTTGAAGATGCTCGCCATGGCCGCACGCATCGAGCTGGAACCCACAAAGGCTTGTCCTTGACATCCACTGCCGCGTCCCCTCGTCCCCACGTGATCAGCGGGACAGGTCCATGCCACGCGGGATCAGGCAAGCGTCGGTACACCACCAAGGGGCGGGGGAGTGCCTCCTCCTTCCTAAAATGCAATTCCGTGGGAGTATGGGTCCTAATATATGGATATAAAGATGGTTAAACACAAAAAGAACTTGGTGAACAGCTGAAGGGTTGAGTGCTGTTCGAATGCTTCGGCCGCCAAGCAGTTTTAGCAATAGTGTTTTGAACATCAGGTGCGCCCTTTCCTCTATGGCTTGCCCTATGGAGTTAAAGTGTATACCATGAGTTAATTTCACATTCCACAACATACAAAATTCCGAAAATGTTTTAGAAATATATGCTGGACCATTATCAGTTTTGATACGCGCAGGTTTACCCATGACTGAGAAACAGCGGATAGTGTGCTGAATGACATGCCGAGCTGTTTCCCCCCTCATGGGTGTAGCCCATATGAATCCAGAGTGGGTGTCCACCGTGAGGTGAACCTTGGAGAGTGGAGCCAACACAGGTGTGTGTGTGACATCCATCTGCCAACACGCCAATGCAGACGTGCCCCTAGGATTGACAGCATCAAAAGGAATGGCCAGCTGAGATTTAGAACAGGAAGCACATTGGGACACAATATCCCTAGCTTGGGCCAAAGGAATAGAAAACTGCTTAGCCAATGCTTTCGCAGGGAGATGAAAGGTGTTATGACATAGTACAGGATCAGAAAAGAGAGAAAAGGCAGAAATGTCCCTCAACGCTGCATCTGCTCTTGCATTGCCCTCTGCTAAATACCCTGGGTGCGATGTGTGGGAGCGAAGATGTGCAACATAATAAGGAAACTCTCTGTGCTGAAGTAAAGCCTGCAGGGCGAGAAACAAAGAAAACAAGTCAGAATCCAAGGAAGGAGTTATATAGGATATTGGTAAAATAGCAAAAAGCGATATACATACTGAGTATCCACAATAAGATTGAAAGGTTGAGTAGGAAAAGATTGAAAGGCAAGAATCACAGCTGCTAGCTCAGCTCGCTGAGCAGAAGACTGTGGAGGGGTAAATAAACTTTTCCATTTTCCTCCCTCTTCCCATGTCACTACTCCCCTATTTCTTGTTCCATCCGTGAAAAGAGTCATTGCAGCGGGAAGAGGTGTGAGAGACAAGGGGGTAGCCAGAACATAGGTGACCTGTGTCAGAAATGTCAAACGGTCATCCTTCGGAGGGTTAAAAATGATGACCTATAAAATCCGCTAAAGCGATTTGCATGGCAGCATTAGTTATGAATAAATGCTGCTGTTCAGTCTGTGAGAAAGGCAGATATATTGATGCAACATCAGAACCGCTCAAAGCTATGGCACGTGAACGTCCTTTGATAACAATTGTCTGATGTGGATTCATCTGCGGAATAATGTTCTTTGGAGGGGTATGAGGTAAATGTAACCATTCTATAATGCGGATAGTCTTCTTCTTGTCCGTCTGAGCATATAAATTTCCTGTTGGCAACAATGGTGTAGCAAATACTGCCAGATGCAGCTTGTGTTCAGCACCTCTAGGTGGCGCATGCGGAAAGGTTTCGATGCTTCATCCACAAAATGTTGGCAAAGTGTAGGGGAGTTCCGCATGCTGTTGTGGCAGAACAATCCACTGATATCGCTGGGTGGATTGCAAATTGTTATATACTGGCAATGTAAAAGCAAACTGTTCCTGTCTGCTGGATCCAGTGGGATGAAAATGATTCAATGTGGCCAAAGTCAATTGTTCAGAAATAAGCTGTTCAAAAACGAGATGGTGCCATTGCTGCGGTTTTTTCTTTTGGTGGAGGCCACTGTTCTACCCACACTGAGGTATCAGTGATCTTGGTTTGCCATGCTGGAAACGTTGTATTGATAGCTACAGGCTGGTTTTTATTTTGTGCTGCTGCCAGCAAATGAGCCTTGTGGGTGGCTGTACCAACAGACTGACCAATGCGTAGCATCGTAGCTGTATCAGTGGCAGGAAGGTGTATTATCGGGCGTAACGCAACCTTACAATCCTCATTGGCATTTTCAAAGGCCAATTGTTTGATAATTATTTGTTTGGCTTCAGGATTTTCAATTTGGCTACTCACTGCTGTAATCAGCCTGTCCATGAAGGAAGGATATGATTCTCTAGGTTCTGGGATTTTTCTCATTGCTTGTTTAGCAGCAAGAGCTGTATCCCTCAATAAGATCTGCAGCACTGTGGCTTGTACTGAAGCCTGAGCAAAGGGGCCACGCCCCATCATGGCATCTATGATATCTGCGAGGGTAAGATTAGGATTATTCCCTCTTGCTTGGTTCAGTAAAGCAGGAGCATAAGCACCACAGGCAGTTTCCCATTCGTGAGCTGATGGGGGTAAAACTGTACGTGCCAAAAGCTTGATGTCATCTGGAGCCAAAAGCTGGGCTTGAATTCCTGCTGCAGCACCAGCAGGTGGCACAATAACAGGGAATGCCATAGTATCCTGAGTTAAGTTACAGGCAAATACTGCACGTTGCAAAGGGGTAGCTGCTTCTGCTGCTGGAAGAGCAGGATCATTTCCAGCCAGACCACGGTATTTTTGCAGGATTGGGTCTTCTGGTGAGGAACTGCAGTCTGGAGGTTTGGGATCTGGGGCTGCAGGCAAAGCAAGGGCTGGAACACATGGCAGGACAGCAGGCTGAATTAAGGAAGCTGAAGCTTGTGTTGGCAATGCAGCCATGGAGATATTTTTTGGTGATAAAGAATCCATAGCATATCGAACCTTGCACCATGCATTTAAATTCCGAACACCAATGCTGGGAAGCCCATGAAAATGTGTTCCAATTTCATCCCAATGTTTTAATTTCAAAGTTCCTTCTTGAGGAAACCAGGGGCAATGTTCATCAATTGCCAGAATGAGCTGTATCAAATCACCCTCAGGAACTTCCAATTTGTTGGAGGAGAGGAGAAATTTTAAGTCTTTTAAAAATTTCTGTTGGGGAGTAGACAAAGAGCTGCCCATTTTTCTAAAATCAATATTTAAGGGATCGACTAACCTTGGATCCGTAGATGAATAGCGCTTGAAACCTTTGCCAAGCGAGGTAAGTCGATGATATCCACTGCTTGGATCAAAAATCTTCTCACAGTCTGGCCCAGACTGTTTGCTTTAATCTTGCTTCTTAGCTCTCTTTTAAAAACCTCAGTCGTAATCTTTTATTCAGCCTCACACGGGGCACCACTTGTCGGAAACCAGCCGTCATAAGTGGCGCTGTTTAGCATAAAATAAAGACGCAGAGAGCTAGTATTTTTCCTTGGACTGAGGAGCAGCTCTTTCAGACATCTTCTCCTCTCCTCCGGTCACTTTATTACCCTTTGTTCTCTCCAGCCGCATGGCTGCATCCCAGTGTTTCATGTTACCTCATCCGGCCAAGGCTTAAACCCACCCACACCATATAGGGTCATCACTGCCCAGAGGAAACACAACTCCAGTTAAGTCAATACATTCCAATACATTGTAAAGCTTGGAGTGCTGGTCACAAGGTCAGGGGGCCCCTGCAATTTTACAAGACTCTGGTATGGCTCTGCATGACTCCCACAGGAAAACACTTTTACCCCCCTCTCACAATGCCATACCCTCCAACATTTCTCCAATGAAAATAGGGACATCCCATTCCATAATGATAATTTTACTATAGCCCACAAACCTTACTGGGTTGCCCCAGCCACTCTGGACAGCTTCCAACATATATAAAAACATAATGAAAACATTAGAAATTAAACAAAAAAACACTTCCCTATTCAGGATTGCCTTCAGAGGGGGTCGGATAACTCTATACCCTCCAACATTTCTCCAGTGAAAATAGGAACATCCTAAGGAAAAGGGGGGACATTCTGTGATCAAACTGGGATGGCTTCTCTAAATCAGGGATGTTCCTGGAAAATAGAGACACATGAAGGGTCTGTAATGCTAAAACTTGGAGCCTTCAATTAAAGTTGAGTGTTGGAAGATTTACAGCGCACGCAAGATATTAGTTCTTCATACAGTGCATATTGAAACTGTGGAATTCACTCCCAAAGAAGTAGCGACGATAGCCTCCAACTTGGATGATTTAAAAGAAATGTTCAGACAAAGTTCATTGAAGATAAAGCTACCCATAGCTGCTAGCGATGATGCTGAACCTCCACCAGTTCCAGGGACCTGCAGGAGGGGAGCGTGCTACTGCACTCAGGTCTTGTTTTGAAGCTTCCCAGAAGAACTATGTTGGCCACTGTGATAACAGTCATGGACTAGTTGGCCTTTGGCCTGATCTAGCTGCAGAACTCTTCTGTATGTTATTAAGAGTCATGTGGTTCAGATCCCCATAGTGAGTCTGGGGGCAGCGAGGCTCTACATCAGCTATATGACTTTCTCCTAACCCGCAAACCCACCTAGATGTGTGTCTTTCTCTATATTTTTTTCCAGTTTAGTGAGAAGTATGGCTCTGTGTTCACAATGTATTTTGGAGCAGAACGTATTGTGGTGCTGCATGGCTATGATGCAGTGAAAGAAGCACTGATCGACCGTGGAGATGAATTTGCTGCCAGGGGACGCCTGCCATTAGCTGATGTCGTCAACAAGGGATTAGGTATTTTATGCTGGTTTGACCAGTGGGGGGGGGGGGACGCAGGAAAATCCCTCTATTCATGAAAATAAAGCAAAAAAGGTTGCAAAGACAAGTCATTGCATCTTGAGATAAACTTTCCTAATTAATGTTCCCACTGGACTGTAGCAATAGATAATTAGCAGCCTTTTAATAGCAGAGCTATATATTGGGCATTGCCATTTAAGAGAGAAATGAGCCATCTCATAAAAGTACTTAAGCAATATCTAGGGCAGTAGCGGAGAAAGGTGGGTGTGGTGGGTGCTGGCCGCCCTGGGTGCAATCCCTGAGGGGAGTGATATCGCCACAGGTGGCGCCCCACTGGGATGTGCGTTGCCGCTGGCACCCGCCGGAAGGTCCCCGCCGCCGCGCGCCGCCTTACACCCAAGGGTGCTTACCCCTGCCCACACAGGCCACTTCAGGTGCCGGAGCAGCTAGCTCCGCCTCTGGTTTAGAGGAAGCACCAAAAATTAAAACAGGATTGAATGAGTCTCTAGCCTTTAAAAATAATGGTCTGGGGCAATTCTGGTGTGGACAGTAAGTGTGAGAGTTATGTGAGCAGAATTCCCTGGCCTGGATTTTGTGAATCAATAAGCTCTCCACACCAAGAAAGAGTTTCAAAGTTACTGCAAGCTATCGTTAAATTTGTTATCAAGAAAATAAATAAATACAAATCAACACATTGCACTTATACAACTAGCAATGTAGTCCAGTTTCTTTAAGTTCTTTCTGGTTAATATAGTCTAAGAACTATTGCTTCTTCATTATACTGGCAGCTTCAGAGAGAGACCCAGACTCCAAGAGATAAATTATCAGTTAACATAAATATCAAAACATTGAAACCTCTTTTTAAGCTTTAGCTGCAAAAATGGACATTCTGCAAATGCAAACCTCCACTACGTTTCATCCACAACACACACAAACATAGGATTTTATGCACATTAAACACATATATTTTACAGTAAGGGCATGTATCAGAAGACTGGCCAGCTACTGATTATGGAATAAGGAGGCACCAAAGTACCAAGTCTCCAGGTGGTCTGGAGCCAAGAATAAGAGCCTCCTGCTCTTCCAACCTGCTTCTTCTGCTCTCCCTTTCAGTCAATCCATCTCCTTCATGCCCATTTCCTCTTCTGCTTTCCAGGAATTGTATTCAGCAATGGGGAGGTGTGGAAGCAGCTCCGACGTTTTGCCCTTACCACCCTGCGCAACTTTGGCATGGGAAAGAAAAGTATTGAGGAGAGGATCCAGGAGGAAGCACAGTTCCTGCTAGAAAAGTTCCAGGACACGCAGGGTGGGTAGCCACTGCCCCTCACCCACGTAGGCTTATCAAGCAGACCCCCTTGAACATCACAACAGATTCTGGGGTACATTACAACAGATGATTAACTCATAAAGAAATATCATGGTGGGTACAAGCAAATTATTAAAAAATTTAAAATCGTAAAACACAGAACTAGTGGCCAACACTGAATCAAATAAATTGCCTAAAAACACGTGAAATACAAACATTTTCATCAGGTGATGAAATGCCAAAATTCTAGCTGGTTTCAATAGGAACCACATTCCAAAGCACAGGTGCCATTGTGCTCAAAGTTTTAATAGATGTAATAGATATCTGCATTGATATGAAACAAACATGTGATGAGTGTGTGGCAATTTGGAAGGCTTCTCCTGATGGTCATAGTGATCTGAGCAGTGTGTATGGGACAAGGTGGTCCTTAAGTCACCTGGTCCTAGGTCACTGAGAGCTTCATACACACCAGTAATGCACTGAACTTACCCTGTCAATGTACTGGCAAACAATGCATAGCTTTCAGCAGGTGTGTAATATGCTGACACAGACCAGTTCCAACTAAAGCCCAGCTGCTGCTTGTCTATCAACTGCAAGAGTGCTCTGCAGATATTGTTGAATTCCAGCTGCTTTTAGCCCCAACAGTCATCAGTGGTCCAGAAGTTAGAGTCTAGCAGCATCTGAAGTGCTTTAGATTCCCTAGTTTTAGTCTAGACTTCACCAAGGCCTGCACCACTGTGGTCACTCTTTCCTATCTAAGGATATCTTGGCTGAAGCTGGAAGAAAGCACCTTGGAAAGTCCTTGGAAGAAACCACTCATAGCCACTGAAGATGCCCATGCCTCCAGAATTGTTGTGAGAAAGGCAGCTCCCTGTCTGACCACTGAGGCCAGGAGCCAGGAAATGGCAGCTCAGAAATTCCAGACTAGATCATTGCCTAAAACCTGTAGTGGGGTTGTATAATTATTTTTTTGTTATCCTTCCAGAGAAGCCCTTGGATCCAACCTACTCGCTCAGTTGCGCTCTCTCCAATATCATTTGTGCAATTGTCTTTGGGAAACGATACGATTATAATGACAAGAAGTTCCTATCCATGATGAGCTTAATGAATGAAAACTTTCAGGTTTTTAGCTCTTCTTGGGGACAGGTAGGTGCCATCTTTTTAAAGGCCCTTTTCCACAAAGTCTAAATTTTCCTGCTGTTTAAATTCTTTCTTCCAGGCTTCTCATGACCCATACTGCCTCTGCCTCTTAATATTTCTGTTAATGTCCTAGTTGCAGGTTTGCCATGGGTAACTGGTTAGCCACTGTGACAGCACGATGGGCCACTGGCCTGATTCAATAGTCTCTTCTTACGTTCTTATGTTTTTAATTTGGAGATCCAGTCAAGGTTGGTGCATACAATGCCAATACCTGGATCTAGTAACCACGGTTTGACTTAACAGCAGCCCAGTGGAGCAGGAAGTAAAGCTTAAGCAGTTTTGGCAGTGGGGGTGGGGGATTGTTGCATGATTTCTCAGTTTTTTGTAAAGGTACACATAGGAGAAATAAAAAAATCAAAAAATCTGCATATGACCTCTACAACCATTAGGCAGAGGATGGGAAAGCACTAACTGACGGGAAAGGGAAGATAATACAATGCAGTACACTCAATGAAGCACCACCCAGTAATGCAGATGGGGAACATCTACACAGATTTTCGAGGCATTGGCAGTGAAAATGCTGGTGTGTGGACGACAGAGTTGAAATGCACACAAGGCAACAGTGGCCAACGTTATACTGAAGCCCGAGTGTGGACAAACCCTGACTGAGGTTGGTGCCAACAGGTCTTTTGTGGTGTTTCTTCTAGCTCTACAACATCTTTCCTTCTTTGATGAAATGCATCCCTGGGCCCCACCACAAAGTGCTGAAAAACAACTTGGCACTCAGAGAGTTTGTTTTGGAGGAGGTTGAAGAACACAAGCCCACTCTGGACCCCAGCTCACCTCGGGATTTTATCGACTGCTTCCTTATGAAAATGGATCAGGTAATCATGAAAACTCACAGAACTCTCCACGTGGGTTCTCCTGCCACTCCTGAAGCTTCCCAGCCAGCAGACTTCCATCCAGCTTCTTGTGGGGAATGCCAAGGCAAGAGATTCCTGCCCACACCCCATTGGAGTAGATTCATTTCCCATTGCTGACCTGTTCCTGCAGTAAGTGGGAAGTTCTTTCTAATGATTAGCCCTCTGGGCAAGGAATGTCCAGAGGAACGAGCTATAAAAAGACTTGAGATAAGATGTGTCTTGGGAAGGGAGCTGGTCCCAGTGGCGCTGCTAAATTCTTGTTATGCTGTACTCAGAACAATTGAGTTGACTCCACTGACTGTGTTGTGTGTTTCTGCAGGAAAAAGGTTATAGTGCATCCCATTTCACCATTGAAAACCTGGCCATAAGCACAGTTGACTTGTTTGCGGCTGGAACAGAGACCACCAGCACCACACTGCGATACGGGTTCCTGATCCTCCTCAAATACCCAGAGATACAAGGTAAAACAGATGCGTTATTAGTACTTATTATTCTAGTTCTTTCCCAGATTTATGTGTCACAGGTCCAAGAGGTGGTTGTTCTGCCACTTTCCCCAGGAAAACCCACTGTTCATTGCTGAATGTTAACCATCGCTGACTGACATCAGCAGTAAACAGAAGGCTTTCCTGGAGACCACAGTGGGGATGTGTGTGTGGACAAAATGCTCATACCCATGCCTAGAAATCCCAGCAAAAACAGAAGTGTGGATGAGCTCTTATAGCTGACCATATTGCAAACCCCAGGATTTTATATACAAACAGTAACAACTTGAATTTGGCCCAGTAGTATAGTGGCAGCCAGTGCAGATCCTTTAGACAAAGGCATCACATCCTGCACCAGCTGAACTTTCTGTGCCAGCCTGAAGGGTAGCCCACAAAGGCACAACCACAAGGGCCAGGGGTCAAAAGGCCCTCAGGTAGGATCAGAATCACTGCAGGACAGTGCCTCCAATAGGAATCCCTCTAAGCTGGACCATCACTTGCTCCTAAAACTTCCCTAAAAAGGAGGCTTTTGTCCCTCTGGGCTCCTTTTGGATAGAAATTGAATTAATATATAAATAATTGCAGTTATACTATGTTTCCCTGTTTACAGATGGATTACTGAAGGTGAGCTACAATAATTTGTCTGAGTTAATGTGATGAGTTAGTAGAAAGTTGGCATCAGAAAACATTGAAAACTCCAAAAATGTGCAGGGGCTGGCAGGCACTCCTATGAAATTTCAATTGCTTCTATGATATTTCCTGCAGTGGTGTTAAACCTCATTCTTCCCATTGCAGAGAAAGTGCATGAAGAAATTGACCGAGTTATTGGCCGATCACGAAGTCCTTGCATGGCAGATCGTGGGGAAATGCCTTACACAGATGCGGTCATCCATGAGATCCAGAGGTTCATCTCTCTCCTCCCACTGAGCGTCCCTCATGCAGTACTCAAAGACACACCCTTCAGACAATATGTCATTCCAAAGGTCAGCTCTTTTCAAGGCTCTAAGTAGTAATAGGAGGCTGCTAGCTATGATGGCTATATTCTACCTCCATGGTGAGAGGCAGCATGCTTCTGAATACCAGTGGGTGGAAACCACAGGAATTGAGAGTGCTGTCTTGTTTAGATTATGTTTAAGGGCTTCCCATGGGCATTTGGTTGGACACCGTGAAAACAGGATGCTGGACCAGATGGGGCCACTGGACTGATCCAGCAGAGCTTTTTTTCTCTTCTTATGTACAAGCAAGGGAAGTATTTTAGCCCAACTCCTAAAGCGTAGCTGGGCATCGTGAAGCCTGGGCTTCATTTGAAACACCCTATTGCCTTCTGAAGCTGCTCCATTCTTCTTCTGTATCAACAAAGTACCTTCCTTCCTGTTAGTGCCTTCCCACACCATTAATTGGTTGTCATGGTCATCCAGCCCATTTCTTTGCACTCTCTGCAGGGCACTACCATATATCCTATTCTGACGTCTGTGCTACATGACAGCAAAGAATTTCCAAACCCCAAAGAATTTGACCCGGGACATTTCTTGCACAAAGATGGCACCTTCAGGAAGAGCGACTATTTCATGCCTTTCTCAGCAGGTAAGATCTCTGCTTCCTCAGTTGGCTGCAGTCTTGGCCAGCTCAGGTCTTTCCTGTCTCCCTAATCGGCTGGTGTCGGGGCAATGAGGGGGAACCTCCTTCCTCCTGCAGCCTAAACTGGAAGGGCTCCCAGACTGTGAGAGAGGGGCAGAGGCTTCTGGGTCCATCAGAACTCCTTGTACCTTTCCTGTGGCCAGCTGAAACAAAAGAAATGGTGGAAAGAGTGACTCTCCCAGGAGCTGTTCTGGAGCAGCACCTTTGCTCCTTTGGCATGATTGTTATTTTCTCTGTAACAGCCAAAGTGGTTGTTATGCATCTTCTTTTGGGTTTCCTTTGCAGGGAAGCGGATATGTGTGGGGGAAGGTCTGGCCCGTATGGAGATCTTCTTGTTCTTGACCACCATATTACAGAACTTCACTCTGAAGTCCATCATTGACCCCAAGGACATCGATCTCACACCTGTGTTGAGCAGCATAGGCAACTTCCCTCGGCCCTATCAGCTCTGCATTGTCCCTCGCTGAAAAGCCTGCCTCAGGAGGGCTGCACATGTGGAAAAGTCGCAGCCTGGCAAATCTTTGTTCAAAAAACCCATAATACAATATCTCCTCACTTGTGGAGCCCTATCTTCTTACCTGACTATTTGTTGAAATGTTACTTTGGGGATCGTGCTAGAGACTATTTCATGTTGAAGACATTATTGCAAAGGACAAATAGCAGGATTTAGAAATTAGTCCCACACAAAAAAATCCCATTTTTATCTTTCCTGCCCCTTCATATGCATATGTGTGCAGCAGCGTAGCTAGCCGCTGGAGTGTCTGGTGCATGGGCGTGTCCTGCAGCCAGGGGTGTGTCGAGCCACCCATGGGGGCGGGGCGAACCTCTCCAATGCTTGGAGCCTCTCCGCCGCCTCCCCCTCAGCTGTAGGGCGTCTGAGGGAGAGGCAGTAGGCAGACACAAATCCCACATTGCAGCGCGAAACTTGCACGTGCCTAAGCCACCATGTCACTCCAAAAAATTTCATGAGCCCAATTTTTTAAAAACTCATTTTGTCACACACCCCTCAATGATGACATCCGGGGCAGACTGTACCCCCCCACCCCCTTCCTCCACCACTGTATTTGTGTGATGGGCAAAATCTGCCAAGATGTAAGCTTTTTAGCCACTGAGTCTTGTTACTCTTTGTGCTAAATGAAGCCAATCAGAGTGGAAGGAACTGAGTCAACCACTGAGGAACTGGCGACCCTCAATGGTGGTTGGAGTCTTGCGCCCATCACCCCTGATGTTGGCTGGGGCAGATGGGGGCTGGAGTCCAGGAATATCTGAAGGGCTGCAGGTTCCCCATTCTTGCCATGAGGGCTCAGTTGGGACAATTCCCATAATCCCATTTCATTGGCTAGGTGGCTGGAGATAATGGGAGCTGCAGTCCAGCAACAAAATCTCCAACCTTGACTTGGTGGGTTGAAGTGCTGCAGGCTGTAGAAGCTGGGTGGGTTGAGACCCCTGTCTGAGATGACCTTTTCATTCCCTCGCATGTCGTACCTGCGATACAGCAAAGTTGTTTAAATGAGTGACAACATAAGCTTTTTTGGTAACCCTTCTATAGATCTGTACACTGAGATTGGCAGGTATGTCAGTGCTAATAATAAAGCACAGGCAGACAATTTTATTTGGAAAGATATTCCAATAAACTCAGTTTGGAGTTTCCCGGTGCTAGAACAAAATGTCTTTCACTTTCAGTCTGAGCTAAGAAGGAAAGTCTTTGGAGGGTGCTGCAGAAATCAATAGCTTTTAAAATCTTTACCCCTTTCAACTAGTAGAACATCCTTGAGACTTGACATTTACAAATGTTTGCCAATAATTCCTTTAAGGGTAACCATGTTCTAAAGAACAGATAGCAATACTGGATGCAACTGAACTTCTGAGTAAGTATGGGAAATGAACTAAGTTGGATCCAGAAATCTACTAGTCCTAGGAAGCGTATCTTCAAGAAAGGCACAGAGCATAGATGGGCAAGATCTCCCAAGCCTACCTTGGATGAACTTGGAAATCATCCAAGATCTTCCAGGATAAGAAAACTATTTTTTTTCCTCCTGAGCCCAACTGAGGCTCTCACTGTCTTTAAAAATCTAGAACTGAGAAAATAGCCCTCCCTCAAATTCTCCACTTACTTTGTGGGTGGCAAAATAAGGAAGGTCATTGTGGCGTTTGCCCTCCGAGGTGTGTGACATCATACTGGGTTCATAAGGAAAGGGTTAACTAATTGTAAAATGACTAACCTATAGGAACCCAAGGGGAGAAGTTAGAGTTAGTGTTAGAGTTGTTAAGAAGTCAGTTGAGAGTTAGAGAAGGGAGAGGGAGGATAAGTCTGTGGGTTGGGCTAGTTTGATGTGAGAACATGAGAGAATCAGTTAAGAGGAGTCAGTTAAACAGTTGGGATAATCAGTTAGAAGGTATTAGAAAGGTATAGGCCGGTAAAGAAACTAAGATTAAGAAACTGACAAGAAAATTAACTGAGAAACCATATTTGTTAATGCTTACAAAATAAACTTGTTTATTTGATTTAATTTTAACAACTGTCTGGACTCAGTGTGTAGCCGAGAGTAACGGGTTGGTGGCAGCGGGGAAGCGAGCACAGTGGTGGCGCAGGGATCAATAGATCGTCAAGCGTCCGGGAACCACAGTCATTTCACTGAATATTCTCCAAGGGAGGACTGAAAATCTCCAGGAGGAGTTGGAGAGGGAAAACTTTCAAAGAATTGTCAGAATTTCTTTCCTCTCAGCCTTCCTTCAACCCTGCTCCCATTCAGTGAAACAGAAAAATGTTTCCCTAGTACAAATTCAGAGGCAGCATGAGCAAAATGGGTGAGGGGAAGTCCACCTATGAAGTTAACCAAGGAAGAATGGTCTTCCTCTTCTGTCTTCAGAATTTTTCTTTTTGGTTCCTGCACCCTCTCAATTATGCTCCTATTCAAAGTAGTGAAGTAATGTTTCTCCATTGCATTGCATTGAGTGGAAGGGGCTAGAGGAAGGAACTTGTCTCTGATTTTAATTCAAGCTGGAGAAGAATTCGGGGCTTGAAATGCATGTCCTCTGTCCCCATTGAAACTCCTGAAGGTCTTCTCCAAACCAAAGTTTGGAGAATTGTGATGGTGTCACTAGCATAGAAAACTACTGCTCCACTTCTTCTGGAGAATAAGAGCACATCCAGATGTATGTGTTTTTTTACCTGTTTGTGAAATGGAATGGCTTTATAGATGTCCTTCACCCTCCCAGAGCTAAATAAATAATACTATGACAAAGTGAATGCTGTCACTTGTAAAGATTATGCAAGTATAGCAATTTTATTTGCAGATTTATAAACTGCTTCACAACCAAACATTACTGCAGCTGTGTACAGTAAAATACAGAGGATTCCTAATGCAGTAAACTACATTTGCTTTGCATAATTTATTCTGACTCTGCAAGGCTTCAGGAGGAAAGAGTTGCTTTGCAAGCCACTGATACCTTCACCCCCTGAAATCCCAAGCTCCTTCTAGTTTCTACCAGGCATTGCTTATGCACTTTGGAGCTTAGCCTTGGTTTGTAATGTAACACAAGCTACTGCCATCCATTGTATTAGTAGCAATCCAACACACCTTCATTTACTAGAGTAAGATGTGGCAATTATTGTTCCCCCTTCTCTTCCAAGAGATAGCTGCAGGAGCATGCGCAGTAGGTTGCTTTTTAGGGTGGTTTGAATGGCTGCTCTCAGAAGATTCTGGCAGTCTCACCTGGCCCTGGGAGAGAGAACATAAGAGAACTCTGCTGGAGCAGGTCAGAGGCCTATCTAGTCCAGCATCCTGCTCTCCCTGTGGCCAACCAGATGCCTATGAGAAGCCCTCAAGGAGCAACTGAGCACTACAGTGCTCTCCTCCCCATTTGCAGTTCCCAGCAACATTTGAGGCAATTCCTAACTGTGTAGTGCATCAATGACAGCTCCATAATAAAATCCAGAGTCAGGCCACCGGGATTTAAATATCTTGCTTTTCTAACACATTGCTTTAAAAAATCCCTCCACCTTAAAAACACAGACATTCACAACAAATTACTA
Organism: Podarcis filfolensis; assembly: GCF_964270895.1. Taxonomy (NCBI): domain Eukaryota; kingdom Metazoa; phylum Chordata; class Lepidosauria; order Squamata; family Lacertidae; genus Podarcis; species Podarcis filfolensis. The sequence goes on from NC_139604.1 coordinate 115,041,128, forward strand.
ATAAAATCTCATGATTAAATTTATGGCACATGACTGCAGTTCTGTGCATGGTTGGGAGTAAGCACCATTGAACACAGTGGTGCGTATTTCTGCTGTATAGGTTCAATTTTTAAAACACGTTTGGTTTTAGCAAATGACATCCAGACAGCAGAAACACAACCTTTTACTTTTAATTAGCAATGCAAACAACTTTTTGTTATTTATTTTTGGGATTTTACAACAAAATCAAACAGCCTCCTGTCTCCCCACCTCCCCTATGCATCCTCCCCCTTCCTCACATGCCCCCAAACCTCTGTATTCCTCCCTAGCCCCAATTGCCCTTAATCCTCTTCCCCTCCCCAACCCACAGCATTTGTATTTGTTTGTATGATCAGTGGCAAACCTGTACTTTCACTACTGATTCCCCTGACACATCTAATCTAAGGATGACCTGCTGCTTATGATGTAAATCCAGAATTTACAGACATTTATAGACCACGTCCACACAGGATTAAAGTGTAGTATTTTGTCTCAAACTGCCCCACTGAACAAGCTTATGAGAGCCAGTGTGGTGTAGTGGTTAAGAGCGGTAGTCACGTAATCTGGGGAACTGGCTTCGTGTCTCCGCTCCTCCACATGCAGCTGCTGGGTGACCTTGGGCCAGTCACACTTCTTTGAAGTCTCTCAGCCCCACTCACCTCACAGAGTGTTTGTTGTGGGGGAGGAAGGGAAAGGAGAATGTTAGCCGCTTTGAGACTTCTGAAGGGGAATGAAAGGCGGGATATCAAATCCAAACTCTTCTTCTTCTTATATTAGCTGACGAAAACCCTCTCCCATGCCCACACTTTTAAGCAGTTTGCCATTGCTTCTTTTTATCTAAGTTGTATATAAAAATAGGAGGAGGTCTGTGGCAATTTAAAGACTTAACTGTATTTATTTGTAAAGGGAGTAAGATTTGCTAGGGCATACTTTCTCAGATGCAGAATGGGTGGCAACAACAACAACATAGTATTAATATTATTAATAATGTACAGTGGTACCTCAGGTTAAGTACTTAATTCGTTCTGGAGGTCCGTTCTTAACCTGAAACTGTTCCTAACCTGAAGAATCACTTTAGCTAATGGGGCCTCCTGCTGTTGCCGGGTCGTCGGAGCACGATTTCTGTTCTCATCCTGAAGCAAACTTCTTAACCCGAGGTAATATTTCTGGGTTAGCGGAGTGTGTAACCTGAAGCGTCTGTAACCCAGGGTACCACTGTACAGTGCTTTTTCTGGAGGAACGCAGGGGTACGCATACCCCTAAACATTTTGTGAATCTAACGGGAGAAGAAACTAAAAAAATAAAATATTTAATTTCTTCTCAGCGTTGTGAATCGGCAGTTCTGTTGCTACCTCTGATGGCAGCCTTTGGTCCATTTACTGCATTTATTTTTCCCAATTTGAACCATAAAATGGTGATTTTCTTGAGTCAAAATGAGAGTACACCTACACCATACTGCTTAATATTGATATTTTAGATTGCTGTAACCTGCCATGGGACCTTATGGTGCAAAGCAGGGAAGAATTCAACATACAGTGGTACCTCGGGTTAAGAACTTAATTCGTTCTGGAGGTCCGTTCTTAACCTGAAACTGTTCTTAACCTGAGGTACCACTTTACCTAACTGGGCCTCTCGCCGCCGCCACGCGATTTCTGTTCAGTATAGTGTAGGTGTACTCTCATTTTGACTCAAGAAAATAACCATTTTATGGTTCAAATTGGGAAAAATAAATGCAGTAAATGGACCAAAGGCTGCCATCAGGGGTAGCAACGGAACTGCCGATTCACCACACTGAGAAGAAATTAAATATTTTTATTTTTATTTTTAGTTTCTTCTCCCGTTAGATTCACAAAATGTTTAGGGGTATGTGTACCCCTGCATCCCTCCAGGTTAAGAACGGACCTCTAGAACGAATTACGTACTTAACCCGAGGTACCACTGTACTGCCTGTATAATAATCAGATCATGGTGCCTTGCCCTGACACAGGAATGTGAGAAGCTGGCTTATCCCGAGTCACAGGGCTCTTCAGGCCCCTACCGAGAGATAACGGGTCTTGAACCTGGGACCATGTGCTTGTAAGGCAGAGGCTTTACCGCCTCACCAGTTGCTCTGGCAAAGAATCTGTTTATGCAATCTGAACTCTGGTGAACTGAGTAGGCCTCTCTATGCAGAGCAGCCATAAAGTGTCCTAGCCGTGGCTAGAATGGGCTGAATTTCTGTGATCTGCACTGACAGGAGATTGACTCAAAACACACAGAGCAGCAACAGTTGTTGGCAAGAACACCTGGTGCACTTTGGTTTATGAACTGAACCATGAGTTCAAATAAGTTTATGCAAACTGAACTGACAAGTCAGTTTGAAAGAGAATTTAACATTGATATAAGGGAGATATTATCCCCGCTAATTACAGTAATTTTATGGATGTCTATAACCTGTTCCAGGAGTATGTTTAAGCTGTGAATCAGTGTAAAAAGGCCAGCTAATATACACAACGGGATATTTACTCTCTTCTTTTTGACATCTTTTTTGAAATGCTTGAGGGTATGATCACTCCTGTTTTAGGAGCTACCCCTTAAAAGGGGACCGCTCAATACTTTAAATAAATAACTTGGCAGGCTTCCATCATCTGCATGCTCCCCTCTTGTACTAAATACTTGTACATCGTTCTACCCGGACACTGAGGTCCAGCACCGAGGGCCTTCTGGAAGCCCAGCCAGATGGGCGGGGTATAAATAATAAATTATTATTATATTATTATTATTTCCAGAGGTGGATGGAAGAACTGGACTAAATGAAAACAAGAAGTTAATGTTCTGTGTCACCATGTACACTAGTGACCATGGTTTTGTCCGCACTAGGGCACATGTGAGTCACTGTATTGATGAGCACATTAGTGTGTCTCATCAATACAAAAGCACTTCCAGGTTTGTGTCTCCAAAATCTATCTTGGTGTGTCCTGTCCACATTAGTGGGTAGTGCTAGATGGGATTGTTGGGGGAAAGCAAATAAACATCCTTCTCCTGAACCGCTAGCTAATGCATGTATTACTTTAAACCACACAAGAGCACTGTTTGTGTAGCAAGCAAGCCAGCATTTGCTCGTAGTCTTTTTCTAAGTTAACTCCTCCTGTAAAGGCATTTTGTTGTTCTCTCCTGATAAGATGCCTGCTATTGCTCTCTCTTTTTATCTCTACTCATCCTGTAAATCGTTCATGCCAAGATAATTTTGTTCCTGCATGAATAAAGCTGTAGAAATCCAGAAACTGTGTGTAAACTTCTCAGTCTAATTCACCCAAGCTGCAAGTTCTCCTAACAGGGATGTATTTGTGCTAAGGCTGAGCTCCATTATGGACCTGCCTTCAAGTTTATTTCAATTTTATTTCACATTTGTGGGCATCTGAGGTGCAAGAAACCTCCAACCAAGCACTCAGAGTATACAAGAAGCTCTCCTGCAGGAACCTGGTCCTGAAAGCACCTTAGAAGCAGAACCATTTGCCTCAAGGCTACATTACAATGTTTGGCAGAAAAAAACCTGACCCCTGGTTGTCTTACATCACAGACCTTGTGCTCCGTAATGCCGTTATCATTGCCTTACTAATCAATGAAGAAAAAGGATACAGACTGAAGTTCAGAGAAGTTCATTTCTTGATTATACAACCTGATCTACTTAATGGCTAATCTCATTTACTCAGAGAAACCTAGAATTCCTATTGGTGAAAATCCATGTATATGTGACCTCCTCAGAGTATATAAAATTGGAAAGCAAATTAATTCATCTAGAGTCATTTCAGTCACTGTTAGCTGGTGCCATGGAGCCTCTAGGGACAGTGACCATTTTGATGATCATATGTATCTCTTGCCTTGTTTTCCTTGCAGTCAGGAGCAGAACGCCAGAGAATGCAAAGCAGCTGCCACCTGGCCCACCTCCACTGCCCATCGTAGGGAACGCTCTGCAGCTGAAGACCAACAACCTGGCCCAGGTTCTCCAGGAGGTAAGCCAAAGATGAGCACCTTCCTCAACAGCTGTCTGTTGATGACCGTTACCTGTTTGCAAGCCTCTTTCCGTCTGACTCTTTTGGAAGGGGACTATCCATTGTCAGTTTGTTTATTTATAGATGGTACCATCTGTGTGCAGGCCACATTTGCAGAGTATAAGGCAACAGACTCTGCACTTTGACAGAGGAGAAGCAAAAGAGGGGGGGGGAGAAGGCATCCAGACCAGAAGAAAAGAATAGCAGAATCGCTGTGATTTCAGTGGCACGGACTTGTGCTTGGCTACATCGGCAGGGATGGGGAGCAGGGACTTGTCCCAAAGGCTCCACAGAAAAGAGGTGGACTTTGAGCAGGTCCCACAACTCCACAATGGGGGTTGATTTATTGCATTTTATTGTTTTATCCTTAAAATAAAAGGCATAAAGCCCCCTTCTGAGTAACGAACTTTAAAAAGCAATTGTGCAATTTTCATACTATATTAGAGACAGGGGGCGGGGGCGGGTCCAATTCTCCCTCCGCACATGGATGGTTTGGCCATTTATGCCCTCTGAACATTTTTAGCCTCTGCTGGACAGTGTATAGTTCATAGTCTTCTTGTATTTCGAAAAGCTTCTCCTTTATTTTCCCCAGAATGTGCTTGGTTGGAAGGTACTTTAAGAATTCCCTTAGAAAAATGAGTGTGAGGGAGACATAACAGAGCAGTATAATCATATTCACAGTATAGAGAAAGTGGACAGGAAAACACTTTTACCCCCCTCTCATAATGCCATACCCTCCAACACTTCTCCAATGAAAATAGGGACATCCCATTCCATAACGATAATTTTACTATAGCCCACAAACTTTATTGGGTTGCCCCAGCCACTCTGGACAGCTTCCAACATATATAAAAACATAATGAAAACATTAGAAATTAAACAAAAAAACACTTCCCTGTTCAGGATTGCCTTCAGAGGGGCAACCCAGAGATAACTCTAGAGATAACTCTATACCCTCCAACATTTCTCCAATGAAAATAGGGACAGCCTAAGGACATTCTGTGATCAAACTGGGATGGCTTCTCTAAATCAGGGATGTCCCTGGAAAATAGGGACACTTGAAGGGTCTGTAATGCTAAAACTTGGAGTCTTCAATTAAAGCTGAGTGTTGGAAGATTTACAACACACGCAAGATAGTAGTTCTTCATACAGTGCATATTGAAACTGTGGAATTCACTGTGGAATTTTGTTAAGACAAAATTCATTGAAGATAAAGCTACCCATAGCTGCTAGTGATGATGCTGAACCTCCACCAGTTCCAGGGACCTGCAGGAGGGGAGCGTGCTATTGCACTCAGGTCTTGTTTTTGAGCTTCCCAGAAGAACTGTGTTGGCCACTGTGATAACAGTTGTGGACTAGTTGGCCTTCGGCCTGATCTAGCTGCAGAACTCTTCTGTATGTTATTAAGAGTCATGTGGTTCAGATGCCCATAGTGAGTCTGGGGGCAGCGGGGCTCTACATCAGCTATATGACTCTCTCCTAATCTGCAAACCCACCTAGATGTGTGTCCTTCTCTATCTTTTTTCCAGTTTGGTGAGAAGTATGGCTCTGTGTTCACAATGTATTTTGGAACAGAACGGGTTGTGGTGCTGCATGGCTATGATGCAGTGAAAGAAGCGCTGATCGACCGTGGAGATGAATTTGCTGCCAGGGGAAGCCTGCCATTAGCTGATGATGTCAACAAGGGATTAGGTATTTTATGCTGGTTGACCAGTGGAGGGGGGGACACAGGAAAATCCCTCTATTCATGAAAATAAAGCAAAAAAGGTTGCAAAGACAAGTCATTGCATCTTGAGATAAACTTTCCTAATTAATGTTCCCACTGGACTGTAGCAATAGATAATTAGCAGCCTTTTAATAGCATAGCTATATATTGGGCATTGCCATTTAAGAGAGAAATGAGCCATCTCATAAAAGTACTTAAGCAATATCTAGGGCAGTAGCGGAGAAAGGTGGGTGTGGTGGGTGCTGGCCGCCCTGGGTGCAATCCCTGAGGGGAGTGATATCACCACAGGTGGCGCCCCACTGGGATGTGCGTTGCCGCTGGCACCCGCCGGAAGGTCCCCGCCGCCGTGCGCCGCCTTACACCCAAGGGTGCTTACCCCTGCCCACACAGGCCACTCCAGGTGCCAGAGCAGCTAGCTCCGCCTCTGGTTTAGAGGAAGCACCAAAAATTAAAACAGGATTGAATGAGTCTCTAGCCTTTAAAAATAATGGTCTGGGGCAATTCTGGTGTGGGCAGTAAGTGTGAGAGTTATGTGAGCAGAATTCCCTGGCCTGGATTTTGTGAATCAATAAGCTCTCCACACCAAGAAAGAGTTTCAAAGTTACTGCAAACTACCTATAAATTTCTTACCAAGAAAATAAATAAATACAAATCAATACATTGCACTTAAACAACTAGCAATGTAGTCCAGTTTTCTATAAGTTCTTTCTGGTTAATATAGTCCAAGAACTATTGCTTCTTCATTATACTGGCAGCTTCAGAGAGAGACCCAGGCTCCAAGAGATGAATTATCAGTTAACATAAATATCAAAACATTGAAATCTCTTTTTAAGCTTTAGCTGCAAAAATGGACATACTGCAAATGCAAACCTCCACTACGTTTCATACACAACACACACAAACATAGCATTTTATGCACATTAAACACATATATTTTACAGTAAGGGCATGTATCAGAAAACTGGCCAGCTACTGATTATGGAATAAGGAGGCACCAAAGTACCAAGTCTCCAGGTGGTCTGGAGCCAAGAATAAGAGCCTCCTGCTCTTCCAACCTGCTTCTTCTGCTCTCCCTTTCAGTCCATCCATCTCCTTCATGCCCATTTCGTCTTCTGCTTTCCAGGAATTGTATTCAGCAATGGGGAGATGTGGAAGCAGCTCCGACGTTTTATCCTTACCACCCTGCGCAACTTTGGCATGGGAAAGAAAAGTATTGAGGAGAGGATCCAGGAGGAAGCACAGTTCCTGCTAGAAAAGTTCCAGGACACGCAGGGTGGGTAGCCACTACCCTTCATCGACATAGGCTTATCAAGCAGACCCCCTTAAACATCACAACAGATTCTGGGGTATATTACAACAGATTATTAACCACCACCTGGTCCTAGGTCACTGAGGGCTTCATACACACCAGTAATGCACTGAACTTACCTTGTCAATGTACTGGCAAACAATACATAGCTTTCAGCAGGGGTGTAATATGCTGACACAGACCAGTTCCATCTAAAGCCCAGCTGCTGCTTCTCTATCAACTGCAAGAGTGCTCCGCAGATATTGTTGAATTCCAGCTGCTTTCAGCCCCAGCAGTCATCAGTGGTCCAGAAGTTAGAGTCTAGCAGCATCTGAAGTGCTTTAGATTCCCTAGTTTTAGTCTAGACTTCACCAAGGCCTGCACCACTATGGTCACTCTTTCCTATCTAAGGATATCTTGGCTGAAGCTGGAAGAAAGCACCTTGGAAAGTCCTTGGAAGAAACCACTCATAGCCACTGAAAATGCCCATGCCTCCAGAATTGTTGTGAGAAAGGCAGCTCCCTGTCTGACCACTGAGGCCAGGAGCCAGGAAATGACAACTCAGAAATTCCAGACTAGATTATTGCCTAAAACCTGTGAAAGAAGCAGTCGATTCAAAGCACCGCGCCACTCACCCCACGTCGCTCCGGATCCCCAAAACAGGGTTTCCCCGCGAGTAGGGGAGGCGCAAGAGGTGCCAGCCGAATCCCAAGTTCACAGGCTTCTCCCGCCTGTGATTTCTATGGGTCTCCGCCTTCGCCATGGCAGTTAGACCCTGCTTTTCACGGAGCAAGTTCCTCCCGAATGGAGGAGCTCCGCCATTGCCGGAGGCGCCAACCCGGAAGTCCTATGTTATGTCCTAAATCGCTGTGATAAAAATGAATGTATTGCCAAGAATTTTGTTTTTGTTTCAAACACTGCAAATTTTGGATAAAATGGATTGTTTCAAGAAGTGGCAGAGAGATATTTCTAGATTCATCTGGCAGGGCAAGAAACCCAGAATAAAATTTAAAATACTAACTGATGCAAAAGAAAGAGGTGGATTTGCCCTGCCAGACCTTAAACTTTACTATGAATCAGCCGCATTTTGCTGGCTGAGAGAATGGCTGCTTCTTGAAAAGACAGACATTTTGGACTTCGAAGGTTTCAACAATGTATTTGGGTGGCATGCATATTTGTGGTATGATAAGGTCAAAGCACATAAAGCATTTAAAAACCATATTGTCAGGAAAGCATTGTTTAATGTTTGGACAAGATATAAAGACTTACTTGAAAATAAAACCCCAAGGTGGTTGTCACCGATGGAAGCAAAGGCTCAGAAAAAGCTCAATATGGAGGCCAAATGGCCGAAATATTGGGAAATTTTGGAACAAGAGAGAGACAAATTGAAATTGCAGAGCTTTGAGAAACTAAAAGACAAAGTGCGAGATTGGCTTTATTATTATCAAATAATGGAGGCTTACAATTTGGACAGGAAAATTGGCTTCCAGGTGGAAAAATCAAAATTGGAAACAGAACTGTTAGATCCCAAAACTAAGATTTTATCAAGAATGTATAACTTGCTGTTGAAATGGAACACTCAGGATGAAACGGTGAAATCTGCTATGATTAAATGGGCACAAGATGTTGGACATAACATCATGTTGGCTGACTGGGAACAGTTATGGACCACAGGTATGAAATTTACGGCATGTAATACCTTAAGAGAGAATATTATGAAAATGATATACAGGTGGTACATGACACCAGTCAAGCTTGCAAAAATATATAATTTGCCTGATAACAAATGTTGGAAATGTAAAGAGATTGATGGTACATTCTTTCACCTTTGGTGGACGTGCACAAGGATTAAGGCTTTCTGGGAGATGATCTATAATGAAATGAAGAAGGTATTTAAATATACCTTTTTGAAGAAACCAGAGGCCTTTCTCCTGGGCATGGTTGGCCAATTGGTGCTAAAGAAGGACAGAACTTTCTTTATGTACGCTACAGCAGCAGCAAGAATACTTATCGCAAAGTAGTGGAAGACGCAAGATTTACCCACCAAGGAAGAATGGCAGATGAAGGTGATGGACTACATGGAATTGGCGGAAATGACTGGCAGAATCTGAGACCAGGGAGAAGAATCGGTAGAAGAAGGTTGGAAGAATTTTAAAGACTACCTACAGAAACATTGCAAAATTAAGGAATGTTAGAAGGATGCTGGAATGAAGTTATGTGGTGTTAGCAGTAATGTTATAAAGGAGTATGTAAATATGGTTGTTAACAGGTGAGAATGTAAAGTCACAACATATTAAGATAAATGATTAAGATAAAAACAAAGATGGAAAGGATTTGCTGAATTAACTAATTGAACTAGAATACAAAAAAGCGAGGTGTAAGGAAGTCAAGGAAACAAGTAAATGAAAGAGAAGTTATGGAAAAATTGATTTGTTTTTAATTTTTAATTTTTCAGTTTTTTGTAATTTTTTGTTTTATTATTTTCTTTCTTATGTTTGTAATTTCTTGAAATGTTAATAAATATTATTATAAAAAAATAATTATTTTTTTCTTGTTCTTCCAGAGAAGCCCTTGGATCCAACCTTCTCACTCAGTTGCGCCATCTCCAATGTCATTTGTGCAATTATCTTTGGGAAACGATACGATTATAATGACAAGAAGTTGCTATCCATGCTAAGCTTAGTAAATGAAAACTTTCTGGTTTTTAGCTCTCCTTGGGGACAGGTAGGTGCCATCTGGTTAAATGCATTCTTTCCCACAAAGTCTAAAGTTTACTTGCATGTGGAATATTTATTTTATGTAGATACTGCCTCTGGCTGTGGCCGTTTTCCTGCTGTTTAAATATCTTTCTTCCAGGCTTCTCATGGCCCATACTGCCTCTGCCTCTTAATATTTCTGTTAATGTCCTAGTTGCAGGCTTGCCATGGGTAACTGGTTAGCCACTGTGACAGTACGATGGGCCACTGGCCTGATTCAATAGGCTCTTCTTATGTTCTTATGTTTTTAATGTGGAGATCCAGTCAAGGCACACAATGCACCTGGGTCTAGTAACCAAGGTTTGACTTAACAGCAGCCCAGTGGAGCAGGAAGTAAAGCTTAAGCAGTAAAACCCACAGGCTCAAGTTTATAACTGGAACTAATCACTTGGGATGTATATTGAAATATACTCAGAGTCGCAAAGTGATTTAATGCTCTTTATTCAGCTCATAGTGGTGAGGAGGAATGAATGAAAGTCCCCTCAAAGCATCTGCTTTATATACATTATTTACACAATGGGCTGCACATGATTGGCTAATTCCGGAATTCTACTGTAAGCCAATCAGGTTGTGGATTCACTTCTATCTGGAGCATGATTGGGTGGTTCCTGCCAACCAATCATACTGCTGCATTGTTCTAGGACCCATCAGACTGCTGCATTCTGAATCCTATTGTTCTAGGACCAATCAGACTGCTGCAGTGCTGTTGTAAGCAACCGAGGACAGGTTGGAGCTGTGTCTAAGTCAGAGACAAAGACACAACAGAAAGTTGCTAGCCAAGGTAATGCAGATGCACTCATTCCTTGGAAGCCAGACAACCAGAGAGGTACACTGGGGAAACCAGTGGCGGGTAGTTCCAAGGGTGGAACTGAAACAACAGGGGAGTGTTATGTGTATAACAACTGTTTGTTTTCTTCTCTGGATCACGCTTTGCTTGCCGCAACATCCTCTTTTGGGGGAGGTTGTTACGAAAAAGGAGCAATGCTGCTGAGTGCTCCAGATGGCTGGAAAGCCAAACAGGATGTTGATGTTTTGGGACTGTACCGTGGGAAGAAAGGACAGTCTATTATGTGCACTGAGCACCGGATGTTAGCTCAGAGTGTCACATGACCCTGTACTGGAAGTACATGGGTGGAGTCTTTCTCTCTCTCTGCAGCTGGGTATCAGAGGGTACAGACATGTTTTCTCTGTACTGGTGAAAGACAGGAATAAAGATATGTAGATATATTTCTGTCTGTCTCTTTCCCCTCCCTGGGAGAGGAGGGGGAGGAATGGTGTGTTCTTCTTTCACGTTGGGAAGAATCGCCGATTGGAGACCTCGCTTGATCCTGCCGGGAGTCGCAGACAGGAGGTCACAAGGATTCAAGCCGGGCACCTGGAGGGTGGCCAAATTCCTCTGAGCTTCGCTGGCTCTGCTGGCTTGAATCAACAATATACACTGCCATTGCCTCTGCATACAGTGTGCTTCCACTACTGGTTTGAGAAGGTGTGAATACATGATGTTAGCCACAATCCATATCTATCCTGCCTTGCTACATTTTTAGCCAGCGATGTGTACACAGCCTGGTTTCAACAGGAGGAGCTGATGGGACTAAATTCAGAGATATGTATGTAACCCCATAGTTCAGCTTTACACCATTTGGCTTATTTATATAGGGTCCCAGAGTCAATTCCTAGTAGCATCCCTATTTAGGAATGGGACTCCTGAATGATACCCAGCAGAGCAGCTCCATAGGCAGTACTGACCTTGAGAGAACAATGGTCTCATTCAGCATATATCTTTTAACATGTGGAGTTTTTTTGGGGGGGTAATTGGGTTGTTGTTCTTATTTTGATTATGCATTTTGTGGTTTTATATTTTGATTTTAGTCTGTGAACCGCCCTGAGACCTGTGGGTATAAATTCAATAAATGATAATAATAAAATAATAATAATAATATAAGACAGCTTCCTACCCAGCTGTTGCGGTTTTGGCAGCGGGGGTGGGGGGAATGTTGCATGATTTTTCAGATTTTTCTAAAGGTACACATAGGTGAAATTAAAAAAAAATCTGCACATGACCTCAACAAACATTAGGTAGAGGGTAGGAAAGCACTAATTGAGGGGAAGGGAAGATAATACAATGCAGTACACTCAATGAAGCACCACCCAGTAATGCAGATGGGGAACATCTACATAGATTTGGGAGGCATTGGTAGTGAAAATGCTGGTGTGTGGGACTTCCGGTCAGCGCCAGCGACGAATGGCGGATTCCCTCTGAGCTCTGGAGGGAATCGGCTCCGCGGGGACTGGGTCTGGCTGCTGCGGCGAAGCGGGGACCCGAAGAAATCACAGGCGGTGAAGCCTGTGAACTCGGAGACTCGGCGGGCTCCATTTGCGCCCCCCCCCCCGCTGCGAAAGAGCCTTTTTAAAGGCTCCGGAGCGGAAAGGGGGTGTGCGGCACGGGGCTGAGAGTCATTTACCCTCTTCGCGGAGTGAAGCCGCAAGCCATAGTCGGAGAGCGCTGATTTCTTTCTGGACAATTGGAAGCTAAAACAACTACCCGTGAGTAGGATCAAGCAAATATTTTGAGAAAAAATTTAGTAAATTTGGCACTGAAACGGGAAAGGTACAAACAGGAAGTCTGCCTTTCCGGTCTTGTAAATAGATCAAAGCAAAGAGACTGTAAAGCAGCAACTTTGAAAGACGTTAATTAAAGGCTTAAAATCCAGCACCAAAAATGCGATCTCCCCCCTGTTTGCAGGGACAGAGGGGTGAAATTTGAGCAATATTTATCCTGCAAGAAAAGAGGAGTAAAGGTTTATCTGCTGCCTTTAAAACCTGGGAACGGACTGCCTATGACAGGGAAGCCGATTACCGGGATGAACTGTCAACACTTTAAGGGTAAAGAATTTTGATTTAACTCTGAAAGAAAGATACAGTGTCTCTAGTACTGCTATTGAAAGTAACTTTTAAGGACATTGAAAGTGTGGCTCTTAAGAGATATTGGGGACTTATAAGGACCATATTTGTTTTAAAAGTTGCAAAGTGAAGTTGGAAGTGTGTCCCCCTAGAGGAGACTATGTTGCAATAACAACTAAGCCACTAAGTAACTAAGCTGTGGAAAATTCCTCTTCAAAACAATTTTTTTCAGGCGTGAGACTGACCTTGGGCTGTGCATGAGAGTGTTATGGCAGATGGAAAAGGGAAGATAGAGCTGACACAGGAAAAGACCACCAGGTCTGGCAGACAATACAAGACAGATATTATACACCAGAGAAGGGCTTCAACATCCGGAGCAGCAGGCACAGCAGGAGCTGCTGCTTCGCAAGTAAAGCCAAAAGCTATGTCATCTGAAGAGTTATTGGCTCAAGCACTTGACAAGATTGATGCATCTTTGGAAAAATTAGCTAAACAGGTTGCAGAGACAAATAAAAAAGTAGCTGAGGCCTCAGCAAAAATTGATTTGAACACTACAAGTATTAATGAACTGGGAAAGAAGGTAAACTCTAATACACAGTCCATCGAAAAACTATTGGAGGAATCGGCCTCGATTCGAAAGTTAGCAGAGGAAGCTAAGGAAATTGCAACCGTCGTTCAAGAAAAGATACCACCGGTATATAAGAAATTAGAAGAACACGACCTGACACTGTCTATGATAGAATTACAAAGAAAGGAGAGAAATTTAAGAATTAGAGGAGTACCTGAAAGTGAGAAAGATAATCTGGTAGACTTCCTTACAAAGGAACTAACAGATTTTTGGCAACAGGACCTGGGGAAAGAAGAATTCAAGATAGTGAGTGCATTTAGACTTGGCAAAAGACAAGGAAAGAATAAAGCAAGAGATTGTTTGATTACCTTAAGAACAAAAGAAGAAAGAGATAAAATTTTAAATTTGCACTACCAAAGAACTCTGCAAATTGAAGATACATTTGTGGAGATCTTTAAGGATATACCTAAACATATCTTGGATGTAAGGGCCTATTACAGAGATCTGGTTGCTCTACTGGGAAGAAATAGAATACTCTTCAGGTGGGAATTTCCCCAAGGTCTGTCTTTCAAATACAGAGGAAAGAAAATAAGAATAAGGACAGTAAATGATAAAGACAAGTTCTTGAAAGATCACGAGGAGGACCTACAGAAGGAAGCGGAGTCTGGCGAGGAGCCATACGCATCAGGAAAAGGAATTCTAGACATAGCAAACTTATCATTTGGACTCCCTGGCCCAGGGAAAGACAAACCACCAACAGAAGAAGAAGAACAACTTGGTGCAGTTGGAGGGAAAACTAAGTAATTTACCATGGCGTTGCAACTCTTAAGTTGGAATTGTAATGGACTTAACTCCCCTCGAAAGAGAAAAGGTGTTTTTCATATTTTAAGAAAAGAACAATTGGACTTGATATGTTTACAGGAAACACATGTAATGAGGCTTCACAGGAAAATACTTATCAACAAGAGATTGGGACAAGAGTTTATTTCGTCTGACAAGGTCAAAAAGAGAGGAGTGGTGATATACGCAAAGGAGAAACTTTTACCGAAATTATTTTTCAAAGATGAATAAGGAAGATATTTGGCAATTGAAATTCAACTTCAAGGAGAGAAATTTTTGATTGTAGGGCTATATGCACCGAACGAGGGGAAATCTGAATTTTTTAAGAAGTTGCACGAGACCCTTTTGGACTATATGGACTATAATATAATCCTGATGGGGGATATGAATGGAGTCGTATCTACAAACATGGACAAGGCACAAAAACAGGTAGTCACCAAAGATGGTAGACTACCAAAAACTTTCTTTGAAATGACTGACAATATGGACTTGATTGACATCTGGAGAACTAAGAACCCCCTGGGGAGAGAGGGAACTTTTTTCTCTGAAGCCAAGATGACATGGACTAGAATTGACCAAATTTGGATTACTAGAGGAATGGCACCAAAGATAAAAAAAGTGGAAATCTGCCCCAAAACTTGCTCTGACCATAATGCCGTAAAGATGGAGATGAAGCAAACAGCAACCGGCACCTTTAGATGGAGGATGAATGACGCCCTATTTAGAGATGAAGAAGTATATAAGAAGGCCCAAAAAACTTTGAAAGACTATTTTGAAATAAATATGTTAACAAATGTTGAAAAAAGAGTAATCTGGGATGCAAGTAAAGCTGTGATGAGAGGGTTCTTGATACAACAGAATGCAATAAAGAAGAGAAGTCGAAATGAGAAAAAAGATAAAATTTTGGAGAAAATAAAAGAAGGGGAGAAAAAATTGAGAGTAAAGCCAAAGTCGCAGGAGATTTTGAGAGAAATAAAACTTTATCAAGTACAATATATGGAATTGATGAATCAGGAAATAGAATGGAAAATTAAACAAATGAGACAGAAGACATTTGAATCAGCGAATAAATGTGGGAAATTATTGGCTTGGCAATTGAAAAAAAGACAAAAATTAAATACCATCACAAATTTGGAAGTAGAAGGAAAAGACATACATAATTCAAATGAGATTAGAAATTGCTTCCAGAAGTACTTCAAACAACTATATGCACAAGGGCCACAGAATGAAATGGACATTGATTGTTTTTTGAAAACAAATGGATTACAAAAAATCTCACAAGAAAGCAAACTAATGTTGAATTGCAAAATATCTGACCAGGAGATAGAAGGTGCCATTCAAAATATGCAACTAGGCAAGTCTCCAGGACCGGATGGGCTGACTTCCAGATATTATAGATCTTTGAAAGTGTGGTTATTACAACCTTTGAAGGAAGTCTGCAATGAAATTTTGGAAGGAAAAAGGGCACCAGAATTGTGGAAAGAGGCTTATATTACACTAATACCGAAAACGGAATCTGAAAAGACTCAACTTAAGAACTACCGTCCCATATCCTTACTAAATGTGGATTACAATATTTTTGCTGACATTTTGGCTAAGAGACTGAGAAAAGTATTGATTGAAGAGATTCATAAGGACCAAGCGGGCTTTCTACCGGGAAGACATTTATCTGATAATTTGAGGAACATAATTGACATTTTGGAAAAGTTAGAAGTGAATATAAATACCAAAGCAGTCCTGATATTTGTGGATGCGGAGAAAGCTTTTGACAATATTTCTTGGAGTTTTATGAAAAAGAACTTACAGGGTATGGGGGTAGGCCAAGGTTTTGAGAATGGTATAGGTGCAATATATTCTGAACAAAAGGCTAAATTAATTGTAAATAATGTGGTTACGGAACAATTTAAGATAGAGAAAGGGACACGACAGGGATGCCCAATTTCCCCATTGCTTTTTATATCGGTCCTGGAGGTCCTGCTGAACATGATTAGAAGGGACCAGTTGGTTAAAGGTATACAGGTCGGAGCTAAACAGTATAAACTGAGAGCATTTGCAGATGACCTAGTTTTGACGTTACAGGAGCCAGAATCTAGTACCAAAAGAGTTTTAGAACTAATTCAAGAATTTGGTCAAGTGGCAGGATTTAAATTGAATAAGTCAAAAACTAAGGTTTTAGAGAAAAACTTAACATTGACTGAAAGAGAGAAGTTTCAGAATGAAACAGGTTTAACTGTTGTGAAGAAAGTGAAATACCTGGGGATTAACATGACAGCTAAAAATGGGAATTTGTTTAAAGATAACTATGAAAAATGTTGGATGGAAGTGAAAAAAGATTTAGAAATTTGGTCAAATTTGAAGCTTTCCTTGTTGGGTTGAATTGCAGCTATAAAGATGAATGTATTGCCTAGAATGTTGTTTTTGTTTCAAACATTGCAAATTGTGGACAAGATGGACTGTTTCAAGAAGTGGCAGAAAGAAATTTCTAAATTTGTCTGGCAGGGCAAGAAGTCCAGAATAAAATTCAAGATATTAACTGATGCAAAAGAAAGCGGTGGATTTGCCCTGCCAGACTTTAAACTTTATTATGAATCAGCAGCGTTTTGCTGGCTGAAAGACTGGCTGCTTCTTGAGAACACAGACATTTTGGATTTAGAAGGTTTTAACAATGTTTTTGGGTGGCATGCATATTTGTGGTATGACAAGGTCAAAGCACATAAAGCATCTACATAGATTTGGGAGGAATTGGTAGTGAAAATGCTGGTGTGTGGAACACAGAGTTGAAATGCACACAAGGCAACAGTGGCCAACGTTATACTGAAGCCCGAGTGTGGACAAACCCTGACTGAGGTTGGTGCCAACAGGTTGGTGCCAACCATTAGGCAGAGGATGGGAAAGCACTAACTGACGGGAAAGGGAAGATAATACAATGCAGTACACTCAATGAAGCACCACCCAGTAATGCAGATGGGGAACATCTACACAGATTTTCGAGGCATTGGCAGTGAAAATGCTGGTGTGTGGACCACAGAGTTGAAATGCACACAAGGCAACAGTGGCCAACGTTATACTGAAGCCCGAGTGTGGACAAACCCTGACTGAGGTTGGTGCCAACAGGTCTTTTGTTGTGTTTCTTCTAGCTCTACAACATCTTTCCTTCTTTGATGAAATGCATCCCTGGGCCCCACCACAAAGTGCTGAAAAACAACTTGGCACTCAGAGAGTTTGTTTTGGAGGAGGTTGAAGAACACAAGCCCACTCTGGACCCCAGCTCACCTCGGGATTTTATCGACTGCTTCCTTATGAAAATGGATCAGGTAATCATGAAAACTCACAGAACTCTCCACGTGGGTTCTCCTGCCACTCCTGAAGCTTCCCAACCAGCAGACTTCCATCCAGCTTCTTGTGGGGAATGCCAAGGAAAGAGATTCCTGCCCACACCCCATTGGAGTAGATTCATTTCCCATTGCTGACTTCTTCCTCCAGTAAGTGGGAAGTTCTTTCTAATGATTAGCCCTCTGGGCAAGGAATGTCCAGAGGAACGAGCTATAAAAAGACTTGAGATAAGATGTGTCTTGGGAAGGGAGCTGGTCCCAGTGGCGCTGCTAAATTCTTGTTATGCTGTACTCAGAACAATTGAGTTGACTCCACTGACTGTGTTGTGTGTTTCTGCAGGAAAAAGGTTATAGTGCATCCCATTTCACCATTGAAAACCTGGCCATAAGCACAGTTGACTTGTTTGGGGCTGGAACAGAGACCACCAGCACCACACTGCGATACGGGTTCCTGATCCTCCTCAAATACCCAGAGATACAAGGTAAAACAGATGCGTTATTAGTACTTATTATTCTAGTTCTTTCCCAGATTTATGTGTCACAGGTCCAAGAGGTGGTTGTTCTGCCACTTTTCCCAGGAAAACCCACTGTTCATCGCTGAATGTTAATCATCGCTGACTGACATCAGCAGTAGACAGAAGGCTTTCCTGGAGACAACAGTGGGGGTGGACAAAATGCTCAGATCCATGCCTAGTAACCACAGACCTGTGCCTAGAAATCCCAGCAAAAACAGAAGTGTGAATGAGCTCTTATAGCTGGCCATATTGCAAACCCGAGGATTTATATGCAAACAGTAACAACTTGAATTTGGCTCAGTATTGTACTGGCAGCCAGTGCAGATCCTTTAGACCAAGCATGTCCAAAGTCCATTTTGGGGACCTAATCCGGCCTGCTGCCCCAGTGGCAGTTTATTTCCTGGGGTAAAATCCTAAAAAAAGGTCCATGACTTTGGTTGGCCCTTTGGTCGGCCCCTTTACTTCATCCAATCTGGCCCTCTTTGAAAAAAGTTTGGACACCACTGCTTTAGACAAAGGCACAACACAAGGGCCAGGGGCCAAAGGGCCCTCAGGAAGGATCAGAATCACTGCAGGACAGTGCCTCCAATAGGAATCTCTCTAAGCTGGACCATCACTTGCTCCTGTAACATCCCTAAAGCTTTTGTCCCGCTGGGCTCCTTTGGGATAGAAATTAAATTAATATATAAATAATTGCAGTTATTATGTTTCCCTGTTTACAGATGGATTGCTGAAGGTGAGCTACAATAACTTGCCTGTGGTGACGAGTTAGTAGAAAGTTGGCATCAGAAAACAATTCAAAGCTCCAAAATGTGCAGGGCCTTGCAACCATTCCCACTGAGTTTCAATTTCTTCTGTAATGTTTCCTGCAGTGGTGTTAAACCTCATTCTTCCCATTACAGAGAAAGTGCATGAAGAAATTGACCGAGTTATTGGCCGATCACGAAGTCCTTGCATGGCAGATCGTGGGGAAATGCCTTACACAGATGCGGTCATCCATGAGATCCAGAGGTTCATCTCTATTGCCCCACTGAGCGGCCCTCATGCAGTACTCAAAGATACACCGTTCAGACAATATGTCATTCCAAAGGTCAGCTCTTTTCAAGGCTCTAAGTAGTAATAGGAGGCTGCTAGCCATGATGGCTATATTCTACCTCCATGGTGAGAGGCAGCATGCTTCTGAATACCAGTGGGTGGAAACCACAGGAATTGAGAGTGCTGTCTTGTTTAGATTATGTTGAAGGGCTTCCCATGAGCGTTTGGTTGGACACCATGAAAACAGGATGCTGGACCAGATGGGGCCACTGGACTGATCCAGCAGAGCTTTTCTTCTCTTCTTGTGTACAAGCAAGGGAAGTAGTTTAGCCCAACTCCTAAAGTGTAGCTGGGCATCTTGAAGCCTGGACTTCGTTTTAAACACCCTATTGCCTTCTGAAGCTGCTCCATTCTTCTTCTGTATCAACAAAGTACCTTCCTTCCTGTTAGTGCCTTCCCACACCATTAATTGGTTGTCATGGCCATCCAGCCCATTTCTTTGCACTCTCTGCAGGGCACTACCATATATCCAAGTCTGATATCTGTGCTACATGACAGCAAAGAATTTCCAAACCCCAAAGAATTTGACCCAGGACATTTCTTGCACAAAGATGGCACCTTCAGGAAGAGCGACTATTTCATGCCTTTCTCAGCAGGTAAGATCTCTGCTTCCTCAGTTGGCTGCAGTCTTGGCCAGCTCAGGTCTTTCCTGTCTCCCTAATCAGCTGGTGTCGGGGCAATGAGGGGGAACCTCCTTCCTCCTGCAGCCTAAACTGGAAGGGCTCCCAGTTTGTGAGAGAGGGGCAGAGGCTTCTGGGTCCATCAGAACTCCTTGTACCTTTCCTGTGGCCAGCTGAAGCAAAAGAAATGGTGGAAAGAGAGACTCTCCCAGGAGCTGTTCTGGAGCAGCACCTTTGCTCCTTTGGCATGATTGTTATTTTCTCCGTAACAGCCAAAGTGGTTGTTATGCATCTTACATTTTGAGTTTCCTTTGCAGGGAAACGGATATGTGCGGGGAAAGGTCTGGCCCGTATGGAGATCTTCTTGTTCTTGACCACCATATTACAGAACTTCACTCTGAAGTCCATCATTGACCCCAAGGACATCGATCTCACACCGGTGTTGAGTGGCATAAGCAACTTCCCTCGGCCCTATCAGCTCTGCATTATCCCTCGCTGAAAAGCCTGCCTCACAAGGGCTGCACATGTGGAAAAGTTGCAGCCTGGCAAATCTTTGTTCAAAAAATCCGTAACACAATATCTCCTCATGTGTGGAGTCTTATCTTTTTACCTGACTAGTTGTGGAACTGTTACTTTGGGGATCTTGCTAGAGACTATTGCACATAGTAGACATTTTTTAAAAAATTTCATCTCTTTATTGATTAAAAAAATTGCATGTCTATACAGACATTATGTACTATCTCTTAACAGGTAAAAAAAGAAAATTATATAAAATAGGAAATTTATAATAAAAAATAAAGAAGTAACAAAGATAAGAAACAAAGAAATCAAAAAAAGAAGAAGACAGAGTTATTTACATAGTAAAAGTACTCGTCGGCACGATCCTTCCCATCATTCTCATTATACTCTTTGATATAACATTCTTTTTTACACAGGTTTACCTTGTATAATATCATTTCTTTCTGTTTTGTATAGATTCCTTTGATTTATTTCTTTACAAATATCACTCAATTTCTGCTAATATGGAGTTATTTGTACAATAAAGTTTTACATAATTATTAAATATTATCCGTTCTCTAGTTGAATGAATGAATGAATGAATTTATTAATACAGTCACAGACCAGCGTCAACACACACAATATCACAGATCATAAAAAATTTATATCAGAAATACAAGAGACCATATGAATATAACAAGGATTTAAATATAAAAATTAAAATTAATTATTAGCGTGCCCCCTGTAATTAACATTTAGGGGTTTAGTTGTTGGGAGTGGCTCAGAACTTACAGGGTTAAGAGTTCTGAGTGATGACGACTCACATTCTGAGGGTGTGTTTAGAACACTGGGAGTGGCCAGTATCTCTGAGAGAGAGAGAAAGACGCACGCAGTGTGAGCCTAGTCGCACACGGAGAGAGTCGGCATGGGTTGCGTCTCACCGGGAAGATTTAAGATGTGTTGATCTGTACGAAAATAAAGACTTTAAAGATAAGGAGACTGCTGTGTTTCAGCCTGAGTTATTACCACACGACAGAACGTTCCTGCTTCTCCTTCTGCTGTGTTTACTCTGCTGGAGTCAAAGGTCTTTGAGAAAGGTCAGCGCTGCGCCAGGGAAGTGTGCCGGACCCCCGGACTAAATTGACTCCGAACAGGTTATGGAGGTCAGCATTAAAGATAAGCAACGTTCGTGCGTGTGAGAGGACTGCAGCCAGAGGCCAGCTGATGAGTCGCTGGGAAGTGAAACTGCAGGCAAAGAGGCTGATGAGCAGCCGTTTCCTGGGAAGCTGCTGAAAGCTGGGAAGAGGAAAGCAGTGGCAAGCTGTTCCTCTGGAGGCTGTGCACCTAAGTTTGGGGGTGCAGGCCATTCCAAGGGTCTTGAGAGTGCCCAGGCTGTTTGGCAGGAGCTGGAGGGGGTTTGCAGAGAAACCACAGCAGAAGCCAAAGGCCATTTTCCCAACGGCAGAAAAGCCTCAAGGAGGAGTGCTGCTGGAAAGGTTGGGGGGGCAGAGAAGACCAAAGGCACGTTTGCAAAGTTCTCCACTAGGAGATGTTTTGTTTGTGCTTCGGCTGAACATCTGCGTCGCAACTGCCCACAGAGAGCAAGGGAGCCAGGGCAGGAAAGTCCCAAGGTCGCTTCCCATGGGAACCAGGCGGGTTTCCATGGCAACAGAGGGAGCAGGCGTGGGAAGGCTTATCAGCTGACTGCTTCGATGGTGGTTTTGGACAACAACAACAACACCTGCAACGAGAGCTCCAAGGTCGGGGGGAGCAGGAAGTCAGTTGCAAAGAAGGACAGCTCCAGAGGGGGGAGAGTCCTACGTTGGGTTGTTGACTCGGCTGCGAATGCCCATCTGGTCACAGCGCCACCTGATGGACAAATGTGGAACTGCAAGGCTGTTTCAACTGAGAAAACAGTTAGATTTGCTACAGGTTCACAGGGACGTGTAACCCATGTTTCTAACATGTTTGTCTCTTTCTTGCAGGCTGAATTGAAGGTTTATGTTCTCCCTGAGATAAAACATTGCCTGCTATCTGTACCGTGCCTTTTACAGGAGGGATATTCTGTGAGTTTTGAAAACAATGTTTGTACCATTTCCAGAGGTGGAGAGCAACTGGTACGTGTTGGGAGAAATCAGAACAATCTTTTTGTTCTGGAATCACCTCTAGAGGGAGGGGGCACACTCATGTGTCGTGTGCTTGCGTGTGGCACAAGAGAATGTCACATGGGTCCTGTGAGGACGTTCAGATGTTATCAGAGTGCACCAAAGGTTGCAAGGTAAAAGAATGTGGTAAACCTTTGAATTGCAAGGCTTGCAGAAAAGCCAGGAACAAGGGATTTAATCATCCCAGGGTGGAGAGAGTAACCACAAAGCCTTTGGAGCTTGTGCATGCAGACCTTTTAGGTATGCCACAGCCAAGTCTGGGCAAGGCCAAGTGGCTGATGGTGCTGACAGATGATTTTACTAGGAACTCCTGGGCTTTCACGCTGAAAGCTAAGGAGGAGGCAGCGCAACTGATCAAAGATTGGGTTGCAGAGGTGGAACTGAGGTTCTCCACCAAGGTGCAAGGTTTCCAGTTTGACCGTGGTTCTGAGGTCACTGGGTCTGCTCTAAAGGGTTTCTTTCGCCAGAGGGGGATACGTCACAGGGTGACTTCTCCTCAGGAGAGTGGCGTGGCAGAGCTGAGGAGTAAGGCTCTGATCCAAGTTTCAGAAGTCCTATTGGATGACTCTGGTTTGCCTCACAGTTTTTGGGGGGAGGCGGTAAAGACGGCCAATTTCACGATGAACAGGTGCTACAATGCAGTGGTAGGTGACACCCCATATTTCTTGCTCAACGGACAGAAGC
The DNA here is from genome assembly GCF_964270895.1 of Podarcis filfolensis. NCBI lineage: Eukaryota > Metazoa > Chordata > Lepidosauria > Squamata > Lacertidae > Podarcis > Podarcis filfolensis. Next base: position 115,064,165 of record NC_139604.1, read on the forward strand.
CACAGGTGCATTTCTTCCGTTCGTTTGGTTGCAGAGCCAAGGTGCCTGTACCAAAGTGGTTGCAGCAAGAAGGTGGTCCAAAGTACCAGGAAATGATCTTCTGTGGGTATGAACCCGCGACAAAGGGGTGGAGATTTGCATACCCAGAAGGTGATCAGACCAAGCTTCTGGTCAGCAAGCATGCTGAGTTCAAAGAGCAGCAGGGAAATAGGTCAAGGCGCAAAGTCAGCCATGACACTGTCTCAGAGTGTCTGTCTGAATCCGAATCTGAGCAGGAGGGAGAGCCAGGTAATGGTGATCTGGTCGATGATCAGGATCAGGACCAGGGAGAGGCGTCTCCACAGGTTGTGAAAGGAGTGTCCAAGAGTGAGCCCTCATCTCCTGTGCGCATAATGGAGAAAGCTCACAGACGTGTCAAGTCAGAGGGGGACTCTGATGAAGAAGACGCTCTTGCTGGCCCCAGTGGGTCAGGAGAAGAACCCCAGTTTGTGCCCAGGCGGTCTTCACGGGCAACAAAGGGAATTCCACCTGAGAGGTTTCAGGTCACAAATGCGTGGGTTGGTTTCGCACAGTGCGAACCTGAGGTTTGTGAGGTTCAACAGGTGCCTAACAACGATGCCAGGAAGGGGCGAAAGGCAATGGGGAAGGTGTTGAACACTCAGAAGACCTCTCAGAACGTGATTCGAGAGGGGGTGTTGGGAGTGGCTCAGAACTTACAGGGTTAAGAGTTCTGAGTGATGACGACTCACATTCTGAGGGTGTGTTTAGAACACTGGGAGTGGCCAGTATCTCTGAGAGAGAGAGAAAGACGCACGCAGTGTGAGCCTAGTCGCACACGGAGAGAGTCGGCATGGGTTGCGTCTCACCGGGAAGATTTAAGATGTGTTGATCTGTACGAAAATAAAGACTTTAAAGATAAGGAGACTGCTGTGTTTCAGCCTGAGTTATTACCACACGACAGAACGTTCCTGCTTCTCCTTCTGCTGTGTTTACTCTGCTGGAGTCAAAGGTCTTTGAGAAAGGTCAGCGCTGCGCCAGGGAAGTGTGCCGGACCCCCGGACTAAATTGACTCCGAACATTAGTCACTATGGAATACCACTTGCTTCCTGCGATTGATTGCAGACGCACAGAATTTAGCTACATTTAATGTAGTCTTGGGATTCTTGTCCTCTAGCAGTAGTTTTAAACTATGTTGTTCTGATTCTTTCCTGGACTTTTGCAAAACAGGTGTAATAAAAGTCAAACGTATATCCTCATAAAAACGACAATGTAATAGTACATGTGAAGCAGTTTCAACTTCCAACGAGCCACAAGGGCAGACCCGTGCTGTGTATGGTTTACCCTCAAATCTGCCCTGAAGTAAGGCAGAAGGGAGAACGTTGAATCTGGCGAGGGTAAAAGACCGTCTGTATTTGGGTACCTGAAGACCTGACAGATAGTTAGCTGGAGAGAAACCTCTTCCATGGTCCCTTATTGCTGAATGTTTAATCATTTCGCTCATGTGGCATTGTAATTCTACGTCCCAGATACGCTGGCGAATTGTAGTCCTAGCTTTCTCGAAGCCTGTCGCTATCAGGGTCTGCTGTGGGATCCCCAAGCCTTTAAGCTTTTCCAGCAGTGTAGCTTTCCATTTGGATTGGTAGGTATCTAGTAAGGTTAAAGGTGCCAGCCCAACCGGGAAGAAAATAAGCTTTAGCCAATAATGGATCTTCAATATCCATATCCGAGTACTGATAGGAATTTGCCCAACCTCCAAACGGACCGCTATGTTGGATACGCAAGAGGGGATCCCCAGCAGGCAGCGGAAAAACTTAGTTTGGAATGCCTCTAAGAGAGTAAGGTTTTTAAAGCTGCAGATCTGGGATCCATATAACAATTGTGATAGTATTTTGGCAGCAAAGACCTGGGAGGCTGCCGGTATGTGTTGGCCCCCTTTCCCATAGAAGAATCTTATTAACGCTTTGGTAGATCTTTCTGCATTTGCAATAGTATTATTAATCTGAGAGCGCCAGGAGCCCCTTTCCTGGAAGGTTACACCCAGGTATTTAAAGGTTGCTACCTGTTCTATTGAGCGATTGTCTATTCTCCATTTATGCCTCCTCCTTTTTTTAGAGAACACCATGACTTTGGATTTGTTGTAGTTAATTGTTAGTTGTTCGATGCTGCAATATTTGGTAAGAGATCTCAAAAGTTTTCTTAATCCAACACAAGAAAAAGACATTAAGACTGTGTCATCCGCATATAAAAGGACCGGGAGGGGCGTACCAGCCAATTTGGGGGGATGGGCATTTTCTTTCTCCATATTTCCTACTAGCGAGTTGATATAGAAGTTAAATAGAGTAGGCGCAAGGACACACCCTTGCCTCACCCCCTGGTGGATTTGGATTTCCTTGGATAGGTGGCCCTGTCGGTCACACCTTACCCGGATCCGTGTATTTTCATATAGACTGTGGATGAGATACAGTAGGCGTTTGTTTATATTTGCGGCACTTAGCTTTCCCCAAAGCCTGTCCCTCGGTATTAAATCAAAAGCAGATTTGAAATCTATAAAGGCCACGTATAGGGAACCTCCTTTTCTTGATGTATATTTTTCCACATGATGTTGGAGAACAAGGCCCTGGTCTAAAGTTGACCAATTTGCCCTAAAACCAGCCTGCGCTTCTGAAAGAATGTGGTCTTGTTCCAACCAGTTCACTAATTTGTCGCATAGGTGGGCAGCGTACAATTTGCTAATGATACTTAGGAGGCTGATTGGCCTGTAATTAGCCGGATCTGATCGGCTCCCTTTCTTGAATAAAGGGATGATGATTGCTAGTCCCCAGTCCTCAGGGAAAGTGGCCGATTGATCTATGCTGGTAAATAGGGCAGCTAGCACAGGGGCCCACCATTCAACATTAGCCTTAAGGAGTTCCGGTGTAATATTGTCTACGCTGGGTGCTTTTCCAGGTTTAAGGGATTGGATGAGCCTATAGATCTCTTCTGTTGCTACTGGGGGCCATTAGGCGCCAATATCACTCGGAGCTGGGGGCATGGCCTGCAGATGTTGATTTGATGTATATAAGGATAAAAAGTAAGCCTCCCAAATCCCAACTGGTATAGTATAATCAATTTCAGTCGGGGAGTCTTGCCAACTTTTCGCGACTATTTTCCAAAAAGTGGCTGAGTCTTTCCTTTGAGAGGCCTCTAATAAACGTTGCCACTCCCCCCTTTGGGCCTGAAGCTTTTTCTTTTTAATCAGATCTTTATATTTACGTTTGGCTTCGAACCATTCCGCAGGAAGCAAGGGTAGGTTCGCTGCTTTGTAATTCCTGTACTTATCCAGCAAAGAACGCTTCGTAGCAATACATTCCTGATCGAACCAGGGTTTGGATTTGTTGGGGAATAAAGGTTGGCGCGATGTCTTTTTTTGGGTCAGGTGGGGTTGCAAAAGTGAGATCAGATCCTGGAACAAGATTATTCTGGAATCAGAACATGGTGAGTTTAAGAGATTATCTCTTCTCATGAGGAATATGTCCGAGTATAGCCTTTCAGATGTTTCGGCATTCAGCTTTTCGGACCATCTAATACGTGAGTATCTCAACTCCATGTTGGAGGACCTGGGGGCTTCAAGTTTATCGTTGCAAAATAAATCTTTTCTTGCATCCAGGAGGAGGCAGAGCGGTAAGTGATCACTATCAACCCTCTCCTCCACTTTGCACTCAAGGGCTCTATTTAAGAGATTAAATGATACCATAACATAGTCGATAGTGGAAGCTCCTGCATTTGATATAAAAGTAAATTCCCCTAGCAAATGTTGGAAATGTAAGGAAAATGAAGGAACATTTTTTCACCTCTGGTGGACCTGCCCTAGAGTGAAGGCCTTTTGGGAGAAGATATATAATGAATTAAAAAAGGTGTTTAAATACACCTTTACTAAGAAATCAGAGGCCTTTCTCCTGGGTATTGTCGGCCAGAGTGTGTTAAAAGAGGACAGAACATTCTTTTTGTACGCAACAACAGCAGCAAGAATATTAATTGCCAAGAATTGGAAAACTCAGGAGCTACCCACTGTGGAAGAATGGCAGATGCAACTGATGGACTATATGCAATTAGCCGAGATGACCGGCAGAATTCGAGACCAGGGAGAAGAAAGGATGGAAGAAGACTGGAGGAAATTTAAGATTTATTTACAAAAATATTGTAATTTGGCTGAGTGCTGAATTGGATGCCAGTGCAGACAATTGTCTACCATTAAATTAGATTTAAGGCTGAATTATATGTCAAACCAAATTAAGATTATTAATTAAGATGAGTTAAATGATAATTTGTTTGAAATTAATTTAATAATGATGTAAGTGTATGCGGGAGGTGCGGGGGAGTCCCATGTAACAATTGAGAGATGTTAAATGGACAATGATAAGTGCTTATCTAATATATGCTTTATTTGAAAACTTTAATAAATATATTATAAAAAAATAAAATAAAAGTAAATTCCCCACAAGTCTCCCCATTCTTGCGCCCATTTAGTATGACCAGGTCCAGCTTGTTAGAAAGAAGCAGTAGGCACAGACCTGCATAATTACATTCCTTATCTTTTGAGAGTCTGGTAGGTATAAGATGATTTTCTTCCGTGATGGGTGGCGAGTCGTGGAAGTGTGCATATAGTGCTTCGTCAGACTGGCCAATTCTGGCATTAAGATCACCAGCCACTAGCACTGAAGCTGCAGTGTATGTTTCCAGTCCATGCCAGGTGTTTTTAATCAGCTGCTTGCCTCTTTGGGGGGGAAGATATACATTAATCAATAGCAGGGTGAAGAATCTGCTTTTCACTAGTACGGCCATAGCCAGATGTTTCAGTGTCTCTAACTTTACTAAGGACGCCCTCAACCTTGTAGATATTAAAATGCCTAGGCCACCCTTGACTCTCCCCCCTTTAGTGCTTGGAGATCCTGTGAGGGACATTGAAGAAAAGCCGTTAACTTCTAGGTCCCCTGTGAGCCATGTCTCCTGTAAAAATACTATGTCGTAGCCTTGGATAAATTTAGCAAAGGATGGATCAGCTGCCTTTTTTTGCCATCCTGCGATATTCCATGATAGAAAGCTAAGTTTGGCTTTACCAAGATCCACTCCTTGTCAATTATCTTCCAAGGTACTGTTGGAGTTTACCATTCCACATGGCAGCCGACTATCATCCTTACATGGAGAGCTGCCCAGGTATTCTATGATGTCAGATGGTAAATATAGAGTGCTCACATTGGTAGAGACTGGGCCTTTGCTATACAAGGCCTCCTCCTGGAGGTACTCTACCTGGTTGTAGCCTAATTCCGCTTCATCTAAATATCTCATTTTGGACCAGAAGCCTGGTGAGGTTTCCTTAGGCATGTTTTTCCTTATAGGGAGCGATGCATTGTTCTCCTTTGTGAGTTGTACTTTCTTAATTGCAGGTAGATTAATCTCTGCCTTTATCTGAAGGTTACGTGGTCGACGAGCCGCTGAATCGGGTTCTTGTGAGATGATCGTTTTGGGAGGGCTCTTGCTCTTTCTTTGGACATCCACCTTAGTTTCCTTATATAAGTCTCTCCCGGCCAGCTTATTTCTTAGCGTTTCTAATCTTTCTAGGATTTCAGCTTGTATTAAAGGTGGGAATGTCCAGAATTGACTAATTAAGGTATTTTCTTCAAAGGAGAAGTTGTGTGTGGGGGTGTCCAGTTCGTGAGGCGACTGGTGGTTATTCTGATATTCAGCTTTATTGTTTTCCACCACCTTTGAATAGATGTCTTTCTTATTTAATTTGATGAGTTGCGAGGGGGGGCCGGGCACTTCAAATAGGCGAGTCACTCTCAGGCCCACCCTTTGCAGTTTCTCCTTATTAATTAATATTTGTTTTGCGGTTGAGTCATCTTTAAATGTCAGCATCACTCGATTATACTTATTGTCATTTGGAAGAAAATCTACATTGATAACATTACCTTGTAGTAGGAGGCCTCTGAGTACTAAGTCAATTTTTTTAAATATATACGTTCTTTGTTGGTCCAGTGAATGTAATTCTGTACGGTTGTACATAGGGCAAATAACCAATCTGCTTCTGTTGAGGATCAGCGTTTGATTGCTCTGAGTTATCTTATTGCGAATGGGGGTAATAGTCTCCACAGTAACAGAGGAGGTTTGCCGGTCTTTATCTAGTTGTTCGTTCCGATCTTTCATTGATTGAGGGTTAGGGGATTGTGATGCGCTTGTCACTTTAGGTTGCAGGATAATGCTCTGTTTTGGGGTCACGGGTTTAGCATTCTTTGTATTTGATTCCTTTATTGTGAGATTCTCCAGGAGCTTGAATAGCTTGGAAAAATTCAATTTCTTAATTTGTGTATGACTCTTAGTCTGCCTTCCCACTTTTATGTTTTTAGACTTCTTCATGTGAAGTGAGTGTATTCTTTGGTGGCGATGCTTCTTCTTAGGTGAGGGGTGTGTGACTCGACTGTTGGTAGACATGGGAGTGGCTCTCTTTGGGACCTTCTCTGAGCTACTGGGCTCTGTTGGAATTTCAGCCGCTGGAGTGGGGGTGTGTGAGATTGCTCCCTTCCTGATGAACTCAGTCAGGCTTACTAGCAAACCCACACATTCCATAAGAAAGTTCCTAATTGGTCCTAATTCTTTACTTATGTGCATTTGGCATTCTTTCATCATTTCATTGAAAAGCCCAATCAGGATATAGATATTGCTATCTGTGTCCCAGCAGGCTCCTTTTAGCTGACTTGGATTTTCCTCTGTTCTCATTGCACTTGAGGGTTCCATCCTAGCCTTTTCGCTGGGGCTGGCTGCATTGACTGATCCATCTAGTGTGACTTCCAGACGTTTCAAATTTCGTTCTTGCTCATGTTCTACGAGAGTGTCGATGGCACTAGATTGGGAGACTATCTGAGCCATCTCCATTGCCAGACTGATCCCCTCTCTCTCCTCACCAATATCAGGTTCCTTCCCATACCATGTTCGGTCAATAGACCAATCGTGGCGAAGTGGGGACTCGGAGCATATGGGCGTTTTTGTTTTAGGCTTAACATAATGCCAAATTTTCGTCGGCGAGGTTACTGGTGGTGATTCAACCCTCTGCGTTGGGGAGATCCCCAAAACTTTACATTTCTGTCTGGTGAGCACCATCTCCGTAGAGTATATGGAGCTATGTGGGAAATGTGGATGTGAAAATAGCACCGCTTAGTCCCAGTTAGACAAGCTGGAATTAGCACTCCTCTCGTTAAATAACGCTCTCCCCCAGAAGCTCCACGTCTAGTTAATTAATTAGAAGTGGCTGTGGTCCACTGCGTGCCAGACTTTCCAACAGTTCACGATCTAGCGGTCAGAGATAGAGGGGGATAGATGAAATAAATTTTTACAGCGGCATTACTTACAACGACCGTGGCAGATGAAACGTTGAGGGGAGGAGGGCGATGAAATCCTATCTGGCTTGAACCGCCATCTTACTTGCCGAAGAGACTATGTAGTGATACTTCCCGACGGCATTGAAAGCCCTCCAGTGATGTTAACATTAATTTACTGCCCCCGCTGTGCCCCGCCAGCTGCGTGGAGTTCCGAAGTGTAAGTAAAGCTCAGTACTCTCTCTTCCTCCCTTCCTCTCTCTTCCTCTCTCCTCTATTATAGTTGCACTTGGAAAGATGTTTCGTTGTGGTAGGCAAACCTCCAGCAGCCAAATGCCAATAAGATAAGGAGGTAATAAATCACTCAGGCTGGAGTCGAAGTCGGTGTTAGCTAAAGCTTAACAGGCAAAAGCTGTAGCTGTCTGCAACATCAGAGAGCCGCGTGGGGCTGCTGCTCCCTATGTTAGTCCAAGTTTTTAGCCAGGAATCAAAGCAGGTAATCAATCACAGGAGCCGCTCCTTTAGGCATTTGTTGATGGAGGGGGCCAGCTTGGTCAGTAGCACAGCAACAAGCCAATAAAACAATAAAACGTTAACTAGGAGAAACAGGGGCAGTGGTGAGGTGATAAGGCAGCCAATAAATCATTAAAACTGTAAAATTAGAGTCCAGGAAGGCTAAAAAACCTACTTAAAATATTAATTGAAGGCAGACGAACCTGACTATGCTGCTATCTCCGACGCCATCTTACCGGAAATTCTCTAGTTGTTTTTTGTTTCGATATTCCTTTAACTGATCCCATCAGTTTTGCTAATTGTAGATATTCTAACATGAGCATCTGCTCATGCCAATCTGTAATCCACTTACTTTGTGGGTGGCAAAATAAGGAAGGTCATTTCACTGAATATTCTCCATGGGAGGACTGAAAATCTCCAGGAGGAGTTGGAGAGGGAGAACTTTCAAAGAATTGTCAGAATTTCTTTCCTCTCAGCCTTCCTTCAACCCTGCTCCCATTCAGTGTAAAAGAAAAATGTTTCCCTAGTACAAATTCAGAGGCAGCATGGGCAAAATTGGTGAGGGGAAGTCCACCTATGAAGTTAACCAAAGAAGAATGGTCTTCCTCTTCTGTCTTCAGAATTTTTGTTTTGGGTTTCTACACCCTCTCAATTATGATCCTATTCAAAGTAATGAAGTAATGTTTCTCCATTGCACTGAATGGAAGGGGCAAGAGGAAGGAACTTGTCTCTGATTTGCATTTTAATTCAAACTGGAGAAGAATTCGGGACTTGAAATGAATGTCCTCTGTCGCTTTGAAACTCCTGAAAGTCTTCTCCAAACCAAAGTTTGGAGAAGTGTCTGGTTTCACTAGCATAGAAAACTACTGCTCCACTTCTTCTGGAGAATACGAGCACATCCAGATGTATGTATTTTTTTACCTGTTTGTAAAATGGAATGGCTTTATAGATGTCCTTCACCCTCCCAGAGCTAAATAAATAATACTATGACAAACTGAATACTGTCACTTGTAATGATTATGCAAGTACAGCAATTTTATTATTTTATCCAACATCCTGTTCTCATTGTGGCCAACCAGATGCCTATGAGAAGCCCTCAAGGAGCAACTGAGCACTACAGTGCTCTCCTCCCCATTTGCAGTTCCCAGCAACATTTGCGGCCATTCCTAACTGTGTAGTGCATCAATGACAGAACCATAATAAAATCCAGAGTCAGGCCACCGGGATTAAAATATCTTGCTTTTCTAACACATTGCTTTAAAAAATCCATCCACCTTAAAAACACAGACATTTAAAACAAATTACTAATAAAATCACACGATTAAATTTATGGCACATGACTGCAGTTCTGTGCATGGCTGGGAGTAAGCACCATTGAACACAGTGGTGCGTATTTCTGCTGTATAGGTTCAATTTTTAAAACACATTTGGTTTTAGCAAATGACATCCAGACAGCAGAAACACAACCTTTTACTTTTAATTAGCAATGCAAACAACTTTTTGTTATTTATTTATGGAATTTTACAACAAAATCAAACAGTCCCCAGTCTCCGCACCTCCCCATTGCTTCTTTTTATCTAAGTTGTATATAAAAATACGAGAAGGTCTGTGGCAATTTAAAGACTTAACTGTATTTATTTGTAGGGCATACTTCCTCAGATGCAGAATGGGTGGCAACAACAACAACATAGTATTAGTATTATTAATAATGTACAGTGGTAACTCAGGTTAAGTACTTAATTCGTTCTGGAGGGCCGTTCTTAACCTGAAACTGTTCTTAACCTGTGGTACCACTTTACCTAATGGGGCCTCTCACCACTGCCGTGCAATTTCTGTTTTCATCCTGAAGCAAAGTTCTTAACCCGAGGTACTACTTCTAGGTTAGTGGAGTCTGTAACCTGAAGTGTCTGTAACCTGAAGCATCTGTAACCCGAGGTTTATGCAATCTGAACTCTGGTGAACTGAGTTGGCCTCTCTCTGCAGAGCAGCCATAAAGTGTCCCAGCTGTGGCTAGAATGGGCTGAACTTCTTTGATCTGCACTGACAGGAGATTGACTCAAAAACACAGGGACTTCCGGTCTAGCACGGACATCAAACAGAAGCACGGAACGACCGCTCTGGTAATTCTGAGCAGCGCAGAGTTTTTTTAGGGGTCCGTAAAGACTCTACGGGCCTCAAAACCTCAAGGGGGATACCTTGGGGGTGGAGCACCCAGGGGCGCCCAGGCGTGCTCTCCTGTTTCTCAGGTTTAAAATAAAAATCCGGGGACAGGATAGAGCTGCGGGCGCGAAAGGGGAAGCACCTTGGACACCGTGCTGTGCAGTCTCAAGCTTCTGATGGAAAGTGCTAAACTTCCATGAGGAAACTGAATTCCTAGAAATACGACACGTTTAAAAACTGACTACCGTAAGGAATTCAAGGAATTTGGTCAGCTGAGGGATGTAAAAAGGGAGTCTGTCCCGGCTGCAGTGTCAAAGATGGTGCAGAGAACAAAGACATGAGAACAAGACGGAAGTGAAAGTTTCCTGCTGAGTAAGTGTAAGCTGAAAGTTACAGATAGGTAGCCGTGTTGGTCTGCCATAGTCAAAGTGTTTGGTTAAGATAAGAACTTTAAGTCAATGTGAGGAAAAGGGAAAGAAAGACCCCTAGAGGCCATTATCTAAATCACAATTTCTTACAAACATGATTTCCAGCTCTCTGGTGTAACTACCCCCCCCCCCAGTGGTGAAATAACTTAATATTGATTTATTTGTATAAAAATGTCAGGAAAAAATGGGGGGGATTGGAGGAACTCCAGGTGACCGAAGACAGTCAAAACAGGATGAAATTAAAGATTTAGATATTCTTTGGTTGAAAATAAAGGAAGAATTCAAACAAAATGAACAATATATGGAGAAAAAATTGGTGGAAGTGCAAGAAACCCTGGATACAACAATAGAGGGAGTGGTGGGGGAATTGTCAAGTAAAATCAAAGACTTAAAAGTTAGATCTAAAATGACAGAAGAGCTAGCGAAACGAAATCAGAAGGAAATTAAGGAAAATAGAAAAGAGTCAGATAGAATAAAAGAGGACTTGGTTGAGGTCAGCAAAATACAAGAGCAGATCTGGGACAATATGGCTCTGATGGAGATGAGGCAGAAACAGAAAAACCTAAAATTCAGAGGGGTAGCAGAAGAGCCAAATGAAGATATTAAAACAAAAATGATTAAAGAACTGGCAAGATGGATGGATATGAAGGAAGAAGAAATTGAGTACACAATTGAGAATGTGTTTAGAATTAAGGTGAGATACGTAAAAGCTAAAACTAAAAAACTACCCGGAGATTGTTTGATGATCTTTAATTCACTAGAGATGTGAAATGCAATTCTGAGAATGAGTTATAATAACAGGTTATTAATTGATGGAAGACCAATTATATGTAAAGAGATTCCTATTAGATTCCTACGAAAAAGAGACGGGTACAAACAACTGGTGACGTTACTGAAGAAAAACGGAATCCAACATAGGTGGGAGTTCTCTGAAGGAATCTCTTTTTATTACAAGGATAAAAGATTTAGATTAACAGATCTACAAGAGGTAAAGAAATTCTCCAGAAGATATGAGAAAGAATTAGGTAAGATAGAAGGAAGCCTTACTGGACCCAGAACCATCGGAGCAGACCTCTATGGGGAAGAGGAAAACAAAAAGAAGAAAAAGAAAGATCAAAACAAAGAAGAAGAGGAAGAAGAAGAAGAGGGAGAAGAAGGGGAAGCAGAAGGAGAAGAAGAGGAAGAAGAAGAGGATGAAGAAGACATTAGCAAAACCACCCGAATTTAATTTCCCCTCTCTGTGACAAATGATTAAAGAAATGACGTTGAAATTGATAACTTGGAATATTCATGGGCTTAAAGAAAAATCTAAACAAAATAAAGTTGAACATGTTTTGAAGAAAAAGAATGTTGATGTAATCTGTTTACAGGAAACTCACATTGCTAAAAAACATAGACATGTACTGATCAATAAAAGACTGGGAAAAGAGTTTGTAACGTCCAATGTTAACAAAAAAAGAGGGGTGGTGCTATATATAAAGGAGAGATTAGACCCAAAATTGATTAGCAAAGATGATGAGGGGAGAGTCATTGTGGTACAAATTTCATTGCAGGGTGAGAAGATAATCCTTGTGGGAATATATGCCCCTAATGATAATAAGGCGGAATTTTTGGAAGATTAGAGGAAAGATTGGTGGCATTTATGAACCAGAAGATAATTCTGATGGGAGATTGTAATGGAGTGGTAATGCCAGAAATTGATAGAATGTCAAAGAGCAAAAACATAAATGAGGGTAAACTGCCCAGGAATTTCTTTGAATTGGTTGAGAATTTTGGTCTAATAGATATTTGGAGGTGGAAATACCCAATTACAAAACAGTTCACTTTTTCTCGGAGCCCCACCAAAGCTCGAGTCGGATAGACTATGTTTGGGCCTCCAAAGAATTGGTCTCCAGAGTAAATGAAATTGAGATCACTCCACGAACTCTATTGGACCATAATTCGATCTATTTGGAATTAAAAGGTGAAGAACAATCCTCATTTAGATGGAGGATGAATGACACTTTGTTTGAAAATCCAAAAATAGCAGAGAAAGCAAAAGAGACAATAAAGGATTATTTTGATTGGAATTTACACAAAGAAACTAGTTTGGACACTGTGTGGGACGCGAGTAAAGCTGTCATGAGAGGTTTTCTAATTCAGCAAAACAGTCATAAAAAAAAGAAAGAGAAAGGAAAAAAGAGGAAATCCTCGTTCAACTCATGGAAAATGAGAAAAAATTGACAATAAGACCAAAAGATGAACAAATTAAACAGACTATTAAAATGTTTCAAACTCAGTATTCCATGTTGGTGAATCAAGAAGTGGAATGGAAATTAAAACTAATGAGACACCAATTTTTTGAATCAGCAAATAAAACCGGGAAACTTTTGGCATGGCAGCTGAGAAAGCGTCAAAGTCAAAACATAATCAACAAAATCAGGATATGGGAACAGTTAATGGAAGACCCAAAAGAAATAAGAAGAGCTTTTCAAGGATTTTATAAGGAGCTTTACCAGAAAGAAAAAGAAGACATAAAAAAGATAGAAAGATATCTGGAAATTCATAAAGGGAAGCAGATATCATTAGAGGAAAGAGAACTATTAAATGCCCCAAAAGCAAACCAAGAAATCCAAAGGTCAATAAAGAGAATGAAACAAGGCAAAACCCCAGGACCGGATGGTTTAACTGCTAAGTATTACAAATCACTTGGTGAGCAGCTGATACCGGTCCTAGGGGAAGTAATGAATGCTATTTTACAAGGAAAAGGGAAAGTACCAAACTCCTGGAAGGAGGTGTATATAACGCTGATCCCCAAACAGGACACAGACCACCAGAGTGTCAAAAATTTCAGACCAATATCATTGTTAAACAATGATTATACACTTTTTGCGAATATCATGGCCAACAGATTGAAGACAATATTAAATGATTTAATTCATAAAGACCAAGGAGGTTTCTTACCACGCAGGCAATTAAAAGATAATGTGAGACATATTATTAATGTATTGGAATACCTGGAGGTAAGAAACGATAAGCCAGCCATATCGATGTTCATTGATGCTGAAAAATCATTCGATAACGTTTCTTGGTCATTTATGAAGAAAAGTATGGAAAACATGGGGATCTGTGGCGCCTTTTTAAGAGGTATCGAGGCAATCTATTCAGAACAGAAGGTGAAATTAATTGTGAATAACACCTTGACAGACCCATTTGATACTACAAAGGGTACCAGACAAGGGTGCCCTTTGTCCCCGTTACTGTTTATCATAGTATTAGAAGTATTAATAAATTGCCTGAGAGTAATGACAGAGATAAAAGGTGTCAGAATAGGTGCCAAGGAATTCAAGCTCAAGGCCTATGCGGATGATCTGGTACTAACCGTAGAAGAACCTCGAGAAGGTGTCAAAATAGCATTGGAAGAAATGGAAAAATTTGGACAACTGGGAGGATTTAAATTAAATAAGAGAAAGACGAAAATCTTAGGCAAAAACTTAGAAAAAAGTGAGGGAGGTAGAAAGATTGGAACAAGAAAGTGAAATTAAGGTTGTCAAAAAAGTAAAATATTTGGGAATTTGGATGACGGCAAAAACCATAAATCTATTTAATGACAACTATCACCCAGTATGGAAGGAGATTAAAAGAGATTTTAAAATATGAGATAGATTAAAGCTGTCAATGACTGGAAGAATGTCAGCAATAAAAATGAATTTATTACCGAAAATGCTATTTTTGTTCCAGACAATCCCGATAATTAAAGGTCTAAGACAATTCAAAGAGCGGCAAAAAACTCTCTCGTGCTTTATATGGCAGGGGAGAAGACCAAGAATTAAATTCAAAATATTGACGGATAAGAAGGAAAGAGGGGGATTCTCTGTACCTGACCTAAAACTCTATCACAAAGCGGCGTGTTTGTGTTGGACAAAGGATTGGATAACCCAGGAGAACCCAGACTTGTTAGATCTGGAGGGATACAACAATAGATTTGGATGACTGAGGTTGGTGCCAATGGGTCTTTTGTGGTGTTTCTTCTAGCTCTACAACCTCTTTCCTTCTTTGATGAAATGCATCCCTGGGCCCCACCGCAAAGTGCTGAAAAACAACTTGGCACTCAGAGAGTTTGTTTTGGAGGAAGTTGAAGAACACAAGCCCACTCTGGACCCCAGCTCACCTCGGGATTTTATCTTTTTTTAAAAAAAAATCTTATTTTATTTATACAACAAGAAAAAAAAACACAAATACCAAATAACACACAAATTACAAAAATAACCATAGACACATAATTTTCTTAGCAAACAATAAAACATCTATTGGTCTTAACACTAAAGACCCAACCTTCCGTCTATTCCATATTTCACATTCATATTACTTATTGCCAATACACATTTTTTTCCTAATTAAACTTATTCTCAATAAATCTAATTTCTTATATCTACCTTACAACTATTACTGAAGTTCCTCGAATGCTGCAACAGAATTTAAGCTACTATATTTATTTTTCAGATATTCTTTGAAAACCTCCCATTTGGAAACAAATTCCTGTTTTGATTTATTCTTTATTTTTTCTGATAAACCATCTAATTCGGCATATTCTGTCAGCTTTTGGATCCAATCTTGTATAGAGTGGATTTCATTACTCTTCCATTTTGCTGCGATCAAAACTCTTGCTGCCGCCGTCGCGTATAAAAAGATACCCTTCCTCTTTTGCGGAATATCCAAATCTGTTATTCCCAAGAGGTAGACCTCTGGTTTTTTATTGAAAAAGGTCTTTAGCATTTTTTGCAGTTCTGCATGGATACTCTCCCAGAATACCTGTATTTTCCTACATATCCACCACATATGGTAGAATGTTCCTGAGTCTCCGCATCTCCAACAATTACTTGACACATTTTTATACATTTTTGAAAGTTTCCATGGTGTTAAATACCATCGATGTTGCATTTTTTGAAAGTTCTCTCTAATCGTGTAACAATTTGTGAATTTCCAATTGATCTTCCATAAATTTTCCCATTGGGCCATGGTTATTGAATGGCCAAAATCCTGGGACCACCTCACCATTGCCACTGTCACCTCCTCCTCCTTGACTGTCCAGTCAAGGAGTAGTCGGTAAGTTTTGGAAAGAGTTTTTCTTTTAGAATTTACAAGATCAGATTCGAATTGAGAAGTTTCTGTTGAGAACCCCTTTTGTTTGTCAGATTTAAATTTTTCAAGTAGCTGATGGTATTGGAACCAGTCTGAAATGTGTTCTCTTATTTCCTCAAAGTTTTTTGATTTTATTTGGTTATCTTCATTTTTTAAAAGTATTTTATATGTTGGCCAGCTTTCCTTAGTATTTTTCCATTTTACTGCTATGGCTTCTACTGGAGAAGTCCACCATGGGACTTTAGGCTCCATCAGGTCTTTATATTTTTCCCATACAGCAAAGAGTGACTTTCTTATTATATGGTTGGTAAATTTTTTATGAATTTTCGCTTTTCCATATATTAGGTAGGCGTGCCATCCCCAACGGTTGTCAAAACCTTCCAGGTCCAGGAGGTCCGGATCCTGCAACGTGCACCAATCTTTTAGGCAGGTGAAACAGGCCGTAAAGTTTTAGGTCGGGTAGGGAAAAGCCTCCTCTCTCTTTTATGTCTATTAAGATCAGGTGTTTAATTCTAGGTTTCTTCCCTTCCCACAGGAATTTGGAAATTTCTCTTTGCCATATCTTGAGACAACCTGCTTCGCCCAGTATTGGAATCATTTGAAATAAAAAGATTAATTTTGGAAGCACATTCATCTTTATAATGGAAATCCTACCCAGAAATGTTAATTTTAGTTTACTCCAGGTTACAAAGTTTTTTCTAATCTCTAACCAAGTTTTGGTGTAATTATCCTGAAATAAGTTTCTGTTCTTGGGGGTGATCCAAATACCCAAGTATTTCGCTTTTGAAGAGATTTTCAGTCCCAATATTTTTTCTAAGTCGTCCTTTTCTTCTGTGGTTACATTTTTAACAAGCATTTTTGTTTTTGTTATATTCAGCTTAAAGCCTGCCACTTCTCCAAATTCTTTAATCAATTCCAGCACTCTTTTCAGACTTTCTTTAGGGTTTTCAGTCATAACAAGTAAATCGTCCGCAAAAGCTTTAATTTTATATGTTTTGTTTCCCAGAGTGATGCCTTTAACAAGCTGATCCTTTCTTATCTGATTGTTCAAGACTTCCATCACCAAGATAAATATCAGTGGTGACAATGGGCAGCCCCGTCTGGTTCCCTTGTTTATTTTGCACTCCTCAGTAATTCTTCCGTTGATGATCAATTTTGCATATTGTTCCGAATAGATGGCATTTATTCCTTTACAAATATTTTCTCCCAGTCCGATTTCTTCCATTAACTTTTTCATAAACTTCCAGGACACGTTGTCAAAAGCCTTTTCAGTGTCCACCAACATAATAGCTGTTGGTTTATCAATTTTAATATCCAAATATTCTAATACATTAATCACACATCTAATATTGGATTGCATAAATCGTCCGGGAAGAAATCCAGTTTGATCTTTATGAATTATCTCTTTCAGCACCATTTTTAATCTATTTGAAAGAATGTCTGCGAATATCTTGTAATCATTATTTAGCAGTGCAATGGGTCTGTAATTGGCCATGTTTGAGGCATCTGTTCCCTGTTTGTGGATAAGAGTAATAAAGCTGTCCTTCCAGGTTTTCGGTAGCTTTCCATTTGCCAGAATATTATTCATTAGGTCTTTCATGGGAAGAAATAATGCTTGTTCTAACTTTTTATAGTAATTAGCTGGGAGACCATCTGGGCCCGGTGTCTTTCCTAATTTTGATCTCTGTATAGCTTGTTGCACCTCCATAGCTGTTATTGGTGAGTTCAAGATTTCAGGTTTTTCCTTAGGTATTATTGGTAGTTTATTTTTGCCCAAATAATCAATTATTTTTTCTAGAGTCTCTGGACCTTCTTTATATAGTTTTCCGAAAAAACTAGCAAAGTTTTTACTAATTTCCTTTGGTTCTTGACTCCATTTGTCTTCAATTTTAATTTTATTGATAATTCTACCTTCCTTTTTCTTCTTTAATTGCCAGGCCAGAAGTTTGCCAGGTTTATTTGCAAACTCAAAATTTCTATGTCTCAACCATTTTATCTTCCATTCTATCTCTTCGTTTATTATCATGGAGAATTGTGTCTGTAAAATTTTTATACTTTGCTTAATTAGTTCATCATCTGGTTTTTGGAAAAGGATCCTTTCCTTTTTTCTAATTTCCTCCCAGATCTCCATTTTCTTATTCTCCTTTATTTTCCTTTGGAATGCGTTTTGTTGGATAAAGAAGCCTCTTATGACGGCTTTACCCACGTCCCAAACCGTCTCTAGATCTACTCCTTGATTTAAATTAAACTTAAAATATTCTTCTAAGATTTGCTTGGCCTTCTGTACAGTTTTTTCATCGTTTAGCATACTCTCATTAAGTTGCCACCTTTTAACCTTTTCTTCTTTTCCTTTAAAGTTAACCCTTGTCCTTGTATGGATTTCTCCTTTTCTAATATTATTTAATAAATCTTTTGTTGTCCAGATCGTGTCGATTCATCCCGCCGATTTATGTGGCTCTGAATAATGTGTAAATTCTTTCTCTGTTGGATTCTTAAACCTCCAAGCGTCAAACAAATTCAGGAGTTCTATTAATTGGAAAAATGTAGTTGGGAGTTTGTTTTGTCTCTTTTCTTTCTTCTTTATTGTTCTGTTCATGTTTGGATTGACTACTCCATTAAAATCTCCTAATAATATAATTCCCCCCCTTAAATATTCTATGACTTTTTCTTCCAGGAATTGATAGAATTCGGATTTTTTTTCCCTTCTTTGATGAAATGCATCCCTGGGACGCACCACAAAGTGCTGAAAAACAACTTGGCACTCAGAGAGTTTGTTTTGGACAAGGTTGAAGAGCACAAGGCAACTCTGGACCCCAACTCACCTCGGGATTTTATCGACTGCTTCCTTATGAAAATGGATCAGGTAATCATGAAAACTCACAGAATTCCCCAAGTGGGTTCTCCTGCCACTCCTGAAGCTTCCCAGCCAGCAGACTTCCATCCAGCTTCTTGTGGGGAATGCCAAGGCAAGAGATTCCTGCCCACACTCCATTGGAGTATATTCATTTACCATTGCTGACCTGTTCTTGCAGTAAGTGGGAAGTTCAAGGGCAAGGATGTTAGGATATTTCCGTTCCACCTTAAAAGGGAGCAGGATGTTTGTATAACAGCCTGCGCGTTTCCTGTCTCACAGGATGTTTATGCTGTCTGTTCCTTTCGTTTTCTGCTGTTTTGCCTGAGCAGTCGGAGCAGACGGTCATGTTTTCTTTGTCCTGACCAACGCCAAATAAACTGTAAATAAGCTCTCATGCTTGTGCAACTTTTGCTGTGTGAATTCTGCTGTTAGAGTGTGCACTAAGCCTGAGGCTTAGTGTCGCTAAATTGCTGGTACTGCGTGACTACGGGAGGTCGATGGATCGTACGGCACCGAGCTTGGGGGCTCAGATGGACTTTATCTCCCTGGCAGTATCCCAACAACGGGTTTCGGGCCCAGATTCACGGCACTTGCAGGAGAGTAAGACAGCAACAGACTGCTGAAAGGTATGTTGGAAAAGCGAAAGCAGAGGCTTTTCTGTTTGCCGCGGAATACGTCTTTGATGTCCGGCAAAGACTAATTGGCCTGGGAGCCGAGCCAGAGGCATCGTGATTTATGAGCTGCCAAGATAAGACGTCTTTGAAGGCAAAAAGACGAAAGGCTCACGGCTGAAATAAAGAGCTGAGATGGATCTTTTACAATCCTCTGAAGCTGCTCCGTGTCCACTAAAGCTAAATGGCCACAACTAACAGACCTGGGCAAGGTACTGTGAGGGCCAGATGAGAAGGCTTGGTGTGTGGAATACTATTTCTGAGGACCCTCCAGCCCCTGTGACAGATGAATGGAGGGCACGGGACTCGAAAGCCATGGGGGTAATTTTGCTCTCAGTAGCTCCTGAAGAGTTAATCACCCTGGCTGGCAAGGCCAGTGCCCGTGCGATGTGGGACGGGCTTAGAGCCTGTCATCTCCGACAAGAGGCTGGGTCTGTGTTGCTTTATTTCAGAAAGCTGCACAGGAAGCGTTTGGAGCCAGGGGAAGACCTTAGAGCCCACGTTTTACATTTGCAGCATCTCCGACAGGAATTGACTCAGAGAGGTTTCAATATGCCTGAGTCACTGTTTGCAATTCTCATCCTGGACTCCCTGGATGAAAGCTATCATGCCGTATCAAGTCAGCTGGCGACCCTCCCTGCGCAAGACCTCACTGCTACAAAGGTCTTGGCGACTTTGCAAAACGAATACGACAGGAGAAATGCAGCTGAATCGGCTTGTGCGCTTCAGGGGGAGCAATGTGGGACAGCATTCCAGCCTCCAGGGGGAGCCAGAGCGTTGGCAGCTGTGAAGTGCTGGAACTGTGGGAACCAAGGTCATACTCAGAAGTTTTGTCGAAAGACTGGAAACAAACAAAGGAAAAAGCCTGCAGATGGCCCGAAGCAGAAGGGGAGTGGAAGGCCAGGGAAAAACAAGGCTATGTTTGCTGGCACAGCTCCACCAAAGGCTAAAGGCACGTCTGATGGCCAGGAGCAGGGGGGCAAGCAGCAAAAGCCCACGCCAGTGGAAAACAAGGTTTTGTTTGCTGGCACTGCTTCACCAAAGGCAAAAGCCAAAGCCAGGTTTATTGTGGATTCAGGGTGCACGCGCCATCTCACCAAAGACCGCCATCTGTTCATCTCCTTCACACCTCAAGATGGAGAGATCCACCTGGCTGATGGAAGGACTTTGCAAGCTGCAGGAGTTGGGACTGTGAAACTTGCAAGTCTGCATACTACCATCAGAGATGTACTTTTTGTTCCAGGAGCTGCGGACAATTTGCTTAGTGTCCCACAGCTGAATGGGCGTGGTTTTGAGATTACCTTCAAGAGGACTGTCTGTGTCATCAGAAAAGGCAAAGAGGACATTTTGCATGCAAAGTTGATGGATGGTTTGTTCTGTCTAACTTATGATGACAATGCTGTTATATCTAATGCTGATTCTTGTTGTGTTGCACAAACTAACAAGGTTCTTCATGCAGGATGCATTCACGATGCACATAGAAGATTTTGTCACCTCTCTTGGCAAGCGCTAGCCAAGATGCCTGAGTTGGTTGAAGGTTTGGACATCAAACCTTGTAAATTTCACATGAAATGTGTATCTTGTGCAGAGAACAAGGTGAAGGTTGCTCCAAAAGGCAAGGAGTCTAGCAGGCAGGCTTCCAAACCCTACCAGCTAGTTCACACAGACCTGGTTGGGCCTCTAGCGCCCTCTTTGGGAGGAGCAAGGTACTTCATGGTTCTAATTGATTCTTTTTCCAGGTACATTCATGTGTTTATGCTCGAGCAGAAATCGCAAGCATTTCCTAGGTTCAAGGCATTCTGTGCTTGGTTGGAGAATGCTCATGGTAAACGTATTGGCTGTCTGTTTACTGATTGGGGCGGGGAGTTCACTTCTCAGCAGTTTGAAGCTTTCCTGACTGAGAAGGGAATCCAGCATGACTTGTCAACGCCTAGATCGCCATGGATGAATGGGCTTGCGGAGAGAGCAAATCAAACGTTGCTGCAAGGAATAAAAACCTTGTTGCATGATGCCAACCTCCCTGAGAAGTTTTGGGGGGAGGCTCTCTCGAATTTTGTTTACACTTTTAATCGCAGACTGTCATCACCTATTGGCTGCACTCCCTATGAGAAAATGTTTGGTAAGAAACCTAACACCAAGCACTTGAGAATCTTTGGTTCTGACATGTGGGTACACACCCCACAAAGCAACAAGCTTGGGAAGCGTGGGGCACATGGTTTGTTCATGGGGTACGAAAAAGGTGCATACAGAGTATGGATGACTAACTCTAAATCCATAAAGTTCACAAGGAGTGTTGAGTACAATCCTAAATGGGGGGGAAATGTGGGAATTTTCCAGAGTTACCCAGAGGAGGATGAAGGTGATGTGAAGAAAGCAGATCATGCTGAGAAAGCTGAGGAAACTGAGGAGGATGATGATGATCAGAGTTCGGATTCCAGTTCAGTGGGCGGCGCTGCTGCTGCTGTCAGTGACAGTGATGACACAGCAGACTACAAGAGCGCAAAGGCCTCAGTCAGACCATCTGATGCGTCTGACAATGAACTGGAAGAACCACTGTTCACCATTGGTCACTTTTCTCCTAAGAAGGAGGAGATGAGTCCAGAAGACTTGCGTCTAGTTCGCAGGTCTGAAAGGGCGACCAAAGGTAGACCTCCAAAGAGATTTGCTGATGAGTTTGCTAAGACGGCAACTGCTGTTCTTAGTAGCTCAGAGAAGGTGTGGGAACCTTCAAGCTTCAAAGAGGTCCAGGAGTTAACCTCTAAAGATGCTGAGCCTTGGCTTAATGCCATGAAGGCTGAAGTTGATTCCTTGAACAGGAACCAAACTTGGGAACTGGTACCGGTAGTCCCAGGGATGAGACTGGTTGGCAGCAAATGGGTCTTCAAGGCCAAGACAGACCAGAATGGCAAGGTTGTCAGACACAAAGCCAGATTGGTTGCCAGAGGTTTTTCACAGGTACCAGGGCAGGATTACCACGAGACCTACTCACCCACGGTCAAATATGAGAGCATTCGGCTGATGCTCAAGATCGCTGCGGAGGAGAAACTGCATGTTTCCCATCATGACATAAATACAGCTTTTTTGTACGGGATTTTGGGGGAGGAGCTGTACATGCTTCCACCTGACGGGATGCAGATACAGAAGGGAATGGTCTGTAAACTGCGGAAATCCTTATATGGTCTCAAGCAGAGTGCCAGGTGTTGGAACACAAAACTCACTGAAACGTTGCTTTCTCTAGGTTTTCACCAGGGCAAAGCTGATCCGTGTGTGTTTGTCAAGGAGGAGGGGCAAAACAAACTGTATTGTTTATGTTTTGTTGATGATCTTCTGATGTTTTGGAAGAATCAGGCTTTCTACCAAAGCACCCTAGCTCAGCTGAAGGAGCACTTTGACATGAAGGATCTTGGTGAGGTATCCAACTATCTTTCTCTGCAGGTGGAGAGGGACCAAGCAGGTAATTTTCTGGTACACCAAACACAGAAAATTGCTGATGTATTAACCAGGTTGAATTTGGTTGATGCAAACCCAGCAGACACACCGATGGTGACAGGTTACCAGGTAGACAGTACTGCTGAAGCGTTTTCTGACACAACACTGTACAGATGCATTCTAGGCAAGTTGAATTTCATTGCTAGATGTTCAAGACCTGACATTGCTGTAAGCACTAACCTGCTTAGCAGACATGCTAACAATCCTACTGTTCAGGATTGGAAAGCTCTGAAGCGCATAGCCCGGTATTTGAAAGGGACTATGCACTACAGGCTGAGGTTCACCAGTCAGAAGACTGGAGGTCTTGAAATCTTTGCAGATGCAAGTTTTGGAAGTGACACCACGGATGGTACAAGCACTTCTGGAGTATGCTACATGTACAACCACTGCCTGTTTGACTGGTTGTGCAAAAAGCAGACGACAGTTAGCCTAAGTTCCTGTGAAGCAGAACTCAATGCTCTGTCATTTTCACTCGTGGATTGTGAATGGTTGATGCAACTGTTTAAGGACATTGGGGTTTCTGTGAAATGTCCTATACAAGTGTATCAAGACAATAGATCTTGTTTGGCTTTGCTGAACTCGGAGAGTTGCAAGCAAAGGACCAAGTACTTGCAGATTAAGCTACATCGTGCAAGAGAGTGTATTCAGAAAGGACTCATTCAGGTGTCCTACATGCCAGGAAATGAAATTCCTGCTGATCTGTTGTCTAAGGTTGTTAACAGAGAACAACTTAAGGTTTACGTACAAAGGTTGCAACTGGGGTGAACCACAGGTACTACAGGTTACACGGAAAGGGGGAGGATGTTAGGATATTTCCGTTCCACCTTAAAAGGGAGCAGGATGTTTGTATAACAGCCTGCGCGTTTCCTGTCTCACAGGATGTTTATGCTGTCTGTTCCTTTCGTTTTCTGCTGTTTTGCCTGAGCAGTCGGAGCAGACGGTCATGTTTTCTTTGTCCTGACCAACGCCAAATAAACTGTAAATAAGCTCTTATGCTTGTGCAACTTTTGCTGTGTGAATTCTGCTGTTAGAGTGTGCACTAAGCCTGAGGCTTAGTGTCGCTAAATTGCTGGTACTGCGTGACTACGGGAGGTCGATGGATCGTCCGGCACCGAGCTTGGGGGCTCAGATGGACTTTATCTCCCTGGCAGTATCCCAACAAAGGAATGTCCAGAGGAATGAGCTATAAAAAGACTTGAGATAAGATGTGTCTTGGGAAGAGAGCTGGTCCCAGTGGCACAGTTAATTTTTTTTATGTTGTACTCAGAACAATTGAGTTGACTCCACTGACTGTGTTGTGTGTTTCTGCAGGAAAAAGGTAATAGTGCATCCAATTTCGGGCCTGCTGGTCGGTTTAATCTGGCCCCAGCAGCAGGTTATTTCCTGGGGGTAAAATACTAAAAAAAAGGTCAACAACTTTGGTTTACTTCATCCTTTCTGGCCCTCTTTGAAAAAAGTTTGGACACCACTGCTTTAGACAAAGGCACAACCACAAGGGCCAGGGGTCAAAAGGCCCTCAGGTAGTATCAGAATCACTGCAGGACAGTGCCTTCAATAGGAATCTCTCTAAGCTGGACCATCACTTGCTCCTATAACATCCCTAAAGCTTTTGTCCCGCTGGGCTCCTTTTGGATAAAAATTAAATTAATATATAAATAATTGCAGTTATACTATGTTTCCTTGTTTACACATGGATTGCTGAAGGTAAGCTACAATAAATTGCCTGTGGTGACGAGCTAGTAGAAAGTTGGCATCAGAAAACAACTGAAAGCTCCAAAATGTGCAGAGCCTTGCAACCATTCCCACTGAGTTTCAGTTTCTTCTGTAATGTTTCCTGCACTGGCGTTAAACGTCATTCTTCCCATTACAGAGAAAGTGCATGAAGAAATTGACCGAGTTATTGGCCGATCACGAAGTCCTTGCATGGCAGATCGTGGGGAAATGCCTTACACAGATGCTGTCATCCATGAGATCCAGAGGTCAGTGGCTCTATTGCCCCACTGAGCGGCCCTCATGCAGTACTCAAAGATACACCGTTCAGACAATATGTCATTCCAAAGGTCAGCTCTTTTCAAGGCTCTAAGTAGTAATAGTAGGCTGCTAGCCACACTTTTAAGCAGTTTGCCATTGCTTCTTTTTATCTAAGTTGTATATAAAAATAGGAGGAGGTCTGTGGCAATTTAAAGACTTAACTGTATTTATTTGTTAAGGGAGTAAGATTTGCTAGGGCATACTTCCTCAGATGCAGAATGGGTGGCAACAACAACAACATAGTATTAATATTATTAATAATGTACAGTGGTACCTCAGGTTAAGTACTTAATTCGTTCTGGAGGTCCGTTCTTAACCTGAAACTGTTCCTAACCTGAAGAATCACTTTAGCTAATGGGGCCTCCTGCTGTTGCCGGGTCGTCGGAGCACGATTTCTGTTCTCATCCTGAAGCAAACTTCTTAACCCGAGGTAATATTTCTGGGTTAGCGGAGTGTGTAACCTGAAGCGTCTGTAACCCAAGGTACCACTGTACAGTGCTTTTTCTGGAGGAACGCAGGGGTACGCATACCCCTAAACATTTTGTGAATCTAACGGGAGAAGAAACTAAAAAAATTAAAATATTTAATTTCTTCTCAGCGTTGTGAATCGGCAGTTCTGTTGCTACCTCTGATGGCAGCCTTTGGTCCATTTACTGCATTTATTTTTCCCAATTTGAACCATAAAATGGTGATTTTCTTGAGTCAAAATGAGAGTACACCTACACCATACTGCTTCATATTGATATTTTAGATTGCTGTAACCTGCCATGGGACCTTATGGTGCAAAGCAGGGAAGAATTCAACATACAGTGGTACCTCGGGTTAAGAACTTAATTCGTTCTGGAGGTCCGTTCTTAACCTGAAACTGTTCTTAACCTGAGGTACCACTTTACCTAACTGGGCCTCTCGCCGCCGCCACGCGATTTCTGTTCAGTATAGTGTAGGTGTACTCTCATTTTGACTCAAGAATATCACCATTTTATGGTTCAAATTGGGAAAAATAAATGCAGTAAATGGACCAAAGGCTGCCATCAGGGGTAGCAACGGAACTGCCGATTCACCACGCTGAGAAGAAATTAAATATTTTTATTTTTATTTTTAGTTTCTTCTCCCGTTAGATTCACAAAATGTTTAGGGGTATGTGTACCCCTGCATCCCTCCAGGTTAAGAACGGACCTCTAGAACGAATTACGTACTTAACCCGAGGTACCACTGTACTGCCTGTATAATAATCAGATCATGGTGCCTTGCCCTGACACAGGAATGTGAGAAGCTGGCTTATCCCGAGTCACAGGGCTCTTCAGGCCCCTACCGAGAGATAACGGGTCTTGAACCTGGGACCATGTGCTTGTAAGGCAGAGGCTTTACCGCCTCACCAGTTGCTCTGGGAAAGAATCTGTTTATGCAATCTGAACTCTGGTGAACTGAGTAGGCCTCTCTATGCAGAGCAGCCATAAAGTGTCCTAGCCGTGGCTAGAATGGGCTGAATTTCTGTGATCTGCACTGACAGGAGATTGACTCAAAACACACAGAGCAGCAACAGTTGTTGGCAAGAACACCTGGCGCACTTTGGTTTATGAACTGAACCATGAGTTCAAATAAGTTTATGCAAACTGAACTGACAAGTCAGTTTGAAAGAGAATTTAACATTGATATAAGGGAGATATTATCCCCGCTAATTACAGTAATTTTATGGATGTCTATAACCTGCTCCAGGAGTATGTTTAAGCTGTGAATCAGTGTAAAAAGGCCAGCTAATATACACAACGGGATATTTACTCTCTTCTTTTTGACATCTTTTTTGAAATGCTTGAGGGTTATGATCACTCCTGTTTTAGGAGCTACCCCTTAAAAGGGGACCGCTCAATACTTTAAATAAATAACTTGGCAGGCTTCCATCATCTGCATGCTCCCCTCTTGTACTAAATACTTGTACATCGTTCTACCCGGACACTGAGGTCCAGCACCGAGGGCCTTCTGGAAGCCCAGCCAGATGGGCGGGGTATAAATAATAAATTATTATTATTATATTATTATTTCCAGAGGTGGATGGAAGAACTGGACTAAATGAAAACAAGAAGTTAATGTTCTGTGTCACCATGTACACTAGTGACCATGGTTTTGTCCGCACTAGGGCACATGTGAGTCACTGTATTGATGAGCACATTAGTGTGTCTCATCAATACAAAAGCACTTCCATTTTTGTGTCTCCAAAATCTATCTTGGTGTGTCCTGTCCACATTAGTGGGTAGTGCTAGATGGGATTGTTGGGGGAAAGCAAATAAACATCCTTCTCCTGAACCGCTAGCTAATGCATGTATTACTTTAAACCACACAAGAGCACTGTTTGTGTAGCAAGCAAGCCAGCATTTGCTCGTAGTCTTTTTCTAAGTTAACTCCACCTGTAAAAGCATTTTGTTGTTCTCTCCTGATAAGATGCCTGCTATTGCTCTCTCTTTTTATCTCTACTCATCCTGTAAATCGTTCTTGCCAAGATAATTTTGTTCCTGCATGAATAAAGCAGTAGAAATCCAGAAACTGTGTGTAAACTTCTCAGTCTAATTCACCCAAGCTGCAAGTTCTCCTAACAGGGATGTATTTGTGCTAAGGCTGAGCTCCATTATGGACCTGCCTTCAAGTTTATTTCAATTTTATTTCACATTTGTGGGCATCTGAGGTGCAAGAAACCTCCAACCAAGCACTCAGACTATACAAGAAGCTCTCCTGCAGGAACCTGGTCCTGAAAGCACCTTAGAAGCAGAACCATTTGCCTCAAGGCTACATTACAATGTTTGGCAGAAAAAAACCTGACCCCTGGTTGTCTTACATCACAGACCTTGTGCTCCGTAATGCCGTTATCATTGCCTTACTAATCAATGAAGAAAAAGGATACAGACTGAAGTTCAGAGAAGTTCATTTCTTGATTATACAACCTGATCTACTTAATGGCTAATCTCATTTACTCAGAGAAACCTAGAATTCCTATTGGTGAAAATCCATGTATATGTGACCTCCTCAGAGTATATAAAATTGGAAAGCAAATTAATTCATCTAGAGTCATTTCAGTCACTGTTAGCTGATGCCATGGAGCCTCTAGGGACAGTGACCATTTTGATGATCATATGTATCTCTTGCCTTGTTTTCCTTGCAGTCAGGAGCAGAACGCCAGAGAATGCAAAGCAGCTGCCACCTGGCCCACCTTCACTGCCCATCGTAGGGAACGCTCTGCAGCTGAAGACCAACAACCTGGCCCAGGTTCTCCAGGAGGTAAGCCAAAGATGAGCACCTTCCTCAACAGCTGTCTGTTGATGACCGTTACCTGTTTGCAAGCCTCTTTCCGTCTGACTCTTTTGGAAGGGGACTATCCATTGTCAGTTTGTTTATTTATAGATGGTACCATCTGTGTGCAGGGCACATTTGCAGAGTATAAGGCAACAGGCTCTGCACTTTGGCAGAGGAGAAGCAAAAGAGGGAGGGGAGGCATCCAGACCAGAGGAAAAGAATAGCAGAATCGCTGTGATTTCAGTGGCACGGACTTGTGCTTGGCTACATCAGCAGGGATGGGGAGCAGGGACTTGTCCCAAAGGCTGCACAGAAAAGAGGTGGACTTTGAGCAGGTCCCACAACTCCACAAAGGGGGTTGATTTATTGTCATTTTATTGTTTTATCCTTAAAATAAAAGGCATAAAGCCCCCTTCTGAGTAAATAACTTTAAAAAGCAATAATGCAATTTTCATACTATATTAGAGACAGGGGGCGGGAGCGGGTCCAATTCTCCCTCCACATATGGATGGTTTGGGCATTTTTGCCCTCTGAACATTTTTAGCCTCTGCTGGACAGTGTGGAGTTCATAGTCTTCTTGTATTTCGAAAAGCTTCTCCTTTATTTTCCCCAGAATGTGCTTGGTTGGAAGGTACTTTAAGAATTCCCTTAGAAAAATGAGTGTGAGGGAGACATAACAGAGCAGTATAATCATATTCACAGTATAGAGAAAGTGGACAGGAAAACACTTTTACCCCCCTCTCATAATGCCATACCCTCCAACACTTCTCCAATGAAAATAGGGACATCCCATTCCATAACGATAATTTTACTATAGCCCACACACTTTATTGGGTTGCCCCAGCCACTCTGGACAGCTTCCAACATATATAAAAACATAATGAAAACATTAGAAATTAAACAAAAAAACACTTCCCTATTCAGGATTGCCTTCAGAGGGGCAACCCAGAGATAACTCTAGAGATAACTCTATACCCTCCAACATTTCTCCAATGAAAATAGGGACAGCCTAAGGACATTCTGTGATCAAACTGGGATGGCTTCTCTAAATCAGGGATGTCCCTGGAAAATAGGGACACTTGAAGGGTCTGTAATGCTAAAACTTGGAGTCTTCAATTAAAGCTGAGTGTTGGAAGATTTACAACACACGCAAGATAGTAGTTCTTCATACAGTGCATATTGAAACTGTGGAATTCACTGTGGAATTTTGTTAAGACAAAATTCATTGAAGATAAAGCTACCCATAGCTGCTAGTGATGATGCTGAACCTCCACCAGTTCCAGGGACCTGCAGGAGGGGAGCGTGCTATTGCACTCAGATCTTGTTTTTGAGCTTCCCAGAAGAACTGTGTTGGCCACTGTGATAACAGTTGTGGACTAGTTGGCCTTCGGCCTGATCTAGCTGCAGAACTCTTCTGTATGTTATTAAGAGTCAGTGGTTCAGATCCCCATAGTGAGTCTGGGGGAAGCGGGGCTCTACATCAGCTATATGACTCTCTCCTAATCCGCAAACCCACCTAGATGTGTGTCCTTCTCTATCTTTTTTCCAGTTTGGTGAGAAGTATGGCTCTGTGTTCACAATGTATTTTGGAACAGAACGGGTTGTGGTGCTGCATGGCTATGATGCAGTGAAAGAAGCACTGATCGACCGTGGAGATGAATTTGCTGCTAGGGGACGCCTGCCATTAGCTGATGATGTCAGCAAGGGATTAGGTATTTTATGCTGGTTGACCAATGGAGGGGGGGCACAGGAAAATCCCTCTATTCATGAAAATTAAGCAAGAAAGGTTGCAAAGACAAGTCATTGCATCTTGAGATAAACATTCCTAATTAATGTTCCCACTGGACAGTAGCAATAGATAATTAGCAGCCTTTTAATGGCATAGCTATATATATGCTGGAGCAGCTAGCTCCGCCTTTGGTTTAGAGCAAGCACCAAAAATTAAAGAAGGATTGAATGAGTCTCTAGCCTTTAAAAATAATGGTCTGGGGTAATTCTGGTGTGGGCAGTAAGTGTTTCAAAGTTACTGCAAACTATCTATAAATTTGTTATCAAGAAAACAAATAAATACAAATCAACACATTTCACTTAAACAACTAGCAATGTAGTCCAGTTTTCTTTAAGTTCTTTCTGGTTAATATAGTCCAAGAACTATTGCTTCTTCATTATACTGGCAGCTTCAGAGAGAGACCCAGGCTCCAAGAGATGAATTATCAGTTAACATAAATATCAAAACATTGAAACCTCTTTTTAAGCTTTAGCTGCAAAAATGGACATTCTGCAAATGCAAACCTCTACTACGTTTCATACACAACACACACAAACATAGGATTTTATGCACATTAAACACATATATTTTACAGTAAGGGCATGTATCAGAAGACTGGCCAGCTACTGATTATGGAATAAGGAGGCACCAAAGTACCAAGTCTCCAGGTGGTCTGGAGCCAAGAATAAGAGCCTCCTGCTCTTCCAACCTGCTTCTTCTGCTCTCCCTTTCAGTCCATCCATCTCCTTCATGCCCATTTCGTCTTCTGCTTTCCAGGAATTATATTCAGCAATGGGGAGATGTGGAAGCAGCTCCGACGTTTTATCCTTACCACCCTGCGCAACTTTGGCATGGGAAAGAAAAGTATTGAGGAGAGGATCCAGGAGGAAGCACAGTTCCTGCTAGAAAAGTTCCAGGACACGCAGGGTGGGTAGCCACTGCCCTTCATCGACATAGGCTTATCAAGCAGACCCCCTTAAACATCACAACAGATTCTGGGGTATATTACAACAGATTATTAACCACCACCTGGTCCTAGGTCACTGAGGGCTTCATACACACCAGTAATGCACTGAACTTACCTTGTCAATGTACTGGCAAACAATGCATAGCTTTCAGCAGGGGTGTAATATGCTGACACAGACCAGTTCCATCTAAAGCCCGGCTGCTGCTTCTCTATCAACTGCAAGAGTGCTCCGCAGATATTGTTGAATTCCAGCTGCTTTCAGCCCCAACAGTCAACAGTGGTCCAGAAGTTAGAGTCTAGCAGCATCTGAAGTGCTTTAGATTCCCTAGTTTTAGTCTAGACTTCACCAAGGCCTGCACCACTGTGGTCACTCTTTCCTATCTAAGGATATCTTGGCTGAAGCTGGAAGAAAGCACCTTGGAAAGTCCTTGGAAGAAACCACTCATAGCCACTGAAGATGCCCGTGCCTCCAGAATTGTTGTGAGAAAGGCAGCTCCCTGTCTGACCACTGAGGCCAGGAGCCAGGAAATGACAACTCAGAAATTCCAGACTAGATTATTGCCTAAAACCTGTGAAAGAAGCAGTCGATTCAAAGCACCGCGCCACTCACCCCACGTCGCTCTGGATCCCCAAAACAGGGTTTCCCCGCGAGTAGGGGAGGCGCAAGAGGTGCCAGCCGAATCCCAAGTTCACAGTCTTCTCCCGCCTGTGATTTCTATGGGTCTCCGCCTTCGCCGTGGCGGTTAGACCCTGCTTTTCACGGAGCAAGTTCCTCCCGATCGGAGGAGCTCCGCAATTGCCAGAGGCGCCAACCCGAAAGTCCTATGTTATGTCCTAAATCGCTGTGATAAAAATGAATGTATTGCCAAGAATTTTGTTTTTGTTTCAAACACTGCAAATTTTGGATAAAATGGATTGTTTCAAGAAGTGGCAGAGAGATATTTCTAGATTCGTCTGGCAGGGCAAGAAACCCAGAATAAAATTTAAAATACTAACTGATGCAAAAGAAAGAGGTGGATTTGCCCTGCCAGACCTAAAACTTTACTATGAATCAGCCGCATTTTGCTGGCTGAGAGAATGGCTGCTTCTTGAAAACACAGACATTTTGGAGTTGGAAGGTTTCAACAATGTATTTGGGTGGCATGCATATTTGTGGTATGATAAGGTCAAAGCACATAAAGCATTTAAAAACCATATTGTCAGGAAAGCATTGTTTAATGTTTGGACAAGATATAAAGACTTGCTTGAAAATAAAACCCCAAGGTGGTTGTCACCGATGGAAGCGAAGGCTCAGAAAAAGCTCAATGTGGAGGCCAAATGCCCGAAATATTGGGAAATTTTGGAACAAGAGGGAGACAAATTGAAATTGCAGAGCTTTGAGAAACTAAAAGACAAAGTGCGAGATTGGCTTCATTATTATAAAATAATGGAGGCTTACAATTTGGACAAGAAAATTGACTTCCAGGTGGAAAAATCAAAATTGGAAACAGAACTGTTAGATCCCAAAACTAAGATTTTATCAAGAATGTATAACTTGCTGTTGAAATGGAACACTCAGGATGAAACGGTGAAATCTGCTATGATTAAATGGGCACAAGATGTTGGACATAACATCATGTTGGCTGACTGGGAACAGTTATGGACCACAGGTATGAAATTTACGGCATGTAATGCCTTAAGAGAGAATATTATGAAAATGATATACAGGTGGTACATGACACCAGTCAAGCTTGCAAAAATATATCATTTGCCTGATAACAAATGTTGGAAATGTAAAGAGATTGTTGGTACATTCTTTCATCTTTGGTGGACGTGCCCAAGGATTAAGGCTTTCTGGGAGATGATCTATAATGAAATGAAGAAGGTATTTAAATATACCTTTTTGAAGAAACCAGAGGCCTTTCTCCTGGGCATGGTTGGCCAATTGGTGCTAAAGAAGGACAGAACTTTCTTTATGTACGCTACAGCAGCAGCAAGAATACTCATCGCAAAGTATTGGAAGACACAAGATTTACCCACCAAGGAAGAATGGCAGATGAAGGTGATGGACTACATGGAATTGCCGGAAATGACTGGCAGAATCCGAGACCAGGGAGAAGAATCGGTAGAAGAAGGTTGGAAGAAGTTTAAAGACTACCTACAGAAACATTGCAAAATTAAGGAATTTTAGAAGGATGCTGGAATGAAGTTATGTGGTGTTAGCAGTAATGTTATAAAGGAGTATGTAAATATGGTTGTTAACAGGTGAGAATGTAAAGGCACAACATATTAAGATAAATGATTAAGATAAAAACAAAGATGGAAAGGATTTGCTGAATTATCTAATTGAACTAGAATACAAAAAAGCGAGGTGTGAGGAAGTCAAGGAAACAAGTAAATGAAAGATAAGTTATGGAAAAATTGATTTGTTTTTAATTTTTAATTTTTCAGTTTTTTGTAATTTTTTGTTTTATTATTTTCTTTCTTATGTTTGTAATTTCTTGAAATGTTAATAAATATTATTATTAAAAAAATAAATTATTTTTTTCTTGTTCTTCCAGAGAAGCCCTTGGATCCAACCTTCTCACTCAGTTGCGCCATCTCCAATGTCATTTGTGCAATTATCTTTGGGAAACGATACGATTATAATGACAAGAAGTTGCTATCCATGCTAAGCTTAGTAAATGAAAACTTTCTGGTTTTTAGCTCTCCTTGGGGACAGGTAGGTGCCATCTGGTTAAATGCATTCTTTTCCACAAAGTCTAAAGTTTACTTGCATGTGGAATATTTATTTTATGTAGATACTGCCTCTGGGTGTGGCCACTTTCCTGCTGTTTAAATATCTTTCTTCCAGGCTTCTCATGGCCCATACTGCCTCTGCCTCTTAATATTTCTGTTAATGTCCTAGTTGCAGGCTTGCCACGGGTAACTGGTTAGCCACTGTGACAGCACGATGGGCCACTGGCCTGATTCAATAGGCTCTTCTTATGTTCTTATGTTTTTAATGGGGAGATCCAGTCAAGGCACACAATGCACCTGGGTCTAGTAACCAAGGTTTGACTTAACAGCAGCCCAGTGGAGTAGGAAGTAAAGCTTAACCAGTAAAACCCACAGGCTCAAGTTTATAACTGGAACTAATCACTTGGGATGTATATACACTGCCATTGCCTCTGTATCCAGTGTGCTTCCACTACTGGTTTGAGAAGGTGTGAATACATGATCAAAACAAAAAAAAAAAATTCCTTCCAGTAGCACCTTAAAGACCAACTAAGTTAGTTCTTGGTATGAGCTTTCGTGTGCATGCACACTTCTTCAGATATCTTAAGAAGTGTGCATGCACATGAAAGCTCATACCAAGAACTAACTTAGTTGGTCTTTAAGATGCTACTGGAAGGAAAAAAAAATTTTTGTTTTGACTATGGCAGACCAACATGGCTACCTATCTGTAAATGAATACATGATGTTAGCCACAATCCATATCTATCCTGCCTTGCTACATTTTTAGCCAGCAATGTGTACACAGCCTGGTTTCATCAGGAGGAGCAGATGGGACTAAATTCAGAGATATGTATGTAACCCCATAGCTCAGCTTTACACCATTTGGCTTATTTATATAGGGTCCCAGAGTCAATTCCTAGTAGCATCCCTAGTTAGGAATGGGACTCCTGACTGATACCCAGCAGAGCAGCTCCATAGGCAGTACTGACCTTGAGAGAACAATGGTCTCATTCAGTATATATCTTTTAACATGTGGAGTTTTTTTTGGGGGGGGGGTAATTGGGTTGTTGTTCTTATTTTGATTATGCATTTTGTGGTTTTATATTTTGATTTTAGTCTGTGAACCGCCCTGAGACCTGTGGATATAAATTCAATAAATGATAATAATAAAATAATAATAATAATATAAGACAGCTTCCTACCCAGCTGTTGCGGTTTTGGCAGCGGGGGTGGGGGGAATGTTGCATGATTTTTCTGATTTTTCTAAAGGTACACATAGGTGGAATTAAAAAAAAATCTGAATATGACCTCAACAAACATTAGGTAGAGGGTAAAAAGGTAAAGGTAAAGGTACCCCTGCCCGTACGGGCCAGTCTTGCCAGACTCTAGGGTTGTGCGCTCATCTCACTCTATAGGCCGGGAGCCAGCGCTGTCTGCAGACACTTCCGGGTCACGTGGCCAGCATGACAAGCTGCATCTGGCGAGCCAGCGCAGCACACGGAACGCTGTTTACCTTCCCGCTATAAAGCGGTACCTATTTATCTACTTGCACCTGGGGGTGCTTTCAAACTGCTAGGTTGGCAGGCGCTGGGACCGAATGACGGGAGCGCACCCCGCCGCGGGGATTCGAACCGCCGACCATGCGATCAGCAAGTCCTAGGCGCTGAGGCTTTTACCCACAGCGCCACACGCGTCCCTTTATTGAGGGGAAGGGAAGATAATACAATGCAGTACACTCAATGAAGCACCACCCAGTAATGCAGATGGGGAACATCTACATAGATTTGGGAGGCATTGGCAGTGAAAATGCTGGTGTGTGGACCACAGAGTTGAAATGCACACAAGGCAACAGTGGCCAATGTTATACTGAAGCCTGAATGTGGACAAACCCTGACTGAGGTTGGTGCCAACGGGTCTTTTGTTGTGTTTCTTCTAGCTCTACAACATCTTTCCTTCTTTGATGAAATGCATCCCTGGGCCCCACCACAAAGTGCTGAAAAACAACTTGGCACTCAGACAGTTTGTTTTGGAGAAGGTTGAAGAACACAA
Source organism: Podarcis filfolensis (assembly GCF_964270895.1). Taxonomy (NCBI): domain Eukaryota; kingdom Metazoa; phylum Chordata; class Lepidosauria; order Squamata; family Lacertidae; genus Podarcis; species Podarcis filfolensis. The sequence continues at coordinate 115,099,544 of NC_139604.1, forward strand.
GCCCACTCTGGACCCCAGCTCACCTCGGGATTTTATTGACTGCTTCCTTATGAAAATGGATCAGGTAATCATGCAAACTCACAGAACTCTCCAAGTGGGTTCTCCTGCCACTCCTGAAGCTTCCCAACCAGCAGACTTCCATCCAGCTTCTTGTGGGGAATGCCAAGGAAAGAGAAAGTTCTTTCTAATGATTAGCCCTCTGGGCAAGGAATGTCCAGAGGAACGAGCTATAAAAAGACTTGAGATAAGATGTGTCTTGGGAAGCGAGCTGGTCCCAGTGGCGCAGTTAAATTCTTGTTATGTTGTACTCAGAACAATTGAGTTGACTCCACTGACTGTGTTGTGTGTTTCTGCAGGAAAAAGGTTATAGTGCATCCCATTTCACCATTGAAAACTTGACCATAAGCACAGTTGACTTGTTTGGGGCTGGAACAGAGACCACCAGCACCACACTGCGATACGGGTTCCTGATCCTCCTCAAATACCCAGAGATACAAGGTAAAACAGATACGTTATTAGTACTTATTATTCTAGTTCTTTCCCAGATTTATGTGTCACAGGTCCAAGAGGTGGTTGTTCTGCCACTTTCCCCAGGAAAACCCACTGTTCATCACTGAATGTTAATCATCGCTGACTGACATCAGCAGTAGACAGAAGGCTTTCCTGGAGACAACAGTGGGGGTGGACAAAATGCTCAGATCCGTGCCTAGTAACCACAGACCCGTGCCTAGAAATCCCAGCAAAAACAGCAGTGTGGATGAGCTCTTATAGCTGACCAAATTGCAAACCCTAGGATTTATATGCAAACAGTAACAACTTGAATTTGGCTCAGTATTGTACTGGCAGCCAGTGCAGATCCTTTAGACCAAGCATGTCCAAAGTCCATTTTGGGGACCTAATCCGGCCTGCTGCCCCAGTGGCAGTTTATTTCCTGGGGTAAAATCCTAAAAAAAGGTCCATGACTTTGGTTGGCCCTTTGGTCGGCCCCTTTACTTCATCCAATCTGGCCCTCTTTGAAAAACGTTTGGACACCACTGCTTTAGACAAAGGCACAACACAAGGGCCAGGGGCCAAAGGGCCCTCAGGAAGGATCAGAATCACTGCAGGACAGTGCCTCCAATAGGAATCTCTCTAAGCTGGACCATCACTTGCTCCTGTAACATCCCTAAAGCTTTTGTCCCGCTGGGCTCCTTTGGGATAGAAATTAAATTAATATATAAATAATTGCAGTTATTATGTTTCCCTGTTTACAGATGGATTGCTGAAGGTGAGCTACAATAACTTGCCTGTGGTGACGAGTTAGTAGAAAGTTGGAATCAGAAAACAATTCAAAGCTCCAAAATGTGCAGGGCCTTGCAACCATTCCCACTGAGTTTCAATTTCTTCTGTAATGTTTCCTCCACTGGTGTTAAACCGCATTCTTCCCATTGCAGAGAAAGTGCATGAAGAAATTGACCGAGTTATTGGCCGATCACGAAGTCCTTGCATGGCAGATCGTGGGGAAATGCCGTACACAGATGCTGTCATCCATGAGATCCAGAGGTTCATCTCTATTGCCCCACTGAGCGGCCCTCATGCAGTACTCAAAGACACACCGTTCAGACAATATGTCATTCCAAAGGTCAGCTCTTTTCAAGGCTCTAAGTAGTAATAGGAGGCTGCTAGCTATGATGGCTATATTCTACCTCCATGGTGAGAGGCAACATGCTTCTGAATACCAGTGGGTGAAAACCACAGGAATTGAGAGTGCTGTCTTGTTTAGATTATGTTGAAGGGCTTCCCATGGGCGTTTGGTTGGACACCATGAAAACAGGATGCTGGACCAGATGGGGCCACTGGACTGATCCAGCAGAGCTTTTCTTCTCTTCTTATGTACAAGCAAGGGAAGTAGTTTAGCTCAACTCCTAAAGCGTAGCTGGGCATCTTGAAGCCTGGACTTCGTTTTAAACACCCTATTGCCTTCTGAAGCTGCTCCATTCTTCTTCTGTATCAACAAAGTACCTTCCTTCCTGTTAGTGCCTTCCTTTGGGTGTCATGGCCATCCAGCCCATTTCTTTGCACCCTCTGCAGGGCACTACCATATATCCTAGTCTGATATCTGTGCTACATGACAGCAAAGAATTTCCAAACCCCAAAGAATTTGACCCGGGACATTTCTTGCACAAAGATGGCACCTTCAGGAAGAGCGACTATTTCATGCCTTTCTCAGCAGGTAAGAGCTCTGCTTCCTCAGTTGGCTGCGGTCTTGGCCAGCTCAGGTCTTTCCAGTCTCCCTAATCGGCTGGTGTCGGGGCAATGAGGGGGAACCTCCTTCCTCCTGCAGCCTAAACTGGAAGGGCTCCCAGTTTGTGAGAGAGGGGCAGAGGCTTCTGGGTCCATCAGAACTCCTTGCACCTTTCCTGTGGCCAGCTGAAGCAAAAAAATGGTGGAAAGAGTGACTCTCCCAGGAGCTGTTCTGGAGCAGCACCTTTGCTCCTTTGGCATGATTGTTATTTTATCCGTAACAGCCAAAGTGGTTGTTATGCATCTTACACTTTGAGTTTCCTTTTCAGGGAAACGGATATGTGCGGGGGAAGGTCTGGCCCGTATGGAGATCTTCTTGTTCTTGACCACCATATTACAGAACTTCACTCTGAAGTCCATCATTGACCCCAAGGACATCGATCTGACACCGGTGTTGAGTGGCATAAGCAACTTCCCTCGGCCCTATCAGCTCTGCATTATCCCTCGCTGAAAAGCCTGCCTCACAAGGGCTGCACATGTGGAAAAGTTGCAGCCTGGCAAATCTTTGTTCAAAAAATCCGTAACACAATATCTCCTCATGTGTGGAGTCTTATCTTTTTACCTGACTAGTTGTGGAACTGTTACTTTGGGGATCTTGCTAGAGAATATTGCACATAGTAGACATTTTTTAAAAAATTTCATCTCTTTATTGATTAAAAAAATTGCATGTCTATACAGACATTATGTACTATCTCTTAACAGGTAAAAAAAGAAAATTATATAAAATAGGAAATTTATAATAAAAAATAAAGAAGTAACAAAGATAAGAAACAAAGAAATCAAAAAAAGAAGAAGACAGAGTTATTTACATAGTAAAAGTACTCGTCGGCACGATCCTTCCCATCATTCTCATTATACTCTTTGATATAACATTCTTTTTTACACAGGTTTACCTTGTATAATATCATTTCTTTCTGTTTTGTATAGATTCCTTTGATTTATTTCTTTACAAATATCTCTCAATTTCTGCTAATATGGAGTTATTTGTACAATAAAGTTTTACATAATTCTTAAATATTATCCGTTCTCTAGTTGTTTTTTGTTTTGATATTCCTCTAACTGATCCCGTCAGTTTTGCTAATTGTAGATATTCTAACATGAGCATCTATTCATGCCAATCTGTAATCCACTTACTTTGTGGGTGGCAAAAGAAAGAAGGTCATTTCACTGACTATTCTCCAAGGGAGGACTGAAAATCTCCAGGAGGAGTTGGAGAGGGAGAACTTTCAAAGAATTGTCAGAATTTCTTTCCTCTCAGCCTTCCTTCAACCCTGTTCCCATTCAGTGTAACAGAAAAATGTTTCCCTAGTACAAATTCAGAGGCCGCATGGGCAAAATTGGTGAGGGGAAGTCCACCTATGAAGTTAACCAAGGAAGAATGGCCTTCCTCTTCTGTCTTCAGAATTTTTCTTTTTGGTTTCTCCACCCTCTCAATTATGCTCCTATTCAAAGTAATGAAGTAATGTTTCTCCATTGCACTGAATGGAAGGGGCAAGAGGAAGGAACTTGTCTCTGATTTGCATTTTAATTCAAACTGGAGAAGAATTCGGGACTTGAAATGAATGTCCTCTGTCCCTTTGAAACTCCTGAAAGTCTTCTCCAAACCAAAGTTTGGAGAAGTGTGCTGGTTTCACTAGCATAGAAAACTACTGCTCCACTTCTTCTGGAGAATAAGAGCACATCCAGATGTATGTATTTTTTTACCTGTTTGTGAAATGGAATGGCTTTATAGATGTCCTTCACCTTCCCAGAGCTAAATAAATAATACTATGACAAACTGAAAACTGTCACTTGTAATGATTATGCAAGTACAGCAATTTTATTATTTTATTCAGCATCCTGTTCTCCCTGTGGCCAACCAGATGCCTATGAGAAGCCCTCAAGGAGCAACTGAGCACTACAGTGCTCTCCTCCCCATTTGCAGTTCCCAGCAACATTTGCGGCCATTCCTACCTGTGTAGTGCATCAATGACAGAACCATAATAAAATCCAGAGTCAGGCCACCGGGATTAAAATATTTTGCTTTTCTAACACATTGCTTTAAAAAACCCATCCACCTTAAAAACACAGACATTTAAAACAAATTACTAATAAAATCACACGATTAAATTCATGGCACATGACTGCAGTTCTGTGCATGGCTGGGAGTAAGCACCATTGAACACAGTGGTGCGTATTTCTGCTGTATAGGTTCAATTTTTAAAACACATTTGGTTTTAGCAAATGACATCCAGACAGCAGAAACGCAACATTTTACTTTTAATTAGCAATGCAAACAACTTTTTGTTATTTATTTATGGAATCTTACAACAAAATCAAACAGTCCCCAGTCTCCGCACCTCCCCATTGCTTCTTTTTATCTAAGTTGTATATAAAAATAGGAGAAGGTCTGTGGCAATTTAAAGACAACTGTATTTATTTGTAGGGCATACTTCCTCAGATGCAGAATGGGTGGCAACAACCACAACATAGTATTAGTGTTATTAATAATGTACAGTGGTACCTCAGGTTAAGTACTTAATTCGTTCTGGAGGTCCGTTCTTAACCTGAAACTGTTCTTAACCTGTGGTACCACTTTACCTAATGGGGCCCCTCACCACTGCCGTGCGATTTCTGTTTTCATCCTGAAGCAAAGTTCTTAACCCAAGGTACTACTTCTAGGTTAGTGGAGTCTGTAACCTGAAGTGTCTGTAACCTGAAGCATCTGTAACCCGAGGTTTATGCAATCTGAACTCTGGTGAACTGAGTTGGCCTTTCTCTGCAGAGCAGCCATAAAGTGTCCCAGCTGTGGCTAGAATGGGCTGAACTTCTTTGATCTGCACTGACAGGAGATTGACTCAAAACACAGGGACTTCCGGTCTAGCACGGACATCAAAGAGAAGCGCGGAACGACCGCTCTGGTAATTCTGAGCAGCGCGGGGGTTTTTTAGGGGTCTGTAAAGACTCTACGGGCCTCAAAACCTCAAGGGGGATACCTTGGGGGTGGAGCACCCAGGGGCGCCCAGGCGTGCTCTCCTGTTTCTCAGGTTTTAAATAAAAATCCGGGGACAGGATAGAGCTGCGGGCGCGAAAGGGGAAGCACCTTGGACACCGTGCTGTGCAGTCTCAAGCTTCTGATGGAAAGTGCTTAACTTCCACGAGGAAACTGAATTCCTAGAAATACGACACGTTTAAAAACTGACTACCGTAAGGAATTCAAGGAATTTGGTCAGCTGAGAGATGTAAAAAGGGAGTCCGTCCCTGCTGCAGTGTCAAAGATGGCGCAGAGAACAAAGACATGAGAACAAGACGGAAGTGAAAGTTTCCTGCTGAGTAAGTGTAAGCTGAAAGATCTCAGAAGTAACGCGCTGAGGCAAGTATCATTTTAAAACGTTGGAAGAGGGACAGAGCTTAAAAAGAACTTGGTATCTCCTTCTTCTCTGAGAAGACTTGATGACTTGGTCGGAAAAACAGTAACGTGATCAAACCTCAATCCAGAGACTTGGTTACTTTGTATAGACCCCTGTATAAAGCTAAGGGGGGAGGTCTGCAACAGCGTAAGGGACTGACAAGGGAAAGTGGAGCAGTTAGAAGTATCTTTGTTCCTTATTTTCCTTATTTCCCCTGGATTTAATGGATATAGCAGAGGCTTGAAATTAAACTGTGACTATCCTCATCCCCCCTGGAGCACGAAAGAAGGAAAGAAGACTAACTGGGGGAATATCCTATATTTATATGTATATTTTTTGAGGATTAAGCCACCAAGTGGCTAGAAGTTTATGTTCCAACTCCCTGAGCTGATTACAGTTATATTTGGATTTATGGACTTATATGGACTTGCATGGACTTTTATTTGGACTTTTAAGTTGGACTGAGTTTATAAGAGGTGGAAGAAAAGAAGAGGACAGAAGAGGACAGAAGAGGACCCTCAAACTAAACAGTATTTGAGTTACTGTTAGATGGGCTTTTTATGATGAAATAAACATTTTGGACTGAGTTGGGAAGGTGACATTTAAACTGTGATACAATTTGGGACAATGTTTATATATCTTTGATGTGTACTATTCCCTATCTCTCTCCCCCTCTCTTCAGAATAATATTTGATATATAGTTGTCATAGAGTTGATATAGGTGCAAAGGGGTGAATTTCAAAGTGTTTGGTTAAGATAAGAACTTTAAGTCAATGTGAGGAAAAGGGAAAGAAAGACCCCTAGAGGCCATTATCTAAATCACAATTTCTGACAAACATGATTTCCAGCTCTCTGGTGTAACTACCCCCCCAGTGGTGAAATAACTTAATATTGATTTATTTGTATAAAAATGTCAGGAAAAAATGGGGGGGGGGGGAATTGGAGGAACTCCAGGTGACCGAAGACAGTCAAAACAGGATGAAATTAAAGATTTAGATATTCTTTGGTTGAAAATAAAGGAAGAATTCAAACAAAATGAACAATATATGGAGAAAAAATTGGTGGAAGTGCAAGAAACCCTGGATACAACAATAGAGGGAGTGGTGGGGGAATTGTCAAGTAAAATCAAAGACTTAAAAGTTAGATCTAAAACGACAGAAGAGCTAGCGAAACGAAATCAGAAGGAAGTTAAGGAAAATAGAAAAGAGTCAGATAGAATAAAAGAGGACTTGGTTGAGGTCAGCAAAATACAAGAGCAGATCTGGGACAATATGGCTCTGATGGAGATGAGGCAGAAACAGAAAAACCTAAAATTCAGAGGGGTAGCAGAAGAGCCAAATGAAGATATTAAAACAAAAATGATTAAAGAACTGGCAAGATGGATGGATATGAAGGAAGAAGAAATTGAGTACACAATTGAGAATGTGTTTAGAATTAAGGTGAGATATGTAAAAGCTAAAACTAAAAAACTACCTGGAGATTGTTTGATGATCTTTAATTCACTAGAGATGTGAAATGCAATTCTGAGAATGAGTTATAATAACAGGTTATTAATTGATGGAAGACCAATTATATGTAAAGAGATTCCTATTAGATTCCTACGAAAAAGAGACGGGTACAAACAACTGGTGACGTTACTGAAGAAAAACGGAATCCAACATAGGTGGGAGTTCTCTGAAGGAATTTCTTTTTATTACAAGGATAAAAGATTTAGATTAACAGATCTACAAGAGGTAAAGAAATTCTCCAGAAGATATGAGAAAGAATTAGGTAAGATAGAAGGAAGCCTTACTGGACCCAGAACCATCGGAGCAGACCTCTATGGGGAAGAGGAAAACAAAAAGAAGAAAAAGAAAGATCAAAACAAAGAAGAAGAGGAAGAGGAAGAAGAGGGAGAAGAAGGGGAAGCAGAAGGAGAAGAAGAGGAAGAAGAAGAAGAGGATGAAGAAGACATTAGCAAAACCACCCGAATTTAATTTCCCCTCTCTGTAACAAATGATTAAAGAAATGACGTTGAAATTGATAACTTGGAATATTCATGGGCTTAATGAAAAATCTAAACAAAATAAAGTTGAACATGTTTTGAAGAAAAAGAATGTTGATGTAATTTGTTTACAGGAAACTCACATTGCTAAAAAACATAGACATGTACTGATCAATAAAAGACTGGGAAAAGAGTTTGTAACGTCCGATGTTAACAAAAAAAGAGGGGTGGTGCTATATATAAAGGAGAGATTAGACCCAAAATTGATTAGCAAAGATGATGAGGGGAGAGTCATTGTGGTACAAATTTCATTGCAGGGTGAGAAGATAATCCTTGTGGGAATATATGCCCCTAATGATAATAAGGCGGATTTTTTTGGAAGATTAGAGGAAAGATTGGTGGCACTTATGAACCAGAAGATAATTCTGATGGGAGATTGTAATGGAGTGGTAATGCCAGAAATTGATAGAATGTCAAAGAGAAAAAACATAAATGAGGGTAAACTGCCCAGGAATTTCTTTGAATTGGTTGAGAATTTTGGTCTAATAGATATTTGGAGGTGGAAATACCCAATTACAAAACAGTTCACTTTTTCTCGGAGCCCCACCAAAGCTCGAGTCGGATAGACTATGTTTGGACCTCCAAAGAATTGGTCTCCAGAGTAAATGAAATTGAGATCACTCCACGAACTCTATTGGACCATAATTCGATCTATTTGGAATTAAAAGGTGAAGAACAATCCTCATTTAGATGGAGGATGAATGACACTTTGTTTGAAAATCCAAAAATAGCAGAGAAAGCGAAAGAGACAATAAAGGATTATTTTGATTGGAATTTACACAAAGAAACTAGTTTGGACACTGTGTGGGACGCGAGTAAAGCTGTCATGAGAGGTTTTCTAATTCAGCAAAACAGTCATAAAAAAAATGAAAGAGAAAGGAAAAAAGAGGAAATCCTGGTTCAACTCATGGACAATGAGAAAAAATTGACAATAAGACCAAAAGATGAACAAATTAAACAGACTATTAAAATGTTTCAAACTCAGTATTCCATGTTGGTGAATCAAGAAGTGGAATGGAAATTAAAACTAATGAGACACAATTTTTTTGAATCAGCAAATAAAACCGGGAAACTTTTGGCATAGCAGCTGAGAAAGCGTCAAAGTCAAAACATAATCAACAAAATCAGGATATGGGAACAGTTAATGGAAGACCCAAAAGAAATAAGAAGAGCTTTTCAAGGATTTTATAAGGAGCTTTACTGGAAAGAAAAAGAAGACATAAAAAAGATAGAAAGATATCTGGAAATTCATAAAGGGAAGCAGATATCATTAGAGGAAAGAGAACTATTAAATGCCCCAATAGCAAACCAAGAAATCCAAAGGTCAATAAAGAGAATGAAACAAGGCAAAACCCCAGGACCGGATGGTTTAACCGCTAAGTATTACAAATCACTTGGTGAGCAGCTGATACCGGTCCTAGGGGAAGTAATGAACGCTATTTTACAAGGAAAAGGGAAAGTACCAAACTCCTGGAAGGAGGCGTATATAACGCTGATCCCCAAACAGGACACAGACCACCAGAGTGTCAAAAATTTCAGACCAGTATCATTGTTAAACAATGATTATACACTTTTTGCGAATATCATGGCCAACAGATTGAAGACAATATTAAATGATTTAATTCATAAAGACCAAGGAGGTTTCTTACCAGGCAGGCAATTAAAAGATAATGTGAGACATATTTTTAATGTTTTGGAATACCTGGAGGTAAGAAACGATAAGCCAGCCACATCGATGTTCATTGATGCTGAAAAAGCATTCGATAATGACTTCCGGGTTCAGCGCGATCGACTAATGGCGGATTCCCTCCGAGCTCCGGAGGGAAACTGCTCAGTAGGGGACGGGTCCTGCCGCTGTGGCGACGCGGGGACCCTCAGAAACCACAGGCGCTGAAGCCTGTGGACCTGGTGACTCGGCGGGCACCATTTGCGCCCCCCCGACCCGCGAAGGAGCCTTTTTAAAGGCTTCGGAACGGGGGACAGGGAGAGGCGCGGTGCTGTGAGTCGACTGCTCCCCCTACGGAGTGAAGCCGCATGCCATGGTCGGAGAGCGCTGACTTCTTCCTTTGAACATTTGGACTAAAAGTAACAACCCGTGAGTAATACGGAAATTGGATCTAAAATTTCTTTTTTGGATTTGGCACAAGCGGGGAAGGCGCAAAGAGGAAGTCCGTCTCCCCGTCTTGTAAACATCTTAAAGCAAGGACTAGATAACTAAGGTTGAGAGAACACCTTCTTCTTGAGAGGATAAAAGGAATTAATTTCATGTTTTGGCAGTATAAGTGACTTTGCTGGAGGATAAGAGCTAATTTTGAGAGTGGAACTGCCACCCCCCCCAGGACCCGGGAGCGATCCGTGAGAGAGCCTGTTGAAGAGACATAGAAGATTTTGACAGCTGTCAAACTAGCTGTCAAAGCTGGGGGGAAAAAGAGAACTTTGTTTCTGTTGCCTCGGCTGGTTATATTTGTTACATTCAGGTAATAAATTGTTGAAAATAAAAAGAAAAAGTTATTTTGACTTTTGGATTGGAACTGGAAGGAATACTAAGTAACCAGAACTCCTCTAGAGGGGGCTCTGGGACATTACAAGAATGGCTGTAAGTGGAAAAATACAGATTGAACTGGAAAAGACTTTTCTTCTTCTGGGAAAATTTCAAGAACAAAGCAATGTTTTGGCTATGAATGTTACAACATTGAATGAAACAGTAAATAAACTTGCTGAAACTGGAAGGGACTTGACTCAAGTCTTTGTATCAGAACAAAAAGATTTTATATCTGAGCTAAAAAATTTTGCAGCTGAACAAGAAAAGAAATCCGAGAAATTTGAGAAAGTGGGGAAAGAGATACATGATAATTCAGAGGGAAAGGAAGGAGGAGCTATAATGCCGCAGATGATTAAGGGGAGCCAGAGGCCTGCTAAGATGGATATAAAGGAAAAGAAGAATGAGATTATGAAAATCTGGTTTGAATGGAAGAATGAGGAATGGAGAGATCTCCTCATGTGGAGATCTGAAGACTTATGGATTACAAACCTGACTAAAGTGGAAGCTGGAGTTTCTGGGACATTTGGACTTAAAAGAAGTAAGAAACAAGATTTGGACTACAATTTTAAATATGGAGGTCTGGCTGGAAGAAACATGGACCTTATTGGGACAGAGCTTCTCCGAGATTTGGTGTTTAATATAAAGGACTACCAAAAAAACCGGCAGAGAGGAAATGAGAGAGACTTAAGAGCCTCGGATGTGAGGTCACCAGGCTGACAGCAGATAGACTGATGGACATTTGTTGGAGCTTGAAACCGGGAAAGGCGGGGAGTGGGGTTTTGTGTATCCAAAGGCTGTACAATTATACTTTGTTTTTATATACTTTGTTTTGTTACTTATATTAAAATGGGGAACTCGTGATAGGGAATTGGGGCGATCTTATAAAAAGATATTAAGAATAAGTACTGATGCATAAAGACTGAGGTTTATGTTAAAATTGGTTAACCTAAAGTATTTAAATATAATAAGGTAAAATTTGGGGATAAGAACTTGCTGAACTAAAAATTGAATTGGAATACAAGAAGGGGAGGTGTGGGGAAGTCAAGGAAATATGTTATTGAAAGAAAGGAATGTAATTATATGTGTGTTTTTTATTTTTATTTTTATTTTATTTTTTTCCTTATTTTTTGAAAATTTCAATAAATATCTTTTAAAGAAAAAGAAAAAGCATTCGATAACGTTTCTTGGTCATTTATGAAGAAAAGTATGGAAAACATGGGGATCTGTGGCACCTTTTTAAGAGGTATCGAGGCAATCTGTTCAGAACAGAAGGTGAAATTGATTGTGAATAACACCTTGACAGACTCATTTGATATTACAAAGGGTACCAGACAAGGGTGCCCTTTGTCCCTGTTACTGTTTATCATAGTATTAGAAGTATTAATAAATTGCCTGAGAGGAATGACAGAGATAAAAGGTGTCAGAATAGGTGCCAAGGAATTCAAGCTCAAGGCCCATGCAGATGATCTGGTACTAACCTTAGAAGAACCTCAAGAAAGTGTCAAAATAGCATTGGAAGAAATGGAAAAATTTGGACAACTGGGAGGATTTAAATTAAATAAGAGAAAGACGAAAATCTTAGGCAAAAACTTAGAAAAGAGTGAGGGAGGTAGAAAGATTGGAACAAGAAAGTGAAATTAAGGTGGTCAAAAAAGTAAAATATTTGGGAATTTGGATGACGGCAAAAACCATAAATCTATTTAATGACAACTATCAACCAGTATGGAAGGAGATTAAAAGAGATTTAGAAATATGAGATAGATTAAAGCTGTCAATGATTGGAAAAATGTCAGCAATAAAAATGAATTTATTACCAAAAATGCTATTTTTGTTCCAGACAATCCCGATAATTAAAGGTCTAAGACAATTCAAAGAGCGGCAAAAAACTCTCTCGTGCTTTATATGGCAAGGGAGAAGACCAAGAATTAAATTCAAAATATTGACGGATAAGAAGGAAAGAGGGGGATTCTCTGTACCTGACCTAAAACTCTATTACGAAGCAGCGTGTTTGTGTTGGACAAAGGATTGGATAACCCAGGAGAACCCAGACTTGTTAGATCTGGAGGGATACAACAATAGATTTGGATGGCACTCCTACCTCTGGTATGGTAAGGCAAAAGTGCATAAAGGGTTTACAAACCATGTGCTAAGGGGTGCTTTATTTGAATTCTGGGACAGAAATAAGAATTTGTTGGAAAGGAAAACACCGTGGTGGGTGTCACCAATTGATATGTTAACAGTCAAAAAATTGAACACAGAAGGGAGAGGCGCCACTTATGAGGAGATTCTAATGAAATCAGAGAAAGGTTGGAAATTGAACCCCTATAACTGCATTGCCGGAAAATTGACAGGATGGTTGCAATACCATCAAGTTAACGATGTTTTTAAAGATGATAAAAAATTAGGATTCGAAGATAAAAAATCAAAATTCCAAACAGATATTATAGAAAGTAAGTCCAAGTTACTTTCAAAAATGTACAATCTCTTACTAGAATGGAACACAAAAGACGAATTCATAAAAAAGGCCATGATAAAAGGGGATCTTGATTTAGGACATAACATAGACCATGATGCATGGGCTAAACTCTGGAATGAGAGTTTAAAATTTACCACTTGCTCTGCCTTAAAAGAGAATGTTATGAAGATGGTTTACTGTTGGTACCTCACTCCCACCAAATTGGCAAAAATATATAGGACAAGTAGTAAGACCTGTTGGAAGTGCAAGGAAAAGGACGGCAAATAAACTTTCTTCTCCTGAACCTCTAGCTAATGCATGTATTACTTTAAACTACACAAGAGCACTGTTTGTGTAGCAACAAGCCAGCATTTGCTCGTAGTCTTTTTCTAAGTTAACTCCACTTGTAAAAGCTGAACCTTTTGTTGTTCTCTCCTGATAAGATGCCTGCTATTGCTCTCTCTTTTTATCTCTACTCATCCTGTTCTTGCCAAGATAATTCTGTTCCTGCATGAATAAAGCTGTAGAAATAAAGAAACTGTACATACACTTCTCAGTTTACTTCACCCAAGCTTCAAGGTCTGCTAACAGGGATGTATTTTGCTGAGGCTGAGCTCCATTATGGACCTGCCTTCAAGCTTATTTCAAATATGTGTGTTCCAATAGTCCAGACTTGTCCAAAATTGCAGTAATTTATTTTAAATGTGTGTTGCTCCAAGCCATGAAATCTGTTGTCTTTTTTTGTTTGTTTACCTGTCTGGCATACATTGTTTGTTGTTGTTGTTGTTTAGTCACTTAGTCGTGTCCGACTCTTCGTGACCCCGTGGACCAGAGCACGCCAGGCACCCCTGTCTTCCACTGCCTCCCGCAGTTTAGTCAAACTCATGCTGGTAGCTTCGAGAACACTATCCAACCTTCTCGTCCTCTGTCGTCCCCTTCTCTTTGTGCCCTCCATCTTTCCCAACATCAGGGTCTTTTCTAGGGAGTCTTCTCTTCTCATGAGGTGGCCAAAGTATTGGAGCCTCAGCTTCACGATCTGTCCTTCCAGTGAGAACTCAGGGCTGTATTTCCTTAAGAATGGATCGGTTTGATCTTCTTGCAGTCCATTGGACTCTCAAGAGTCTTCTCCAGCACCATAATTCAAAAGCATCAATTCTTCGGCGATCAGCTTTCTTTATGGTCCAGCTCTCACTTCCATACATCACTACTGGGAAAACCATAGCTTTAACTATACGGACCTTTGTTGGCAAGGTGATGTCTCTGCTTTTTAAGATGCTGTCTAGGTTTGTCATTGCCTTTCTCCCAAGAAGCAGGCATCTTTTAATTTCATGGCTGCTGTCAGGCAGTGAGAGATTTTACTTTCTTGGGCTCCATGATCACTGCAGCCGGCATACATACCTTTGATTTTTTAAAAAAAATTAACACAAGTTTTCTCTACACTTCTGACACAATTTGTCACATTTGTGGGCATCTAAGGTGCAAGAAACATCCAACCAAGCACTCAGAGTGTAGAAGAAGCTCTCCTGCAGGAACCTTAAAAGCAGAACCATTTGCCACAAGGCTACATTACAATGTTTAATAAGTTGGAGTTCTTGTTATTAAATATACTAGCTGATGAATGTGAATACATCGAAGCAGGGCCCTGTAAGAATTTAAATGTATTTTCATGTAATATTTGATACATCCAGCTGATGAAGGTGAATACATCGAGACAGGGCCCTGTCCTGGTCTCCAATCCATAACTGACTTCTGCTTAACGATTGAAACTGAGTCTCCATCTGCAAGCTGATAAATTATAAGGATCAACATTATTGTCGAGTGAAAAGGAGGAAATCTTTGTAACGAATTATTGTTTTATACATAAATCTTTGAGTTTGGGTTTGTTATCTCTGTTAGAGTTTGTAATCTCTATTTCAGTTTGTAATCTTTATTAGAAGACATACTTTTGAATGGATTGGTTTTGGTTTCTATTGACTATTGAATTGTGAGTAGGGACCACCCCCACTATTAAAACTTATATTGGTCTGAATTCTTGGTTTGCTTCTTTCTTGGCACATTACAATGTTTGGCAGAAAAAACTGAACCCCATTTTTGATCTAACGATGGTTCGGGGGGAACTTGGGATTTGGCTTTCAGTTTCGGGGATGCTTCATCGGCTGTATCGAGGATATTTTGTGTTGTTTCCAATATATTCAGGCTTTTATCGCTGCTTTTAGTACACTCCTTTCTTTGCATAGCCAGTCCTTCACTATGGCTGTAAGAGAGATTGGTAGGAGAGAGTAGGATTTCTCTTCCCTTCTTGTTCTTGTTCTCATTCATTTCAGTCGTTTCCTCATTTGTTCCACATTTTGCTCTGTTCATGTAGAAGCGAGTGATTTTTGTTTGTGTTTTCTTTAGAGTGGCTCTTTTAAAGGTGGGTCTTACAGCCTTCAGAGAAAAGCCTGAGGTTTTGCAGCCACTCCTGGTCATCACCATTGTTTCTTTAAAGTTGTAAATTATTTCTTTATTGTTGTAATAAACACGCTACAATGCATTGACTGAGATAAATGGATAGGAGGTATTTGTAAAAGAGAAGAAAGACAACGTGGTGAAGAAGCAGGGGTGAGTTTACTTCTTCAATTGCTACAGAGTGATTACCGCAGAGGCTCTGGTACTCCCCCGGTAATAATCAAGAGGCTTAAAAAGGATTTTAATATATATATATATATATCTTCTTTCAGGGTCTCCGTACCTTAAAACTTTGAGTTAAAAACTTAATTAAGCTAAACTAGGATCATTAGCTCCGTCGCTGGGCTCTCCGCAAGGCAGTTTTGGGTAAAAAGGGAGAGGTTCCAAGGCCTCCCCAGGCCCTTATCAGGTAAGCGATTTTTCTTTCCTCCCGAGGATTTCTCTCTAGTCACGTTCTTTTCCTTTAGGGAGTTATACTCACTCAGCTGCAGTAAAAGTTCACAGCAGGTTTCCTTCAGCTATTAATCCTCCTTATCACTTAAAACAATAATAAAACACTAATAAAATAGCACAAATAACACAATACTAACGCGGAGCTGCTGGCAGGATAGTAGCCGGCAGCCATTTTGGTAACTAATTTTAAAACAAATTTCGGAATTGGCCTCGGGAAATATTAAACCTTCGAAAGACTCGTATCCTCATTCCCACAAGACAAATGAAGAGGGTCTCTCAATCATCAAATGGCTAGTGCTGCTTACTGAGGACATTGAATCCATAAAGTCCTACTTGGACATTTGCACAAAAATTCTTACCATCATGGCTGACTCCTGTAAAACTCTCTGGAGAAAACCTGTTGGAATGCCTGCAGAATCGGAAAGTAATCATGGCCTCGCCTCCACCCTCTGTAGGAGTGGCCCATTAAGGAAGGGTAAGAAAGCCCGCAGAGCTAATGCTTGTAAAAGGAGATCCATAGTTGTAAAAAATGTTTAAAAAAGTAAAAACATAAAAAATCTTAAGACAGTGCATTATAAAAAAATGGTTTTTAAAAAGCTTTTTAACCTACTCGAGAGCACATCAGCCTCTGGGACTAGAGGGAACCTGGTGAAGTCTTTAGTCAAGAAGTCAGTTAAACAGGATTTGCCCCCAAACGTCTGTGCTGATAAAGCTCTGGATTGTCTAAAACCTTCAGTGCTTGCTCCACCACCAAGCTCTAAGCAAGATTTATTGCCCCAAGATCCATGGTCCTACGTTTTAACCATAGACAACTCCAAATCCAATAAGGAGAGCATTCCAACAAATAAGAACTGGAAGCTGGTGTTGCTTCAAAACAAGCTTGTTTTTTCAAGCTATCCTAAGCCTCCAGGATTCTTATCTCAAGAGGATCGCAAAGTCCATCTACTGAACTTCCTTAAGGCATATATGCCAGGTATTTTGAGTAATCCCTCGGAGTTGGACCAAGTGGAATATCTATATTTTGATGGCTTGCTTGCCAGGGCGGTGGCTACATTCCATGATCGGAGATTGGCAAAACTGATATATAAACACAGAGAATACCTAAAGACAAGTGGTGTAAAAATATCAAGGTACTTTAAAAATGAGGCCTCTCCTATCCCACTATTCCCCAGTTCTGCAACTTCGACTGCAGCACCTCATCAAAAGGCTGAATACCACACTTTAATTGATATAAAATCCACTGAGGACTCGCCTAATCACCACCCAGAGTTACTTACTAATGATCTACAAAGACCAGACTCTCCCGGGACTTTATATGAGGCGAGCCAAGGTAACGGGTTCGAAAGTTTTGAAAATAACTTAGTTCACTCCTACTGCGCTCTCCCCCAAGAAAGTCAGAACAAAATACTTTATGGACTGAATAACCTTTGTTCTTGTCTGACGAATCTGATGAAGGACCAACCGGGACCACACAACCAAAACATATCTGATTATGTCCCAGATCAGGCTCCATGCTTCTATCGTCACGAGCTGGATTTATGGGTCAGGAAGCCCTCCGTTACCCCAGGCCAATTGGTTGCTGCGGAGATGAATCCATCCTCTCAGATCTTGGAGCTGAAATGCCCCTCCTATAACCCAGCTCGCATGCAATCCATCCCAGAGGCAAACCTGATCACTACATTAGCATGGGATAAAATGAGAGAATTAAATGAGACTGAATTGGGCTCCCCAAATAAAGTGCCCAGCATGGGTGCGCCAGGTTGCAACCCTAGCATTCCCCCCTCCTCAAATGTGAGCATACTGAATACATCTTTAAACATCATTGAATTAGCATCTGAACTATCTGAACCCGCTGAAAGGGCTAATAGTAAGAACCAGAGGAACTTGGTGTGACATCCGGAATGCACCACGCATACCTCACTAGCACCCTTAAGTCAAAGATCTCTCCAAACTCTTTCTATTATGTCCTGGAATGTAGCTGGACTCTCATGTAAATTAGCTGATTCTGATTTTATAAATTTTCTTGTGTCTTATGATATAATACTTTTGCAGGAAACCTGGTCTCTTAAACCTTTAAATATTCCTAATTTTATTACTTATAATTTACCCGCTACTAAAATGTCAACAAAAGGACGCCCTAAAGCCGGTTTGATTTGTGGTATTAAACAGTCTTCTAACCTTAAAATTAATTATATCAGAAATATTGGACAGTATGCACAATTGTTAGCATTTTCCATTGTTTACAGGGAAATTCTTCTTTTAAATATATACTTTCCTCCCATAGAGTTGGAAATTAGACCAGATTATGGTTGGAATATAGTCTCTGAAGAGTTGTATTTAATACGCAGTAAATCTCCAAACATCCCCCTGATTGTAATGGGAGACACCAATGCTCGAATTGGATCAGATAATACAGCTCTCTATAAACGCTATGTCTCAAATCTAGCTGAAGATGCCCCACTTCCATTGAGAATAGGGAGGAATTCAAAGGACATCATTATTAACAAAGCGGGAGGAAAACTTTTACAATTGGTTTTAGAATTTAATCTTTCATTTTTGAATGGCTCAGTGTGGCCGGATATTCCAGGAAATTTTACCTTCAGCTCCAAAAGGGGTAGGAGCGTAATCGACTATTCTCTAGTTTCTGTTGAAATGTTAAATGAAGTTGCCTCTTTTACAGTTGTACCTCGCTCAGAGAGTGACCACTTCCCAATAGTTTTAGAGATGTACAGGAATCCTAGAAATAATGATATTTGTCCTCCTAATAGTATTGATAAGACTATTTATGCCAAAAGAATTTATATAAGTGATAAAAATAGGGAGGATCTATTAGCAGTATTTGAAAATAACCCAGTTATTCTCGAACCTGTGGCTAACCAAAATTTGATGTCCTTGGAGAACAATGATTGTTATTATAAGACTATCCAGGAATTATTTTCTTCTTTTTTAGACCCTCAGTTCAGCAACAAACCTTTAAATAATTATAACTGGTTTGATAAAGATTGTATTAACTATAAGAAAGAACTTAGAACTTGTCTAAAAGAAGCCTCTATTAACAACTCCCAAGGTCTCTGGAAGACTTATTTTGAAATGAAAAATGCTTTTAAGAACATGCTCCTGGAAAAAAAATCTGAGTTCGCACTAGCCAAATGGTCTAAAATTGTTACTGCATTAGAAATTAAAGATACTAAAACTTTTTGGTCACTTCTCTCAATAAAAGATATCACTGATTTCCCTAATATAAGCGATGAGGCCTGGATTTCACATTTTACTGCTGTTTTTTATGATCACCAAGTATGTAAAAAGGAAAATTTTAAATTTTCTCTGGCAAAAACCACACAATTTCAAATTACTGTTGAGGAGATGAAAAGGATAATTGTTTCGTTTAAGCAAGGGAAATCACCTGGTATGGATGGCATTCCAATAGACCTGTTGAGATTAGATGTAGAATGGTGGGCCATTAAACTTGTGCCGCTTTTTAATTCTATCTATCACTCAGCCCTTGTACCTAAGTCGTGGAACAACTCAATAGTGGTACCGATCTTTAAAAAAGGTGATAGGAATTGCCAAGAGAATTACAGGCCTATAAGTTTGTTACCATGCATAAGTAAAATATATGCCAAATCTCTGCTTATTAAATTGGAAGAATGGATGCTGACAAAAGGTCTACCTGGTAAAGAGCAGGCTGGTTTTAAGGCAGGCTCGTCAACTCTTGACCAGTGTCTAGTGTTAAGTCATCTTGTGGATAAATATGTCATAAGAAATAAACAAAAACTCTTTGTGGCATTTGTAGATTTAAAAAGTGCCTTTGATTCGGTCGACCGCAATAAACTATGGACTAAACTAGAACACCTTGGTATCGACCCATATCTACTTACACTGATTCAAAGTTTACATTCTAATAACCAAATATATGTTAAAGTATCAAAAGATGGTAGACTAGCAGGTCCTATTCTGAATAATCGAGGAGTTAGGCAAGGCTGTATCTTGGCCCCTACCCTATTTAACCTATTTTTATCTGACCTACCATTATTTCTTCAAAACGCAACCACTCATACTCCTTATTTAAACAATAGCCCACTCTTTCTATTACTTTATGCAGATGATGCTGTAATTATTTCACTCTCTGTTTTGGGTTTAAAAAAATTATTTAAGAGTTTCTCAAACTATTGCTCTCTCAATAATCTCAAAATTAATTATGATAAGACAAAGATTATGCAATTCAGAAAGAGAGGGAACCCAAAAGGCTGTATAATTAATGGACATCTAATACAGGAAGTTAAGCACTTCAATTATCTGGGAATTACATTCAAAAATAATATGAATTGGAATACACATATATGTGCTGCAATAGTTAAGACCAAAGTGACAGCCCACCATATTAAATCCTATTTTTTTCTCCAGTAGGAAACAGATTTATTCCAGCTGTATTGCAAGTGATTGACATGAAACTTTGTGCCCAACTTCTATATGGCACACCAGTGTGGATTTCAGGTGACCTCAAGAGGTTGGATAAATTTCACGCATCCCTTCTGAGGTCATTATTAGGACTTGCAAACTCTGTAAAATATGAAACAATATGTTGTGAGCTGGGAACATTGCCTTTATCAGTAAGAGCATGGCTGAGGACCTTGAAATATTGGATCTTCCTCCATTATAGAGCCCTATCCCCTAATTCTCTACTTTACGATCTTTTAAGTTCCAGTTACAGATAGGTAGCCGTGTTGGTCTGCCATAGTCAAAACAAAAAATTTTTTTTCCTTCCAGTAGCACCTTAAAGACCAACTAAGTTAGTTCTTGGTATGAGCTTTCGTGTGCATGCACACGAAAGCTCATACCAAGAACTAACTTAGTTGGTCTTTAAGGTGCTACTGGAAGGAAAATTTTTTTTTTGTTTTGATCTTTTAAGTGATAGTGCAATTCACAATCTATCACTGACTTGCAGGAGAAAATTGGATTCGATAGGGCTCACTCTAACTGATTTTGAAATTTCTGATCCCAAAGATACATGGGAAATTATCAGGAAGACTCTTACAGAAAAAAGTGTCCTCGCCATGCTTGAGGTTGCAAAGCACAGCACCTGCTCTCCTATCCACTTAAATCTCCCTTTGTGTAGAGATTTTCAAAAGGGATACATGACAAATCTGAAGAAACATGAATCGTGTAGGCTGTTTATGTTGGCCAGATTTAACATGTTTCCCTCGGTGGTAGTGAGAGGAAGATACTTTGCTATCCCAGAATCAGAGCGTCTCTGCAAATGCGGAAAACAGGAACCCGATACTCTGGAGCATGTGTTCTTTTCCTGTGATTTTGGCAGTTATGCCAGAAGACAATTGTTTGAGGCCCTAAAATTTAATAGACAGATTTTTACAAAACCAACTGTTCAGGACCTGCTGGTGGACAGTGATGATCAAATTACTGTTATAGTGGCTGAATTTTTGAGGGCTGTCCATGAAGAAAGAATGGGCCATGATAGAGAGACTTAGTGGTTCTTAATGGTAGGTGATGTTGCAGTGTTGTATTATATTATCTATGTACATCGATTTATTTTTTGGAGTTAAGAATAGGACTGGGATAAATTGTGTTCGCTGAGCCCGTATTTTACACAGTCTGTATATGATGTTTGTTTGATAATGTGTGGTGTGCTATGCCTAATAAAGGATTTTGAATTTGAATTTGAAAAACTGAACCCCTGGTTGTCTTACATCACAGACCGTGTGTACAGTAATGCCGTTATCATTGCCTTAATAATCGATGAAGAAAAAGAAGTTCAGAGAAGTTCATTTCTTGATTATACAACCTGATCTACTTAATGGCTAATCTCATTTACTCAGAGAAACCTAGAATTCCTATTGGTGAAAATCCATGTATATGTGACCTCCTCAGAGTATATAAAATTGGAAAGCAAATTAATTCATCTAGAGTCATTTCAGTCACTGTTAGCTGGTGCCATGGAGCCTCTAGGGACAGTGACCATTTTGATGATCATATGTATCTCTTGCCTTGTTTTCCTTGCAGTCAGGAGCAGAACGCCAGAGAATGCAAAGCAGCTGCCACCTGGCCCACCTCCACTGCCCATCGTAGGGAACGCTCTGCAGCTGAAGACCAACAACCTGGCCCAGGTTCTCCAGGAGGTAAGCCAAAGATGAGCACCTTCCTCAACAGCTGTCTGTTGATGACCGTTACCTGTTTGCAAACCTCTTTCCGTCTGACTCTTTTGGAAGGGGACTATCCATTGTCAGTTTGTTTATTTATAGATGGTACCATCTGTGTGCAGGGCACATTTGCAGAGTATAAGGCAACAGACTCTGCACTTTGACAGAGGAGAAGCAAAAGAGGGAGGGGAGGCATCCAGACCAGAGGAAAAGAATAGCAGAATCTCTGTGATTTCAGTGGCACGGACTTGCGCTTGGCTACATTGGCAGGGATGGGGAGCAGGGACTTGTCCCAAAGGCTCCACAGAAAAGAGGTGGACTTTGAGCAGGTCCCACAACTCCACAAAGGGGGTTGATTTATTGCATTTTATTGTTTTATCCTTAAAATAAAAGGCATAAAGCCCCCTTCTGAGTAACTTTAAAAAGCAATAGTGCAATTTTCATACTATATTAGAGACAGGGGGCGGGGGCGGGTCCAATTCTCCCTCCGCACATGGATGGTTTGGCCATTTTTGCCCTCTGAACATTTTTAGCCTCTGCTGGACAGTGTGGAGTTCATAGTCTTCTTGTATTTCGAAAAGCTGCTCCTTTATTTTCCCCAGAATGTGCTTGGTTGGAAGGTACTTTAAGAATTCCCTTAGAAAAATAAGTGTGAGGGGGACATAACAGAGCAGTATAATCATATTCACGGTATAGAGAAAGTAGACGGGAAAACACTTTTACCCCCCTCTCATAATGCCATACCCTCCAACACTTCTCCAATGAAAATAGGGACATCCCATTCCATAACGATAATTTTACTATAGCCCACACACCTTACTGGGTTGCCCCAGCCACTCTGGGCAGCTTCCAACATATATAAAAACATAATGAAAACATTAGAAATTAAACAAAAAACCACTTCCCTATTCAGGATTGCCTTCAGAGGGGGTTGGATAACTCTATACCCTCCAACATTTCTCCAATGAAAATAGGGACAGCCTAATGACATTCTGTGATCAAACTGGGATGGCTTCTCTAAATCAGGGATGTCCCTGGAAAATAGGGACACTTGAAGGGTCTGTAATGCTAAAACTTGGAGTCTTCAATTAAAGCTGAGTGTTGGAAGATTTACAACACACGCAAGATAGTAGTTCTTCATACAGTGCATATTGAAACTGTGGAATTCACTGTGGAATTTTGTTAAGACAAAATTCATTGAAGATAAAGCTACGCATAGCTGCTTGTGATGATGCTGAACCTCCACCAGTTCCAGGGACCTGCAGGAGCGGAGCGTGCTATTGCACTCAGGTCATGTTTTTGAGCTTCCCAGAAGAACTGTGTTGGCCACTGTGATAACAGTTGTGGACTAGTTGGCCTTCGGCCTGATCTAGCTGCAGAACTCTTCTGTATGTTATTAAGAGTCATGTGGTTCAGATCCCCATAGTGAGTCTGGGGGCAGCGAGGCTCTACATCAGCTATATGACTTTCTCCTAACCCGCAAACCCACCTAGATGTGTGTCCTTCTCTATCTTTTTTCCAGTTTGGTGAGAAGTATGGCTCTGTGTTCACAATGTATTTTGGAGCAGAACGTATTGTGGTGCTGCATGGCTATGATGCAGTGAAAGAAGCGCTGATCGACCGTGGAGATGAATTTGCTGCCAGGGGACGCCTGCCATTAGCTGATGATGTCAACAAGGGATTAGGTATTTTATGCTGGTTGACCAGTGGAGGGGGGGGGACGCAAGAAAATCCCTCTATTCATGAAAATAAAGCAAAAAATGTTGCAAAGACAAGTCATTGCATCTTGAGATAAACTTTCCTAATTAATGTTCCCACTGGACTGTAGCAATGGATAATTAGCAGCCTTTTAATAGCAGAGCTATATATTGGCCATTGCCGTTTAAGAGAGAAATGAGCCATCTCAAAAAGTACTTAAGGAATATCTAGGGCAGTAGCGGAGAAAGGTGGGTGTGGTGGGTGCTGGCCGCCCTGGGTGCAATCCCTGAGGGGAGTGATATCGCCACAGGTGGCGCCCCACTGGGATGTGCGTTGCCGCTGGCACCTGCGGGAAGGTCCCCGCCGCCGCGCGCCGCCTTACACCCAAGGGTGCTTACCCCTGCCCACCCAGGCCACTCCAGGTGCCGGAGCAGCTAGCTCCGCCTCTGGTTTAGAGGAAGCACCAAAAATTAAAACATGATTGAATGAGTCTCTAGCCTTTAAAAATAATGGTCTGGGGCAATTCTGGTGTGGACAGTAAGTGTGAGAGTTATGTGAGCAGAATTCCCTGGCCTGGATTTTGTGAATCAATAAGCTCTCCACACCAAGAAAGAGTTTCAAAGTTACTGCAAGCTATCGTTAAATTTGTTATCAAGAAAATAAATAAATACAAATCAACACATTGCACTTAAACAACTAGCAATGTAGTCCAGTTTCTTTAAGTTCTTTCTGGTTAATAAAGTCCAAGAACTATTGCTTCTTCATTATACTGGCAGCTTAAGAGAGAGACCCAGGCTCCAAGAGATAAATTATCAGTTAACATAAATATCAAAACATTGAAACCTCTTTTTAAGCTTTAGCTGCAAAAATGGACATTCTGCAAATGCAAATCTCCACTACGTTTCATACACAACACACACAAACATAGGATTTTATGCACATTAAACACATATATTTTACAGTAAGGGCATGTATCAGAAGACTGGCCAGCTACTGGTTATGGAATAAGGAGGCACCAAAGTACCAAGTCTCCAGGTGGTCTGGAGCCAAGAATAAGAGCCTCCTGCTCTTCCAACCTGCTTCTTCTGCTCTCCCTTTCAGTCCATCCATCTCCTTCATGCCCATTTCCTCTTCTGCTTTCCAGGAATTGGATTCAGCAATGGGGAGGGGTGGAAGCAGCTCCGACGTTTTGCCCTTACCACCCTGCACAACTTTGGCATGGGAAAGAAAAGTATTGAGGAGAGGATCCAGGAGGAAGCACAGTTCCTGCTAGAAAAGTTCCAGGACACGCAGGGTGGGTAGCCACTGCCCTTCATCGACATAGGCTTATCAAACAGACCCCCTTAAACATCACAACAGATTCTGGGGTATATTACAACAGATTACTAACCACCACATGGTCCTAGGTCACTGAGGGCTTCATACACACCAGTAATGCACTGAACTTACCTTGTCAATGTACTGGCAAACAATGCATAGCTTTCAGCAGGGGTGTAATATGCTGACACAGACCAGTTCCATCTAAAGCCCGGCTGCTGCGTCTCTATCAACTGCAAGAGTGCTCCGCAGATATTGTTGAATTCCAGCTGCTTTCACCCCCAACAGTCAACAGTGGTCCAGAAGTTAGAGTCTAGCAGCATCCGAAGTGCTTTAGATTCCCTAGTTTTAGTCTAGACTTCACCAAGGCCTGCACCACTGTGGTCACTCTTTCCTATCTAAGGATATATTGGCTGAAGCTGGAAGAAAGCACCTTGGAAAGTCCTTGGAAGAAACCACTCATAGCCACTGAAGATGCCCGTGCCTCCAGAATTGTTGTGAGAAAGGCAGCTCCCTGTCTGACCACTGAGGCCAGGAGCCAGGAAATGGCAGCTCAGAAATTCCAGAATAGATCATTGCCTAAAACCTGAAGTGGGGTTGTATAATTATTTTTTTGTTATCCTTCCAGAGAAGCCCCTGGATCCAACCTACTCGCTCAGTTGCGCTCTCTCCAATGTCATTTGTGCAATTGTCTTTGGGAAACGATACGATTATAATGACAAGAAGTTCCTATCCATGATGAGCTTAATGAATGAAAACTTTCAGGTTTTTAGCTCTTCTTGGGGACAGGTAGGTGCCATCTTTTTAAAGGCCCTTTTCGACAAAGTCTAAATTTTCCTGCTGTTTAAATTCTTTCTTCCAGGCTTCTCATGACCCATACTGCCTCTGCCTCTTAATATTTCTGTTAATGTCCTAGCTG
Source organism: Podarcis filfolensis (assembly GCF_964270895.1). Lineage (NCBI taxonomy): Eukaryota > Metazoa > Chordata > Lepidosauria > Squamata > Lacertidae > Podarcis > Podarcis filfolensis. Next base: position 115,125,247 of record NC_139604.1, read on the forward strand.
CAGGTTTGCCATGGGTAACTGGTTAGCCACTGTGACAGCACGATGGGCCACTGGCCTGATTCAATAGTCTCTTCTTATGTTCTTATGTTTTTAATTTGGAGATCCAGTCAAGGTTGGTGCATACAATGCCAATACCTGGATCTAGTAACCACGGTTTGACTTAACAGCAGCCCAGTGGAGCAGGAAGTAAAGCTTAAGCAGTTTTGGCAGTGGGGGTGGGGGATTGTTGCATGATTTCTCAGTTTTTTGTAAAGGTACACATAGGAGAAATAAAAAAATCAAAAAATCTGCATATGACCTCTACAACCATTAGGCAGAGGATGGGAAAGCACTAACTGACGGGAAAGGGAAGATAATACAATGCAGTACACTCAATGAAGCACCACCCAGTAATGCAGATGGGGAACATCTACACAGATTTTCGAGGCATTGGCAGTGAAAATGCTGGTGTGTGGACCACAGAGTTGAAATGCACGCAAGGCAACAGTGGCCAATGTTATACTGAAGCCCGAGTGTGGACAAACCCTGACTGAGGTTGGTGCCAACGGGTCTTTTGTTGTGTTTCTTCTAGCTCTACAACATCTTTCCTTCTTTGATGAAATGCATCCCTGGGCCCCACTGCAAACTGCTGAAAAACAACTTGGCACTCAGAGAGTTTGTTTTGGAGGAGGTTGAAGAACACAAGCCCACTCTGGACCCCAGCTCACCTCGGGATTTTATCGACTGCTTCCTTATGAAAATGGATCAGGTAATCATGCAAACTCACAGAACTCTCCACGTGGGTTCTCCTGCCACTCCTGAAGCTTCCCAACCAGCAGACTTCCATCCAGCTTCTTGTGGGGAATGCCAAGGCAAGAGATTCCTGCTCACACCCCATTGGAGTAGATTCATTTCCCATTGCTGACCTGTTCCTGCAGTAAGTGGGAAGTTCTTTCTAATGATTAGCCCTCTGGGCAAGGAATGTCCAGAGGAACGAGCTATAAAAAGACTTGAGATAAGATGTGTCTTGGGAAGGGAGCTGGTCCCAGTGGCGCTGCTAAATTCTTGTTATGCTGTACTCAGAACAATTGAGTTGACTCCACTGACTGTGTTGTGTGTTTCTGCAGGAAAAAGGTTATAGTGCATCCCATTTCACCATTGAAAACCTGGCCATAAGCACAGTTGACTTGTTTGCGGCTGGAACAGAGACCACCAGCACCACACTGCGATACGGGTTCCTGATCCTCCTCAAATACCCAGAGATACAAGGTAAAACAGATGCGTTATTAGTACTTATTATTCTAGTTCTTTCCCAGATTTATGTGTCACAGGTCCAAGAGGTGGTTGTTCTGCCACTTTCCCCAGGAAAACCCACTGTTCATTGCTGAATGTTAACCATCGCTGACTGACATCAGCAGTAAACAGAAGGCTTTCCTGGAGACCACAGTGGGGATGTGTGTGTGGACAAAATGCTCATACCCATGCCTAGAAATCCCAGCAAAAACAGAAGTGTGGATGAGCTCTTATTGCAAACCCCAGGATTTTATATACAAACAGTAACAACTTGAATTTGGCCCAGTAGTTGTTAGGATATTTCCGTTCCACCTTAAAAGGGAGCAGGATGTTTGTATAACACCCTGCGTAAGTTCCTGTCTCACAGGATGTTTATGCTATATGTTCCTTTCGTTTTCTGTTCTGTTTTGCCTGAGCAGTCGGAGCAGACGGTCATGTTTTCTTTGTTCTGACCAACGCCAAATAAACTGTAAATATGCATGTTCTGCTCTCATGCTGTGCAACTTCTTGCTGTGTGAATTCTGCTGTTAAGAGTGTGCACTAAGCCAGAGGCTTAGTGTCGCTAAATAGCTGATACTGCGTGACTACGGGAGGTCGATGGATCATCCGGCACCGAGCTTGGCAGCTTCAGATGGACTCTATCTCCCTGGCAGTATCCCAACAACAGGTTTCGGGCCCAGATTCACGGCACTTGCAGGAGAGTAAGACAGCGACAGACTGCTGAAAGGTATGTGTGGGAAAAGCGAAAGAAGAGGCTTTTCTGTTTGCCGCGGCAAGAGTCTTTGATGTCCGGCTGGCCTAATTGGCCTGGGAGCCGAGCCAAGCAGGCATCGTGATTTATGAGAGCCAAGATAAGGAGTCTCTGAAGTGAAGAAGACTCACGGCTGATGTTAAGAGGTGGAATGGAGTTTTTCCAAGCCTCTGAAGCTGCTGAGTGCCCAAAATTAAATCGGGACAATTATGAGACCTGGGCAAAATGGTGTGAGAGTTTGCTGCGTCAGTTTGGGGTGTGGCATACTGTCTGTGAAGCCCCTCCAGTTCCTCTGACAGGGAGATGGGAGGCTCAGAATTCGAGAGCCATAGACGTAATAGTCTTGTCCGTCTCTCTGGAGGAAATTGCTACGCTAGCTGGCAACACCACTGCACGTCAGATGTGGAATGCTTTGAAGATAGCCCATCTGCCAGTCATCCCAGCCCAGAGTTTGAATGCATCGGAGGTCCTGGCTGTTTCCCAGAATGCGAGTGAATGCAAGGATGCCGAGGGCACCGGTTGCAAGCTGCAGGGGGAGCTGACTGTGATGTCATCCCAGGCAGCATTCCAGCCTCCAGGGGGAGCCAAGGAGTCGGCAGCTGAGAGCTCTGTTTCCCATGGGAGCCAAGGTCAACTTTGCAGAGGCAGGAAGGCCAGAAGTAAACAAAGGAAAAAGCCTGCAGATGGCCCGAAGCAGAAGGGGGGTGAAAGGCCCACGCCAGTGGAAAACAATGCTTTGTTTGCTGGCACAGCTTCACCAAAGGCTAAAGGCAAGTCTGATGGCCAGGAGCAGGGGGGCAAGCTGCAAAAGCCCACGCTGGTGGAAAACAAGGTTTTGTTTGCCAGCAAATCTGCTTCGAAGGGGAAGGCCAGGTTTATTGTTGACTCTGCGGCCACGCCCCATCTCACCAAAGACCGCCATCTCTTTGTGTCCTTCACACCTCAAGATGGAGAGGTCCAGCTGGCTGATGGAAGGACTTTGCAAGCTACAGGAGTTGGGACTGTGAAACTTGAAAGTCTGCATACTACCATTAGTAATGTTCTTTTTGTTCCAGGAGCTGTGGACAATTTGATTAGTGTACCACAGCTGACTGGGCGTGGTTTTGAGGTTTCCTTCAAGAGGACTGTCTGTATCATCAGAAAAGGCAAAGAGGACTTTTTGCATGCAAAGTTGTTGGATGGTTTGTTCTGTCTAACTTATGATGATGTTGCTGTGTCTAATGCTGATACTTGTTGTGTTGCACAAACTAACAAGGTTCTTCATGCAGGATGCATTCACGATGCACATAGAAGATTTTGTCACCTCTCTTGGCAAGCGCTAGCCAAGATGCCTGGGTTGGTTGAAGGTTTGGACATCAAACCTTGTAAATTTCACATGAAGTGTGTATCTTGTGCAGAGAACAAGGTGAAGGTTGCTCCAAAAGGCAAGGAGTCTAGCAGGCAGGCTTCCAAACCCTACCAGCTAGTTCACGCAGACCTGGTAGGTCCTCTAGCGCCCTCTTTGGGAGGAGCAAGGTACTTCATGGTTCTAATTGATTCTTTTTCCAGGTACATTCATGTGTTTATGCTCAAGCAGAAATCGCAAGCATTTCCTAGGTTCAAGGCATTCTGTGCTTGGTTGGAGAATGCTCATGGTAAACGTATTGGCTGTCTGTTTACTGATCGGGGCGGGGAGTTCACTTCTCAGCAGTTTGAAGCTTTCCTGACTGAGAAGGGAATCCAGCATGACTTGTCAACGCCTAGATCGCCATGGATGAATGGGCTTGCGGAGAGAGCAAATCAAACGTTGCTGCAAGGAATAAAAACTTTGTTGCATGATGCCAACCTCCCTGAGAAGTTTTGGGGGGAGGCTCTCTCGAATTTTGTTTACAGTTTTAATCGCAGACTGTCATCACCTATTGGCTGCACTCCCTATGAGAAAATGTTTGGTAAGAAACCTAACACCAAGCACTTGAGAATCTTTGGTTCTGACATGTGGGTACACACCCCACAAAGCAACAAGCTTGGGAAGCGTGGGGCACATGGTTTGTTCATGGGGTACGATAAAGGTGCATACAGAGTATGGATGACTAACTCAAAATCCATAAAGTTCACAAGGAGTGTTGAGTACAATCCTAAGTGGGGGGAAAATGTGGGAATTTTCCAGAGTTACCCAGAGGAGGATGAAGGTGATGTGAAGAAAGCAGATCATGCTGAGAAAGCTGAGGAAACTGAGGAGGATGATGATGATGATGATGATCAGAGTTCGGATTCCAGTTCAGTGGGCGGCGCTGCTGCTGCTGCTGTCAGTGACAGTGATGACACAGCAGACTACAAGAGCGCAAAGGCCTCAGTCAGACCATCTGATGCGTCTGACAATGAACTGGAAGAACCACTGTTCACCATTGGTCACTTTTCTCCTAAGAAGGAGGAGATGAGTCCAGAAGACTTGCGTCTAGTTCGCAGGTCTGAAAGGGCGACCAAAGGCAAACCTCCAAAGAGATTTGCTGATGAGTTTGCTAAGACAGCAACTGCTGTTCTTAGTAGCTCAGAGAAGGTGTGGGAACCTTCAAGCTTCAAAGAGGTCCAGGAGTTAACCTCTAAAGATGCTGAGCCTTGGCTTAATGCCATGAAGGCTGAAGTTGATTCCTTGAACAGGAACCAAACTTGGGAACTGGTACCGGTAGTCCCAGGGATGAGACTGGTTGGCAGCAAATGGGTCTTCAAGGCCAAGACAGACCAGAATGGCAAGGTTGTCAGACACAAAGCCAGATTGGTTGCCAGAGGTTTTTCACAGGTACCAGGGCAGGATTACCACGAGACCTACTCACCCACGGTCAAATATGAGAGCATTCGGCTGATGCTCAAGATCGCTGCGGAGGAGAAACTGCATGTTTCCCATCATGACATAAATACAGCTTTTTTGTACGGGATTTTGGGGGAGGAGCTGTACATGCTTCCACCTGACGGGATGCAGATACAGAAGGGAATGGTCTGTAAACTGCGGAAATCCTTATATGGTCTCAAGCAGAGTGCCAGGTGTTGGAACACAAAACTCACTGAAACGTTGCTTTCTCTAGGTTTTCACCAGGGCAAAGCTGATCCGTGTGTGTTTGTCAAGGTGGAGGGGCAAAACAAACTGTATTGTTTATGTTTTGTTGATGATCTTCTGATGTTTTGGAAGAATCAGGCTTTCTACCAAAGCACCCTAGCTCAGCTGAAGGAGCACTTTGACATGAAGGATCTTGGTGAGGTATCCAACTATCTTTCTCTGCAGGTGGAGAGGGACCAAGCAGGTAATTTTCTGGTACACCAAACACAGAAAATTGCTGATGTATTAACCAGGTTGAATTTGGTTGATGCAAACCCAGCAGACACACCGATGGTGACAGGTTACCAGGTAGACAGTACTGCTGAAGCGTTTTCTGACACAACGCTGTACAGATGCATTCTAGGCAAGTTGAATTTCATTGCTAGATGTTCGAGACCTGACATTGCTGTAAGCACTAACCTGCTTAGCAGACATGCAAACAATCCTACTGTTCAGGATTGGAAAGCTCTGAAGCGCATAGCCCGGTATTTGAAAGGGACTATGCACTACAGGCTGAGGTTCACCAGTCAGAAGACTGGAGGTCTTGAAATCTTTGCAGATGCAAGTTTTGGAAGTGACACCACGGATGGTACAAGCACTTCTGGAGTATGCTACATGTACAACCACTGCCTGTTTGACTGGTTGTGCAAAAAGCAGACGACAGTTAGCCTAAGTTCCTGTGAAGCAGAACTCAATGCTCTGTCATTTTCACTCATGGATTGTGAATGGTTGATGCAACTGTTTAAGGACATTGGGGTTTCTGTGAAATGTCCTATACAAGTGTATCAAGACAATAGATCTTGTTTGGCTTTGCTGAACTCGGAGAGTTGCAAGCAAAGGACCAAGTACTTGCAGATTAAGCTACATCGTGCAAGAGAGTGTATTCAGAAAGGACTCATTCAGGTGTCCTACATGCCAGGAAATGAAATTCCTGCTGATCTGTTGTCTAAGGTTGTTAACAGAGAACAACTTAAGGTTTATGTACAAAGGTTGCAATTGGGTTGAACCACAGGTACTACAGGTTACACGGAAAGGGGGAGGATGTTAGGATATTTCCGTTCCACCTTAAAAGGGAGCAGGATGTTTGTATAACACCCTGCGTAAGTTCCTGTCTCACAGGATGTTTATGCTATATGTTCCTTTCGTTTTCTGTTCTGTTTTGCCTGAGCAGTCGGAGCAGACGGTCATGTTTTCTTTGTTCTGACCAACGCCAAATAAACTCTAAATATGCATGTCTGCTCTCATGCTGTGCAACTTCTTGCTGTGTGAATTCTGCTGTTAAGAGTGTGCACTAAGCCAGAGGCTTAGTGTCGCTAAATAGCTGATACTGCGTGACTACGGGAGGTCGATGGATCATCCGGCACCGAGCTTGGCAGCTTCAGATGGACTCTATCTCCCTGGCAGTATCCCAACAGTAGTATAGTGGCAGCCAGTGCAGATTCTTTAGACAAAGGCATCACATCCTGCACCAGCTGAACTTTCTGTGCCAGCCTGAAGGGTAGCCCACAAAGGCACAACCACAAGGGCCAGGGATCAAAAGGCCCTCAGGTAGGATCAGAATCACTGCAGGACAGTGCCTCCAATAGGAATCCCTCTAAGCTGGACCATCACTTGCTCCTAAAACTTCCCTAAAAAGGAGGCTTTTGTCCCTCTGGGCTCCTTTTGGATAGAAATTGAATTAATATATAAATAATTGCAGTTATACTATGTTTCCCTGTTTACAGATGGATTACTGAAGGTGAGCTACAATAATTTGTCTGAGTTAATGTGATGAGTCAATAGAAAGTTGGCATCAGAAAACATTGAAAACTCCAAAAATGTGCAGGGGCTGGCAGGCACTCCTATGAAATTTCAATTGCTTCTATGATATTTCCTGCAGTGGTGTTAAACCTCATTCTTCCCATTACAGAGAAAGTGCATGAAGAAATTGACAGAGTTATTGGCCGATCACGAAGTCCTTGCATGGCAGATCGTGGGGAAATGCCTTACACAGATGCGGTCATCCATGAGATCCAGAGGTTCATCTCTCTCCTCCCACTGAGCGTCCCTCATGCAGTACTCAAAGACACACCGTTCAGACAATATGTCATTCCAAAGGTCAGCTCTTTTCAAGGCTCTTAGTAGTAATAGGAGGCTGCTAGCCATGATGGCTATATTCTACCTCCATGGTGAGAGGCAGCATGCTTCTGAATACCAGTGGGTGGAAACCACAGGAATTGAGAGTGCTGTCTTGTTTAGATTATGTTGAAGGGCTTCCCATGGGCGTTTGGTTGGACACCATGAAAACAGGATGCTGGACCAGATGGGGCCACTGGACTGATCCAGCAGAGCTTTTCTTCTCTTCTTATGTACAAGCAAGGGAAGTAGTTTAGCCCAACTCCTAAAGCGTAGCTGGGCATCTTGAAGCCTGGGCTTCATTTGAAACACCCTATTGCCTTCTGAAGCTGCTCCATTCTTCTTCTGTATCAACAAAGTACCTTCCTTCCTGTTAGTGCCTTCCCACACCATTAATTGGTTGTCATGGCCATCCAGCCCATTTCTTTGCACTCTCTGCAGGGCACTACCATATATCCTATTCTGACGTCTGTGCTACATGACAGCAAAGAATTTCCAAACCCCAAAGAATTTGACCCAGGACATTTCTTGCACAAAGATGGCACCTTCAGGAAGAGCGACTATTTCATGCCTTTCTCAGCAGGTAAGAGCTCTGCTTCCTCAGTAGGCTGCAGTCTTGGCCAGCTCAGGTCTTTCCCGTCTCCCTAATCGGCTGGTGTCGGGGCAATGAGGGGGAACCTCCTTCCTCCTGCAGCCTAAACTGGAAGGGCTCCCAGACTGTGAGAGAGGGGCAGAGGCTTCTGGGTCCATCAGAACTCCTTGTACCTTTCCTGTGGCCAGCTGAAACAAAAGAAATGGTGGAAAGAGTGACTCTCCCAAGAGCTGTTCTGGAGCAGCACCTTTGCTCCTTTGGCATGATTGTTATTTTCTCCGTAACAGCCAAAGTGGTTGTTATGCATCTTACACTTTGGGTTTCCTTTGCAGGGAAGCGGATATGTGTGGGGGAAGGTCTGGCCCGTATGGAGATCTTCTTGTTCTTGACCACCATATTACAGAACTTCACTCTGAAGTCCATCATTGACCCCAAGGACATCGATCTCACACCGGTGTTGAGCAGCATAGGCAACTTCCCTCAGCCCTATCAGCTCTGCATTGTCCCTCGCTGAAAAGCCTGCCTCAGGAGGGCTGCACATGTGGAAAAGTCGCAGCCTGGCAAATCTTTGTTCAAAAAACCCATAACACAATATCTCCTCAGGTGTGGAGCCCTATCTTCTTACCTGACTATTTGTTGAAATGTTACTTTGGGGATCGTGCTAGAGACTATTTCATGTTGAAGACATTATTGCAAAGGACAAATAGCAGGATTTAGAAATTAGTCCCACACAAAAAAATCCCATTCTTATCTTTCTTGCTCCTTCATATGTATATGTGTGCAGCAGCGTAGCTAGCCGCTGGAGTGACTGGTGCATGGGCGTGTCCTGCAGCCAGGGGTGTGTCGAGCCACCCATGGGGGCGGGGCAAACCTCTCCAATGCTTGGAGCCTCTCCGCCGCCTCCCCCTCAGCTGTAGGGCGTCTGAGGGAGAGGCAGTAGTCAGACACAAATCCCACATATCAGCACGAAACTTGCACGTGCCTAAGCCACCATGTCACTCCAAAAAATTTCATGAGCCCAATTTTTTAAAAACTCATTTTGTCACACACCCCTCAATGATGACATCCGGGGCAGACTGTACCCCCCCATCCCCTTCCTCCACCACTGTATTTGCGTGATGGGCAAAATCTGCCAAGATGTAAGCTTTTTAGCCACTGAGTCTTGTTACTCTTTGTGCTAAATGAAGCCAATCAGAGTGGAAGGAACTGAGTCAACCACTGAGGAACTGGTGACCCTCAATGGTGGTTGGAGTCTTGCGCCCATCACCCCTGATGTTGGCTGGGGCAGATGGGGGCTGGAGTCCAGGAATATCTGAAGGGCTGCAGGTTCCCCATTCTTGCCATGAGGGCTCAGTTGGGACAATTCCCATAATCCCATTTCATTGGCTAGGTGGCTGGAGATAATGGGAGCTGCAGTCCAGCAACAAAATCTCCAACCTTGACTTGGTGGGTTGAAGTGCTGCAGGCTGTAGAAGCTGGGTGGGTTGAGACCCCTGTCTGAGATGACCTTTTCATTCCCTCGCATGTCGTACCTGAGATACAGCAAAGTTGTTTAACTGAGTGACAACATAAGCTTTTTTGGTAACCCTTCTATAGATCTGTACACTGAGATTGGCAGGTATGTCAATGCTAATAATAAAGCACAGGCAGACAATTTTATTTGGAAAGATATTCCAATAAACTCAGTTTGGAGTTTCCCGGTGCTAGAACAAAATGTCTTTCACTTTCAGCCTGAGCTAAGAAGGAAAGTCTTTGGAGGGTGCTGCAGAAATCAATAGCTTTTAAAATCTTTACCCCTTTCAACTAGTAGAACATCCTTGAGACTTGACATTTACAAATGTTTGCCAATAATTCCTTTAAGGGTAACCATATTCTAAAGAACAGATAGCAATACTGGATGCAACTGAACTTCTGAGTAAGTATGGGAAATGAACTAAGTTGGATCCAGAAATCTACTAGTCCTAGGAAGCATATCTTCAAGAAAGGCACAGAGCATAGATGGGCAAGATCTCCCAAGCCTACCTTGGATGAACTTGGAAATCATCCAAGATCTTCCAGGATAAGAAAACTATTTTTTTTTCTCCTGAGCCCAACTGAGGCTCTCACTGTCTTTAAAAATCTAGAACTGAGAAAATAGCCCTCCCTCAAATTCTCCACTTACTTTGTGGGTGGCAAAATAAGGAAGGTCATTGTGGCGTTTGCCCTCCGAGGTGTGTGACATCATACTGGGTTCATAAGGAAAGGGTTAACTAATTGTAAAATGACTAACCTATAGGAACCCAAGGGGAGAAGTTAGAGTTAGTGTTAGAGTTGTTAAGAAGTCAGTTGAGAGTTAGAGAAGGGAGAGGGAGGATAAGTCTGTGGGTTGGGCTAGTTTGATGTGAGAACGTGAGAGAATCAGTTAAGAGGAGTCAGTTAAACAGTTGGGATAATCAGTTAGAAGGTATTAGAAAGGTATAGGCCGGTAAAGAAACTAAGATTAAGAAACTGACAAGAAAATTAACTGAGAAACCATATTTGTTAATGCTTACAAAATAAACTTGCTTATTTGATTTAATTTTAACAACTGTCTGGACTCAGTGTGTAGCCGAGAGTAATGGGTTGGTGGCAGCGGGGAAGCGAGCACAGTGGTGGCGCAGGGATCAATAGATCGTCAAGCGTCCGGGAACCACAGTCATTTCACTGAATATTCTCCAAGGGAGGACTGAAAATCTCCAGGAGGAGTTGGAGAGGGAAAACTTTCAAAGAATTGTCAGAATTTCTTTCCTCTCAGCCTTCCTTCAACCCTGCTCCCATTCAGTGAAACAGAAAAATGTTTCCCTAGTACAAATTCAGAGGCAGCATGGGCAAAATTGGTGAGGGGAAGTCCACTTTTGAAGTTAACCAAGGAAGAATGGTCTTCCTCTTCTGTCTTCAGAATTTTTCTTTTTGGTTCCTGCACCCTCTCAATTATGCTCCTATTCAAAGTAGTGAAGTAATGTTTCTCCATTGCATTGCATTGAATTGAAGGGGCTAGAGGAAGAAACTTGTCTCTGATTTTAATTCAAGCTGGAGAAGAATTCGGGGCTTGAAATGCATGTCCTCTGTCCCCATTGAAACTCCTGAAGGTCTTCTCCAAACCAAAGTTTGGAGAATTGTGATGGTTTCACTAGCATAGAAAACCACTGCTCCACTTCTTCTGGAGAATAAGAGCACATCCAGATGTATGTATTTTTTTACCTGTTTGTGAAATGGAATGGCTTTATAGATGTCCTTCACCCTCCCAGAGCTAAATAAATAATACTATGACAAAGTGAATGCTGTCACTTGTAAAGATTATGCAAGTATAGCAATTTTATTTGCAGATTTATAAACTGCTTCACAACCAAACATTACTGCAGCTGTGTACAGTAAAATACAGAGGATTCCTAATGCAGTAAACTACATTTGCTTTGCATAATTTATTCTGACTCTGCAAGGCTTCATGAGGAAAGAGTTGCTTTGCAAGCCACTGATACCTTCACCCCCTGAAATCCCAAGCTCCTTCTAGTTTCTACCAGGCATTGCTTATGCACTTTGGAGCTTAGCCTTGGTTTGTAATGTAACACAAGCTACTGCCATCCATTGCATTAGTAGCAATCCAACACACCTTCATTTACTAGAGTAAGATGTGGCAATTATTGTTCCCCCTTCTCTTCCAAGAGATAGCTGCAGGAGCATGCGCAGTAGGTTGCTTTTTAGGGTGGTTTGAATGGCTGCTCTCAGAAGATTCTGGCAGTCTCACCTGGCCCTGGGAGAGAGAACATAAGAGAACTCTGCTGGAGCAGGTCAGAGGCCTATCTAGTCCAGCATCCTGCTCTCCCTGTGGCCAACCAGATGCCTATGAGAAGCCCTCAAGGAGCAACTGAGCACTACAGTGCTCTCCTCCCCATTTGCAGTTCCCAGCAACATTTGAGGCAATTCCTAACTGTGTAGTGCATCAATGACAGCTCCATAATAAAATCCAGAGTCAGGCCACCGGGATTTAAATATCTTGCTTTTCTAACACATTGCTTTAAAAAATCCCTCCACCTTAAAAACACAGACATTCACAACAAATTACTAATAAAATCTCATGATTAAATTTATGGCACATGACTGCAGTTCTGTGCATGGTTGGGAGTAAGCACCATTGAACACAGTGGTGCGTATTTCTGCTGTATAGGTTCAATTTTTAAAACACGTTTGGTTTTAGCAAATGACATCCAGACAGCAGAAACACAACCTTTTACTTTTAATTAGCAATGCAAACAACTTTTTGTTATTTATTTTTGGGATTTTACAACAAAATCAAACAGCCTCCTGTCTCCCCACCTCCCCTATGCATCCTCCCCCTTCCTCACATGCCCCCAAACCTCTGTATTCCTCCCTAGCCCCAATTGCCCTTAATCCTCTTCCCCTCCCCAACCCACAGCATTTGTATTTGCTTGTATGATCAGTGGCAAACCTGTACTTTCACTACTGATTCCCCTGACACATCTAATCTAAGGATGACCTGCTGCTTATGATGTAAATCCAGAATTTACAGACATTTATAGACCACGTCCACACAGGATTAAAGTGTAGTATTTTGTCTCAAACTGCCCCACTGAACAAGCTTATGAGAGCCAGTGTGGTATAGTGGTTAAGAGTCACGTAATCTGGGGAACCGGGTTCGTGTCTCCGCTCCTCCACATGCAGCTGCTGGGTGACCTTGGGCCAGTCACACTTCTTTGAAGTCTCTCAGCCCCACTCACCTCACAGAGTGTTTGTTGTGGGGGAGGAAGGGAAAAGGAGAATGTTAGCCGCTTTGAGACTCCTGAAGGGGAATGAAAGGCGGGATATCAAATCCAAACTCTTCTTCTTCTTATATTAGCTGACGAAAACCCTCTCCCATGCCCACACTTTTAAGCAGTTTGCCATTGCTTCTTTTTATCTAAGTTGTATATAAAAATAGGAGGAGGTCTGTGGCAATTTAAAGACTTAACTGTATTTATTTGTAAAGGGAGTAAGATTTGCTAGGGCATACTTTCTCAGATGCAGAATGGGTGGCAACAACAACAACATAGTATTAATATTATTAATAATGTACAGTGGTACCTCAGGTTAAGTACTTAATTCGTTCTGGAGGTCCGTTCTTAACCTGAAACTGTTCCTAACCTGAAGAATCACTTTAGCTAATGGGGCCTCCTGCTGTTGCCGGGTCGTCGGAGCACGATTTCTGTTCTCATCCTGAAGCAAACTTCTTAACCCGAGGTAATATTTCTGGGTTAGCGGAGTGTGTAACCTGAAGCGTCTGTAACCCAAGGTACCACTGTACAGTGCTTTTTCTGGAGGAACGCAGGGGTACGCATACCCCTAAACATTTTGTGAATCTAACGGGAGAAGAAACTAAAAAAATTAAAATATTTAATTTCTTCTCAGCGTTGTGAATCGGCAGTTCTGTTGCTACCTCTGATGGCTGCCTTTGGTCCATTTACTGCATTTATTTTTCCAAATTTGAACCATAAAATGGTGATTTTCTTGAGTCAAAATGAGAGTACACCTACACCATACTGCTTAATATTGATATTTTAGATTGCTGTAACCTGCCATGGGACCTTATGGTGCAAAGCAGGGAAGAATTCAACATACAGTGGTACCTCGGGTTAAGAACTTAATTCGTTCTGGAGGTCCGTTCTTAACCTGAAACTGTTCTTAACCTGAGGTACCACTTTACCTAACTGGGCCTCTCGCCGCCGCCACGCGATTTCTGTTCAGTATAGTGTAGGTGTACACTATACTGTACGAATTACGTACTTAACCCGAGGTACCACTGTACTGCCTGTATAATAATCAGGTCATGGTGCCTTGCCCTGACACAGGAATGTGAGAAGCTGGCTTATCCCGAGTCACAGGGCTCTTCAGGCCCCTACCGAGAGATAACGGGTCTTGAACCTGGGACCATGTGCTTGTAAGGCAGAGGCTTTACCGCCTCACCAGTTGCTCTGGCAAAGAATCTGTTTATGCAATCTGAACTCTGGTGAACTGAGTAGGCCTCTCTATGCAGAGCAGCCATAAAGTGTCCTAGCCGTGGCTAGAATGGGCTGAATTTCTGTGATCTGCACTGACAGGAGATTGACTCAAAACACACAGAGCAGCAACAGTTGTTGGCAAGAACACCTGGCGCACTTTGGTTTATGAACTGAACCATGAATTCAAATAAGTTTATGCAAACTGAACTGACAAGTCAGTTTGAAAGAGAATTTAACATTGATATAAGGGAGATATTATCCCCACTAATTACAGTAATTTTATGGATGTCTATAACCTGTTCCAGGAGTATGTTTAAGCTGTGAATCAGTGTAAAAAGGCCAGCTAATATACACAACGGGATATTTACTCTCTTCTTTTTGACATCTTTTTTGAAATGCTTGAGGGTATGATCACTCCTGTTTTAGGAGCTACCCCTTAAAAGGGGACCGCTCAATACTTTAAATAAATAACTTGGCAGGCTTCCATCATCTGCATGCTCCCCTCTTGTACTAAATACTTGTACATCGTTCTACCCGGACACTGAGGTCCAGCACCGAGGGCCTTCTGGAAGCCCAGCCAGATGGGCGGGGTATAAATAATAAATTATTATTATTATATTATTATTTCCAGAGGTGGATGGAAGAACTGGACTAAATGAAAACAAGAAGTTAATGTTCTGTGTCACCATGTACACTAGTGACCATGGTTTGTCCCCACTAGGGCACATGTGAGTCACTGTTTTGATGAGCACATTAGTGTGTCTTATCAATACAAAAGCACTTCCAGGTTTATGTCTCCTAAATCTATCTTGGTGTGTTCTGTCCACATTAGTGGGTAGTGCTAGATGGGATTGTTGGGGGAAAGCAAACAAACTTTCTTCTCCTGAACCTCTAGCTAATGCATGTATTACTTTAAACCACACAAGAGCACTGTTTGTGTAGCAACAAGCCAGCATTTGCTCGTAGTCTTTTTCTAAGTTAACTCCACTTGTAAAAGCTGAACCTTTTGTTGTTCTCTCCTGATAAGATGCCTGCTATTGCTCTCTCTTTTTATCTCTACTCATCCTGTAAATAGTTCTTGCCAAGATAATTCTGTTCCTGCATGAATAAAGCTGTAGAAATAAAGAAACTGTACATACACTTCTCAGTTTACTTCACCCAAGCTTCAAGGTCTGCTAACAGGGATGTATTTTGCTGAGGCTGAGCTCCATTATGGACCTGCCTTCAAGCTTATTTCAAGTATGTGTGTTCCAATAGTCCAGACTTGTCCAAAATTGCAGTAATTTATTTTAAATGTGTGTTGCTCCAAGCCATGAAATCTGTTGTCTTTTTTTGTTTGTTTACCTGTCTGGCATACATTGTTTGTTGTTGTTGTTGTTTAGTCACTTAGTCGTGTCCGACTCTTCGTGACCCCGTGGACCAGAGCACGCCAGGCACCCCTGTCTTCCACTGCCTCCCGCAGTTTAGTCAAACTCATGCTGGTAGCTTCGAGAACACTATCCAACCATCTCGTCCTCTGTCGTCCCCTTTCTCCTTGTGCCCGCCATCTTTCCCAACATCAGGGTCTTTTCCAGGGAGTCTTCTCTTCTCATGAGGTGGCCAATGTATTGGAGCCTCAGCTTCACGATCTGTCCTTCCAGTGAGAACTCAGGGCTGATTTCCTTAAGAATGGATCAGTTTGATCACTACTGGGAAAACCATAGCTTTAACTATACGGACTTTTGTTGGCAAGGTGATGTCTCTGCTTTTTAAGATGCTTTCTAGAAACATCCAACCAAGCACTCAGAGTGTAGAAGAAGCTCTCCTGCAGGAACCTTAAAAGCAGAACCATTTGCCACAAGGCTACATTACAATGTTTAATAAGTTGGAGTTCTTGTTATTAAATATACTAGCTGATGAATGTGAATACATCGAAACAGGGCCCTGTAAGAATTTAAATGTATTTTCATGTAATATTTGATACATCCAGCTGATGAAGGTGAATACATCGAAACAGGGCCCTGTCCTGGTCTCCAATCCATAACTGACTTCTGCTTAACGATTGAAACTGAGTCTCCATCTGCAAGCTGATAAATTATAAGGATCAACATTATTACTTTAAACCACACAAGAGGACTGTTTGTGTAGCAACAAGCCAGCATTTGCTCGTAGTCTTTTTCTAAGTTAACTCCACCTGTAAAAGCATTTTGTTGTTCTCTCCTGATAAGATGCCTGCTATTGCTCTCTCTTTTTATCTCTACTCATCCTGTAAATCGTTCTTGCCAAGATAATTTTGTTCCTGCATGAATAAAGCTGTAGAAATCCAGAAACTGTGTGTAAACTTCTCAGTCTAATTCACCCAAGCTGCAAGTTCTCCTAACAGGGATGTATTTGTGCTAAGGCTGAGCTCCATTATGGACCTGCCTTCAAGTTTATTTCAATTTTATTTCACATTTGTGGGCATCTGAGGTGCAAGAAACCTCCAACCAAGCACTCAGACTATACAAGAAGCTCTCCTGCAGGAACCTGGTCCTGAAAGCACCTTAGAAGCAGAACCATTTGCCTCAAGGCTACATTACAATGTTTGGCAAAAAAAAACCTGACCCCTGGTTGTCTTACATCACAGACCTTGTGCTCAGTAATGCCGTTATCATTGCCTTACTAATCAATGAAGAAAAAGGATACAGACTGAAGTTCAGAGAAGTTCATTTCTTGATTATACAACCTGATCTACTTAATGGCTAATCTCATTTACTCAGAGAAACCTAGAATTCCTATTGGTGAAAATCCATGTATATGTGACCTCCTCAGAGTATATAAAATTGGAAAGCAAATTAATTCATCTGGAGTCATTTCAGTCACTGTTAGCTGGTGCCATGGAGCCTCTAGGGACAGTGACCATTTTGATGATCATATGCATCTCTTGCCTTGTTTTCCTTGCAGTCAGGAGCAGAACGCCAGAGAATGCAAAGCAGCTGCCACCTGGCCCACCTCCACTGCCCATCGTAGGGAACGCTCTGCAGCTGAAGACCAACAACCTGGCCCAGGTTCTCCAGGAGGTAAGCCAAAGATGAGCACCTTCCTCAACAGCTGTCTGTTGATGACCGTTACCTGTTTGCAAGCCTCTTTTCATCTGACTCTTTTGGAAGGGGACAATCCATTGTCAGTTTGTTTATTTATAGATGGTACCATCAGTGTGCAGGGCACATTTGCAGAGTATAAGGCAACAGACTCTGCACTTTGACAGAGGAGAAGCAAAAGAGGGGGGGGGGGGAGAAGGCATCCAGACCAGAAGAAAAGAATAGCAGAATCGCTGTGATTTCAGTGGCACGGACTTGCGCTTGGCTACATCAGCAGGGATGGGGAGCAGGGACTTGTCCCAAAGGCTCCTCAGAAAAGAGGTGGACTTTGAGCAGGTCCCACAACTCCACAAAGGGGGTTGATTTATTGCATTTTATTGTTTTATCCTTAAAATAAAAGGCATAAAGCCCCCTTCTGAGTAACTTTAAAAAGCAATAGTGCAATTTTCATACTATATTAGAGACAGGGGGCGGGAGCGGGTCCAATTCTCCCTCCGCACATGGATGGTTTGGCCATTTTTGCCCTCTGAACATTTTTAGCCTCTGCTGGACAGTGTGGAGTTCATAGTCTTCTTGTATTTCGAAAAGCTGCTCCTTTATTTCCCCCAGAATGTGCTTGGTTGGAAGGTACTTTAAGAATTCCCTTAGAAAAATAAGTGTGAGGGAGACATAACAGAGCAGTATAATCATATTCACGGTATAGAGAAAGTAGACGGGAAAACACTTTTACCCCCCTCTCATAATGCCATACGCTCCAACATTTCTCCAGTGAAAATAGGGACATCCCATTCCATAATGATAATTTTACTATAGCCCACACACCTTACTGGGTTGCCCCAGCCACTCTGGACAGCTTCCAACATATATAAAAACGTAATGAAAACATTAGAAATTAAACAAAAAAACACTTCCCTATTCAGGATTGCCTTCAAAGGGGGTCAGATAACTCTATACCCTCCAACATTTCTCCAATGAAAATAGGGACAGCCTAAGGACATTCTGTGATCAAACTGGGATGGCTTCTCTAAATCAGGGATGTCCCTGGAAAATAGGGACACTTGAAGGGTCTGTAATGCTAAAACTTGGAGTCTTCAATTAAAGCTGAGTGTTGGAAGATTTACAACACATGCAAGATAGTAGTTCCTCATACAGTGCATATTGAAACTGTGGAATTCACTGTGGAATTTTGTTAAGACAAAATTCATTGAAGATAAAGCTACCCATAGCTGCTAGTGATGATGCTGAACCTCCACCAGTTCCAGGGACCTGCAGGAGGGGAGCGTGCTATTGCACTCAGGTCTTGTTTTTAAGCTTCCCAGAAGAACTGTGTTGGCCACTGTGATAACAGTTGTGGACTAGTTGGCCTTCGGCCTGATCTAGCTGCAGAACTCTTCTGTATGTTATTAAGAGTCAGTGGTTCAGATGCCCATGGTGAGTCTGGGGGCAGCGGGGCTCTACATCAGCTATATGACTCTCTCCTAATCCTCAAACCCACCTAGATGTGTGTCCTTCTCTATCTTTTTTCCAGCTTGGTGAGAAGTATGGCTCTGTGTTCACAGTGTATTTTGGAACAGAACGGGTTGTGGTGCTGCATGGCTATGATGCAGTGAAAGAAGCACTGATCGACCGTGGAGATGAATTTGCTGCTAGGGGACGCCTGCCATTAGCTGATGATGTCAGCAAGGGATTAGGTATTTTATGCTGGTTGACCAATGGAGGCACAGGAAAATCCCTCTATTCATGAAAATAAAGCAAGAAAGGTTGCAAAGGCAAGTCATTGCATCTTGAGATAAACATTCCTAATTAATGTTCCCACTGGACAGTAGCAATAGATAATTAGCAGCCTTTTAATGGCATAGCTATATATATGCTGGAGCAGCTAGCTCCGCCTCTGGTTTAGAGCAAGCACCAAAAATTAAAGAAGGATTGAATGAGTCTCTAGCCTTTAAAAATAATGGTCTGGGGTAATTCTGGTGTGGGCAGTAAGTGTTTCAAAGTTACTGCAAACTATCTATAAATTTGTTATCAAGAAAACAAATAAATACAAATCAACACATTTCACTTAAACAACTAGCAATGTAGTCCAGTTTTCTTTAAGTTCTTTCTGGTTAATAAAGTCCAAGAACTATTGCTTCTTAATTATACTGGCAGCTTCAGAGAGAGACCCAGACTCCAAGAGATGAATTATCAGTTAACATAAATATCAAATCATTGAAACCTCTTTTTAAGCTTTAGCTGCAAAAATGGACATTCTGCAAATGCAAACCTCCACTACGTTTCATACACAACACACACAAACATAGGATTTTATGCACATTAAACACATATATTTTACAGTAAGGGCATGTATCAGAAGACTGGCCAGCTACTGATTATGGAATAAGGAGGCACCAAAGTACCAAGTCTCCAGGTGGTCTGGAGCCAAGAATAAGAGCCTCCTGCTCTTCCAACCTGCTTCTTCTGCTCTCCCTTTCAGTCCATCCATCTCCTTCATGCCCATTTGCTCTTCTGCTTTCCAGGAATTATATTCAGCAATGGGGAGATGTGGAAGCAGCTCCGACGTTTTATCCTTACCACCCTGCGCAACTTTGGCATGGGAAAGAAAAGTATTGAGGAGAGGATCCAGGAGGAAGCACAGTTCCTGCTAGAAAAGTTCCAGGACACGCAGGGTGGGTAGCCACTGCCCTTCATCGACATAGGCTTATCAAGCAGCCCCCTTAAACATCACAACAGATTCTGGGGTATATTACAACAGATTATTAACCACCACCTGGTCCTAGGTCACTGAGGGCTTCATACACACCAGTAATGCACTGAACTTACCTTGTCAATGTACTGGCAAACAATGCATAGCTTTCAGCAGGGGTGTAATATGCTGACACAGACCAGTTCCATCTAAAGCCCGGCTGCTGCTTCTCTATCAACTGCAAGAGTGCTCCGCAGATATTGTTGAATTCCAGCTGCTTTCAGCCCCAACAGTCAACAGTGGTCCAGAAGTTAGAGTCTAGCAGCATCTGAAGTGCTTTAGATTCCCTAGTTTTAGTCTAGACTTCACCAAGGCCTGCACCACTGTGGTCACTCTTTCCTATCTAAGGATATATTGACTGAATCTGGAAGAAAGCGCCTTGGAAAGTCCTTGGAAGAAACCACTCATAGCCACTGAAGATGCCCGTGCCTCCAGAATTGTTGTGAGAAAGGCAGCTCCCTGTCTGACCACTGAGGCCAGGAGCCAGGAAATGACAACTCAGAAATTCCAGACTAGATTATTGCCTAAAACCTGTGAAAGAAGCAGTCGATTCAAAGCACCGCGCCACTCACCCCACGTCGCTCTGGATCCCCAACACAGGGTTTCCCCACGAGTAGGGGAGGCGCAAGAGGTGCCAGCCGAATCCCAAGTTCACAGGCTTCTCCCGCCTGTGATTTCTATGGGTCTCCGCCTTCGCCGTGGCGGTTAGACCCTGCTTTTCACGGAGCAAGTTCCTCCCGATCGGAGGAGCTCCGCAATTGCCAGAGGCGCCAACCCGAAAGTCCTATGTTATATCCTAAATCGCTGTGATAAAAATGAATGTATTGCCAAGAATTTTGTTTTTGTTTCAAACACTGCAAATTTTGGATAAAATGGATTGTTTCAAGAAGTGGCAGAAAGATATTTCTAGATTCGTCTGGCAGGGCAAGAAACCCAGAATAAAATTTAAAATACTAACTGATGCAAAAGAAAGAGGTGGATTTGCCCTGCCAGACCTTAAACTTTACTATGAATCAGCCGCATTTTGCTGGCTGAGAGAATGGCTGCTTCTTGAAAACACAGACATTTTGGACTTGGAAGGTTTCAACAATGTATTTGGGTGGCATGCATATTTGTGGTATGATAAGGTCAAAGCACATAAAGCATTTAAAAACCATATTGTCAGGAAAGCATTGTTTAATGTTTGGACAAGATATAAAGACTTGCTTGAAAATAAAACCCCAAGGTGGTTGTCACCGATGGAAGCGAAGGCTCAGAAAAAGCTCAATATGGAGGCCAAATGGCCGAAATATTGGGAAATTTTGGAACAAGAGGGAGACAAATTGAAATTGCAGAGCTTTGAGAAACTAAAAGACAAAGTGCGAGATTGGCTTCATTATTATCAAATAATGGAGGCTTACAATTTGGACAAGAAAATTGGCTTCCAGGTGGAAAAATCAAAATTGGAAACAGAACTGTTAGATCCCAAAACTAAGATTTTATCAAGAATGTGTAACTTGCTGTTGAAATGGAACACTCAGGATGAAACGGTGAAATCTGCTATGATTAAATGGGCACAAGATGTTGGACATAACATCATGTTGGCTGACTGGGAACAGTTATGGACCACAGGTATGAAATTTATGGCATGTAATGCCTTAAGAGAGAATATTATGAAAATGATATACAGGTGGTACATGACACCAGTCAACAAATGTTGGAAATGTAAAGACAATGAAGGTACATTCTTTCATCTTTGGTGGACGTGCCCAAGGATTAAGGTGTGGGAGTCATGCAGAGCCATACCAGAGGCTTCTAATATTGCAGGGCCCCCTGACCTCGTGACCAGCACTCCAAGCTTTACAATGTATTGGAATGTATTGACTTTTAATGGAGTTGTGTTTCCTCTGGGCAGTGATGACCCTATATGGTGATGGGTGGGTAAAAGCCATGACGGGATGTAGGTAACGTGAGACATTGGCAAACGGCCATGCGACAGGAGAGAGGAGAGCACAAAGGGTAATAAAAAATACCGGACAGGAGAGAAGTCGAAGGAGCTGCCCTCCATCCATGAAAATACTGCTGTCTCACTGTGTCTTTTTTCTATGCTGTGCACCATTTGTGACGGCTGGCTCCGACAAGTGGTGCCCCGTGTGAGGCTAACTTAAAAGAAGAGGCAAACTTAAAAGAAGAGGCTAACTTAAAAGAAGAGGCAAACTTAAAAGAAGAGGCTAACTAAAGAAGACAGTGTGAGGCTGACTTCAAAGGAAACAGTGTGAGGCTTCTTGATCACCGACTCACTACGTCCGGCAAGGGTTGCAAGCACTGAATCATCTTCGGATCCCTGGTGAGTCGATCCCTTTTATCTTGATTTTTGAAAAATTGGCAGCTCTTTGTCTACTCCCCAACAGAAATTTTTAAAAGACTTAAAATTTCTCCTCTCCTCCAACAAATTGGAAGTTCCTGAGGGTGATTTGATACAGCTCATTCTGGCCATCGATGAGCATTGCCCCTGGTTTCCTGCAGATGGAACTTGGGAATTAAAACATTGGGATAAGATTGGAACACATTTTCATGGACACCCCAGCATTGGTGTTCGGATTCTAAATGCATGGTGCAAGGTTTGTTACGCCATGGGCTCTTTAACTCCAAAAAATATCTCCATGGCTGTATTGCCAACATCACCCCCGGCTTCTTTAATCCAGCCTGCTGTGATGCCGCCTGTTCCAGCCCTCGCCTTGCCAGCAGCCCCAGACCCCAAACCTCCGGACTACACTTCCTCACCAGAGGACCCAATCCTGCAAAAATACCGTGGTCTGGCTGGAAATGACCCTACTCTTTCAGCGGCAGAACCAGCTACCCCTTTTCAACGTGCAGTCCTTGCCTGTTCCTTAATTCAGGATACTGTGGCATTTCCCGTCATTGTGCCCCCTGCTGGTGCTCCAGCAGGAACTCAAGCCCAGCACCAACCTTTTGAATTTAAAATCTTGAAAGAGCTGCAATCGTCAGTCCGGACAAACGGACTTCAAGCCCCATTTACACAGGCTCTTTTGGAAGCCACATTAGCCCAGCTTTTGGTTCCAGATGACATCAAGCTTTTGGCACGTACAGTGTTACCCCCATCAGCAGGTGTATTGTTTGCCCATGAATGGGAAACTGCCTGCCATGTTTATGCCCCGGCTTTGTTGCAACAAATCAGAGGGAATAATCCAAATATTACCCTTGCAGACGTCCTAGATGCCATGATGGGGCGTGGTCCCTTCGCTCAGGCTTCAGTACAAGCCACACTGCTGCAAATCTTATTAAGGGACACTGCTCTTGCTGCTAAACAAGCAATGAGAAAAATCCCAGAGCCCACCAGTGTTCAGTCTAGATGGGGGTCGATCAGGCAAGAGGCAAGAGAATCATATTCCTCCTTCATGGACAGGCTGCTTACAGCAGTGAGTCGCCAAATTGAAAATCCTGAAGCCAAACAAATAATTATCAAACAATTGGCCTTTGAAAATGCCAAAGAGGATTGTAAGGTTGCATTGCGACCAATAATACACAATCCTGCCACAGACACAGCAGCTATGCTTCGCATTAGTCAGTCTGTAGGTACAGCAGCTCATCTGTTAGCGGCAGCCTTAAATAAAAACCAGCCTGTAGCCACCGATACAACATGTTTCCAGTGTGACAAACCAGGATCACCACTACCCCAGTATGGGTAGAACAGTGGCCTTTACCAAAAGAAAAACTAGCAGCGGCGGCCCAGCTTATTTCTGAACAATTGACCCTTGGCCACATTGAACCGTCCTCATCTCCCTGGAACTCCCCAATTTTTGTTATTAAGAAAAAATCAGGCCGATGGCGTCTTTTGCAGGATATGAGGAAAATTAACCAACAGATACAGCCAATGGGAACTTTACAACCTGGCATGCCAAATCCAAATATGCTCCCACGAGAATATCAGTTGGCTGTGATTGATTTAAAGGACTGTTTTTTTTCTATCCCACTGGCTCCAGCAGACAGGGAACGGTTTGCTTTTACATTGCCAGTATATAACAATTCGCAGCCCACCCAGCGATATCAGTGGGTTGTTCTGCCTCAAGGCATGCGGAACTCCCCTACACTTTGTCAACATTTTGTGGATGAAGCATTGAAACCTTTCCGCATGCGCCACCTAGAGGTGCTGCACACGTGCTGCATCTGGCAGTGTTTGCCTTCCTCACCATCTGCCTTGCCATCCTTTGCTGCACCGTTATACAAGGAAGAGAAGCAGACGACCCAGTCCAGTTGAAACCACCATATTTCACCTTATCAGCTGGTAAGCCGCTGTCATCAGAATCCTACTCTGGCTGGCAGCATCCACGGCTCAGCCATTCTCGAACTATAAGAACAGCGTTATTGAATAAGACTTTTAGGGGAGAAAATTATCATAAGATATGGAGGGATAATATTTTTGTACAAGATATGATTATGTTTACCAGTTTATTGAATGCTTCTAGATGCTGGCTGTGTATGCACATGCCCCCTTTTGCCAGTCATTCAGGCATAATGCTTCATGGTGTGCCTGTCAACGGATTTTTTCGATTTACAAATATTATATCCCCTAAGCAATCTTTTTGGCCTCCAGTACACTTGACCCTCCATGAGCCTGCCCCCATTTGTTTTCAAATTAAAGAGGGGAAAGAATCATGGGACATATATCCAAACTGTCAATATACATTGAAATTCACTTTTAATAGCTCTTGTTCTCTTACAGGAACATACAGTGACCAATCTCAGTGCTATAGGAGTGACACCAGTGCATGGCTAATAAACTAGAAAGGAAGCCTACCATGCAGCTTGGAATCAGAATTCTTATATTCTTGGCTTCCAGATGGAAGTTGGCTTCGACATTTATTGATTTTAGTGATCATTATAGTAGTTATTTGCATTATTTTGTGTTGCTGTATACAATGTATTCCTTCTTTAATTTCTATATGTACTGCATGGTTCTCCAGTCTGCGGCCCGCTTCCAGTCTCACAAGAGTCGCTTATCGCACTCGATATAACCGTATTGGTACTGACATTTATGACTCTGATTAATAAAATAAAGAAAGAGGGCATGTGGGAGTCATGCAGAGCCATACCAGAGGCTTCTAATATTGCAGGGCCCCCTGACCTCGTGACCAGCACTCCAAGCTTTACAATGTATTGGAATGTATTGACTTTTAATGGAGTTGTGTTTCCTCTGGGCAGTGATGACCCTATATGGTGATGGGTGGGTAAAAGCCATGACGGGATGTAGGTAACGTGAGACATTGGCAAACGGCCATGCGACAGGAGAGAGGAGAGAACAAAGGGTAATAAAACATACCGGACAGGAGAGAAGTCGAAGGAGCTGCCCTCCATCCATGAAAATACTGCTGTCTCACTGTGTCTTTTTTCTATGCTGTGCACCATTTGTGACGGCTGGCTCCGACATTAAGGCTTTCTGGGAGATGATCTATAATGAAATGAAGAAGGTATTTAAATATACCTTTTTGAAGAAACCAGAGGCCTTTCTCCTGGGCATGGTTGGCCAATTGGTGCTAAAGAAGGACAGAACTTTCTTTATGTACGCTACAGCAGCAGCAAGAATACTCATCGCAAAGTATTGGAAGACACAAGATTTACCCACCAAGGAAGAATGGCAGATGAAGGTGATGGACTACATGGAATTGCCGGAAATGACTGGCAGAATCCGAGACCAGGGAGAAGAATCGGTAGAAGAAGGTTGGAAGAAGTTTAAAGACTACCTACAGAAACATTGCAAAATTAAGGAATTTTAGAAGGATGCTGGAATGAAGTTATGTGGTGTTAGCAGTAATGTTATAAAGGAGTATGTAAATATGGTTGTTAACAGGTGAGAATGTAAAGGCACAACATATTAAGATAAATGATTAAGATAAAAACAAAGATGGAAAGGATTTGCTGAATTATCTAATTGAACTAGAATACAAAAAAGGGAGGTGTGAGGAAGTCAAGGAAACAAGTAAATGAAAGATAAGTTATGGAAAAATTGATTTGTTTTTAATTTTTAATTTTTCAGTTTTTTGTAATTTTTTGTTTTATTATTTTCTTTCTTATGTTTGTAATTTCTTGAAATGTTAATAAATATTATTATAAAAAAAATAAATTATTTTTTTCTTGTTCTTCCAGAGAAGCCCTTGGATCCAACCTTCTCACTCAGTTGCGCCATCTCCAATGTCATTTGTGCAATTATCTTTGGGAAACGATACGATTATAATGACAAGAAGTTGCTATCCATGCTAAGCTTAGTAAATGAAAACTTTCAGGTTTTTAGCTCTCCTTGGGGACAGGTAGGTGCCATCTGGTTAAATGCATTCTTTTCCACAAAGTCTAAAGTTTACTTGCATGTGGAATATTTATTTTATGTAGATACTGCCTCTGGGTGTGGCCACTTTCCTGCTGTTTAAATATCTTTCTTCCAGGCTTCTCATGGCCCATACTGCCTCTGCCTCTTAATATTTCTGTTAATGTCCTAGTTGCAGGCTTGCCACGGGTAACTGGTTAGCCACTGTGACAGCACGATGGGCCACTGGCCTGATTCAATAGGCTCTTCTTATGTTCTTATGTTTTTAATGGGGAGATCCAGTCAAGGCACACAATGCACCTGGGTCTAGTAACCAAGGTTTGACTTAACAGCAGCCCAGTGGAGTAGGAAGTAAAGCTTAACCAGTAAAACCCACAGGCTCAAGTTTATAACTGGAACTAATCACTTGGGATGTATATACACTGCCATTGCCTCTGCATCCAGTGTGCTTCCACTACTGGTTTGAGAAGGTGTGAATACATGATCAAAACAAAAAAAAATTTTTCCTTCCAGTAGCACCTTAAAGACCAACTAAGTTAGTTCTTGGTATGAGCTTTCGTGTGCATGCACACTTCTTCAGATATCTTTAGAAGTGTGCATGCACACGAAAGCTCATACCAAGAACTAACTTAGTTGGTCTTTAAGGTGCTACTGGAAGGAATTTTTTTTTTTTTTTTTTTGGCTATGGCAGACCAACACGGCTACCTATCTGTAACTGAATACATGATGTTAGCCACAATCCATATCTATCCTGCCTTGCTACATTTTTAGCCAGCGATGTGTACACAGCCTGGTTTCATCAGGAGGAGCAGATGGGACTAGATTCAGAGATATGTATGTAACCCCATAGTTCAGCTTTACACCATTTGGCTTATTTATATAGGGTCCCAGAGTCAATTCCTAGTAGCATCCCTAGTTAGGAATGGGACTCCTGAATGATACCCAGCAGAGCAGCTCCATAGGCAGTACTGACCTTGAGAGAACAATGGTCTCACTCAGTATATAACTTTTAACATGTGGAGTTTTTTTGGGGGGGGTAATTGGGTTGTTGTTCTTATTTTGATTATGCATTTTGTGGTTTTATATTTTGATTTTAGTCTGTGAACCGTCCTGAGACCTGTGGGTATAAATTCAATAAATGATAATAATAAAATAATAATAATAATATAAGACAGCTTCCTACCCAGCTGTTGCGGTTTTGGCAGCGGGGGTGGGGGGAATGTTGCATGATTTTTCTGATTTTTCTAAAGGTACACATAGGTGAAATTAAAAAAAAAAATCTGAATATGACCTCAACAAACATTAGGTAGAGGGTAGGAAAGCACTAATTGAGGGGAAGGGAAGATAATACAATGCAGTACACTCAATGAAGCACCACCCAGTAATGCAGATGGGGAACATCTACATAGATTTGGGAGGCATTGGCAGTGAAAATGCTGGTGTGTGGACCACAGAGTTGAAATGCACACAAGGCAACAGTGGCCAATGTTATACTGAAGCCCGAGTGTGGACAAACCCTGACTGAGGTTGGTGCCAATGGGTCTCTTGTGTTTCTTCTAGCTCTACAACCTCTTTCCTTCTTTGATGAAATGCATCCCTGGGCCCCACTGCAAACTGCTGAAAAACAACTTGGCACTCAGAGAGTTTGTTTTGGAGGAGGTTGAAGAACACAAGCCCACTCTGGACCCCAGCTCACCTCGGGATTTTATCGACTGCTTCCTTATGAAAATGGATCAGGTAATCATGCAAACTCACAGAACTCTCCAAGTGGGTTCTCCTGCCACTCCTGAAGCTTCCCAACCAGCAGACTTCCATCCAGCTTCTTGTGGGGAATGCCAAGGAAAGAGATTCCTGCCCACACCCCATTGGAGTAGATTCATTTCCCATTGCTGACCTGTTCCTGCAGTAAGTGGGAAGTTCTTTCTAATGATTAGCCCTCTGGGCAAGGAATGTCCAGAGGAACGAGCTATAAAAAGACTTGAGATAAGATGTGTCTTGGGAAGGGAGCTGGTCCCAGTGGCACAGTTAAATTCTTGTTATGTTGTACTCAGAACAATTGAGTTGACTCCACTGACTGTGTTGTGTGTTTCTGCAGGAAAAAGGTAATAGTGCATCCCATTTCACCATTGAAAACTTGACCATAAGCACAGTTGACTTGTTTGGGGCTGGAACAGAGACCAGCAGCACCACAATGCGATACGGGTTCCTGATCCTCCTCAAATACCCAGAGATACAAGGTAAAACAGATGCGTTATTAGTACTTATTATTCTAGTTCTTTCCCAGATTTATGTGTCACAGGTCCAAGAGGTGGTTGTTCTGCCACTTTCCCCAGGAAAACCCACTGTTCATAGCTGAATGTTAATCATCGCTGACTGACATCAGCAGTAGACAGAAGGCTTTCCTGGAGACAACAGTGGGGGTGTGTGTGGACAAAATGCTCAGATCCGTGCCTAGTAACCACAGACCCGTGCCTAGAAATCCCAGCAAAAAACAGCAGTGTGGATGATCTCTTATAGCTGACCAAATTGCAAACCCTAGGATTTATATGCAAACAGTAACAACTTGAATTTGGCTCAGTATTGTACTGGCAGCCAGTGCAGATCCTTTAGACCAAGCATGTCCAAAGTACATTTTGGGGACCTAATCCGGCCTGCTGCCCCAGTGGCAGTTTATTTCCTGGGGTAAAATCCTAAAAAAAGGTCCATGACTTTGGTTGGCCCTTTGGTCGGCCCCTTTACTTCATCCAATCTGGCCCTCTTTGAAAAACGTTTGGACACCACTGCTTTAGACAAAGGCACAACACAAGGGCCAGGGGCCAAAGGGCCCTCAGGAAGGATCAGAATCACTGCAGGACAGTGCCTCCAATAGGAATCTCTCTAAGCTGGACCATCACTTACTCCTGTAACATCCCTAAAGCTTTTGTCCCGCTGGGCTCCTGTTTACAGATGGATTGCTGAAGGTGAGCTACAATAACTTGCCTGTGGTGACGAGTTAGTAGAAAGTAGGAATCAGAAAACAATTGAAAGCTCCAAAATGTGCAGGGCCTTGCAACCATTCCCACTGAGTTTCAATTTCTTCTGTAATGTTTCCTGCAGTGGTGTTAAACCTCATTCTTCCCATTACAGAGAAAGTGCATGAAGAAATTGACCGAGTTATTGGCCGATCACGAAGTCCTTGCATGGCAGATCGTGGGGAAATGCCTTACACAGATGCTGTCATCCATGAGATCCAGAGGTTCATCTCTCTTGTCCCACTGAGCGCTCCACATGCAGTACTCAAAGACACACCGTTCAGACAATATGTCATTCCAAAGGTCAGCTCTTTTCAAGGCTCTAAGTAGTAATAGGAGGCTGCTAGCCATGATGGCTATATTCTACCTCCATGGTGAGAGGCAGCATGCTTCTGAATACCAGTGGGTGGAAACCACAGGAATTGAGAGTGCTGTCTTGTTTAGATTATGTTGAAGGGCTTCCCATGGGCGTTTGGTTGGACACCATGAAAACAGGATGCTGGACCAGATGGGGCCACTGGACTGATCCAGCAGAGCTTTTCTTCTCTTCTTATGTACAAGCAAGGGAAGTAGTTTAGCTCAACTCCTAAAGCGTAGCTGGGCATCTTGAAGCCTGGGCTACATTTGAAACACCCTATTGCCTTCTGAAGCTGCTCCATTCTTCTTCTGTATCAACAAAGTACCTTCCTTCCTGTTAGTGCCTTCCCACACCATTCCTTTGGGTGTCATGGCCATCCAGCCCATTTCTTTGCACTCTCTGCAGGGCACTACCATATATCCTATTCTGACGTCTGTGCTACATGACAGCAAAGAATTTCCAAACCCCAAAGAATTTGACCCAGGACATTTCTTGCACAAAGATGGCACCTTCAGGAACAGCGACTATTTCATGCCTTTCTCAGCAGGTAAGAGCTCTGCTTCCTCAGTAGGCTGCAGTCTTGGCCAGCTCAGGTCTTTCCAGTCTCCCTAATCGGCTGGTGTCGGGGCAATGAGGGGGAACCTCCTTCCTCCTGCAGCCTAAACTGGAAGGGCTGCCAGTTTGTGAGGGAGGGGCAGAGGCTTCTGGGTCCATCAGAACTCCTTGTACCTTTCCTGTGGCCAGCTGAAGCAAAAGAAATGGTGGAAAGAGTGACTCTCCCAGGAGCTGTTCTGGAGCAGCACCTTTGCTCCTTTGGCATGATTGTTATTTTCTCTGTAACAGCCAAAGTGGTTGTTATGCATCTTACATTTTGAGTTTCCTTTGCAGGGAAACGGATATGTGCGGGGGAAGGTCTGGCCCGTATGGAGATCTTCTTGTTCTTGACCACCATATTACAGAACTTCACTCTGAAGTCCATCATTGACCCCAAGGACATCGATCTGACACCGGTGTTGAGTGGCATAAGCAACTTCCCTCGGCCCTATCAGCTCTGCATTGTCCCTCGATGAAAAGCCTGCCTCAGGAGGGCTGCACATGTGGGAAAGTTGCAGCCTGGCAAATCTTTGTTCAAAAAATCCGTAACAAAATATCTCCTCATGTGTGGAGTCTTTTTACCTGACTAGTTGTGGAACTGTTACTTTGGGGATCTTGCTAGAGACTATTGCACATAGTAGACATTTTTTTAAAAAATTCATCTCTTTATTGATTAAAAAAATTGCATGTCTATACAGACATTATGTACTATCTCTTAACAGGTAAAAAAAGAAAATTATATAAAATAGAAAATTTATAATAAAAAATAAAGAAGTAACAAAGATCAGAAACAAAGAAATCAAAAAAAGAAGACAGAGTTATTTACATAGTAAAAGTACTCATCGGCACGATCCTTCCCATCATTCTCTTTATACTATTTGATATAACATTCTTTTTTACACAGGTTTACATTGTATAATATCATTTCTTTCTGTTTTGTATAGATTCCTTTGATTTATTTCTTTACAAATATCACTCAATTTCTGCTAATATGGAGTTATTTGTACAATAAAGTTTTAGATAATTCTTAAATATTATCCGTTCTCCAGTTGTTTTTTGTTTTGATATTCCTCTAACTGATCCCGTCAGTTTTGCTAATTGTAGATATTCTAACATGAGCATCTATTCATGCCAATCTGTAATCCACTTACTTTGTGGGTGGCAAAATAAAGAAGGTCATTTCACTGACTATTCTCCAAGCGAGGACTGAAAATCTCCAGGAGGAGTTGGAGAGGGAGAACTTTCAAAGAATTGTCAGAATTTCTTTCCTCTCAGCCTTCCTTCAACCCTGTTCCCATTCAGTGTAACAGAAAAATGTTTCCCTAGTACAAATTCAGAGGCAGCATGGGCAAAATTGGTGAGGGGAAGTCCACCTATGAAGTTAACCAAGGAAGAATGGCCTTCCTCTTCTGTCTTCAGAATTTTTGTTTTGGGTTTCTCCACCCTCTCAATTATGCTCCTATTCAAAGTAATGAAGTAATGTTTCTCCATTGCACTGAATGGAAGGGGCAAGAGGAAGGAACTTGTCTCTGATTTGCATTTTAATTCAAACTGGAGAAGAATTCGGGACTTGAAATGAATGTCCTCTGTCCCTTTGAAACTCCTGAAAGTCTTCTCCAAACCAAAGTTTGGAGAAGTGTGCTGGTTTCACTAGCATAGAAAACTACTGCTCCACTTCTTCTGGAGAATAAGAGCACATCCAGATGTATGCATTTTTTTACCTGTTTGTGAAATGGAATGGCTTTATAGATGTCCTTCACCCTCCCAGAGCTAAATAAATAATACTATGACAAACTGAAAACTGTCACTTGTAATGATTATGCAAGTACAGCAATTTTATTATTTTATTCAGCATCCTGTTCTCCCTGTGGCCAACCAGATGCCTATGAGAAGCCCTCAAGGAGCAACTGAGCACTACAGTGCTCTCCTCCCCATTTGCAGTTCCCAGCAACATTTGCGGCCATTCCTTTTTTTATATATAAATATTTATTCAATTTTTCCAATTTTATACAAACACAAAAAGAAAAAGAAAAGGAAAAATATTAAAAACAAATCAATTTCAATATCAATTTTTCAATAACATGTTTCTTTGACTTCCTCATACCTCCCCTTCTTGTTTTCTAGTTCAAATTGTTAATCCAGCAAATCCTAATCTCTTAACATTCCTTTTAACTAACACCTTTTTTTTTCAATCAACTTTTTTTTTTTAATAACTTAAACAATATTAATCCCAGCTAGAGACCACATAAATTCAATCCAGCATCTTTCAAAGTTCATTAATTTTGCAATATTTCTGTAAATAGTCCTTAAATTTCTTCCAATCTTCTTCTGCTGACTCTTCTCCCTGGTCGCGGATTCTGCCGGTCATTTCTGCCAGTCCCATACAGTCAATCAACTTCATCTGCCATTCTTCCAGAGTGGGTAGATCTTGCGTCTTCCAGTGCTTTGCTATAAGTATTCTTGCTGCCGTTGTAGCATACATAAAGAAAGTTCTGTCCTTCTTTGGCACCAAATGGCCGACTATGCCCAAGAGAAAGGCCTCTGGTTTCTTCAAGAAGGTATACTTAAATACCTTTTTCATTTCATTATAAATCATTTCCCAGAAAGCCTTAATCTTTGGGCACGTCCACCAAAGGTGAAAGAATGTACCTTCAGTCTCTTTACATTTCCAACATTTATTATCAGGCAAATGATATATTTTTGCAAGCTTGACTGGTGTCATGTACCACCTGTATATCATTTTCATAATATTCTCTCTTAAGGCATTACATGCCGTAAATTTCATACCGGTGGTCCATAACTGTTCCCAGTCAGCAAACATAATGTTATGTCCAACATCTTGTGCCCATTTAATCATAGCTGACTTAACCGTTTCATCCTGTGTATTCCATTTCAGCAGCAAGTTATACATTTTTGACATAATCTTAGTTTTAGGTTCTAGCACTTCTGTTTCTAGTTTAGATTTTTCCACCTGGAAGCCAATTTTCTTGTCCAAATTGTAAGCCTCCATTATCTGAAAATAATGAAGCCAGTCTCACACTTTGTTTTTTAGTTTCTCAAAGCTCTGCAATTTCAATCTGTCTCCTTCTTGTTCCAAAATTTCCCAATATTTCGGCCATTTGGCCTCCATATTGAGCTTTTTCTGGGCTTTCGCTTCCATTGGTGACAACCACCTTGGGGTCTTATTTTCCAGTAAATCCTTATATATGAGCCAGACATTAAACAAAGATCTCCTAACAATGTGATTTTTAAATGCTTTATGTGCTTTAACCTTGTCATACCACAAATATGCATGCCATCCAAAAACGTTGTTAAAACCTTCTAAGTCCAAAATGTGTGTGTTTTCGAGAAGCAGCCAGTCTTTCAACCAGCAGAATGCTGCTGATTCATAGTAAAGTTTGAAGTCTGGCAGGGCAAAACCACCCCTTTCTTTTGCATCAGTTAAAATCTTATATTTTATCCTGGGCTTCTTGCCCTGCCAGACAAATTTAGAAATGTCTTTCTGCCACTTCTTAAAACAATCCATCTTGTCCACAATTTGCAATGTTTGAAACAAAAATAACATTTTAGGCAATACATTCATCTTTATAGCTGCAATTCGACCCATCAAGGAAAGCTTCAAATTTGACCATATTTCAAAATCTTTTTTCACTTCTAACCAGCATTTCTCATAATTATTTTTAAATAAATTCCCATTTTTAGCTGTCATATTAATCCCCAAATATTTCACTTTCTTCACCACAGTCAAACCTGTTTCATTCTGAAATTTCTCTTTTTCAAACAATGTCAAATTTTTCTCTAAAACCTTAGTTTTGGACTTGTTCAGTTTAAATCCTGCCACCTGACCAAATTCTTGAATTAATTCTAAAACTCTTTTGGTACTAGATTCTGGCTCCTGTAACGTCAAAACTAGGTCATCTGCAAATGCTCTCAATTTATACTGTTTGGCTCCGACCTGTATGCCTTTAACCAACCGGTCCCTTCTAATCATATTCAGCAAAACCTCCAGGACCGATATAAAAAGTAAAGGGGAAATTGGGCACCCTTGTCGTGTCCCATTTTCTATCTTAAATTGTTCCGTAACCACATTATTTACAATTAATTTAGCCTTTTGTTCAGAGTATATTGCACTTATACCATTTTCAAAACCTTGGCCTACCCCCATACCCTGTAAGTTCTTTTTCATAAAACTCCAAGAAATGTTGTCAAAGGCTTTCACCACGTCCACAAATATCAAAACAGCTTTAGTATTTATGTTCACATCTAACTTTTCCAAGATGTCAATTACATTCCTCAAGTTATCAGATATATGTCTTCCCGGCAGAAAGCCCGCTTGGTCCTTATGTATCTCTTCAATCAATACTCTTTTCAATCTCTTGGCCAAAATATCAGCAAAAATTTTGTAATCCACATTTAATAAGGATATGGGACGGTAGTTTTTAAGTTGAGTCTTTTCAGTCTCTGTTTTCGGTATAAGTGTAATGTAGGCCTCTTTCCACGATTCTGGTGCCCTTTTCCCTTCCAAGATCTCATTGCAGACTTCCTTCGGAGGTTGAATTATCCAGTCCTTCAAAGATCTATAGTATCTGGAAGTCAATCCATCCGGTCCCGGAGATTTGCCCAATTGCATATTTAAAATGGCGCCTTCTATCTCCTGATCTGTTATTTTACAGTTCAACAGTATTTTACTTTCCTGTGAAATTTTTTGTAATCCATTTGTTTTCAAAAATCCATCGATGTCCCTTTCATTCTGTGGCCCTTGTGCATATAATTGCTTGAAGTACTTCTGGAAACAATTTCTGATCTCATTTGGATTGTTTATGTCTTTTCCTTCTACTTCCAGGTTTGTAATTGTATTTAATTTTTGTCTTTTTTTCAGTTGCCAAGCCAGTAATTTCCCACATTTGTCCGCCGATTCAAATGTCCTCTGTCTCATTTGTTTAATTTTCCATTCTATTTCCTGATTCATCAATTCCATATATTGCGTTTGATAGATCTTTATTTCTCTCAGAATCTCTTGTGACTTCGGCTTAGCTCTCAATTTTTTCTCACCTTCTTTAATTTTCTCCAAAATTTTATCTTTTTTCTCATTTTGCCTTCTCTTTTTTAATGCATTCTGTTGTATCAAAAACCCTCTCATCACAGCTTTACTTGCATCCCAAATTACTCCTTTTTCCACATTTGTTGGCAAATTTAATTCAAAATAGTCTCTTAAAGTCTTTTGGGCCTTGTTGTATACTTCTTCATCTCTAAATAAGGTGTCATTCATCCTCCATCTGAAGGTGCCGGTTGTTATTTGCTTCATCTCCATCTTTACAGCATTATGGTCAGAGCAAGTTTTAGGGCAGATCTCCACTTTTTTTATCTTTGGTGCCATTCCTCTAGTAATCCAAATTTGGTCAATTCTGGTCCATGTCATCTTGGCTTCAGAGAAAAATGTTCCCTCTCTCTCCAGAGGGTTCTTAGTTCTCCAAATATCAATCAAGTCCATGTTGTCAGTCATTTCAAATAAAGTTTTTGGTAGTCTACCATCTTTGGTGACTACCTGTTTTTGCGCCTTGTCCATATTAGTAGATACAACTCCATTCATGTCCCCCATCAGGATTATATTGTAGTCCATAAAGTCCATAAGAGTCTCATGCAACTTCTTGAAAAATTCCGACTTCCCCTCATTTGGTGCATAAACGCCAACTATCAAAAATTTCTCTCCTTGAAACTGAATTTCAAATGCCAAATACCTTCCTTGTTCATCTTTGAGGATAAATTTCGGTAAAAATTTCTCCTTTGCATATATCACCACTCCTCTCTTTTTAACTTTGTCAGACGAAATAAACTCTTGCCCTAATCTTTTATTGACAAGTATTTTCCTGTGTAGTCTCGTTACATGTGTTTCCTGTAAACAAATCAAGTCCAATTGTTCTTTTTTTAATATATGGAAAACACCTTTTCTCTTTCTAGGGGAATTCAGTCCAATTCCAACTTAGAAGTTGCAGAGACATGATTAGTTAATTAATTTTCCCTCCCACTGACCAAGTTGTTGTTCTTCTTCTGTCGGTGGCTTGTCTCTCCCTGGGCCGTGGCGTCTAGATAATAGATTTGCTATCTCCAAAAGTCCTTTTCCTGATACCGATGGGTCCTCACCAGATTCCACTTCCTTCTGTAGGTCCTCTTCATGGTCTTTCAGAAACTTGTCCTTGTCGTTTACTGTCCTTATTCTTATTTTCTTTCCTCTATATTTAAAAGACAGACCTTGGGGGAATTCCCACCTGAAGATTATTTTTTTTTTCTCAACAAGCCAGCCAGATCTCTGTAGTAGGCCCTTACCTCCAAAATATGTTTAGGTATATCTTTGAAGATTTCCACAAAGGTGTCCTCAATTTCCAAGGTTCTTTGATAATGTAAGTTCAAAATTTTATCTCTTTCTTCCTTTGTTTTTAAAGTAATCAAACAATCTCTTGCTTTGTTCTTTCCTTGTCTTCTGCCAAGTCTAAATGCACTCACTATCTTAAATTCTTCTTCCCCCAGGTCCTTTTGCCAAAATTGTGTCAATTCCTTTGTGAGAAATTCTGCCAGATTGTCTTTCTCACTTTCTGGCACGCCTCTGATTCTTAAATTCCTCTCCTTTCTTTGTAGAGCTATCATAGACAGTGTCAAGTCATGCTCTTCTAACTTTTTATATACTGGTGGAATCTTTTCCTGAGCAGCAGTTGCAATTTCCTTAGCCTCTTCAGCCAACTTTCTAGTTGAGGCCGATTCCTCCAGTAGTTTTTCAATAGACTGTGTATTGGAGTTCACCTTTTTTCCTAATTCATTGATACTTGAAGTATTCAAATCAATTTTTGCTGAAGCCTCAGCTACTTGTCTATTTGTCTCTTCCACCTTATTAGCCAATTTCTCCAAAGTTGCATCAATCTTGCCCAACGCTTGGGCCAAAAGGTCATCAGTTGACATAACTTTTGGTTTTACCTGTGGGGCAGCAGCTCCTACTGTGCCCGCTGCACCAGCTATTGAAGGCCTTCTTGTAGTATCAGTCTTGTATTGTCTACCAGACCTGGTAGTTTTTTCCTGTGTCAACTCTGTTTTTTTATCATCTGCCATAACACTCACATACCCTCCCAAGGTCGGTCCCACGCTTGGAGAGTTTGTTTTGAGAAAAAAGAAAATTTTCCACAGCAGTGCTTATTGACTAGAATGTCATTGCAACATAGTCACCTCTAGGGGTCACAGTTCCAACTTCTTATTGCAACTTTATAACAAATAAAGTCCTGATAAAATCCCAGTATCTTAGTATCAAATTTTCAGTCCAAAAGGTTACTTTAATTTCCAATGTAATTCTGTCCACACTGTATCCTTTGCAGAGCTGATTTGCGGCCATTACTAACTGTGTAGTGCATCAATACCAGAACCATAATAAAATCCAGAGTCGGGCCACCGGGATTAAAATATCTTGCTTTTCTAACACATTGCTTTAAAAAATCCATACACCTTAAAAACACAGACATTTAAAACAAATTACTAATAAAATCACACAATTAAATTTATGGCACATGACTGCAGTTCTGTGCATGGCTGGGAGTAAGCACCATTGAACACAGTGGTGCATATTTCTGCTGTATAGGTTCAATTTTTAAAACACATTTGGTTTTAGCAAATGACATCCAGACAGCAGAAACGCAACATTTTACTTTTAATTAGCAATGCAAACAACTTTTTGTTATTTATTTATGGAATTTTACAACAAAATCAAACAGTCCCCAGTCTCCGCACCTCCCCATTGCTTCTTTTTATCTAAGTTGTATATAAAAATAGGAGAAGGTCTGTGGCAATTTAAAGACTTAACTGTATTTATTTGTAGGGCATACTTCCTCAGATGCAGAATGGGTGGCAACAACAACAACATAGTATTAGTATTATTAATAATGTACAGTGGTACATCAGGTTAAGTACTTAATTCATTCTGGAGGTCCGTTCTTAACCTGAAACTGTTCTTAACCTGTGGTACCACTTTACCTAATGGGGCCTCTCACCACTGCCGTGCGATTTCTGTTTTCATCCTGAAGCAAAGTTCTTAACCCAAGGTACTACTTCTAGGTTAGTGGAGTCTGTAACCTGAAGTGTCTGTAACCTGAAGCATCTGTAACCCGAGGTTTATGCAATCTGAACTCTGGTGAACTGAGTTGGCCTCTCTCTGCAGAGCAGCCATAAAGTGTCCCAGCTGTGGCTAGAATGGGCTGAACTTCTTTGATCTGCACTGACAGGAGATTGACTCAAAACACAGGGACTTCCGGTCTAGCACGGACATCAAAGAGAAGCGCGGAACGACCGCTCTCTTAATTCTGAGCAGTGCGGGGTTTTTTTAGGGGTCCATAAAGACTCTACGGGCCTCAAAACCTCAAGGGGGATACCTTGGGGGTGGAGCACCCAGGGGCGCCCAGGCGTGCTCTCCTGTTTCTCAGGTTTTAAATAAAAATCCGGGGACAGGATAGAGCTGCGGGCGCGAAAGGGGAAGCACCTTGGACACCGTGCTGTGCAGTCTCAAGCTTCTGATGGAAAGTGCTAAACTTCCACGAGGAAACTGAATTCCTAGAAATACGACACGTTTAAAAACTGACTACCGTAAGGAATTCAAGGAATTTGGTCAGCTGAGAGATGTAAAAAGGGAGTCCGTCCCTGCTGCAGTGTCAAAGATGGCGCAGAGAACAAAGACATGAGAACAAGACGGAAGTGAAAGTTTCCTGCTGAGTAAGTGTAAGCTGAAAGATCTCAGAAGTAACGCGCTGAGGCAAGTATCATTTTAAAACGTTGGAAGAGGGACAGAGCTTAAAAAGAACTTGGTATCTCCTTCTTCTCTGAGAAGACTTGATGACTTGGTCGGAGAAACAGTAACGTGATCAAACCTCAATCCAGAGACTTGGTTACTTTGTGTAGACCCCTGTATAAAGCTAAGGGGGGAGGTCTGCAACAGCGTAAGGGACTGACAAGGGAAAGTGGAGCAGTTAGAAGTATCTTTGTTCCTTATTTTCCTTATTTCCCCTGGATTTAATGGATATAGCAGAGGCTTGAAATTAAACTGTGACTATCCTCATCCCCCCTGGAGTACGAAAGGAGGAAAGAAGACTAACTGGGGGAATATCCTATATTTATATGTATATTTTTTGAGGATTAAGCCACCAAGTGGCTAGAAGTTTATGTTCCAACTCCCTGAGCTGATTACAGTTATATTTGGATTTATGGACTTATATGGACTTGCTTGGACTTTTATTTGGACTTTTAAGTTGGACTGAGTTTATAAGAGGTGGAAGAAAAGAAGAGGACAGCAGAGGACAGAAGAGGACCCTCAAACTAAACAGTATTTGAGTTATTGTTAGATGGGCTTTTTATGATGAAATAAACATTTTGGACTGAGTTGGGAAGGTGACATTTAAACTGTGATACAATTTGGGACAATGTTTATATATCTTTGATGTGTACTATTCCCTATCTCTCTCCCCCTCTCTTCAGAATAATATTTGATATATAGTTGTCATAGAGTTGATATAGGTGCAAAGGGGTGAATTTCAAAGTGTTTGGTTAAGATAAGAACTTTAAGTCAATGTGAGGAAAAGGGAAAGAAAGACCCCTAGAGGCCATTATCTAAATCACAATTTCTTACAAACATGATTTCCAGCTCTCTGGTGTAACTACCCCCCCCAGTGGTGAAATAACTTAATATTGATTTATTTGTATAAAAATGTCAGGAAAAAATGGGGGGGGGAATTGGAGGAACTCCAGGTGACCGAAGACAGTCAAAACAGGATGAAATTAAAGATTTAGATATTCTTTGGTTGAAAATAAAGGAAGAATTCAAACAAAATGAACAATACATGGAGAAAAAATTGGTGGAAGTGCAGGAAACCCTGGATACAACAATAGAGGGAGTGGTGGGGGAATTGTCAAGTAAAATCAAAGACTTAACAGTTAGATCTAAAACGACAGAAGACCTAGCAAAACGAACTCAGAAGGAAGTTAAGGAAAATAGAAAAGAGTCAGATAGAATAAAAGAGGACTTGGTTGAGGTCAGCAAAATACAAGAGCAGATCTGGGACAATATGGCTCTGATGGAGATAAGGCAGAACTAGAAAAACCTAAAATTCATTTTTTTTTTATAAAATATTTATTGAAGTTTTCAAAAAGTTTAAGGAAAAACAAAACACACACACAAAAAAACAACCCAAAACAAACATATACCTTTCAATAACATGTTTCCTTGACTTCCCCACATCTCCTCTTCTTGTATTCCAATTCAATTTTTAGTTCAACAAGTTCCTATCCCCAAATTTTACCTTATTATATTTAAATCCTTTTTGTTTAACCAATTTTAACATAAATCTCAATCTTAATACATCAAATCTTATTCTTAATACCTTTTTCTAAAGTCGACCCCAATTCCATTTCACGATTTCCCCATTTTAATCTAAAATAGCAAAACAGATTATTTACAAAAAAGAAAAAAAAAAAAGAAGAATATATTTATACCGCCTTTGGATAGCCAAAACCCCACTCCCCACTTTTCCCGGTTTCAATCTCCAACCACTGTCCATCAATCCATCTGGTATCAGCCTGGTGATCTCACATCCGAGGCCCTTAAGTCTCTCTCCTTTCCTCTCTGCCGGTTTTTTTGATAGTCCTTTGTGTTAAACACCAGATCTCGGAGAAGCTCTGTCCCCATAAGGTCCATACTTCTTCCTGCCAGGCCACCATATTTAAAATTGTAATCCAAATCTTGTTTTTTACTTCTTTTAAGTCCAAATGTCCCAGAAACTCCTGCTTCCACTTTGGTCAAATTTGTCTTTCCCTTTAAGTCCATCTTTACAGGCCTCTGGCCTGCCAGGTCTCCATATTTATGATTGTAATCCAGATCTTGTTTTTTGCTTCTTTCTTTAATCCTCTGCTGCATTATAGCTCCTCCTTCCTTTCCCTCTAAGTTGTAATATGTAGCTTCTTCAAATTTCTCAAATTCCTTTTCTTGTTCAGCTGCAAGAGTTTTTAGTTCAAGGGCACAGTCTTTTTGTTCTGGTACAGAGACTTGAGTCAAGTCCCTTCCAATTTCCACAGGTTTGCTTGCTTTTTCATTCAATATTATGACATTTTTAGACAAAACAATGCTTTGTTCATGCAGTTTTCCCAGGCTACGAAAGATCTTCTCAAGTGCCGTCTGTATTTTTCCACTTACAGCCATTCTGTAATGTCCCAGAGCCCCCTCTAGGGGAGTACTGGTTACTTAGTATTCCTTCCAGTTGTAAATCCAAAAGTCCTTTATTTTCCTTGATTTTCGACAATTTGTTACCTAAATGTAACAAATGTGACCAGCCGAGGCAATAGAAACAAAGTTCTCTCTCTTTTTCCCCCCTCTCAGCTTTGACAGCTAATTTGACAGCTGTCGAAGTCTTTTAAATCTCTCCAACAGGCTCCCTCGCGGATCGCTCCCGGGTCCTGGGGGAGGGGTAACAATCCACTTTCAGAATTAATTCTTATCCTCCAGCACATTCACTTATACTGCCAAAACGTGAAATTAGTTACTTTTGACTTCCCACAAAGAAGATGTTCTTTTCAACCTTAGTTATCTAGTCCTTGCTTTAAAATGTTTACAAAAGGGGGAGACGGACTTCCTCTTTGCGCCTTCCCCGCTCGTGCCGAATCAAAAAAGGTGATTTTTAGTATCCAATTTCCATAATGCTCACGGGTTGTTACTTTTAGTCCAAATTTCAAAGGAAGAAGTCAGCGCTCTCCAACCATGGCATGCGGCTTCGCTTCGCGGAGACGGGTAGACAGCTCTCAGCTCCGCGCCGCTCACCCCCGGTATGTTCCGGAGCCTTTAAAAAGGCTCCTTTGCAGCGGGGGGGGGGACGCAAATGGAGCCCGCCGAGCCTTCAGTTCACAGGCTTCCCTGCCTGTGATTTTTTTCGGGTCCCCGCTTCACCGTAGCGGTAGAACCCTGGCTCCACGAAGCAGATTTCCTCCAGAGATCGGAGGAAATCCGCCATTACAGTTGCTGGCGCTGACCGGAAGTCCAGAAAAACCTAAAATTCAGAGGGGTAGCAGAAGAGCCAAATGAAGATATTAAAACAAAAATGATTAAAGAACTGGCAAGATGGATGGATATGAAGAAAGAAGAAATTGAGTACACAACTGAGAATGTGTTTAGAATTAAGGTGAGATATGTAAAAGCTAAAACTAAAAAAAACTACCTGGAGATTGTTTGATGATCTTTAATTCACTAGAGATGTGAAATGCAATTCTGAGAATGAGTTATAATAACAGGTTATTAATTGATGGAAGACCAATTATATGTAAAGAGATTCCTATTAGATTCCTACGAAAAAGAGACGGGTACAAACAACTGGTGACGTTACTGAAGAAAAACGGAATCCAACATAGGTGGGAGTTCTCTGAAGGAATTTCTTTTTATTACAAGGATAAAAGATTTAGATTAACAGATCTACAAGAGGTAAAGAAATTCTCCAGAAGATATGAGAAAGAATTAGGTAAGATAGAAGAAAGCCTTACTGGAC
The DNA here is from genome assembly GCF_964270895.1 of Podarcis filfolensis. Classification (NCBI taxonomy): domain Eukaryota; kingdom Metazoa; phylum Chordata; class Lepidosauria; order Squamata; family Lacertidae; genus Podarcis; species Podarcis filfolensis. The sequence goes on from NC_139604.1 coordinate 115,167,696, forward strand.
CCAGAACCATCGGAGCAGACCTCTATGGGGAAGAGGAAAACAAAAAGAAGAAAAAGAAAGATCAAAACAAAGAAGAAGAGGGAGAAGAAGAAGAGGGAGAAGAAGGGGAAGCAGAAGGAGAAGAAGAGGAAGAAGAAGAAGAGGATGAAGAAGACATTAACAAAACCACCCGAATTTAATTTCCCCTCTCTGTAACAAATGATTAAAGAAATGACGTTGAAATTGATAACTTGGAATATTCATGGGCTTAAAGAAAAATCTAAACAAAATAAAGTTGAACATGTTTTGAAGAAAAAGAATGTTGATGTAATCTGTTTACAGGAAACTCACATTGCTAAAAAACATAGACATGTACTGATCAATAAAAGACTGGGAAAAGAGTTTGTAATGTCCGATGTTAACAAAAAAAGAGGGGTGGTGCTATATATAAAGGAGAGATTAGACCCAAAATTGATTAGCAAAGATGATGAGGGGAGAGTCATTGTGGTACAAATTTCATTGCAGGGTGAGAAGATAATCCTTGTGGGAATATATGCCCCTAATGATAATAAGGTGAATTTTTTTGGAAGATTAGAGGAAAGATTGGTGGCATTTATGAACCAGAAGATAATTCTGATGGGAGATTGTAATGGAGTGGTAATGCCAGAAATTGATAGAATGTCAAAGAGAAAAAACATAAATGAGGGTAAACTGCCCAGGAATTTCTTTGAATTGGTTGAGAATTTTGGTCTAATGGATATTTGGAGGTGGAAATACCCAATTACAAAACAGTTCACTTTTTCTCGGAGCCCCACCAAAGCTCGAGTCGGATAGACTATGTTTGGGCCTCCAAAGAATTGGTCTCCAGAGTAAATGAAATTGAGATCACTCCACGAACTCTATTGGATCATAATTCGATCTATTTGGAATTAAAAGGTGAAGAACAATCCTCATTTAGATGGAGGATGAATGACACTTTGTTTGAAAATCCAAAAATAGCAGAGAAAGCGAAAGAGACAATAAAGGATTATTTTGATTGGAATTTACACAAAGAAACTAGTTTGGACACTGTGTGGGACGCGAGTAAAGCTGTCATGAGAGGTTTTCTAATTCAGCAAAACAGTCATAAAAAAAAGAAAGAGAAAGGAAAAAAGAGGAAATCCTGGTTCAACTCATGGACAATGAGAAAAAATTGACAATAAGACCAAAAGATGAACAAATTAAACAGACTATTAAAATGTTTCAAACTCAGTATTCCATGTTGGTGAATCAAGAAGTGGAATGGAAATTAAAACTAATGAGACACAAATTTTTTGAATCAGCAAATAAAACCGGGAAACTTTTGGCATAGCAGCTGAGAAAGCGTCAAAGTCAAAACATAATCAACAAAATCAGGATATCGGAACAGTTAATGGAAGACCCAAAAGAAATAAGAAGAGCTTTTCAAGGATTTTATAAGGAGCTTTACCGGAAAGAAAAAGAAGACATAAAAAAGATAGAAAGATATCTGGAAATTCATAAAGGGAAGCAGATATCATTAGAGGAAAGAGAACTATTAAATGCCCCAATAGCAAACCAAGAAATCCAAAGGTCAATAAAGAGAATGAAACAAGGCAAAACCCCAGGACCGGATGGTTTAACCGCTAAGTATTGCAAATCACTTGGTGAGCAGCTGATACCAGTCCTAGGGGAAGTAATGAATGCTATTTTACAAGGAAAAGGGAAAGTACCAAACTCCTGGAAGGAGGCGTATATAGCGCTGATCCCCAAACAAGACACAGACCACCAGAGTGTCAAAAATTTCAGGCCAATATCATTGTTAAACAATGATTATACACTTTTTGCGAATATCATGGCCAACAGATTGAAGACAATATTAAATGATTTAATTCATAAAGACCAAGGAGGTTTCTTACCAGGCAGGCAATTAAAAGATAATGTGAGACATATTATTAATGTTTTGGAATACCTGGAGGTAAGAAACGATAAGCCAGCCATATCGATGTTCATTGATGCTGAAAAAGCATTCGATAGCGTTTCTTGGTCATTTATGAAGAAAAGTATGGAAAACATGGGGATCTGTGGCACCTTTTTAAGAGGTATCGAGGCAATCTGTTCAGAACAGAAGGTGAAATTGATTGTGAATAACACCTTGACAGACTCATTTGATATTACAAAGGGTACCAGACAAGGGTGCCCTTTGTCCCTGTTACTGTTTATCATAGTATTAGAAGTATTAATAAATTGCCTGAGAGGAATGACAGAGATAAAAGGTGTCAGAATAGGTGCCAAGGAATTCAAGCTCAAGGCCTATGCGGATGATCTGGTACTAACCTTAGAAGAACCTCGAGAAAGTGTCAAAATAGCATAGGAAGAAATGGAAAAATTTGGACAACTGGGAGGATTTAAATTAAATAAGAGAAAGACTAAAATCTTAGGCAAAAACTTAGAAAAGAGTGAGGGAGGTAGAAAGATTGGAACAAGAAAGTGAAATTAAGGTGGTCAAAAAAGTAAAATATTTGGGAATTTGGATGACGGCAAAAACCATAAATCTATTTAATGACAACTATCAACCAGTATGGAAGGAGATTAAAAGAGATTTAGAAATATGAGATAGATTAAAGCTGTCAATGATTGGAAAAATGTCAGCAATAAAAATGAATTTATTACCAAAAATGCTATTTTTGTTCCAGACAATCCCGATAATTAAAGGTCTAAGACAATTCAAAGAGCGGCAAAAAACTCTCTCGTGCTTTATATGGCAAGGGAGAAGACCAAGAATTAAATTCAAAATATTGACGGATAAGAAGGAAAGAGGGGGATTCTCTGTACCTGACCTAAAACTCTATTACGAAGCAGCGTGTTTGTGTTGGACAAAGGATTGGATAACCCAGGAGAACCCAGACTTGTTAGATCTGGAGGGATACAACAATAGATTTGGATGGCACTCCTACCTCTGGTATGGTAAGGCAAAAGTGCATAAAGGGTTTACAAACCATGTGCTAAGGGGTGCTTTATTTGAAGTCTGGGACAGAAATAAGAATTTGTTGGAAAGGAAAACACCGTGGTGGGTGTCACCAATTGATATGTTAACAGTCAAAAAATTGAACACAGAAGGGAGAGGCGCCACTTATGAGGAGATTCTAATGAAATCAGAGAAAGGTTGGAAATTGAAGCCCTATAACTGCATTGCCGGGAAATTGACAGGATGGTTGCAATACCATCAAGTTAATGATGTTTTTAAAGATGATAAAAAATTAGGATTCGAAGATAAAAAATCAAAATTCCAAACAGATATTATAGAAAGTAAGTCCAAGTTACTTTCAAAAATGTACAATCTCTTACTAGAATGGAACACAAAAGACGAATTCATAAAAAAGGCCATGATAAAAGGGGATCTTGATTTGGGACATAACATAGACCATGATGCATGGGCTAAACTCTGGAATGAGAGTTTAAAATTTACCACTTGCTCTGCCTTAAAAGAGAATGTTATGAAGATGGTTTACCGTTGGTACCTCACTCCCACCAAATTGGCAAAAATATATAGGACAAGTAGTAAGACCTGTTGGAAGTGCAAGGAAAAGGACGGCGACTTCTATCACATGTGGTGGTCACGAAATAAAATAAAAGAATTTTGGGAATTGATTTATAATGAGTTTAAAAAGATGTTTAAGTATAGTTTTCCCAAAAAGCTGGAAGAATTTTTGCTAGGTTTGGTGGGAGCAGGTATTAAGAAGATAGACCAAAGATTATATCTGTTTGACTCAAAACACACAGAGCAGCAACAGATGTTGGCAAAAACACCTGGTGCACTTTGGTTTATGAACTGAACCACGAGTTCAAATAAGGTTATGCAAACTGAACTGACAAGTCAATTTGAAAGAAAATTTAACATTGGTATAAGGGAGATATTATCCCCGCTAATGACAATAATTTTATGGATGTCTATAACCTGTACCAGGAGTATGTTTAAGCTGTGAATCAGTGTAAAAAGGCCAGCTAATATACACAACGGGATATTTAGTCTCTTCTTTTTGACATCTTTTTTTGAAATGCTTGAGGGTATGATCACTCCTGTTTTAGGAGCTACCCCTTAAAAGGGGACTGCTCAATACTTTAAATAAATAACTTGGCAGGCTTCCATCATCTGCATGCTCCCCTCTTGTACTAAATATGATTTCCAGATGTGGATGGAAAAATTGGACTAAATGAAAACAAGAAGTTAATGTTCTGTGTCACCATGCACACTAGTGACCATGGTTTGTCCCCACTAGGGCACATGTGAGTCACTGTTTTGATGAGCACATTAGTGTGTCTTATCAATACAAAAGCACTTCCAGGTTTATGTCTCCAAAATCTATCTTGGTGTGTCCTGTCCACATTAGTGGGTAGTGCTAGATGGGATTGTTGGGGGAAAGCAAACAAACTTTCTTCTCCTGAACCTCTAGCTAATGCATGTATTACTTTAAACCACACAAGAGCACTGTTTGTGTAGCAACAAGCCAGCATTTGCTCGTAGTCTTTTTCTAAGTTAACTCCACTTGTAAAAGCTGAACCTTTTGTTGTTCTCTCCTGATAAGATGCCTGCTATTGCTCTCTCTTTTTATCTCTACTCATCCTGTAAATAGTTCTTGCCAAGATAATTCTGTTCCTGCATGAATAAAGCTGTAGAAATAAAGAAACTGTACATACACTTCTCAGTTTACTTCACCCAAGCTTCAAGGTCTGCTAACAGGGATGTATTTTGCTGAGGCTGAGCTCCATTATGGACCTGCCTTCAAGCTTATTTCAAGTATGTGTGTTCCAATAGTCCAGACTTGTCCAAAATTGCAGTAATTTATTTTAAATGTGTGTTGCTCCAAGCCATGAAATCTGTTGTCTTTTTTTGTTTGTTTACCTGTCTGGCATACATTGTTTGTTGTTGTTGTTGTTTAGTCACTTAGTCGTGTCCGACTCTTCGTGACCCCGTGGACCAGAGCACGCCAGGCACCCCTGTCTTCCACTGCCTCCCGCAGTTTAGTCAAACTCATGCTGGTAGCTTCGAGAACACTATCCAACCATCTCGTCCTCTGTCGTCCCCTTTCTCCTTGTGCCCGCCATCTTTCCCAACATCAGGGTCTTTTCCAGGGAGTCTTCTCTTCTCATGAGGTGCCCAATGTATTGGAGCCTCAGCTTCACGATCTGTCCTTCCAGTGAGAACTCAGGGCTGATTTCCTTAAGAATGCATCGGTTTGATCACTACTGGGAAAACCATAGCTTTAACTATACGGACTTTTGTTGGCAAGGTGATGTCTCTGCTTTTTAAGATGCTGTCTAGGTTTGTCATTGCCTTTCTCCCAAGAAGCAGGCATCTTTTAATTTCGTGGCTGCTGTCAGGCAGTGAGAGATTTTACTTTCTTGGGCTCCATGATCACTGCAGCTGGCATACATACCTTTGATTTTTTAAAAAAAATTTACAGAAGTTTTCTCTACACTTCTGACACAATTTGTCACATTTGTGGGCATCTAAGGTGCAAGAAACATCCAACCAAGCACTCAGAGTGTAGAAGAAGCTCTCCTGCAGGAACCTTAAAAGCAGAACCATTTGCCACAAGGCTACATTACAATGTTTAATAAGTTGGAGTTCTTGTTATTAAATATACTAGCTGATGAATGTGAATACATCGAAACAGGGCCCTGTAAGAATTTAAATGTATTTTCATGTAATATTTGATACATCCAGCTGATGAAGGTGAATACATCGAGACAGGGCCCTGTCCTGGTCTCCAATCCATAACTGACTTCTGCTTAACGATTGAAACTGAGTCTCCATCTGCAAGCTGATGAATTATAAGGATCAACATTATTGTCGAGTGAAAAGGAGAAAATCTTTGTAACGAATTATTGTTTTATGCATATCTCTTTGAGTTTGAGTTTGTAATCTCTGTTAGAGTTTGTAATCTCTATTTCAGTTTGTAATCTTTATTAGAAGACATACTTTTGAATGGATTGGTTTTGGTTTCTATTGACTAGTGAATTGTGAGTAGGGACCACCCCCATTATTAAAACTTATATTGGTCTGAATTCTTGGTTTGCTTCTTTCTTGGCACATTACAATGTTTGGCAGAAAAAACTGAACCCCTGGTTGTCTTACATCACAGACCTTGTGTACAGTAATGCCGTTATCATTGCCTTAATAATCGATGAAGAAAAAGAAGTTCAGAGAAGTTCATTTCTTGATTATACAACCTGATCTACTTAATGGCTAATCTCATTTACTCAGAGAAACCTAGAATTCCTATTGGTGAAAGTCCATGTATATGTGACCTCCTCAGAGTATATAAAATTGGAAAGCAAATTAATTCATCTGGAGTCATTTCAGTCACTGTTAGCTGGTGCCATGGAGCCTCTAGGGACAGTGACCATTTTGATGATCATATGTATCTCTTGCCTTGTTTTCCTTGCAGTCAGGAGCAGAACGCCAGAGAATGCAAAGCAGCTGCCACCTGGCCCACCTCCACTGCCCATCGTAGGGAACGCTCTGCAGCTGAAGACCAACAACCTGGCCCAGGTTCTCCAGGAGGTAAGCCAAAGATGAGCACCTTCCTCAACAGCTGTCTGTTGATGACCGTTACCTGTTTGCAAGCCTCTTTTCATCTGACTCTTTTGGAAGGGGACAATCCATTGTCAGTTTGTTTATTTATAGATGGTACCATCTGTGTGCAGGGCACATTTGCAGAGTATAAGGCAACAGACTCTGCACTTTGACAGAGGAGAAGTGTTATGTACTGAGTTGAATAGGATCCAAACTGCAGCAGTCTGATTGGTCCTAGAACAATAGGATCCAAAAGGCAGCAGTCTGATTGGTCCTAGAACAATAGGATTCAGAATGAAGCAGTCTGATTGGTCCTAGAACAATGCAGCAGTATGATTGGTTGGCAGGAACCACCCAATCATGCTCCAGATAGAAGTGAATCCACAACTTGATTGGCTTACAGTAGAATTCCGGAATTAGCCAATCATGTGCAGCCCATTGTGTAAATAATGTATATAAGGCAGATACTTTGAGGGGACTTTCATTCATACATTCCTCCTCACCACTATGAGCTGAATAAAGAGCATGAAATCACTTTGGGACTGTGAGTATATTTCACTGGCGATGAAGGTGGGATCCCGCTGAGCTGACTGCCACACACAGCACCGCAGCACCGCCACCTGCCGCACCGCTGCCTCACACCGTGTATCCAGGCTTCAGCTCCAGGACACAAGGAACTCAGAATGGCAACCGACAGCAGCTTCTCGCCGTTCAACCCAGCATCTGGAGACTGGGAAGCGTACGCCTCCCGTTTCACCTTATTCCTAGAAGCCAAAGGGGTGACCGATGAAGAAGACGCCAAGAAGAGGGCAACATTCTTCAGCATCTGCGGAGAGGAGACGTTTGAAATCGCCCGGGCTCTCCTTGCACCCGAAGACGTCGCTACTGTTCCATACAAAACAATAATGGAACAGCTGAAGGGGCACTTTTCGCCACAGCCCTCAGTGGTGGCTCGTCGAAATGCCTTCTATGCAAAGGGGCAAGCCCCTGGGGAAACCATAACTGGGTTTGTGACCTCTCTCCGCCAAGCTGCCCGGTTCTGCAACTTCTCAGAGCTGGAGAACATGCTTCGTGACCGCCTCGTCGGTGGCCTGAAGGATGAGAAGCTGCAACGACGCCTCTACGCTAAGAAGGACCTAACGTTCCAGGTCGCTCTGGAGGAGGCCCTGGCAACGGAAGCTGCCGAGAGGTCAACGCAAGAGGCACGGCCGAGCCAGCCGTCCCAACCGAGGGTCCACCACGAAGACCTCACCGACGACTCAGGATCCAACAGGGAGGAGGTGCACCGAGTACAGCAGTGCACTCAAGCAGCCCACATACCACAGCTGCCTCGACGAGAAGGAGGGAACTGCGCAAGCTGTGGAGAAAGTCACGAGAGGAGGACCTGCCGTTTCCGCAACGCAGAGTGCAGGCAGTGCAGAAAATTGGGACACATCGCCCGGGTGTGTCGAGCTCGGCCCACCCGACGCCAGGCATCAGATGACCAATCCAAGAGCCCCAGGTCCCGGGGCCCAACACACCAAGGCAACTCGACGGAGCTCACGGACTTCCAGGTATACCAGTTGCCCCACCCCAACGTAGAAAAAATTTATGTAGAGGTACAGATAGAGGGGGCCCCATGCCGCATGGAGCTTGACACGGGTTCAACTCTATCCATAATCTCGGCAAGGACCTTAAGGAAACTGTGTCCTACTGGGGGTCCCAAACTCAGGCCGGCCCCATTCACCCTCTGGGACTTCCAGAAACATAAGGTCCCCACAATGGGGGTGGGGACCTTCAGGGTGCAATACCGAGGGCGGATGCGGCAACTGGACTTGCTTGTGGTCAAGGGCCCCTACATTAGCTTACTGGGATTGGCATGGTTTGGACCACTGGGGCTAGCCGTCACCGGGGTGAACCACACTACCTTACAAGTGGACGTGGACGCCATATGCAAGGAATTTCCGGGGGTTTTTGATGGGAAATTGGGACAGTATACGGGCCCCCCCCATTGCTCTACAGCTTGACCCCGCAGTACGACCAGTCAGGCTCAAGGCCCGCCGGGTCCCGTTCGCCCTGAAACCCCGTATAGATGAGGAATTGGACCGACTTGTGGAGCAAGGAGTGCTGGAGCCGGTGCCTAATGCCCCCTGGGAAACCCCAATCGTCACACCCATCAAGCCTAATGGTTCGGTCCGCATCTGCGCAGACTACAAATGTACCATAAACAAGGCCCTCACGGCCCATGCATACCCAGTGCCAGTGGTCAGCCATGTCCTTGCCACCCTGGCTGGGTCAAAAATTTTTGGCAAGCTGGACTTGGCCCAAGCATATCAACAACTGCCAGTAGATGAGGCCACAGCAGAGGCACAGACGACTGTGATGCACAGAGGAGCGTTCAGGGTAAAGCGGCTGCAATTCGGTGTCAGCGTGGCACCAGGCATATTCCAGAATCTAATGGACTCTCTCCTTAAAGGGATTCCTGGCATCACCCCCTTCTTCGATGATGTGTTGATTGTCGGGCCCACACCAGAGGAGTTTGAGGACCGCCTCCGCACCGTTCTGCACCGTTTCCAGACGGCGGGTCTCAAGGTGAAGCGGGAAAAATGTCTACTAGGAGTGCCTCAGGTGGACTTTCTGGGATTTATGGTGGACGCAGAAGGGGTCCACCCGACTGGGGACAAGGTACGGGCCATTTGTGATGCCCCAGCGCCCAAGAACAAGACTGAACTTCAGGCCTTCTTGGGACTAATGAACTTTTACCATTCCTTCCTTCCCCACAAGGCGGCGGTAGCGGAGCCCCTACACAGACTCCTGGACAAGCGGGCCCCTTGGGTGTGGGGCCAGCGCCAGGAGGCCGCATTCCAGGCAGTCAAGGACTTGCTTGTCTCAAACTCGGTCTTGGCACACTTCGATGAGAGGCTGCCGGTGGTGCTAGCATGCGACGCCTCACCCTATGGCATTGGCGCTGTCCTGGGACACCAACTCCCGGATGGAAGAGAGGTACCGGTGGCATACTTTTCCCAGACACTCAACGCAACCGAGCGGAACTACTCGCAAATCGACAAGGAGGGTCTGGCAATCGTGAAGGGAGTAAAAAAATTCCATGATTTCTTGTACGGGCGGCCCTTCACCGTGGTGACTGACCACAAGCCCTTGCTTGGCTTGTTTGCCCCCGAAAAGCAGACCCCCCAAGTGCTGTCTCCTCGTGTCCTCAGGTGGTCAATTTTCCTTGCCAGCTACCAGTATGCACTGATTCACCGCCCTGGGAAGGCGATGGGCCATGCGGACGCCCTCAGCAGGCTACCACTACCGGAAACAGGCCCCGACCCAGCACCTGCACAAGAGGTTATGAGCCTAGAGCTGCTTCCCGACCGCCCCATTCAGGCACAAGAAGTTGCACACCATTCCAAGAAAGATAGGGTCATCTCCCGGGTCCTGGACTGGGTGTGGAGGGGATGGCCCAGCAGCAGCCCCAGGCCAGAATTCGCCGGCTACACAACCCACAAACATGAACTGTCGGCCCACAAGGGGTGCCTGTTATGGGGAAGCAGGGTCGTTGTTCCCCAGCCCCTCCGCAAAAGGGTCCTCACAGCCCTACACGAGACACACCCAGGGGTAGTAAGAATGAAGGCCCTTGCCAGGAGTTATGTGTGGTGGCCGGGGATCGACGGAGAGATAGAGGCCTGGGTCAAACACTGCCAGGCCTGCCAAGAATCCCGCCCAGATCCCCCAAGGGCCCCAGTCCAGTCCTGGGAGTCCGCCCGAGCACCATGGTCACGCCTGCATGTGGACTTCGCTGGCCCCTTTCAGGGTAAAACATTCTTCATAGTGGTGGACTCCTACACCAAATGGCTGGAAGTCGCACTGGTACCGTCCACTTCTACGTCCGCAGCCATCCGGGTACTACGCAGGCTGTTTGCAACCCATGGGCTCCCTGACACTCTCGTCTCAGACAACGGGACTGCATTTACGTCAGGAGAATTCCAAACCTTCACAGCGCAGAACGCCATCCGCCACATCCGTTCGGCGCCATTCCACCCTGCCACCAATGGCCAAGCAGAACGCATGGTGCAGACCACCAAGTACACCCTTCGCCGCATGACGCAAGGGGATTGGGAGTACCGCCTTGCCACATTCCTCCTAGCACAACACAGCACCCCCAGCTCAACGACTGGCCGGAGCCCCGCTGAACTACTAATGGGTCGGCGCCTTGCAATCAGATTGGACCGCCTTCACCCCGATAGAGCTCAGGATGAGGTAGTGGTGGGGGAAGGCAGGAACCCCCGGACCTTCGAGGCCCAGGACCCAGTGTACGCAAAGAATTTTGGGGGAGGCCCAGCATGGGTACCCGCCACAGTCACCAGGGTCACTGGTCCCGTGTCGTACGAGGTGCTAACGGATGGGGGGCAATGCTGGCGCCGCCACTGCGACCACATACGGTGACAATTCCCGGGAGAAAACCAGGAGGAGGAAAGCTCAGAGGAGTCCCAAGGGAACAGAGGGGCAGTGAGGCCCATAGAGCAGGAGGGGCCAGCAGGAGAGGCAGAATCAGTAAATACAGAGAGGACCCGCGAGGCCGAAAGGACACCGGAACCAGAACCACAACTGAGCGAGCCGGTTGCACCAGACCAAACAGGCCCATCACAGCCAGCATCCTTGGAACATGAGCCAGAACCTGAACCCCGAAACCAGGGAACACCCCAGGCCGCAACGCACACGTAGGCCACCGGCGTACCTCGAGGACTATGAATGCGACCTCCCGGGCAGGACTGGAACTTAGAGGGGAGGGGTGTTATGTACTGAGTTGAATAGGATCCAAACTGCAGCAGTCTGATTGGTCCTAGAACAATAGGATCCAAAAGGCAGCAGTCTGATTGGTCCTAGAACAATAGGATTCAGAATGCAGCAGTCTGATTGGTCCTAGAACAATGCAGCAGTATGATTGGTTGGCAGGAACCACCCAATCATGCTCCAGATAGAAGTGAATCCACAACTTGATTGGCTTACAGTAGAATTCCGGAATTAGCCAATCATGTGCAGCCCATTGTGTAAATAATGTATATAAAGCAGATACTTTGAGGGGACTTTCATTCATTCATTCCTCCTCACCACTATGAGCTGAATAAAGAGCATGAAATCACTTTGCGACTCTGAGTATATTTCAAGAAGCAAAAGGGGGGGGGGGGAGAAGGCATACAAACCAGAAGAAAAGAATAGCAGAATCGCTGTGATTTCAGTGGCACGGACTTGCGCTTGGCTACATCGGCAGGGATGGGGAGCAGGGACTTGTCCCAAAGGCTCCTCAGAAAAGAGGTGGACTTTGAGCAGGTCCCACAACTCCACAAAGGGGGTTAATTTATTGTCATTTTATTGTTTTATCCTTAAAATAAAAGGCATAAAGCCCCCTTCTGAGTAACGAACTTTAAAAAGCAATAGTGCAATTTTCATACTATATTAGAGACAGGGGGCGGGGGCGGGTCCAATTCTCCCTCCACACATGGATGGTTTGGCCATTTTTGCCCTCTGAACATTTTTAGCCTCTGCTGGACAGTGGGGAGTTCATAGTCTTCTTGTATTTCGGAAAGCTGCTCCTTTATTTTCCCCAGAATGTGCTTGGTTGGAAGGTACTTTAAGAATTCCCTTAGAAAAATAAGTGTGAGGGGGACATAACAGAGCAGTATAATCATATTCACGGTATAGAGAAAGTAGACGGGAAAACACTTTTACCCCCCTCTCATAATGCCATACCCTCCAACACTTCTCCAATGAAAATAGGGACATCCCATTCCATAATGATAATTTTACTATAGCCCACACACCTTACTGGGTTGCCCCAGCCACTCTGGACAGCTTCCAACATATATAAAAACATAATGAAAACATTAGAAATTAAACAAAAAAACACTTCCCTATTCAGGATTGCCTTCAGAGGGGGTCGGATAACTCTATACCCTCCAACATTTCTCCAATGAAAATAGGGACAGCCTAAGGACATTCTGTGATCAAACTGGGATGGCTTCTCTAAATCAGGGATGTCCCTGGAAAATAGGGACACTTGAAGGGTCTGTAATGCTAAAACTTGGAGTCTTCAATTAAAGCTGAGTGTTGGAAGATTTACAACACACACAAGATAGTAGTTCCTCATACAGTGCATATTGAAACTGTGGAATTCACTGTGGAATTTTGTTAAGACAAAATTCATTGAAGATAAAGCTACCCATAGCTGCTAGCCATGATGCTGAACCTCCACCAGTTCCAGGGACCTGCAGGAGGGGAGCGTGCTATTGCACTCAGGTCATGTTTTTGAGCTTCCCAGAAGAACTGTGTTGGCCACTGTGATAACAGTTGTGGACTAGTTGGCCTTCGGCCTGATCTAGCTGCAGAACTCTTCTGTATGTTATTAAGAGTCATGTGGTTCAGATGCCCATGGTGAGTCTGGGGGCAGCGGGGCTCTACATCAGCTATATGACTCTCTCCTAATCCGCAAACCCACCTAGATGTGTGTCCTTCTCTATCTTTTTTCCAGTTTGGTGAGAAGTATGGCTCTGTGTTCACAATGTATTTTGGAACAGAACGGGTTGTGGTGCTGCATGGCTATGATGCAGTGAAAGAAGCACTGATCGACCGTGGAGATGAATTTGCTGCCAGGGGACGCCTGCCATTAGCTGATGATGTCAACAAGGGATTAGGTATTTTATGCTGGTTGACCAGTGGAGGGGGGGACACAGGAAAATCCCTCTATTCATGAAAATAAAGCAAAAAAGGTTGCAAAGACAAATCACTGCATCTTGAGATAAACTTTCCTAATTAATGTTCCCACTGGACAGTAGCAATAGATAATTAGCAGCCTTTTAATAGCATAGCTATATATTGGGCATTGCCATTTAAGAGAGAAATGAGCCATCTCATAAAAGTACTTAAGGAATATCTAGGGCAGTAGCGGAGAAAGGTGGGTGTGGTGGGTGCTGGCCGCCCTGGGTGCAATCCCTGAGGGGAGTGATATCGCCACAGGTGGCGCCCCCCTGGGATGTGCCACACCCTCTGGTTTAGAGGAAGCACCAAAAATTAAAACAGGATTGAATGAGTCTCTAGCCTTTAAAAATAATGGTCTGGGGCAATTCTGGTGTGGGCAGTAAGTGTGAGAGTTATGTGAGCAGAATTCCCTGGCCTGGATTTTGTGAATCAATAAGCTCTCCACACCAAGAAAGAGTTTCAAAGTTACTGCAAACTATCTATAAATTTGTTACCAAGAAAATAAATAAATACAAATCAACACATTGCACTTAAACAATTAGCAATGTAGTCCAGTTTTCTTTAAGTTCTTTCTGGTTAATATAGTCCAAGGACTATTGCTTCTTCATTATACTGTCAGCTTCAGAGAGAGACCCAGGCTCCAAGAGATGAATTATCAGTTAACATAAATATCGAAACATTGAAACCTCTTTTTAAGTTTTAGCTGCAAAAATGGACATTCTGCAAATGTAAACCTCCACTACGTTTCATACGCAACACACACAAACATAGCATTTTATGCACATTAAACACATATGTTTTACAGTAAGGGCATGTATCAGAAGACTGGCCAGCTACTGATTATGGAATAAGGAGGCACCAAAGTACCAAGTCTCCAGGTGGTCTGGAGCCAAGAATAAGAGCCTCCTGCTCTTCCAACCTGCTTCTTCTGCTCTCCCTTTCAGTCCATCCATCTCCTTCATGCCCATTTCCTCTTCTGCTTTCCAGGAATTATATTCAGCAATGGGGAGATGTGGAAGCAGCTCCGACATTTTGCCCTTACCACCCTGCGCAACTTTGGCATGGGAAAGAAAAGTATTGAGGAGAGGATCCAGGAGGAAGCACAGTTCCTGCTAGAAAAGTTCCAGGACACGCAGGGTGGGTAGCCACTGCCCTTCATCGACATAGGCTTATCAAACAGACCCCCTTAAACATCACAACAGATTCTGGGGTATATTACAACAGATTACTAACCACCACCTGGTCCTAGGTCACTGAGGGCTTCATACACACCAGTAATGCACTGAACTTACCTTGTCAATGTACTGGCAAACAATGCATAGCTTTCAGCAGGGGTGTAATATGCTGACACAGACCAGTTCCATCTAAAGCCCGGCTGCTGCTTCTCTATCAACTGCAAGAGTGCTCCGCAGATATTGTTGAATTCCAGCTGCTTTCAGCCCCAACAGTCAACAGTGGTCCAGAAGTTAGAGTCTAGCAGCATCCGAAGTGCTTTAGATTCCCTAGTTTTAGTCTAGACTTCACCAAGGCCTGCACCACTGTGGTCACTCTTTCCTATCTAAGGATATCTTGGCTGAAGCTGGAAGAAAGCACCTTGGAAAGTCCTTGGAAGAAACCACTCATAGCCACTGAAGATGCCCGTGCCTCCAGAATTGTTGTGAGAAAGGCAGCTCCCTGTCTGACCACTGAGGCCAGGAGCCAGGAAATGGCAGCTCAGAAATTCCAGACTAGATTATTGCCTAAAACCTGTAATGGGTATAATTATTTTTTTCTTGTTCTTCCAGAGAAGCCCTTGGATCCAACCTACTTGCTCAGTTGCGCTCTCTCCAATGTCATTTGTGCAATTATCTTTGGGAAACGATACGATTATAATGACAAGAAGTTGCTATCCATGCTAAGCTTAATAAGTGAAAACTTTCAGGTTTTTAGCTCTCCTTGGGGACAGGTAGGTGCCATCTGGTTAAATGCATTCTTTTCCACAAAGTCTAAAGTTTACTTGCATGTGGAATATTTATTTTATGTATATACTGCCTCTGGCTGTAGCCATTTTCCTGCTGTTTAAATGTCTTTCTTCCAGGCTTCTCATAGCCCATACTGCCTCTGCCTCTTAATATTTCTGTTAATGTCCTAGTTGCAGGCTTGCCATGAGTAACTGGTTAGCCACTGTGACAGCACGATGGGCCACTGGCCTGATTCAGTAGGCTCTTCTTATGTTCTTGTTTTTAATTTGGAGAGCCAATACCAATACCTGGGTCTAGTAACCAAGGTTTGACTTAACTCAACAGCAGCCCAGTGGAATAGGAAGTAAAGCTTAACGAGGAAAACCCACAGGCTCAATACTGTAACTGGAACTAATCACTTGGGATGTATACACACTGCCATTGCCTCTGCATCCAGTGTGCTTCCACTAATGGTTTGAGAAGGTGTGAATACATGATGTTAGTCACAATCCATATCTAACCTGCCATTTCTTATGAAATGTTGCGCCTTGCTGAATTTTAAGCCAGGGGTGTATACACGGACTGGTTTCAGTAGGAGAAACAGATGGGACTAGATTTATAGATATATATGTAATCCCATAGCTCCGTTTTAGAGCATTTGGCTTGTTTATATAGGGTCCCAGAGTCAATCCCTAGTAGCATCCCTGGTTAGGGATGGGACTTCTGAATGAAACCCAGCAGAGCTGCTGCATAGGCAGTACTGACCTTGAGAGAACAATGGTCTCATTCAGTACATACTTTTAACATGTGGAGTTTGGGGGGGTATCTGGGTTGTTGTTTTTATTTTGATTATGAATTTTGTGGTTTTATATTTTGATTTTAGTCTACGAACCGCAGATATAAAATAATAATATAAGACAGCTGATGGGGAACATCTATATAGATTTGGGAGGCATTGGTAGTGAAAATGCTGGTGTGTGGACCACAGAGTTGAAATGCACACAAGGCAACAGTGGCCAACATTACACTGAAGCCTGAATGTGGACAAACCCTGACTGAGGTTGGTGCCAATGGGTCTCTTGTGGCGTTTCTTCTAGCTCTACAACATCTTTCCTTCTTTGATGAAATGCATCCCTGGGCCCCACCGCAAAGTGCTGAAAAACAACTTGGCACTCAGAGAGTTTGTTTTGGAGGAGGTTGAAGAGCACAAGCCTGCTCTGGACCCCAGCTCACCTCGGGATTTTATTGACTGCTTCCTTATGAAAATGGATCAGGTAATCATGAAAACTCACAGAACTCTCCACGTGGGTTCTCCTGCCACTCCTGAAGCTTCCCAACCAGCAGACTTCCATCCAGCTTCTTGTGGGGAATGCCAAGGCAAGAGATTCCTGCTCACACCCCATTGGAGTAGATTCATTTCCCATTGCTGACTTGTTCCTGCAGTAAGTGGGAAGTTCTTTCTAATGATTAGCCCTCTGGGCAAGGAATGTCCAGAGGAACGAGCTATAAAAAGACTTGAGATAAGATGTGTCTTGGGAAGAGAGCTGGTCCCAGTGGCGCAGTTAAATTCTTGTTATGTTGTACTCAGAGCAATTGAGTTGCCTCCACTGACTGTGTTGTGTGTTTCTGCAGGAAAAAGGTAATAGTGCATCCCATTTCACCATTGAAAACTTGGCCATAAGCACAGTTGACTTGTTTGGGGCTGGAACAGAGAACACCAGCACCACACTGCGATACGGGTTCATGATCCTCCTCAAATACCCAGAGATACAAGGTAAAACGGATGCATTATTAGTACTTATTATTCTAGTTCTCTCCTAGATTTATGTGGCACAGGTCCAAGAGGTTGTTGTTCTGCCACTTTCCCCAGGAAAACCCACTGTTCATAGCTGAATGTTAATCATCGCTGACTGACATCAGGAGTAAACAGAAGGCTTTCCTGGAGACAACAGTGGGGGTGGGGGGTGGACAAAATGCTCAGATCCATGCCTAGTAACCACAAACCTGTGCCTAGAAATCCCAGCAAAAACAGAAGTGTGGATGAGCTCTTATAGCTGACCATATTGCAAACCCTAGGATTTATATGCAAACAGTAACAACTTGAATTTGGCTCAGTAGTGTACTGGCAGCCAGTGCAGATCCTTTAGATCAAGCATGTCCAAAGTCCATTTTGGGGACCTAATCGGGCCTGCTGGTCGGTTTAATCCGACCCCAGCAGCAGGTTATTTCCTGGGGGTAAAATACTAAAAAAAAGGTTTACTTCATCCTTTCTGGCCCTCTTTGAAAAAAGTTTGGACACCACTGCTTTAGACAAAGGCACAACCACAAGGGCCAGGGGTCAAAAGGCCCTCAGGTAGGATCAGAATCACTGCAGGACAGTGCCTCCAATAGGAATCTCTCTAAGCTGGACCATCACTTGCTCCTATAACATCCCTAAAGCTTTTGTCCCGCTGGGCTCCTTTGGGATAGAAATTAAATTAATATATAAATAATTGCAGTTATACTATGTTTCCCTGTTTACAGATGGATTGCTGAAAGTAAGCTACAATAAATTGCCTGTGGTGACAAGTTAGTAGAAAGTTGGCATCAGAAAACAATTGAAAGCTCCAAAATGTGCAGAGCCTTGCACCCATTCCCACCGAGTTTCAGTTTCTTCTGTAATGTTTCCTGCACTGGCGTTAAACGTCATTCTTCCCATTACAGAGAAAGTGCATGAAGAAATTGACCGAGTTATTGGCCGATCACGAAGTCCTTGCATTGCAGATCATGGGGAAATGCCTTACACAGATGCTGTCATCCATGAGATCCAGAGGTTCATCTCTATTGCCCCACTGAGCGGCCCTCATGCAGTACTCAAAGATACACCGTTCAGACAATATGTCATTCCAAAGGTCAGCTCTTTTCAAGGCTCTAAGTAGTAATAGGAGGCTGCTAGCTATGATGGCTATATTCTACCCCGATGGTGAGAGGCAGTATGCTTCTGAATACCAGTGGGTGGAAACCACAGGAATTGAGAGTGCTGTCTTGTTTAGATTATGTTGATGGGCTTCCCATGGGCATTTGGTTGGACACCATGAAAACAGGATGCTGGACCAGATGGGGCCACTGGACTGATCCAGCAGAGCTTTTCTTCTCTTCTTATGTACAAGCAAGGGAAGTAGTTTAGCCCAACTCCTAAAGCGTAGCTGGGCATCTTGAAGCCTGGGCTTCATTTGAAACACCCTATTGCCTTCTGAAGCTGCTCCATTCTTCTTCTGTATCAACAAAGTACCTTCCTTCCTGTTAGTGCCTTCCCACACCATTAATTGGTTGTCATGGCCATCTAGCCCATTTCTTTGCACTCTCTGCAGGGCACTACCATATATCCAAGTCTGATATCTGTGCTACATGACAGCAAAGAATTTCCAAACCCCAAAGAATTTGACCCAGGACATTTCTTGCACAAAGATGGCACCTTCAGGAAGAGCGACTATTTCATGCCTTTCTCAGCAGGTAAGATCTCTGCTTCCTCAGTAGGCTGCAGTCTTGGCCAGCTCAGGTCTTTCCAGTCTCCCTAATCGGCTGGTGTCGGGGCAATGAGGGGGAACCTCCTTCCTCCTGCAGCCTAAACTTGAAGGGCTCCCAGACTGTGAGAGAGGGGCAGAGGCTTCTGGGTCCATCAGAACTCCTTGTACCTTTCCTGTGGCCAGCTGAAACAAAAGAAATGGTGGAAAGAGTGACTCTCCCAGGAGTTGTTCTGGAGCAGCACCTTTGCTCCTTTGGCATGATTGTTATTTTCTCTGTAACAGCCAAAGTGGTTGTTATGCATCTTCTTTTGGGTTTCCTTTGCAGGGAAGCGGATATGTGTGGGGGAAGGTCTGGCCCGTATGGAGATCTTCTTGTTCTTGACCACCATATTACAGAACTTCACTCTGAAGTCCATCATTGACCCCAAAGACATCGATCTCACACCGGTGTTGAGCGGCGTAACCAACTGCCCTCGGCCCTATCAGCTCTGCATTGTCCCTCGCTGAAAAGCCTGCCTCAGGAGGGCTGCACATGTGGAAAAGTTGCAGCCTGGCAAATCTTTGTTCAAAAAATCCATAACACAATATCTCTTCATGTGTGGAGTCTTATCTTTTTACCTGACTAGTTGTGGTACTGTTACTTTGGGGATCTTGCTAAAGATTATTGCACATTGAAGACATTTTTTTAAAAAAATTATCTCTTTATTGATTAAAAAAATTGCATGTCTATACTCTTAACAGGAAAAAAAAGAAAATTATATAAAATTTATAAAATTTATAAAATTTATAAAGAAATAAAAAATAAAAAATAAAGAAGTAACAAAGATAAGAAATAAAGAAATCAAAAAAAGAAGAAGACAGAGTTATTTACATAGTAAAAGTACTCATTGGCATGATCCTTCCCATCCTTCTCATTATACTCTTTGATATAACATTCTTTCTTACACAGGTTTACATTGTATAATATCATTTCTTTCTGTTTTGTATACATTCCTTTGATTTTTTTTCTTTACAAATATCACTCAATTTCTGCTAATATGGAATTATTTGTACAATAAAGTTTTACATAATTCTTAAATATTATCCGTTCTCTAGTTGTTTTTTGTTTCGATATTCCTCTAACTGATCCCGTCAGTTTTGCTATTTGTAGATATTCTAACATGAGCATCTGCCAATCTGTAATCTCTGGGAGCATTTCATTTTTCCAATTCCTTGCTATAAGGGTCCTAGCTGCTGTTATACCATACATAAACAATGATCTTATATCTTTTTAAATTTCTGATGGTAAAATACAAAGTAGGAAAATCTCTGGGGGTTTTTTTTTTAAAGTAATTTTAAATAGTTTCTTAAACTCATTATAAATATCATTCCAGTATTTGCCAATGGCTATACAGGTCCACCACATATGAGAGTATGATCCCTCCTCTTTTTTACATCTCCAACAGGTTGATGTTTTTTCCTTTATACATTTTAGCAAGCTTTTTGCAGGTAAGATGCCATCTATATACCATTTTATGGTATATTCCCTGAGATTATAGCATGCTATGAATTCAATGTCTGCCGTCCATAATCTCACCCATTGTTCCATAAGTATATTATGCCCGAAGTCCTGTGCCCATTTAACCATGACTGTTCTTCTTTTGTTTCCCATTCCAGAAGATCATAGAATCATAGAATCATAGAATCATAGAGCTGGATTTTGTGTGGATAAAAAAAAAAAAAACGAATCATAGAGCTGGAAGAGACCACAAGGGCCATCGAGTCCAACCCCCTGCCAAGCAGGAAACACCAAACTCACTGGAATTGGACACAGCTTGTGAGATAGAAAAACACTGGTCCCAATTGGGACCCTTGAAATAAATTCTGAGTAAAGTTAGTGAAGCAGCAAAAATTTATTTAGTTATCACAAAAACATACTTGCAAAATGGGTGTCCAAAGCAGGCACACCCAGTTCAGGTAAAGACGAGTATATATCACCTGTCTCCAAGTGCAAGTCCTTCCTCTGTGCGCAGAGGTCACCACCTATCACTACTGCCTAATTAAAATATTAAACTCTCTGTCCCCGCTGGAACATCCCATTTCCCTTTACCCAAATAAGGAAGAATGTTCCTATGCTCTCAAACATTTGCTCAAGCAATAAGCCACATTCCGACCACCCTTTAGAGTTACATGAATTCTATCCTGTTGAAGCTTCTTTAGATAAACCAGATTCTATCAAGGACAAGTCTTTTTATCACCTCACAGCTGTGATGGTTTCTCTGGGAAACAGCAAAGGCCCCAGTCGGGGGAAAAGCGTCGCTATGGCAATGTTGGAAGACAGCCAAAGAGCCACTTTGTCTCTTGTGGTCGATACTGGAGCTACACATTGCCTAGTGCCATCTGGTGGCCTGCTTCGGAACTGCACGTCTTTAAAAAATGGACGCTACGTGTCACTGGCTGATGATTCCAAAAGACAGCTCACTGAGACTGGAATGCTTTACTGTTTCTTTATAGATCCTGAAGTGCAGGCTTTTGTGGTGCCTGAGATTGCCAATTCTCTTTTAAGTGTATCAGCTCTTGTTGCTGACGGTTTCAATGTGATGTTTGCTAATAACATGTGCTCTTTTTACAGGGATGGGAAGAAGCTATACAGCGTTGAGGGCAAAGATAGACTGTTCGTGGTGGAGATGCCTATTGCTACTGTTGCTGATCCCCCTGAAGAGGCACAAGTGCAGTGTGCAAACGTACCACCACATGATAGTTGTGTTCACCTTTGGCATCGAAGATTTTCACATGTGTCATGGTCTTACGTTAAGAAGGACCCTGAGAACACAGTTGGGTGCAAATTTAAGGGTTGTGATAAGTTCCTTGACTGCAGAGCATGCAAGCAGGCCAAGGTAACCACATGCACATATCCCAGGTCAGACAGGAGGACCAGCAGACCCTTTGAGCTGGTTCACGCGGATTCATGTGGACCAATGCAGGTGGCTTCTTTAAGTGGATCGAAGCATATTCTTGTGCTGATCGATGATTTTTCGAAACACACCTGGTTGTTCACGCTTAGACACAAGAGTGAGGCAGTGTTCAATTCAAGTGTAGGGGACACACCTTATTTTCTGCTGCATGTTAAGAAGCCCAAGGTGGATTTCTTGTGTGTGTTTGGCTGTGAGGCTTGGGTTCTAATCCCAAAGGCCAATCGCAGAAAGGGTGAACCAAGGTCCAGGAAGATGATCTTTGTAGGCTATGAGCTGGGTTCAAAGGCGTGGCGTTTCGCATATCCCAATGGCAATCAGTCTAGGCTGCTTATTAGCTGCAGTGCCGAGTTCTGTAAGCAGAATGGTTGGCGATGCGTGCATGGGAACCCAGACGTTCTTTCAGAACAGTTTGACTCAGATGAGGAAGAGGAGGAGGACGAAACTGAACCTGTTGCTGAGGAACACAGTCCGCAGTCACCGGAGTGCCCAAGGGAGAGGTTCCGAACCCCTCCGAAGGGAAGTCCCAAAACCCCTCCACAGGTCTCTGTTAAGTCTGAGCCATAGAGTGAGCCATCCTCACCTACAGGTCCAGTTGTGAGGCACAAAAGGCGCAGCAGGTCAGAGGGGGAGGTCTATGACACAGGGGATGGGTTTGTCTGGACTTAGTGAGTCAGAGGGGGTGCAAGAGTTCACACTGAGGAGATCAGTGAGCTCAACCAAGGGAAAGCCACCTGGCAGGTACGAAGCTACTAGTGTGTGGGCTGGTTTGGCTAGGTGTGAACCTGAATCCTTTGAGGATGTTCAGAAGTTGCCTCAGAAAGAAGCTAGCAAATGGCATGAGGTGATGCAGAAGGAGATGAACTCAATGGAGTCTCTGGGTGTGTTCTCCCTCACACATTTGCCGGCTGGCAAACAGGCTGTGAGTTGCAGATGGGCTTGTCGTCTTAAGAAGCTGGAGAACCGCAATACAAAGCTAGGTTAGTGGCAAGAGGTTTCACGCAAAGGAATCATAGAATCATAGAGTTGGAAGAGACCACAAGGGCCATCGAGTCCAACCCCCTGCCAAGCAGGAAACACCATCAGAGCACTCCTGACATATGGTTGTCAAGCCTCTGCTTAAAGACCTCCAAAGAAGGAGACTCCACCACACTCCTTGGCAGCAAATTCCACTGTCGAACAGCTCTTACTGTCAGGAAGTTCTTCCTAATGTTTAGGTGGAATCTTCTTTCTTGTAGTTTGGAACCATTGCTCCGTGTCCGCTTCTCTGGAGCAGCAGAAAACAACCTTTCTCCCTCCTCTATGTGACATCCTTTTATATATTTGAACATGGCTATCATATCACCCCTTAACCTCCTCTTCTCCAGGCTAAACATGCCCAGCTCCCTTAGCCGTTCCTCATAAGGCATCGTTTCCAGGCCCATTTTGGTTGCCCTCCTCTGGACACGTTCCAGTTTGTCAGTGTCCTTCTTGAACTGTGGTGCCCAGAACTGGACACAGTACTCCAGGTGAGGTCTGACCAGAGCAGAATACAGTGGCACTATTACTTCCCTTGATCTAGATGCTATACTCCTATTGATGCAGTCCAGAATTGCATTGGCTTTTTTAGCTACCGTGTCACACTGTTGGCTCATGTCAAGTTTGTGGTCAACCAAGACTCCTAGATCCTTTTCACATGTACTGCTCTCAAGCCAGGTGTCACCCATCTTGTATTTGTGCCTCTCATTTTTTTTGCCCAAGTGCAATACTTTACATTTCTCCCTGTTAAAATTCATCTTGTTTGTTTTGGCCCAGTTCTCTAATCTGTCAAGGTCGTTTTGAAGTGTGATCCTGTCCTCTGGGGTGTTAGCCACCCCTCCCAGTTTGGTGTCATCTGCAAATTTGATCAGGATGCCCTTGAGTCCATCATCCAAGTCGTTGATAAAGATGTTGAATAAGACCGGGCCCAAGACAGAACCCTGTGGCACCCCACTAGTCACTCTTCTCCAGGATGAAGAGGAACCATTGATGAGACCCTTTGGGTTCGGTCAGTCAGCCAGTTACAAATCCACTGAGTGGTAGCATAGTCAAGACCGCATTTTACCAGCTTCTTTACAAGAATATCATGGGGCACCTTGTCAAATGCCTTGCTGAAATCAAGGTAGGCTACATCCACTGCGTTCCTTTCATCTACCAGGCTTGTAATTCTGTCAAAAAACGAGATCAGGTTAGTCTGACATGACTTATTTTTCAGAAATCCATGCTGACTATTGGTGATCACAGCATTCCTTTCTAGGTGCTCACAGACTGTTTGCTTAATGATCTGCTCCAGAATCTTCCCTGGTATTGATGTCAGACTGACTGGGCGGTAATTATTTGGCTCCTCTCTTTTCCCCTTTTTGAAAATAGGGACAACATTTGCCCTCCTCCAGTCTGCCGGGACTTCGCCTGTTCTCCAGGAATTCTCAAAGATGACTGCCAGTGGTTCTGAGATCACATCTGCCAGTTCTTTTAATACTCTTGGATGCAGTTCATCTGGCCCTGGAGACTTGAATACATCTAGACTATCCAAGTATTCTTGTACTATCTCCTTAGTTATTCTGGGCTGTGTTTCCTCTGCTGAATCATTTGCTCCAAATTCTTCAGGTCGGGCATTGTTTTCTTTATCGGAGAAGACTGAGGCAAAGAAGGCATTGAGGAGTTCAGCCCTTTCTGTGTCCCCTGTTTGCATTTCACCATCTTCTCCTCTGAGTGACCCCACTGTTTCTTTGTTCTTCCTTTTGCTATGAACATACCCATAAAAGCCTTTTTTGTTGCTTTTAACCTCTCTAGCAAGCCTGAGTTCATTCTGTGCTTTAGCTTTTCTGACTTTGTGTCTACACGTGCTGGCTATTTGTTTGAATTCCTCTTTGGTGGTTTCCCCCCTTTTCCATTTTTTGTACACATCCTTTTTTAATCTTAACTCAGTTAAAAGTTCTTTAGATAGCCACCCTGGCTTCTTTAGGCACCTTCCATGTTTCCGTCTCATTGGTATTGCCTGAAGTTGTGCTTTTACTATCTCCCTCTTAACAAACTCCCAGCCATCATGAACTCCCTTTCCTTTTAGTATTACTGTCCATGGGATCTCACCCAGCACTTCCCTAAGTTTTATGAAGTCGGCTTTCTTAAAGTCAAGAAATTGAGTCCTAGTATGCTTGGCTGCTCCTTTCCGCTGTATAGTAAACTTCAGAAGAGCATGATCACTCGCGCCTGATGATCCTTCCACTTCTACCCCACTAACCAGGTCATCAACATTGGTTAGGACCAGATCTAAAATGGCTGTTCCTCTTGTTGCTTCTCCCACTTTCTGGACAATGAAGTTGTCTGCAAGGCCAGTGAGGAATCTGTTTGACCTTATGCTCTTGGCTGAGTTTGACATCCAACAAATATCCGGGTAATTGAAGTCCCCCATTACTACTATCTCCCTTCCTTTTGCATGCTTGGCCATCTGTTCCAGGAAGGCATCATCTATGTCCTCTGTTTGGCTTGGGGATCTATAGTAAACTCCCACAATGAGGTCACTGTTATTCTTCTCTCCCTTAATTTTGACCCAAATGCTCTCACTTTGGCTTTGAGGTTCTAAATCTTGGATCTCTTCACAGGTATACACATCCCTGACATATAACGCCACTCCTCCTCCTTTCTTGTCTGGTCTGTTTCTCTGAAATAGATTGTATCCCTCCATTATTACATTCCAATCGTGGGACTTATCCCACCAGGTTTCAGTGATGCCTATTATGTCATATTTAGTTTGCTGTACCAAGAGCTCAAGCTCATCTTGTTTATTTCCCATGCTTTACGCATTAGTGTACAGACATTGAAGTCCATTAATCATTCCCCCGTGTCTCTTATTTAAGGATTTTTTCCTCCCACCACTAGGTCTGCGTGCTGTTTGCTCCATTCGGTCTATGACATTTGGATGATGATCTTCATCAATTGATAGACTCCTACCTTCAGGAGCACTGTCTCCCTCCCCCACATTAGTCAGTTTAAAGCCCTCCTGATGAGGTTTCTGAGATTTTTTGCAAAAACATTCCTCCCAACCGTTGTGAGGTGCAGCCCATCGCTTGCCAGAAGTCCATCTTCAAGAAACTGCAGTCCGTGATCTAAGAATCCAAACCGTTCCTGTTTACACCATTTGCGAAGCCAGTTGTTCACTTCCACTATTTTTCCCTCTCTCCCTGGGCCACGTCGTTCAACTGGGAGGACAGATGAGATGACAATTTGTGCATTTAATTGCTTCAATTTCCTGCCCAGAGCCTCGTAATCTCTTTTGATCTTCTGGAGGCTATTGCTTGCAGTTTCATTGGTTCCCACAAGAACCAAGAGGAAGGGGTATTTGTCAGTGGGTTTTATGATTTTAAGATAATCATACACTTGTGAAATAATTTTCTTTTTGTCAAGTATTGATTCTCTTTCAAATCTAGATGTTTCCTTTGCAATTTCTTGTTTTGAATCTATAGCTAGTCTTTGGTGTAGCTGGAAATATTGTAGCCAGTCTGTTAGCGAGTTTTTAATTTCCTCATATTGCTTCAATGTTGGCTTATCCTTATCTACTTCTAAGACTGATGTTGGCCATTCCCCTTTCATATTTCTTTTTTAACTGCCATGGCTTCTGTGGGTGACGAGCACAGGGGTATCTTGGGCTCCAATATTCCTTTATATTTAATCCATATTTTGTATAACGATTTCCACGTTGAAGACATTATTGCAATGGGCAAATAGCAGGATTTAGAAATTAGTCACACACAAAAAAACCCATTCTTATCTTTCTTGCCTCTTCATGTGCATATGTGTGCAGCGGAGTAGCTAGGGGGCGTGTCGAGTCACCCATGTGGGCAGGGCAAGCCTCTCCAACACTTGGAGCCTCTTCGCTGCCTCCCCCTCAGCTGTAGGGCGTCTGAGGGAGAGGTAGTAGGCAGACGCAAGTCCCACACTGCTGTTTCAGGCAGCGCGGAACATGCAGGTGCCTAAGCCACCACCTCACTCCTAAAAAGTTTCGTGAGCACAATTTTTGTAAAACTGATTTTGTCACACACACACCCTCAGTGATGACATCTGAGGCAAACTGCACCCCTGCACCCCACCTTCCTCCTCCACTGTATGAGAGTGATGGGTGAGAAGAAGTCTTGTTACTCTTTGTGCTAAATGAAGCCAGTCAGAGTGGAAGGAACTGAGTCAACCACTGAGGAACTGGTGACCCTCAATGGTGGTTGGACTCTTGCGCCCATCACCCCTGATGTTGGCTGGGGCAGATGGGGGCTGGAGTCCAGGAATATCTGAAGGGCTGCAGGTTCCCCATTCTTGCCATGAGGGCTCCGTTGGGACAACTCCCATAACCCCATTTCATTGGCTAGGTGGCTGGAGATAATGTGAGCTGCAGTCCAGCAGCAAATTCTCCAATCTTGACTTGGTGGATTGAAGTGCTGCAGGCTGTAGAAGCTGGGTGGGTCAAGGCCCCTGTCTGAGATGACCTTTTGATTCCCTTGCATGTCCTACCCAAGATACAGCAAAGTTGTTTAACTGAGTGACAACATAAGCTTTTTTGGTAACCCTTCTATAAATCTGTACACTGAGATTGGCAGATGTGTCAATGCTAAAAATAAAGCATAGGCGGACAATTGTATTTGGAGAGATATTCCAATAAACTCAGATTGGAGTCTCCCGGTGCTAGAACAAACTGTCTAAAAATAACTTTCACTTTTTGCCTATGCATAGAGCATAGATGGGCAAGATCTCCCAAGCCCATCTTGGATGAACTTGGATGAGAAAACTATTTTTTTTTCTCCTGAGCCCAACTGAGGCTCTCACTCTCTTTAAAAATCTAGAACAGAGTCAAAATGGCCCTCCCTCAAATTCTCCACTTACTTTGTGGGTGGTAAAATAAGGAAGGTCATTTCACTGAATATTCTCCAAGGGAGGACTGAAAATCTCCAGGAGGAGTTGGAGAGGGAAAACTTTCAAAGAATTGTCAGAATTTCTTTCCTCTCAGCCTTCCTTCAACCCTGCTCCCATTCAGTGTAAAAGAAAAATGTTTCCCTAGTACAAATTCAGAGGCCGCATGGGCAAAATTGGTGAGGGGAAGTCCACCTATGAAGTTAACCAAGGAAGAATGGTCTTCCTCTTCTGTATTCAGATTTTTTGTTTTGGGTTCCTCCACCCTCTCAATTATGCCCCTATTCAAAGTAGTGAAGTAATGTTTCTCCATTGCATTGCATTGAATGGAAGGGGCAAGAGGAAGGAACTTGTATCTGATTTGCATTTTAATTCAAACTGGAGAAGAATTCGGGTCTTGAAATGCATGTCCTCTGTCCGCTTTGAAACTCCTGAAGGTCTTCTCCAAACCAAAGTTTGGAGAAGTGTGCTGGTTTCACTAGCATAGAAAACTACTGCTCCATTTCTTCTGGACAATAAGAGCACATCCAGATGTATGTACTTTTCTACCTGTTTGTGAAAGGGAATGGCTTTATAGATGTACTTCACCCTCCCAGAGCTAAATAAATAATACTATGACAAACTGAATACTGTCACTTGTAATGATTATGCAAGTACAGCAATTTTATTATTTTATCCAACATCCTGTTCTCCCTGTGGCCAACCAGATGCCTATGAGAAGCCCTCAAGGAGCAACTGAGCACTACAGTGCTCTCCTCCCCATTTGCAGTTCCCAGCAACATTTGCGGCCATTCCTAACTGTGTAGTGCATCAATGACAGAACCATAATAAAATCCAGAGTCAGGCCACCGGGATTAAAATATCTTGCTTTTCTAACACATTGCTTTAAAAAATCCATCCACCTTAAAAACACAGACATTTAAAACAAATTACTAATAAAATCACACGATTAAATTTATGGCACATGACTGCAGTTCTGTGCATGGCTGGGAGTAAGCACCATTGAACACAGTGGTGCATATTTCTGCTGTATAGGTTCAATTTTTAAAACACATTTGGTTTTAGCAAATGACATCCAGACAGCAGAAACGCAACATTTTACTTTTAATTAGCAATGCAAACAACTTTTTGTTATTTATTTATGGAATTTTACAACAAAATCAAACAGTCCCCAGTCTCCGCACCTCCCCATTGCTTCTTTTTATCTAAGTTGTATATAGAAGTAGGAGAAGGTCTGTGGCAATTTAAAGACTTAACTGTATTTATTTGTAGGGCATACTTCCTCAGGTGCAGAATGGGTGGCAACAACAACATAGTATTAGTATTATTAATAATGTACAGTGGTACCTCAGGTTAAGTACTTAATTCGTTCTGGAGGTCCGTTCTTAACCTGAAACTGTTCTTAACCTGTGGTACCACTTTACCTAATGGGGCCTCTCACCACTGCCGTGCGATTTCTGTTTTCATCCTGAAGCAAAGTTCTTAACCCAAGGTACTACATCTAGGTTAGTGGAGTCTGTAACCTGAAGTGTCTGTAACCTGAAGCATCTGTAACCCGAGGTTTATGCAATCTGAACTCTGGTGAACTGAGTTGGCCTCTCTCTGCAGAGCAGCCATAAAGTGTCCCAGCTGTGGCTAGAATGGGCTGAACTTCTTTGATCTGCACTGACAGGAAATTGACTCAAAACACAGGGACTTCCGGTCTAGCACGGACATCAAAGAGAAGCGCGGAACGACCACTCTCGTAATTCTGAGCAGTGCGGGGGTTTTTTAGGGGTCCGTAAAGACTCTACGGGCCTCAAAACCTCAAGGGGGATACCTTGGGGGTGGAGCACCCAGGGGCGCCCAGGCGTGCTCTCCTGTTTCTCAGGTTTTAAATAAAAATCCGGGGACAGGATAGAGCTGCGGGCGCGAAAGGGGAAGCACCTTGGACACCGTGCTGTGCAGTCTCAAGCTTCTGATGGAAAGTGCTAAACTTCCACGAGGAAACTGAATTCCTAGAAATACGACACGTTTAAAAACTGACTACCGTAAGGAATTCAAGGAATTTGGTCAGCTGAGAGATGTAAAAAGGGAGTCCGTCCCTGCTGCAGTGTCAAAGATGGGGCAGAGAACAAAGACATGAGAGCAAGACGGAAGTGAAAGTTTCCTGCTGAGTAAGTGTAAGCTGAAAGATCTCAGAAGTAACGCGCTGAGGCAAGTATCATTTTAAAACGTTGGAAGAGGGACAGAGCTTAAAAAGAACTTGGTATCTCCTTCTCTGAGAAGACTTGATGACTTGGTCGGAGAAACAGTAACGTGATCAAACCTCAATCCAGAGACTTGGTTACTTTGTATAGACCCCTGTATAAAGCTAAGGGGGGAGGTCTGCAACAGCGTAAGGGACTGACAAGGGAAAGTGGAGCAGTTAGAAGTATCTTTGTTCCTTATTTTCCTTATTTCCCCTGGATTTAATGGATATAGCAGAGGCTTGAAATTAAACTGCGACTATCCTCATCCCCCCTGGAGTATGAAAGGAGGTGTGATGGGATGATGAGCTGCTTGTGCGTGAAATTCTTAGTCCCTCAGAGTTTGGCTAAGTCCACAAACCTCTGTCTGTAACGGAGCTCCTTAAGCATGGCTCCGTCAGTCGCTGGTAGAATCCGACAGTGGGCGTTTACGGAATTTCTTCCAGCATAAAAGCTCCTTAACGGAAACGCGCCTTCTGGACTCTCGGCGTGACAGTTTCCGGCGAGCAATGGGTGTCCCTATAGGAGGTCCTGAAACCTCCCCACTGTTTTCGCTGGAAGTGTCTCTGAGCCATCCCTCCGACTTACTTTCCCTTGGAGCTCCTTCTCTCCCCCTGCTGGTTCCCTCCTCAGCTGATAAGTCTCTCCCAACCTCTGCGAGCCCTTTCGCCTCCTGTTCTTTCGATGGCAGTTCCCTGACAGGAGGAAAGAAGACTAACTGGGGGAATATCCTATATTTATATGTATATTTTTTGAGGATTAAGCCACCAAGTGGCTAGAAGTTTATGTTTCAACTCCCTGAGCTGATTACAGTTATATTTGGATTTATGGACTTATATGGACTTGCTTGGACTTTTATTTGGACTTTTAAGTTGGACTGAGTTTACAAGAGGTGGAAGAAAAGAAGAGGACAGAAGAGGACCCTCAAACTAAACAGTATTTGAGTTATTGTTAGATGGGCTTTTTATGATGAAATAAACATTTTGGACTGAGTTGGGAAGGTGACATTTAAACTGTGATACAATTTGGGACAATGTTTATATATCTTTGATGTGTACTATTCCCTATCTCTCTCCCCCTCTCTTCAGAATAATATTTGATATATAGTTTTCATAGAGTTGATATAGGTGCAAAGGGGTGAATTTCAAAGTGTTTGGTTAAGATAAGAACTTTAAGTCAATGTGAGGAAAAGGGAAAGAAAGACCCCTAGAGGCCATTATCTAAATCACAATTTCTTACAAACATGATTTCCAGCTCTCTGGTGTAACTACCCCCCCCAGTGGTGAAATAACTTAATATTGATTTATTTGTATAAAAATGTCAGGAAAAAATGGGGGGGGGAATTGGAGGAACTCCAGGTGACCGAAGACAGTCAAAACAGGATGAAATTAAAGATTTAGATATTCTTTGGTTGAAAATAAAGGAAGAATTCAAACAAAATGAACAATACATGGAGAAAAAATTGGTGGAAGTGCAGGAAACCCTGGATACAACAATAGAGGGAGTGGTGGGGGAATTGTCAAGTAAAATCAAAGACTTAACAGTTAGATCTAAAACGACAGAAGACCTAGCAAAACGAACTCAGAAGGAAGTTAAGGAAAATAGAAAAGAGTCAGATAGAATAAAAGAGGACTTGGTTGAGGTCAGCAAAATACAAGAGCAGATCTGGGACAATATGGCTCTGATGGAGATGAGGCAGAAACAGAAAAACCTAAAATTCAGAGGGGTAGCAGAAGAGCCAAATGAAGATATTAAAACAAAAATGATTAAAGAACTGGCAAGATGGATGGATATGAAGGAAGAAGAAATTGAGTACACAATTGAGAATGTGTTTAGAATTAAGGTGAGATATGTAAAAGCTAAAACTAAAAAACTACCTGGAGATTGTTTGATGATCTTTAATTCACTAGAGATGTGAAATGCAATTCTGAGAATGAGTTATAATAACAGGTTATTAATTGATGGAAGACCAATTATATGTAAAGAGATTCCTATTAGATTCCTACGAAAAAGAGACGGGTACAAACAACTGGTGACGTTACTGAAGAAAAACGGAATCCAACATAGGTGGGAAGACATTAGCAAAACCACCCGAATTTAATTTCCCCTCTCTGTAACAAATGATTAAAGAAATGACGTTGAAATTGATAACTTGGAATATTCATGGGCTTAATGAAAAATCTAAACAAAATAAAGTTGAACATGTTTTGAAGAAAAAGAATGTTGATGTAATTTGTTTACAGGAAACTCACATTGCTAAAAAACATAGACATGTACTGATCAATAAAAGACTGGGAAAAGAGTTTGTAACGTCCGATGTTAACAAAAAAAGAGGGGTGGTGCTATATATAAAGGAGAGATTAGACCCAAAATTGATTAGCAAAGATGATGAGGGGAGAGTCATTGTGGTACAAATTTCATTGCAGGGTGAGAAGATAATCCTTGTGGGAATATATGCCCCTAATGATAATAAGGCGGATTTTTTTGGAAGATTAGAGGAAAGATTGGTGGCATTTATGAACCAGAAGATAATTCTGATGGGAGATTGTAATGGAGTGGTAATGCCAGAAATTGATAGAATGTCAAAGAGAAAAAACATAAATGAGGGTAAACTGCCCAGGAATTTCTTTGAATTGGTTGAGAATTTTGGTCTAATAGATATTTGGAGGTGGAAATACCCAATTACAAAACAGTTCACTTTTTCTCGGAGCCCCACCAAAGCTCGAGTCGGATAGACTATGTTTGGGCCTCCAAAGAATTGGTCTCCAGAGTAAATGAAATTGAGATCACTCCACGAACTCTATTGGACCATAATTCGATCTATTTGGAATTAAAAGGTGAAGAACAATCCTCATTTAGATGGAGGATGAATGACACTTTGTTTGAAAATCCAAAAATAGCAGAGAAAGCGAAAGAGACAATAAAGGATTATTTTGATTGGAATTTACACAAAGAAACTAGTTTGGACACTGTGTGGGACGCGAGTAAAGCTGTCATGAGAGGTTTTCTAATTCAGCAAAACAGTCATAAAAAAAAGAAAGAGAAAGGAAAAAAGAGGAAATCCTGGTTCAACTCATGGACAATGAGAAAAAATTGACAATAAGACCAAAAGATGAACAAATTAAACAGACTATTAAAATGTTTCAAACTCAGTATTCCATGTTGGTGAATCAAGAAGTGGAATGGAAATTAAAACTAATGAGACACAAATTTTTTGAATCAGCAAATAAAACCGGGAAACTTTTGGCATAGCAGCTGAGAAAGCGTCAAAGTCAAAACATAATCAACAAAATCAGGATATCGGAACAGTTAATGGAAGACCCAAAAGAAATAAGAAGAGCTTTTCAAGGATTTTATAAGGAGCTTTACCGGAAAGAAAAAGAAGACATAAAAAAGATAGAAAGATATCTGGAAATTCATAAAGGGAAGCAGATATCTTTAGAGGAAAGAGAACTATTAAATGCCCCAATAGCAAACCAAGAAATCCAAAGGTCAATAAAGAGAATGAAACAAGGCAAAACCCCAGGACCGGATGGTTTAACCGCTAAGTATTGCAAATCACTTGGTGAGCAGCTGATACCAGTCCTAGGGGAAGTAATGAATGCTATTTTACAAGGAAAAGGGAAAGTACCAAACTCCTGGAAGGAGGCGTATATAGCGCTGATCCCCAAACAAGACACAGACCACCAGAGTGTCAAAAATTTCAGGCCAATATCATTGTTAAACAATGATTATACACTTTTTGCGAATATCATGGCCAACAGATTGAAGACAATATTAAATGATTTAATTCATAAAGACCAAGGAGGTTTCTTACCAGGCAGGCAATTAAAAGATAATGTGAGACATATTATTAATGTTTTGGAATACCTGGAGGTAAGAAACGATAAGCCAGCCATATCGATGTTCATTGATGCTGAAAAAGCATTCGATAACGTTTCTTGGTCATTTATGAAGAAAAGTATGGAAAACATGGGGATCTGTGGCACCTTTTTAAGAGGTATCGAGGCAATCTGTTCAGAACAGAAGGTGAAATTGATTGTGAATAACACCTTGACAGACTCATTTGATATTACAAAGGGTACCAGACAAGGGTGCCCTTTGTCCCTGTTACTGTTTATCATAGTATTAGAAGTATTAATAAATTGCCTGAGAGGAATGACAGAGATAAAAGGTGTCAGAATAGGTGCCAAGGAATTCAAGCTCAAGGCCTATGCGGATGATCTGGTACTAACCTTAGAAGAACCTCGAGAAAGTGTCAAAATAGCATAGGAAGAAATGGAAAAATTTGGACAACTGGGAGGATTTAAATTAAATAAGAGAAAGACTAAAATCTTAGGCAAAAACTTAGAAAAGAGTGAGGGAGGTAGAAAGATTGGAACAAGAAAGTGAAATTAAGGTGGTCAAAAAAGTAAAATATTTGAGAATTTGGATGACGGCTGTCAGGGGCTCGGGAGCAGGAGCACAGGGGAGAGAGGAAATGGAGAGCGAAGGGGAAGAATCCGAGGGCAGCGTAGGGGAGTATGACAGTGACCCGAGAGATTCCATGAGCTTCTCCAGCGAATCAGAAGATTCCCAAAAGGGGGCGCCGATGGTCAGGGCAAGGGGGGTCCCAGGGGGGACGCACCAGAAACAAGGAGCCAGCGGGAACCCCCAAAGCAGCAGCGGGGGATCAGGACCAATTTCCCCACCAGAGCGTAGTGGGGGGGAAGAGTCACGTGTCAGGACCAGCGTCTCCTCCAGCGGGGAGAGAAGATGAGTCAGGGCTGACCACGCCTCCATTGGAGAGTGGGGGAATGGAGGGGAGGTCAGTTGCAGCTAGCCTCCCCGAAGGGGGAAGCAGTGACAGCAGCAGTGAAACGGTCAGGAGGAAAGTTGCCGGCTGGGCGCGCGCGCCAAGTTCAAATGTACAGGCGCGAGGGACAGCAGGAGACCCGGATTGGGAACCAGCTCCTAAAGCCCGCCGGAGGGAGGGGGAAGACTCAGGGGATTCAGCGTCAGAAGAGTCTAGAAAGGGCGAGACCCCGACGGACAGGCGGAACCAGAGGAGGAAAGAGCAGAGGAAGAGGTGGAGCAAGGCTAGAGTCCTAAACTGGTGTCTGGGGGGAGGAGATTCAGACGGAGCTTCAGCGGTCTAGAGTTTGAGACGTAGAGCTGCACGCTGCGGCTGTGGAAGTGAAACTGAACTTCAATAAAGACTTTCGTACTTAACAACGAAGCGGCGTTGGTCCTTTGTGAGCTGGGATCTCGGGCAGCTCTGACAGTAAGCTCCGTCTCACATAGAATTTAACCCTCGCAGCGTGAGTTGGCGCAGCGAGGGGCAAAACTTGGTGTTTTGCGAGCTCATGAAGATAGGCAAAGATGACTACGGAGGAGAAGGTGACAAAACTGCAAAACGCAGTCACGACGCTTTACGCAGAAGTAGCAGCATCCAGGAAAAGAGAAGAAGAAGCAGTAGCGCTCTGCCGGGATCTGCAGACCAGGTGGGAACGTTTGGGCAAGGAGGGGCTGCCAGGACCAAAGCCGGAGGGAGTTGGCCTCAGGAAGAGGGGGGGCAGCATAGTAGCCCACTTCGACGGGAACCTGCAGCAGTATCCTAACTTCAGAGCCGACATAGTTTTCGCGCTCAATTTGCTTCGGAAAGACTTTAGAGATGAGGAAGAGAAAGTGGGCTTCATAATTACTCATCTGCATGGGGAAGCTAAATCGTGGCTGCGGAATTTATGGCGCGAAAATGATCCCGCCCTCCAAGATTCCAACGCATTTATCAAAGCTATGGACACTTGTTTTAAATCAACGGTAGATGTGGATGTGGCCAGGAGGGAAATGCATGGGCTGCAGCAGGGCAAAGCCACGATGAGACAATATCACTCCCGCTTTTTTGCGTTAGTGAATGTGCTGGGCTGGCAGAAGGACTCCGTTGCCGTCAGGGATCTGTTCTGGGAGGGACTAAATGGGGCCGTGAAAGATGAGCTGGCAAGGGGAGAAAGACCTAAAAGCACCACAGAAGTCGTCCAGAGAGCGCTGGCGATAGGGGTGCGCCTGGAAGACCGGCCTTGGAGCAGGGAGGAAGGACGTAGGACAAGCACACCAGCCAGAACAACTCCCTTCCTACCCAGAGAGACAGGGCGCGCGCTATCCACGCCTCCACTGGGGAGGGGAGAAGAGCCGATGGAGATAGGTGGTGTCAGGGCTCAGACAGCAAGCAGAGCCCAAACACCAGGAGCAGTCAAGGCGAAGGCTCCTAGAGGGAGCAGGAAGTGTTACATCTGCGACAGTGCACAGCACATGGCCAAAGAGTGTCCCCAGAGGATCCAGAAGCACACTGCAGCCTCAGCAACAGTAAGGGGAGCAGTTCAGCAGGGGGAACAGCTGCAGGGAAACGAAGAAGCCTGGTTGGAAGCAGAAGCACTGGGGCCCAGCCAGGAGAGTCAGTGAAGCGGTCCCCAGAGATTTTACAGCCCACAGACCCCCTCCCACCCAAACCAGTGGTGCAACTCACCGCATCGCTCCAGCTGCCCAATGGGCTCACCCTGGAAGTCCCAATTACCATTGACTCTGGTAGCAACGCAGACTTTGTAGGAGTGGACTTCATCAAGCAACATCGCATAGCACTCCTACCAGCCACGATGCCCCTAAACGTCGTCACGGTCGATTGCAGGAAGATACTGGGAGGAGAGGTGGTACAGCAAACACCGCCTATGGTAATGCAAATTGGAAACCACTGCGAAGTCATCAGCTTCAACGTCACCCACCTGTCGGACACGCCCATAGTGTTGGGCATGAGTTGGCTGGATAGGCACA
The DNA here is from genome assembly GCF_964270895.1 of Podarcis filfolensis. Lineage (NCBI taxonomy): Eukaryota > Metazoa > Chordata > Lepidosauria > Squamata > Lacertidae > Podarcis > Podarcis filfolensis. Next base: position 115,204,329 of record NC_139604.1, read on the forward strand.
GCCCGGCATTAGCATGGTACCAGCGGCAATTGACCTTCTGCTCTTCCTACTGCGCAGAACACTGCGTCCGGACCCGCCAGGAAGAGGAGGGGCAAGAGGATGAACCGCAGCTACACCTAGGCATGGTGCAAGCGGTACCCAACAAGTACAAGGAGTTATTGGAGGTCTTCCGCGAGAAGGAAGCAGATAAGCTGCCTCCCCACAGGCCTTACGACTGCAAGATTGACCTCCTGCCGGGGGCGACGCTGCCGACTGGAAAACTGTATTCCATGTCTGAGGACGAACTGCAAGAACTCAGGGAGTTCATAGATCACAACTTGAAGCGGGGATTCATCCAAGAATCCAAAGCAGTGGGGGGGCAGTCCCGTGTTTTTAGTGAAGAAGAAAGACACGCCCCAACGGAGGCTCGTTGTTGATTATAGAATCATCAATTCCAGGACGAAGCCCACAGCATTCCCCATGCCCAAGATCGACGACCTGCTCGCGACGGTGAGGAAGGGACGACTCTTCACCAAGTTGGATCTACGAGGGGCGTACAACCTCATACGCATGCGGGAGGGCGATGAGTGGAAGACGGCCATGTTTACACCTTTAGGCACCTATGAATATCGCGTAATGCCTTTTGGTCTGCAAAATGGCTCCCATTGTTTCCAAGCTTTCATGCATCACGTGTTAGCGGGACTCCTCTACAAGAAGTGCGTCTGCTTCCTGGACGACATCCTGATCTTCTCGGAATCGCAGGAGGCTCACGAGGGGGACGTCAAGGAGGTCCTGCAGAGGCTACGGGAGCACAGACTTTACGCCAAACTAGAGAAGTGCCAGTTCGACATGACGGAGGTGGATTTCCTGGGCTACAAGCTGTCCGACAAGGGACTCGCCATGGACAGCACCAAGGTCCGCGCGGTGTTGGACTGGAAGAGCCTGCGCAATCGGAAGGAGGTCCAGAAGTTCGTCGGCTTCGCCAACTTTTATCGCAAGTTCATCAAGGGGTTCGCGAAGGAGACGGCGGCCATCACGGACACCCTCAGCTCCAAGAAGAAGAAGTTCACCTGGACGGACCAGGCGGAGCAGTCCTTTCGGAGACTCAAGCGTCTCTTCGCGTCCGAAGAACAGCTGCTACATGTAAACCCCAGCAAACCAATGAGGGTTGAGACGGACGCCTCGGACAGAGCGGTGGGGGCGGTCCTGTTGCAGCAAGATCCGCAAGGGGACTGGAGGCCATGGGCATTCTACTCCAGGAAACTCAGCAAGTCAGAACAGAACTACACCATCTGGGACAGGGAGTTGCTGGCCATTCATGCAGCCTTCAAGGCGTGGCGGCACTTCCTCGTCGGAGCCAGACACACAGTGCAGGTCCGCACGGACCATAAGAACCTGGAGTACTGGCGCACGGCGCGGTTCCTGAACCAGAGACACATCCGCTGGGCGGAGTTCTTTGCGGATTTCGATTTCCGGATAGAATACATCCCGGGAGACAACAACGTCATGGCGGATGCACTGTCCAGGAAGCCGCAGTATCTCGAGGAAGCGGCACCGGTGGCGGCCAAACACATTTTCGCACCGAAAGCGTGGGCGTGCGCTTCAGCCGCCGTGGACCTGGACGCGGTGCGTCGAGCGCTGCAGACGGATTCGTTCGCACAATCCAAGATGGAGGAGGTGCGAAGAGGCACAGCGAAGGACGACGAGTTCCAGATACGAGACGGACTGCTCATCCGCAAAGGGGCTCTCTACGTACCCGGAGACGACCTCCGCGCGAAAGTCCTGCAGCAGTTACACGACGCGCCCAGCGCTGGGCACCGGCAAGGACAAGACGGCGGAATTAGTAACCAGAGACTTTTGGTGGCCCAAGATGAGGGGAGAAGTTGCGGATTACGTCTCCAGGTGTGACACCTGCCAAAGGGCCAAGCCAGTACACAGGAAGCCGGCGGGTCTGCTGGAACCCCTACAGACGCCGCTCGAACTGTGGGAGAAAGTGGCCCTGGACTTTGTCACAGATCTGCCCAGCTCGCAAGGCAAAACAGCGGTACTCGTGGTCGTAGACATGTTCACCAAGATGGCGCACTTCATTCCTTGCGCGAAGGTGGCCACAGCGGAACAGACCGCCAAGCTGTTCATAGACCACGTGTTCAAAGCTCACGGCTTGCCGCGGTCCATCCTGTCCGACCGGGGTCGCCAATTCATCTCAAGCTTCTGGCAGAAGCTGCTGGGCATCCTGAACGTCAAGATCAACTTAGCGTCGGCACGACACCCGCAGACCAACGGACAAGCGGAGAGGGTCAACGCCATCATGCAGCAGTACCTGCGATGCTACGCGAATCAACAACCCTCGACCTGGGTGGACTACCTACCGCTGGCCGAGTTTGCCTACATCAACACGAAGCACGGGTCTACAGGGGTGACACCGTTCTTCGCCAACAATGGGCAGCATCCCAGAACCTTCCCGGGGTTAGAGACGAAGGGGGAGGGGGAGCCACGGGGAGCAGAGCACTTAGCAGCAGAGTTACAGGAGGTCCACGAGCAACTCCGAAGGCACTTGGAACTGGCGAAACACGCCTACAAAATGCAGGCAGACAGGCACAGGAGAGTCGGGGAAGACATCCAGGTGGGGGACTGGGTCTGGTTAGCAGCCCAGGCAGTGCCAGCCAGGACGTTAGCTAAGAGGAAGCTCAAACACAAGCAGCTGGGGCCTTACCAGGTCGCGGCACAAATCAATCCAGTGGCCTTCCGGTTGAAACTCCCGGAGGGCTCCAGAATGCATCCAGTCTTTCATAGGTCAGTGCTCACACCCTACAGGGCACCCCACAGGTTTCAGGCGCCAGGGAACGCGCCAGACCCACTTAACAAATCGCCAACAGGGGAGGGGTCACAGAGGGCGACGCCACTCAACGAGGTCATGGAGATTTTGGACTCGAGGTGGGGGGAAGAGGGAGTGGAATATCTCCTCGCCAGGGAAGGTACCCCAGCCAGCGCCAACAGGTGGGTACCGTGCTATGCCGTGGAGGAGCACTACCTCAAAGACGAGTTCCATGCACTCTTCCCACACAGACCTATGCCGGCAGAGTATTTCGACGACTGGCTTTTCACACCCACACTTTCAGCCAGTACGTTCCAGGGTTTTTCATCAGCTGAGGAGACGCCGCCGGAAACAAGCTCCCCGGAGGGGTCACTCTCGGGGTTTGTCACAGACCGCTCCTATTGGTGGGACAATCAACTGGAGGTGGGGTGGAACAGGGAACTGCTGCGGGGACCCTTACACGCAGCCTCACCCGAGGTACCAGGGGGAGGGAAGGACATGGACGTGTTGGGGGAGGATCCTGGATTCGAGCACAACAGCAGAGAGATGGAAGCAGAAGAAATCGACGTCGACGAGCCCATTGTGGTCTGGCCGGATCCCGCTGGCCGGCTGCACACCAGGGGGGAAGAACGGTATCCCGCACTCACACCCACAGCACTGGAGCACCCGGAACCCACACCCGAAGAGGGGGAGGGGGAAGGGGGGCTTCGAGGGGGATGGATGTCAGGGGCTCGGGAGCAGGAGCACAGGGGAGAGAGGAAATGGAGAGCGAAGGGGAAGAATCCGAGGGCAGCGTAGGGGAGTATGACAGTGACCCGAGAGATTCCATGAGCTTCTCCAGCGAATCAGAAGATTCCCAAAAGGGGGCGCCGATGGTCAGGGCAAGGGGGTCCCAGGGGGGGACGCACCAGAAACAAGGAGCCAGCGGGGACCCCCAAAGCAGCAGCGGGGGATCAGGACCAGTTTCCCCACCAGAGCGTAGTGGGGGGGAAGAGTCACATGTGTCAGGACCAGCGTCTCCTCCAGCGGGGAGAGAAGATGAGTCAGGGCTGACCACGCCTCCATTGGAGAGTGGGGGAACGGAGGGGAGGTCAGTTGCAGCTAGCCTCCCCGAAGGGGGAAGCAGTGACAGCAGCAGTGAAACGGTCAGGAGGAAAGTTGCCGGCTGGGCGCGCGCGCCAAGTTCAAATGTACAGGCGCGAGGGACAGCAGGAGACCCGGATTGGGAACCAGCTCCTAAAGCCCGCCGGAGGGAGGGGGAAGACTCAGGGGATTCAGCGTCAGAAGAGTCTAGAAAGGGCGAGACCCCGACGGACAGGCGGAACCAGAGGAGGAAAGAGCAGAGGAAGAGGTGGAGCAAGGCTAGAGTCCTAAACTGGTGTCTGGGGGGAGGAGATTCAGACGGAGCTTCAGCGGTCTAGAGTTTGAGACGTAGAGCTGCACGCTGCGGCTGTGGAAGTGAAACTGAACTTCAATAAAGACTTTCGTACTTAACAACGAAGCGGCGTTGGTCCTTTGTGAGCTGGGATCTCGGGCAGCTCTGACAACGGCAAAAACCATAAATCTATTTAATGACAACTATCAAGCAGTATGGCAGGAGATTAAAAGAGATTTAGAAATATGAGATAGATTAAAGCTGTCAATGATTGGAAAAATGTCAGCAATAAAAATGAATTTATTACCGAAAATGCTATTTTTGTTCCAGACAATCCCGATAATTAAAGGTCTAAGACAATTCAAAGAGCGGCAAAAAACTCTCTCGTGCTTTATATGGCAAGGGAGAAGACCAAGAATTAAATTCAAAATATTGACGGATAAGAAGGAAAGAGGGGGATTCTCTGTACCTGACCTAAAACTCTATTACGAAGCAGCGTGTTTGTGTTGGACAAAGGATTGGATAACCCAGGAGAACCCAGACTTGTTAGATCTGGAGGGATATAACAATAGATTTGGATGGCACTCCTACCTCTGGTATGGTAAGGCAAAAGTGCATAAAGGGTTTACAAACCATGTGCTAAGGGGTGCTTTATTTGAAGTCTGGAACAGAAATAAGAATTTGTTGGAAAGGAAAACACCGTGGTGAGTGTCACCAATTGATATGTTAACAGTCAAAAAATTGAACACAGAAGGGAGAGGCGCCACTTATGAGGAGATTCTAACGAAATCAGAGAAAGGTTGGAAATTGAAGCCCTATAACTGCATTGCCGGGAAATTGACAGGATGGTTGCAATACCATCAAGTTAATGATGTTTTTAAAGATGATAAAAAATTAGGATTCGAAGATAAAAAATCAAAATTCCAAACAGATATTATAGAAAGAAAGTCCAAGTTACTTTCAAAAATGTACAATCTCTTACTAGAATGGAACACAAAAGACGAATTCATAAAAAAGGCCATGATAAAATGGGCTCTTGATTTAGGACATAACATAGACCATGATGCATGGGCTAAACTCTGGAATGAGAGTTTAAAATTTACCACTTGCTCTGCCTTAAAAGAGAATGTTATGAAGATGGTTTACCTTTGGTACCTCACTCCCACCAAATTGGCAAAAATATATAGGACAAGTAGTAAGACCTGTTGGAAGTGCAAGGAAAAGGACGGCGACTTCTATCACATGTGGTGGTCACGAAATAAAATAAAAGAATTTTGGGAATTGATTTATAATGAGTTTAAAAAGATGTTTAAGTATAGTTTTCCCAAAAAGCTGGAAGAATTTTTGCTAGGTTTGGTGGGAGCAGGTATTAAGAAGATAGACCAAAGATTATATCTGTTTGACTCAAAACACACAGAGCAGCAACAGATGTTGGCAAAAACACCTGGTGCACTTTGGTTTATGAACTGAACCACGAGTTCAAATAAGGTTATGCAAACTGAACTGTCAAGTCAATTTGAAAGAAAATTTAACATTGGTATAAGGGAGATATTATCCCCGCTAATGACAATAATTTTATGGATGTCTATAACCTGTTCCAGGAGTATGTTTAAGCTGTGAATCAGTGTAAAAAGGCCAGCTAATATACACAACGGGATATTTACTCTCTTCTTTTTGACATCTTTTTTTGAAATGCTTGAGGGTATGATCACTCCTGTTTTAGGAGCTACCCCTTAAAAGGGGACCGCTCAATACTTTAAATAAATAACTTGGCAGGCTTCCATCATCTGCATGCTCCCCTCTTGTACTAAATATGATTTCCAGATGTGGATGGAAAAATTGGACTAAATGAAAACAAGAAGTTAATGTTCTGTGTCACCATGCACACTAGTGACCATGGTTTGTCCCCACTAGGGCACATGTGAGTCACTGTTTTGATGAGCACATTAGTGTGTCTTATCAATACAAAAGCACTTCCAGGTTTATGTCTCCAAAATCTATCTTGGTGTGTCCTGTCCACATTAGTGGGTAGTGCTAGATGGGATTGTTGGGGGAAAGCAAATAAACTTTCTTCTCCTGAACCTCTAGCTAATGCATGTATTACTTTAAACCACACAAGAGCACTGTTTGTGTAGCAAGCAAGCCAGCATTTGCTCGTAGTCTTTTTCTAAGTTAACTCCACTTGTAAAAGCTGAACCTTTTGTTGTTCTCTCCTGATAAGATGCCTGCTATTGCTCTCTCTTTTTATCTCTACTCATCCTGTAAATAGTTCTTGCCAAGATAATTCTGTTCCTGCATGAATAAAGCTGTAGAAATAAAGAAACTGTACATACACTTCTCAGTTTACTTCACCCAAGCTAACAGGGATGTATTTTGCTGAGGCTGAGCTCCATTATGGACCTGCCTTCAAGCTTATTTCAAGTATGTGTGTTCCAATAGTCCAGACTTGTCCAAAATTGCAGTAATTTATTTTAAATGTGTGTTGCTCCAAGCCATGAAATCTGTTGTCTTTTTTTGTTTGTTTACCTGTCTGGCATACATTGTTTGTTGTTGTTGTTGTTTAGTCACTTAGTCGTGTCCGACTCTTCGTGACCCCGTGGACCAGAGCACGCCAGGCACACCTGTCTTCCACTGCCTCCCGCAGTTTAGTCAAACTCATGCTGGTAGCTTCGAGAACACTATCCAACCATCTCGTCCTCTGTCGTCCCCTTCTCTTTGTGCCCTCCATCTTTCCCAACATCAGGGTCTTTTCTAGGGAGTCTTCTCTTCTCATGAGGTGGCCAAAGTATTGGAGCCTCAGCTTCATGATCTGTCCTTCCAGTGAGAACTCAGGGCTGTATTTCCTTAAGAATGGATCGGTTTGATCTTCTTGCAGTCCATTGGACTCTCAAGAGTCTCCTCCAGCACCATAATTCAAAAGCATCAATTCTTCGGCGATCAGCTTTCTTTATGGTCCAGCTCTCACTTCCATACATCACTACTGGGAAAACCATAGCTTTAACTATACGGACCTTTGTTGGCAAGGTGATGTCTCTGCTTTTTAAGATGCTGTCTAGGTTTGTCATTGCCTTTCTCCCAAGAAGCAGGCATCTTTTAATTTCGTGGCTGCTGTCAGGCAGTGAGAGATTTTACTTTCTTGGGCTCCATGATCACTGCAGCTGGCATACATACCTTTGATTTTTTTAAAAAAAAATTAACACAAGTTTTCTCTACACTTCTGACACAATTTGTCACATTTGTGGGCATCTAAGGTGCAAGAAACATCCAACCAAGCACTCAGAGTGTAGAAGAAGCTCTCCTGCAGGAACCTTAAAAGCAGAACCATTTGCCACAAGGCTACATTACAATGTTTAATAAGTTGGAGTTCTTGTTATTAAATATACTAGCTGATGAATGTGAATACATCGAAACAGGGCCCTGTAAGAATTTAAATGTATTTTCATGTAATATTTGATACATCCAGCTGATGAAGTTGAATACATCGAAACAGGGCCCTGTCCTGGTCTCCAATCCATAACTGACTTCTGCTTAACGATTGAAACTGAGTCTCCATCTGCAAGCTGATAAATTATAAGGATCAACATTATTGTCGAGTGAAAAGGAGAAAATCTTTGTAACGAATTATTGTTTTATACATATCTCTTTGAGTTTGAGTTTGTAATCTCTGTTAGAGTTTGTAATCTCTATTTGAGTTTGTAATCTTTATTAGAAGACATACTTTTGAATGGATTGGTTTTGGTTTCTATTGACTATTGAATTGTGAGTAGGGACCACCCCCATTATTAAAACTTATATTGATCTGAATTCTTGGTTTGCTTCTTTCTTGGCACATTACAATGTTTGGCAGAAAAAACTGAACCCCTGGTTGTCTTACATCACAGACCTTGTGTACAGTAATGCCGTTATCATTGCCTTAATAATCGATGAAGAAAAAGAAGTTCAGAGAAGTTCATTTCTTGATTATACAACCTGATCTACTTAATGGCTAATCTCATTTACTCAGAGCAACCTAGAATTTCTATTGGTGAAGGCCATGTCTATGTGACCTCCTCAGAGTATTTAAAATTGGAAAGCAAATTAATTCATCTAGAGTCATTTCAGTCACTGTTAGCTGGTGCCATGGAGCCTCTAGGGACATTGACCTCTAGGGACCTTGGGGACAGGTAGGTGCCATCTGGTTAAATGCATTCTTTTCCACAAAGTCTAAAGTTTACTAGCATGTGGAAGATTTATTTTATGTAAATACTGCCTCTGGATTCAGCCATTTTCCTGCTGTTTAAATGTCTTGCTTCCAGGCTTCTCATGGCCCATACTGCCTCTGCCTCTTAATATTTCTGTTAATGTCCTAGTTGCAGGCTTGCCATGGGTAACTGGTTAGCCACTGTGACAGCAGGATGGGCCATTGGCCTGATTCAATAGTCTCTTCATACGTTCTTATGTTTTTAATTTGGAGATCCAGTCACGGCCGGTGTATACAATGCCAATGCCTGGGTCTAGTAACCAAGGTTTGACTTAACAGCAGCCCAGTGGGAGACTTCCGGGGTGGCGCCATTGGCAAAGGCGGACTCCCTCTGAACTGGAGGGACCAGCTCCGCACGAAACGGGTCGTTTCTGCTACGGCGAAGCGGGGACCCTTTAAAAAATCACAGGCGGATGAAGCCTGTGACCATGGGACTCGGCGGGCACCTTTAGCACCCCCCCAACCCGCAAAGGAACCCATTAATGGGCTCCGAAGCGAAGAGGGGGAAGTGGCGTGGTGCTGTGAGTCAACTGCTTTTTCCGTGGAGCGAAGCCGCATAGCCGTTGCCAGAGAGCGCTGCCTTTTTCCTGGGACAATTTGGCATCTAAAGAATCACCCGTGAGTACTTAAATCTTGAACAACTGGACTTTAAATAAGGACTGACCAGTAGAGAGGAATTGGACTCAAAATTTATTTCAATTTGGTACTGAAACGGGAAGGTCTAAACAGGAAGTCAGCCTTCTGTTTCTTTGTAGTCAGAATAAAGCAAAGACAACGTAATCTAGAGCTTGGAAAATTACTTTTAAAGGATTGGCTTTCATCATTTAAAATCGTGGAACCCCCCTTCGGTAGCAGGAGAAGAAGGGGGATCTCTTTTTGGACTGTTTAAACCTGCAGAAGTGAGTTTAAAGTAAAGTAACTTTCCACCGTCCTGATCCTGGAGCTGAGTGTCAGGACTGACGTTTGAAGCTCATTGACCAGAGACAAATGTTTTTGACAGACAGTTAAAAGAAAAGTAATATAGTGATTCCATTGTTTCCTTTCGCATTTCAAAGGAACAAATATTGACAGAATATCTTAAAAAAGAAACTTTGTTGCTATTGTTCTTAAAAGAAAGAATAAACAGAAGTTTTCCCCCTAGAGGGAGACTGTGAATCTGCAACCAATTTCAGGAGCTTGCAGCTGCTACAGATTACAATCGTGGGAAAGGACTTGTGACCTTGTAGGACAATGTTTTCAGAAGCTCTGTTGGGTGCTTTCTGTAAAATAAATGCCCTATTGGATCAGTTAAGTCAGAAGACGGATTTGATGACTAATGCGGCCAGAATTTTTGAACAGGCAGTAGGAAACTACTTGGAGCCTACCCAGGAACTAAAACAGGAGTGTGCTATGACAGCACAGATGAGAGAAGAGGATGCTGCTGAATCCTGGGTGCCAGAAATGGAGGGAGTTGCGGCCCTGCAGGAACATGAGCCTTTGGATTTGATAAATGAATTTGGAAAAAACCAGATTTGGAAAGATAAAGTTTGGTTTGGTTTGGAAATGGGGGGTTGGATTGACCCTCCCATGCAGGGATGTTTGGACTTTCTGAGTCTGGTAATGGGCCGTCAGATGTTTGGAGCTGTGGGGGCTCTTAATGTTGGAGGGAATCTGAAACAGGTGCTTAAATATCACATGGAGTTTAGTCTGGACTATGGAAATGGGGCTGATCTGCTGAAAAGAGTCAAAAACATTACTAAGCTGGAGTTCCCACGAGTGGAAGGAAAATATGAAGAAGAGTCGCGGAAGGGACATGGAAGAGACTTGAGGGCCTCGGATATAAAGATACCAGGTTAATGCGCTAGATTAATGGGACAAAAAGGACTGACAAAATCCGGGACCAGGAGGAAGGGATGCTGGATGAAGATTGGATTGTTTTACTTTTTACTTTTTTCTTTTATCATTAGGACTGTTTTAAAATAATTGATGAATGTTAGAAAAATGTTGAAATGGAACTACTTGGTTCTAGTAAAAATGTTTAAAGAATTAGGTTAATGATATGGTTATGAGAAGTTGGTAAAAATAAGATTTAAGTTTTAAGTTTTAAGGTTAGCTATAAGACAAGATGAAAATAGATTAAGGTAATGTAAGGACAAAATATTATGAACTACGGTAAGGATTTGCTGTGATAATTATTAACCAGGATACAAGAAAGGGAAGGAGGAGGAGGTCAAAGAAAGAAGGTAATGAAAGTTCAAAATTTGAGAATGATGGATGTATTTTTTCTTTCTATTTTTCTGTTTTGTATTTTTTTTTCTTTTTTCTTTTTATAAGTTTAAAAAATCTTTAATAAATATTATATTTTTTTAAAAAAATTAACAGCAGCCCAGTGGAACAGGAAGTAAAGCTTAACCAGTAAAACCCACAGGCTCAAGTTTATAACTGGAACTAATCACTTGGGATGTATATACACTGCCATTGCCTCTGCATCCAGTGTGCTTCCACTACTGGTTTGAGAAAGTGTGGATACATGACGTTAGCCACAATCCATATCTATTCTGCCTTGCTGCCTTGCTGCACACAGCCTGGTTTCAACAGGAGGAGCAGATGGGACTAAATTTAGAGATATGTATGTAACCCCATAGTTCAGCTTTACACCATTTGGCTTATTTATATAGGGTCCCAGAGTCAATTCCTAGTAGCATCCCTAGTTAGGAATGGGACTCCTGACATACCCAGCAGAGCAGCTCCATAGGCAGTACTGACCTTGAGAGAACAATGGTCTCATTCAGTATATACCTTTTAACATGTGGAGTTGGGCGGGGTGTGTGTGTAATCGGGTTGTTGTTCTTATTTTGATTATGCATTTTGTGGTTTTATATTTTGATTTTAGTCTGTGAACCGCCCTGAGACCTGTGGGTATATATTCAATAAATGATAATAATAATAAAAAAATAATATAAGACAGCTTCCTACCCAGCTGTTGCGGTTTTGGCAGCAGGGGTGGGGGGAATGTTGCATGATTTTTCAGATTTTTCTAAAGGTACACATAGGTGAAATTAAAAAAAAAAAAAATCTGAATATGACCTCAACAAACATTAGGCAGAGGATGGGAAAGCACTAATTGAGGGGAAGGGAAGATAATACAATGCAGCACACTCAATGAAGCACCACCCAGTAATGCAGATGGGGAACATCTACATAGATATTCGAGGCATTGGCAGTGAAAATGCTGGTGTGTGGACCACAGAGTTGAAATGTACACAAGGCAACAGTGGCCAATGTTATACTGAAGCCCGAGTGTGGACAAACCCTGACTGAGGTTGGTGCCAATGGGTTTTTTGTGGTGTTTCTTCTAGCTCTACAACCTCTTTCCTTCTTTGATGAAATGCATCCCTGGGCCCCACCACAAAGTGCTGAAAAACAACTTGGCACTCAGAGAGTTTGTTTTGGAGGAAGTTGAAGAGCACAAGCCCACTCTGGACCCCAACTCACCTCGGGATTTTATCTTTTTTTTAAAAAAATAATAATGTTATTTTATTTATACAACAAGAAAGAAAAGAAACCACAAATACCAAATAACACACAAATTACAAAAATAACCATAGACACATAATTTTCTTAGCAAACAATAAAACATCTATTGGTCTTAACACTAAAGACCCAACCTTCCGTCTATTCCATATTTCAAATTCATATTACTTATTGCCAATACACATTTTTTTTCCTAATTAAACTTATTCTCAATAAATCTAATTTCTTATATCTACCTTACAACTATTACTGAAGTTCCTCGAATGCTGCAACAGAATTTAAGCTACTATATTTATTTTTCAGATATTCTTTGAAAACCTCCCATTTGGAAACAAATTCCTGTTTTGATTTATTCTTTATTTTTTCTGATAAACCATCTAATTCGGCATATTCTGTCAGCTTTTGGATCCAATCTTGTATAGAGTGGATTTCATTACTCTTCCATTTTGCTGCAATCAAAACTCTTGCTGCCGCCGTCGCGTATAAAAAGATACCCTTCCTCTTTTGCGGAATATCCAAATCTGTTATTCCCAAGAGGTAGGCCTCTGGTTTTTTATTGAAAGAGGTCTTTAGCATTTTTTGCAGTTCTGCATGGATACTCTCCCAGAATACCTGTATTTTCCTACATATCCACCACATATGGTAGAATGTTCCTGAGTCTCCGCATCTCCAACAATTACTTGACACATTTTTATACATTTTTGAAAGTTTCCACGGTGTTAAATACCATCGATGTTGCATTTTTTGAAAGTTCTCTCTAATCGTGTAACAATTTGTGAATTTCCAATTGATCTTCCATAAATTTTCCCATTGGGCCATGGTTATTGAATGGCCAAAATCCTGGGACCACCTCACCATTGCGACTGTCACCTCCTCCTCCTTGACTGTCCAGTCAAGGAGTAGTCGGTAAGTTTTGGAAAGAGTTTTTCTTTTAGAATTTACAAGATCAGATTCGAATTGAGAAGTTTCTGTTGAGAACCCCTTTTGTTTGTCAGATTTAAATTTTTCAAGTAGCTGATGGTATTGGAACCAGTCTGAAATGTGTTCTCTTATTTCCTCAAAGTTTTTAAATTTTATTTGGTTATCTTCATTTTTTAAAAGTATTTTATATGTTGGCCAGCTTTCCTTAGTATTTTTCCATTTTACTGCTATGGCTTCTACTGGAGAAGTCCACCATGGGACTTTAGGCTCCATCAGGTCTTTATATTTTTCCCATACAGCAAAGAGTGACTTTCTTATTATATGGTTGGTAAAATTTTTATGAATTTTCGCTTTTCCATATATTAGGTAGGCGTGCCATCCCCAACGGTTGTCAAAACCTTCCAGGTCCAGGAGGTCCGGATCCTGCAACGTGCACCAATCTTTTAGGCAGGTGAAACAGGCCGTAAAGTTTTAGGTCGGGTAGGGAAAAGCCTCCTCTCTCTTTTATGTCTATTAAGATCAGGTGTTTAATTCTAGGTTTCTTCCCTTCCCACAGGAATTTGGAAATTTCTCTTTGCCATATCTTGAGACAACCTGCTTCGCCCAGTATTGGAATCATTTGAAATAAAAAGATTAATTTTGGAAGCACATTCATCTTTATAATGGAAATCCTACCCAGAAATGTTAATTTTAGTTTACTCCAGGTTACAAAGTTTTCTCTAACCAAGTTTTGGTGTAATTATCCTGAAATAAGTTTCTGTTCTTGGGGGTGATCCAAATACCCAAGGATTTCGCTTTTGAAGAGATTTTCAGTCCCAATATTTTTTCTAAGTTGTCCTTTTCTTCTGTGGTTACATTTTTAACAAGCATTTTTGTTTTTGTTATATTCAGCTTAAAGCCTGCCACTTCTCCAAATTCTTTAATCAATTCCAGCACTCTTTTCAGACTTTCTTTAGGGTTTTCAGTCATAACAAGTAAATCGTCCGCAAAAGCTTTAATTTTATATGTTTTGTTTCCCAGAGTGATGCCTTTAACAAGCTGATCCTTTCTTATCTGATTGTTCAAGACTTCCATCACCAAGATAAATATCATTGGTGACAATGGGCAGCCCTGTCTGGTTCCCTTGTTTATTTTGCACTCCTCAGTAATTCTTCCGTTGATGATCAATTTTGCATATTGTTCCGAATAGATGGCATTTATTCCTTTACAAATATTTTCTCCCAGTCCAATTTCTTCCATTAATTTTTTCATAAACTTCCAGGACACGTTGTCAAAAGCCTTTTCAGCATCCACCAACATAATAGCTGCTGGTTTATCAATTTTAATATCCAAATATTCTAATACATTAATCACACATCTAATATTGGATTGCATAAATCGTCCGGGAAGAAATCCAGTTTGATCTTTATGAATTATCTCTTTCAGCACCATTTTTAATCTATCTGCAAGAATGTCTGCGAATATCTTGTAATCATTATTTAGCAGTGCAATGGGTCTGTAATTGGCCATGTTTGAGGCATCTGTTCCCTGTTTGTGGATAAGAGTAATAAAGCTGTCCTTCCAGGTTTCCGGTAGCTTTCCATTTGCCAGAATATTATTCATTAGGTCTTTCATGGGAAGAAATAATGCTTGTTCTAACTTTTTATAGTAATTAGCTGGGAGACCATCTGGGCCCAGTGTCTTTCCTAATTTTGATCTCTGTATAGCTTGTTGCACCTCCATAGCTGTTATTGGTGAGTTCAAGATTTCAGTTTTTTCCTTAGGTATTATTGGTAGTTTATTTTTGCCCAAATAATCAATTATTTTTTCTAGAGTCTCTGGACCTTCTTTATATAGTTTTCCGAAAAAACTAGCAAAGTTTTTACTAATTTCCTTCGGTTCTTGACTCCATTTGTCTTCAATTTTAATTTTATTGATAATTCTATCTTCCTTTTTCTTCTTTAATTGCCAGGCCAGATGTTTGCCAGGTTTATTTGCAAACTCAAAATTTCTATGTCTCAACCATTTTATCTTCCATTCTATCTCTTCGTTTATTATCATGGAGAATTGCGTCTGTAAAATTTTTATACTTTGCTTAATTAGTTCATCATCTGGTTTTTGGAAAAGGATCCTTTCCTTTTTTCTAATTTCCTCCCAGATCTCCATTTTCTTCTTCTCCTTTGTTTTCCTCTGGAATGCGTTTTGTTGGATAAAGAAGCCTCTTATGACGGCTTTACCCGCGGCCCAAACCGTCTCTAGATCTACTCCTTGATTTAAATTAAACTTAAAATATTCTTCTAAGATTTGCTTGGCCTTCTGTACAGTTTTTTCATCGTTTAGCATACTCTCATTAAGTTGCCACCTTTTAACCTTTTCTTCTTTTCCTTTAAAGTTAACCCAGACCGCGCTGTGATCTGAAAATGTCCTTGGATGGATTTCTGCTTTTGTAATATTATTTAATAAATCTTTTGTTGTCCAGATCGTGTCGATTCATCCCGCCGATTTATGTGGCTCTGAATAATGTGTAAATTCTTTCTCTGTTGGATTCTTAAACCTCCAAGCGTCAAATTCAGGAGTTCTATTAATTGGAAAAATGTAGTTGGGAGTTTGTTTTGTCTCTTTTCTTTCTTCTTTATTGTTCTGTCCATGTTTGGATTGACTACTCCATTAAAATCTCCTAATAATATAATCCCCCCCCCCTAAATATTCTATGACTTTTTCTTCCAGGAATTGATAGAATTCGGATTTTTTTCCCTTCTTTGATGAAATGCATCCCTGGGACGCACCACAAAGTGCTGAAAAACAACTTGGCACTCAGAGAGTCTGTTTTGGACAAGGTTGAAGAGCACAAGCCCACTCTGGACCCCAACTCACCTCGGGATTTTATCGACTGCTTCCTTATGAAAATGGATCAGGTAATCATGAAAACTCACAGAACTCTCCACGTGGGTTCTCCTGCCACTCCTGAAGCTTCCCAGCCAGCAGACTTCCATCCAGCTTCTTGTGGGGAATGCCAAGGAAAGAGATTCCTGCCCACACTCCATTGGAGTATATTCGTTTCCCATTGCTGACCTGTTCTTGCAGTAAGTGGGAAGTTCAAGGGCAAGGAATGTCCAGAGGAATGAGCTATCAAAAGACTTGAGATAAGATGTGTCTTGGGAAGGGAGCTGGTCCCAGTGGCACAGTTAAATTTTTTTATGTTGTACTCAGAACAATTGAGTTGACTCCACTGACTGTGTTGTGTGTTTCTGCAGGAAAAAGGTAATAGTGCATCCCATTTCACCATTGAAAACTTGGCCATAAGCACAGTTGACTTGTTTGTGGCTGGAACAGAGACCACCAGCACCACACTGCGATATGGGTTCCTGATCCTCCTCAAATACCCAGAGATACAAGGTAAAACAGATGCATTATTAGTACTTATTATTCTAGTTCTTTTCCAGATTTATGTGTCACAGGTCCAAGAGATGGTTGTTCTGCCACTTTCCCCAGGAAAACCCACTGTTCATCGCTGAATATTAATCATCGCTGACTGACATCAGCAGTAAAACAGAAGGCTTTCCTGGAGACAACAGTGGGGGTGTGTGTGGACAAAATGCTCAGACCCATGCCTAGACTCACAGACCTGTGCCTAGAAATCCCAGCAAAAACAGAAGTGTGGATGAGCTCTTATAGCTGACCATATTGCAAACCCTAGGATTTATATGCAAACAGTAACAACTCGAATTTGGCTCAGTAGTGTACTGGCAGCCAGTGCAGATCCTATAGACCAGGCATGTCCAAAGCCCATTTTGGGGACCTAATCCGGCCTGCTGGTCAGTTTAATCGGGCCCCAGGGGCAGTTTATTTCCTGGGGTAAAATCCTAAAAAAAAGGTCCATGACTTTGGTTGGCCCTTTGGTCAACCAATCAGGCCCTCTTTGAAAAACCACAAGGGCCAGGGGCACAACCACAAGGGCCAGGGGCCAAAGGGCCCTCAGGTAGGATCAGAATGACTGCAGAACAGTGCCTCCAATAGGAATCTCTCTAAGATGGACCATCACTTGCTCCTATAACATCCCTAAAGCTTTTGTCCCGCTGGGCTCCTTTGGGATAGAAATTAAATTAATATATAAATAATTGCAGTTATTATGTTTCCTGTTTACAAATGGATTGTTGAAGGTGAGCTACAATAAGTTACCTGTGGTGACGAGTTAGTAGAAAGTTGGCATCAGAAAACAATTGAAAGCTCCAAAATGTGCAGGGGCTGGCAACCACTCCCACTGAGTTTCAGTTTCTTCTGAGTTATTGGCCGATCACGAAGTCCTTGCATGGCAGATTGTGGGGCAATGCCTTATAGAAATTGGTATAGAAATTGTTAAAAAAGTGAAATATTTAGGAATTTGGTTAACTTCTAAAAATATTGATCTATTTCAAAATAATTATACGCCAATGTGGAATAGTGTCAAAAGAGATCTAGAGATATGGGGGAGGTTGAAGTTATCATTTTGGGGTAGGATTTCAGTGATAAAGATGAATGTGCTACCAAAGATGTTATTTTTGTTTCAGACAATTCCTGTAATTAAAGGGGCTGCAATATTGAAAGATTGGCAAAAGACAATTTCAAGATATAACTGGCAGGGTAAGAAGCCGAGAATTCAATTTAAGTTATTAACAGATGCTAAAGAAAGAGGAGGCTTCGCCCTGCCATTGTATTATGTATTATGAAATTGTATTAGGAAGCAGCATGCCTCTGTTGGTTGAAGAAATGGATGAAACTACAAAATACGGAATTGCTGGACTTGGAAGGTTATGACAATAGATTTGGTTGGCACGCTTATTTATGGTATAATAAGACGAAAGTCCATAAAGGATTTGGAAACCATATTTTTTGAAGATCTCTAATAGAGGTTTGGGATAGGTATAAAAACCTATTGGAACAAAAAACACTGCATTGGCTATCTCCATTAGAAGCGATGAATGTGAAAAAGGTCATTATGAGTGGGAAATGGATAACATATGGGAAACTAATAAGTAAGGAAGATGGTAAATGGAAAATGAAACCATATGGAGAAATTTAAGATTATGTTTATGATTGGTTACATTATTACCAGGTCAATGAAAGGTTTAGGCAAGATTTTAAAGAAAGAGGATTTGAGGAAAAGGAATCGAAATTTGAACAAGAAATGTTAATGATTTTAACATTTTGTCCAAAATGTATAAATTGCTGCTGGAATGGCATTTGAAAGATGAGGAGGTTAAGTCGGTTATGATTCATTGGGCTAAAGATTTTGGATATAACATACAACTGAGAGACTGGGTGAAATTATGGAAAGAAGGACCAAAGCATGCCAGGCACTTCTGTCTTCCACTGCCTCCCGCAGTTTAGTCAAACTCATGCTGGTAGCTTCGAGAACACTATCCAACCATCTCGTCCTCTGTCGTCCCCTTTCTCCTTGTGCCCGCCATCTTTCCCAACATCAGGGTCTTTTCTAGGGAGTCTTCTCTTCTCATGAGGTGGCCAAAGTATTGGAGCCTCAGCTTCACGATCTGTCCTTCCAGTGAGAACTCAGGGCTGATTTCCTTAAGAATGGATCGGTTTGATCTTCTTGCAGTCCACTGGACTCTCAAGAGTCTCCTCCAGCACCATAATTCAAAAGCATCAATTCTTCGGCGATCAGCTTTCTTTATGGTCCAGCTCTCACTTCCATACATCACTACTGGGAAAACTATAGCTTTAACTATACGGACTTTTGTTGGCAAGGTGATGTCTCTGCTTTTTAAGATGCTGTCTAGGTTTGAAACTGAGTCTCCATCTGCAAGCTGATAAATTATAAGGATAAACATTATTGTCGAGTGAAAAGGAGAAAATCTTTGTAACGAATTATTGTTTTATACATAAATCTTTGAGTTTGGGTTTGTTATCTCTGTTAGAGTTTGTAATCTCTATTTCAGTTTGTAATCTTTATTAGAAGACATACTTTTGAATGGATTGGTTTTGGTTTCTATTGACTATTGAATTGTGAGTAGGGACCACCCCCACTATTAAAACTTATATTGATCTGAATTCTTGGTTTGCTTCTTTCTTGGCACATTACAATGTTTGGCAGAAAAAACTGAACCCCTGGTTGTCTTACATCACAGACCTTGTGTACAGTAATGCCGTTATCATTGCCTTAATAATCAATGAAGAAAAAGAAGTTCAGAGAAGTTCATTTCTTGATTCTACAACCTGATCTACTTAATGGCTAATCTCATTTACTCAGAGAAACCTAGAATTCCTATTGGTGAAAATCCATGTATATGTGACCTCCTCAGAGTATATAAAATTGGAAAGCAAATTAATTCATCTAGAGTCATTTCAGTCACTGTTAGCTGGTGCCATGGAGCCTCTAGGGACAGTGACCATTTTCATGATCATATGTATCTCATGTCTTGTTTTCCTTGCAGTCAGGAGCAGAACGCCAGAGAATGCAAAGCAGCTGCCACCTGGCCCACCTCCACTGCCCATCGTAGGGAACGCTCTGCAGCTGAAGACCAACAACCTGGCCCAGGTTCTCCAGGAGGTAAGCCAAAGATGAGCACCTTCCTCAACAGCTGTCTGTTGATGACCGTTACCTGTTTGCAAGCCTCTTTTCATCTGACTCTTTTGGAAGGGGACAATCCATTGTCAGTTTGTTTATTTATAGATGGTACCATCAGTGTGCAGGGCACATTTGCAGAGTATAAGGCAACAGACTCTGCACTTTGACAGAGGAGAAGCAAAAGAGGGGGGGGGGAGAAGGCATCCAGACCAGAAGAAAAGAATAGCAGAATCGCTGTGATTTCAGTGGCACGGACTTGCGCTTGGCTACATCAGCAGGGATGGGGAGCAGGGACTTGTCCCAAAGGCTCCTCAGAAAAGAGGTGGACTTTGAGCAGGTCCCACAACTCCACAAAGGGGGTTAATTTATTGTCATTTTATTGTTTTATCCTTAAAATAAAAGGCATAAAGCCCCCTTCTGAGTAACGAACTTTAAAAAGCAATAGTGCAATTTTCATACTATATTAGAGACAGGGGGCGGGGGCGGGTCCAATTCTCCCTCCGCACATGGATGGTTTGGCCATTTTTGCCCTCTGAACATTTTTAGCCTCTGCTGGACAGTGTGGAGTTCATAGTCTTCTTGTATTTCGAAAAGCTGCTCCTTTATTTTCCCCAGAATGTGCTTGGTTGGAAGGTACTTTAAGAATTCCCTTAGAAAAATAAGTGTGAGGGGGACATAACAGAGCAGTATAATCATATTCACGGTATAGAGAAAGTAGACGGGAAAACACTTTTACCCCCCTCTCATAATGCCATACCCTCCAACACTTCTCCAATGAAAATAGGGACATCCCATTCCATAACGATAATTTTACTATAGCCCACACACCTTACTGGGTTGCCCCAGCCACTCTGGACAGCTTCCAACATATATAAAAACATAATGAAAGCATTAGAAATTAAACAAAAAAACACTTTCCTATTCAGGATTGCCTTCAGAGGGGGTCGGATAACTCTATACCCTCCAACATTTCTCCAATGAAAATAGGGACAGCCTAAGGACATTCTGTGATCAAACTGGGATGGCTTCTCTAAATCAGGGATGTCCCTGGAAAATAGGGACACTTGAAGGGTCTGTAATGCTAAAACTTGGAGTCTTCAATTAAAGCTGAGTGTTGGAAGATTTACAACACACACAAGATAGTAGTTCCTCATACAGTGCATATTGAAACTGTGGAATTCACTGTGGAATTTTGTTAAGACAAAATTCATTGAAGATAAAGCTACCCATAGCTGCTAGCCATGATGCTGAACCTCCACCAGTTCCAGGGACCTGCAGGAGGGGAGCGTGCTATTGCACTCAGGTCATGTTTTTGAGCTTCCCAGAAGAACTGTGTTGGCCACTGTGATAACAGTTGTGGACTAGTTGGCCTTCGGCCTGATCTAGCTGCAGAACTCTTCTGTATGTTATTAAGAGTCATGTGGTTCAGATGCCCATGGTGAGTCTGGGGGCAGCGGGGCTCTACATCAGCTATATGACTCTCTCCTAATCCGCAAACCCACCTAGATGTGTGTCCTTCTCTATCTTTTTTCCAGTTTGGTGAGAAGTATGGCTCTGTGTTCACAATGTATTTTGGAACAGAACGGGTTGTGGTGCTGCATGGCTATGATGCAGTGAAAGAAGCGCTGATCGACCGTGGAGATGAATTTGCTGCCAGGGGACGCCTGCCATTAGCTGATGATGTCAACAAGGGATTAGGTATTTTATGCTGGTTGACCAGTGGAGGAGGGGACACAGGAAAATCCCTCTATTCATGAAAATAAAGCAAAAAAGGTTGCAAAGACAAATCACTGCATCTTGAGATAAACTTTCCTAATTAATGTTCCCACTGGACAGTAGCAATAGATAATTAGCAGCCTTTTAATAGCATAGCTATATATTGGGCATTGCCATTTAAGAGAGAAATGAGCCATCTCATAAAAGTACTTAAGGAATATCTAGGGCAGTAGCGGAGAAAGGTGGGTGTGGTGGGTGCTGGCCGCCCTGGGTGCAATCCCTGAGGGGAGTGATATCGCCACAGGTGGCGCCCCCCTGGGATGTGCCACACCCTCTGGTTTAGAGGAAGCACCAAAAATTAAAACAGGATTGAATGAGTCTCTAGCCTTTAAAAATAATGGTCTGGGGCAATTCTGGTGTGGGCAGTAAGTGTGAGAGTTATGTGAGCAGAATTCCCTGGCCTGGATTTTGTGAATCAATAAGCTCTCCACACCAAGAAAGAGTTTCAAAGTTACTGCAAACTATCTATAAATTTGTTACCAAGAAAATAAATAAATACAAATCAACACATTGCACTTAAACAATTAGCAATGTAGTCCAGTTTTCTTTAAGTTCTTTCTGGTTAATATAGTCCAAGGACTATTGCTTCTTCATTATACTGTCAGCTTCAGAGAGAGACCCAGGCTCCAAGAGATGAATTATCAGTTAACATAAATATCGAAACATTGAAACCTCTTTTTAAGTTTTAGCTGCAAAAATGGACATTCTGCAAATGTAAACCTCCACTACGTTTCATACGCAACACACACAAACATAGCATTTTATGCACATTAAACACATATGTTTTACAGTAAGGGCATGTATCAGAAGACTGGCCAGCTACTGATTATGGAATAAGGAGCCACCAAAGTACCAAGTCTCCAGGTGGTCTGGAGCCAAGAATAAGAGCCTCCTGCTCTTCCAACCTGCTTCTTCTGCTCTCCCTTTCAGTCCATCCATCTCCTTCATGCCCATTTCCTCTTCTGCTTTCCAGGAATTATATTCAGCAATGGGGAGATGTGGAAGCAGCTCCGACATTTTGCCCTTACCACCCTGCGCAACTTTGGCATGGGAAAGAAAAGTATTGAGGAGAGGATCCAGGAGGAAGCACAGTTCCTGCTAGAAAAGTTCCAGGACACGCAGGGTGGGTAGCCACTGCCCTTCATCGACATAGGCTTATCAAACAGACCCCCTTAAACATCACAACAGATTCTGGGGTATATTACAACAGATTACTAACCACCACCTGGTCCTAGGTCACTGAGGGCTTCATACACACCAGTAATGCACTGAACTTACCTTGTCAATGTACTGGCAAACAATGCATAGCTTTCAGCAGGGGTGTAATATGCTGACACAGACCAGTTCCATCTAAAGCCCGGCTGCTGCTTCTCTATCAACTGCAAGAGTGCTCCGCAGATATTGTTGAATTCCAGCTGCTTTCAGCCCCAACAGTCAACAGTGGTCCAGAAGTTAGAGTCTAGCAGCATCTGAAGTGCTTTAGATTCCCTAGTTTTAGTCTAGACTTCACCAAGGCCTGCACCACTGTGGTCACTCTTTCCTATCTAAGGATATCTTGGCTGAAGCTGGAAGAAAGCACCTTGGAAAGTCCTTGGAAGAAACCACTCATAGCCACTGAAGATGCCCATGCCTCCAGAATTGTTGTGAGAAAGGCAGCTCCCTGTCTGACCACTGAGGCCAGGAGCCAGGAAATGGCAGCTCAGAAATTCCAGACTAGATTATTGCCTAAAACCTGTAATGGGTATAATTATTTTTTTCTTGTTCTTCCAGAGAAGCCCTTGGATCCAACCTACTTGCTCAGTTGCGCTCTCTCCAATGTCATTTGTGCAATTATCTTTGGGAAACGATACGATTATAATGACAAGAAGTTGCTATCCATGCTAAGCTTAATAAGT
Organism: Podarcis filfolensis; assembly: GCF_964270895.1. Lineage (NCBI taxonomy): Eukaryota > Metazoa > Chordata > Lepidosauria > Squamata > Lacertidae > Podarcis > Podarcis filfolensis. Next base: position 115,227,384 of record NC_139604.1, read on the forward strand.
GAAAACTTTCAGGTTTTTAGCTCTCCTTGGGGACAGGTAGGTGCCATCTGGTTAAATGCATTCTTTTCCACAAAGTCTAAAGTTTACTTGCATGTGGAATATTTATTTTATGTATATACTGCCTCTGGCTGTAGCCATTTTCCTGCTGTTTAAATGTCTTTCTTCCAGGCTTCTCATAGCCCATACTGCCTCTGCCTCTTAATATTTCTGTTAATGTCCTAGTTGCAGGCTTGCCATGAGTAACTGGTTAGCCACTGTGACAGCACGATGGGCCACTGGCCTGATTCAGTAGGCTCTTCTTATGTTCTTGTTTTTAATTTGGAGAGCCAATACCAATACCTGGGTCTAGTAACCAAGGTTTGACTTAACTCAACAGCAGCCCAGTGGAATAGGAAGTAAAGCTTAACGAGGAAAACCCACAGGCTCAATACTGTAACTGGAACTAATCACTTGGGATGTATACACACTGCCATTGCCTCTGCATCCAGTGTGCTTCCACTAATGGTTTGAGAAGGTGTGAATACATGATGTTAGTCACAATCCATATCTAACCTGCCATTTCTTATGAAATGTTGCGCCTTGCTGAATTTTAAGCCAGGGGTGTATACACGGACTGGTTTCAGTAGGAGAAACAGATGGGACTAGATTTATAGATATATATGTAATCCCATAGCTCCGTTTTAGAGCATTTGGCTTGTTTATATAGGGTCCCAGAGTCAATCCCTAGTAGCATCCCTGGTTAGGGATGGGACTTCTGAATGAAACCCAGCAGAGCTGCTGCATAGGCAGTACTGACCTTGAGAGAACAATGGTCTCATTCAGTACATACTTTTAACATGTGGAGTTTGGGGGGGTATCTGGGTTGTTGTTTTTATTTTGATTATGAATTTTGTGGTTTTATATTTTGATTTTAGTCTACGAACCGCAGATATAAAATAATAATATAAGACAGCTGATGGGGAACATCTATATAGATTTGGGAGGCATTGGTAGTGAAAATGCTGGTGTGTGGACCACAGAGTTGAAATGCACACAAGGCAACAGTGGCCAACATTATACTGAAGCCTGAATGTGGACAAACCCTGACTGAGGTTGGTGCCAACGGGTCTTTTGTTGTGTTTCTTCTAGCTCTACAACATCTTTCCTTCTTTGATGAAATGCATCCCTGGGCCCCACCGCAAAGTGCTGAAAAACAACTTGGCACTCAGAGAGTTTGTTTTGGAGGAGGTTGAAGAGCACAAGCCTGCTCTGGACCCCAGCTCACCTCGGGATTTTATTGACTGCTTCCTTATGAAAATGGATCAGGTAATCATGCAAACTCACAGAACTCTCCAAGTGGGTTCTCCTGCCACTCCTGAAGCTTCCCAACCAGCAGACTTCCATCCAGCTTCTTGTGGGGAATGCCAAGGAAAGAGATTCCTGCTCACACCCCATTGGAGTAGATTCATTTCCCATTGCTGACTTGTTCCTGCAGTAAGTGGGAAGTTCTTTCTAATGATTAGCCCTCTGGGCAAGGAATGTCCAGAGGAACGAGCTATAAAAAGACTTGAGATAAGATGTGTCTTGGGAAGCGAGCTGCTCCCAGTGGCGCAGTTAAATTCTTGTTATGTTGTACTCAGAGCAATTGAGTTGCCTCCACTGACTGTGTTGTGTGTTTCTGCAGGAAAAAGGTAATAGTGCATCCCATTTCACCATTGAAAACTTGGCCATAAGCACAGTTGACTTGTTTGGGGCTGGAACAGAGAACACCAGCACCACACTGCGATACGGGTTCCTGATCCTCCTCAAATACCCAGAGATACAAGGTAAAACAGATGCATTATTAGTACTTATTATTCTAGTTCTCTCCTAGATTTATGTGGCACAGGTCCAAGAGGTTGTTGTTCTGCCACTTTCCCCAGGAAAACCCACTGTTCATAGCTGAATGTTAATCATCGCTGACTGACATCAGGAGTAAACAGAAGGCTTTCCTGGAGACAACAGTGGGGGTGGGGGGTGGACAAAATGCTCAGATCCATGCCTAGTAACCACAGACCTGTGCCTAGAAATCCCAGCAAAAACAGAAGTGTGGATGAGCTCTTATAGCTGACCATATTGCAAACCCTAGGATTTATATGCAAACAGTAACAACTTGAATTTGGCTCAGTAGTGTACTGGCAGCCAGTGCAGATCCTTTAGATCAAGCATGTCCAAAGTCCATTTTGGGGACCTAATCGGGCCTGCTGGTCGGTTTAATCCGACCCCAGCAGCAGGTTATTTCCTGGGGGTAAAATACTAAAAAAAAGGTTTACTTCATCCTTTCTGGCCCTCTTTGAAAAAAGTTTGGACACCACTGCTTTAGACAAAGGCACAACCACAAGGGCCAGGGGTCAAAAGGCCCTCAGGTAGGATCAGAATCACTGCAGGACAGTGCCTCCAATAGGAATCTCTCTAAGCTGGACCATCACTTGCTCCTATAACATCCCTAAAGCTTTTGTCCCGCTGGGCTCCTTTGGGATAGAAATTAAATTAATATATAAATAATTGCAGTTATACTATGTTTCCCTGTTTGCTGAATTGCTGGATTGCTGAAAGTAAGCTACAATAAATTGCCTGTGGTGACAAGTTAGTAGAAAGTTGGCATCAGAAAACAATTGAAAGCTCCAAAATGTGCAGAGCCTTGCACCCATTCCCACCGAGTTTCAGTTTCTTCTGTAATGTTTCCTGCACTGGCGTTAAACGTCATTCTTCCCATTACAGAGAAAGTGCATGAAGAAATTGACCGAGTTATTGGCCGATCACGAAGTCCTTGCATTGCAGATCATGGGGAAATGCCTTACACAGATGCTGTCATCCATGAGATCCAGAGGTTCATCTCTATTGCCCCACTGAGCGGCCCTCATGCAGTACTCAAAGATACACCGTTCAGACAATATGTCATTCCAAAGGTCAGCTCTTTTCAAGGCTCTAAGTAGTAATAGGAGGCTGCTAGCTATGATGGCTATATTCTACCCCGATGGTGAGAGGCAGTATGCTTCTGAATACCAGTGGGTGGAAACCACAGGAATTGAGAGTGCTGTCTTGTTTAGATTATGTTGATGGGCTTCCCATGGGCATTTGGTGGGACACCATGAAAACAGGATGCTGGACCAGATAGGGCCACTGGACTGATCCAGCAGAGCTTTTCTTCTCTTCTTATGTACAAGCAAGGGAAGTAGTTTAGCCCAACTCCTAAAGCGTAGCTGGGCATCTTGAAGCCTGGGCTTCATTTGAAACACCCTATTGCCTTCTGAAGCTGCTCCATTCTTCTTCTGTATCAACAAAGTACCTTCCTTCCTGTTAGTGCCTTCCCACACCATTAATTGGTTGTCATGGCCATCTAGCCCATTTCTTTGCACTCTCTGCAGGGCACTACCATATATCCAAGTCTGATATCTGTGCTACATGACAGCAAAGAATTTCCAAACCCCAAAGAATTTGACCCAGGACATTTCTTGCACAAAGATGGCACCTTCAGGAAGAGCGACTATTTCATGCCTTTCTCAGCAGGTAAGATCTCTGCTTCCTCAGTAGGCTGCAGTCTTGGCCAGCTCAGGTCTTTCCAGTCTCCCTAATCGGCTGGTGTCGGGGCAATGAGGGGGAACCTCCTTCCTCCTGCAGCCTAAACTTGAAGGGCTCCCAGACTGTGAGAGAGGGGCAGAGGCTTCTGGGTCCATCAGAACTCCTTGTACCTTTCCTGTGGCCAGCTGAAACAAAAGAAATGGTGGAAAGAGTGACTCTCCCAGGAGCTGTTCTGGAGCAGCACCTTTGCTCCTTTGGCATGATTGTTATTTTCTCTGTAACAGCCAAAGTGGTTGTTATGCATCTTCTTTTGGGTTTCCTTTGCAGGGAAGCGGATATGTGTGGGGGAAGGTCTGGCCCGTATGGAGATCTTCTTGTTCTTGACCACCATATTACAGAACTTCACTCTGAAGTCCATCATTGACCCCAAAGACATCGATCTCACACCGGTGTTGAGCGGCGTAACCAACTGCCCTCGGCCCTATCAGCTCTGCATTGTCCCTCGCTGAAAAGCCTGCCTCAGGAGGGCTGCACATGTGGAAAAGTTGCAGCCTGGCAAATCTTTGTTCAAAAAATCCATAACACAATATCTCTTCATGTGTGGAGTCTTATCTTTTTACCTGACTAGTTGTGGTACTGTTACTTTGGGGATCTTGCTAAAGACTATTGCACATTGAAGACATTTTTTTTAAAAAATTATCTCTTTATTGATTAAAAAAATTGCATGTCTATACTCTTAACAGGAAAAAAAAGAAAATTATATAAAATTTATAAAATTTATAAAGAAATAAAAAATAAAAAATAAAGAAGTAACAAAGATAAGAAATAAAGAAATCAAAAAAAGAAGAAGACAGAGTTATTTACATAGTAAAAGTACTCATTGGCATGATCCTTCCCATCCTTCTCATTATACTCTTTGATATAACATTCTTTCTTACACAGGTTTACATTGTATAATATCATTTCTTTCTGTTTTGTATACATTCCTTTGATTTTTTTCTTTACAAATATCACTCAATTTCTGCTAATATGGAATTATTTGTACAATAAAGTTTTACATAATTCTTAAATATTATCCGTTCTCTAGTTGTTTTTTGTTTCGATATTCCTCTAACTGATCCCGTCAGTTTTGCTATTTGTAGATATTCTAACATGAGCATCTGCCAATCTGTAATCTCTGGGAGCATTTCATTTTTCCAATTCCTTGCTATAAGGGTCCTAGCTGCTGTTATACCATACATAAACAATGATCTTATATCTTTTTAAATTTCTGATGGTAAAATACAAAGTAGGAAAATCTATGGGGTTTTTTTTTTTAAAGTAATTTTAAATAGTTTCTTAAACTCATTATAAATATCATTCCAGTATTTGCCAATGGCTATACAGGTCCACCACATATGAGAGTATGATCCCTCCTCTTTTTTACATCTCCAACAGGTTGATGTTTTTTCCTTTATACATTTTAGCAAGCTTTTTGCAGGTAAGATGCCATCTATATACCATTTTATGGTATATTCCCTGAGATTATAGCATGCTATGAATTCAATGTCTGCCGTCCATAATCTCACCCATTGTTCCATAAGTATATTATGCCCGAAGTCCTGTGCCCATTTAACCATGACTGTTCTTCTTTTGTTTCCCATTCCAGAAGATCATAGAATCATAGAATCATAGAATCATAGAGCTGGATTTTGTGTGGATAAAAAAAAAAAAAGAATCATAGAGCTGGAAGAGACCACAAGGGCCATCGAGTCCAACCCCCTGCCAAGCAGGAAACACCAAACTCACTGGAATTGGACACAGCTTGTGAGATAGAAAAACACTGGTCCCAATTGGGACCCTTGAAATAAATTCTGAGTAAAGTTAGTGAAGCAGCAAAAATTTATTTAGTTATCACAAAAACATACTTGCAAAATGGGTGTCCAAAGCAGGCACACCCAGTTCAGGTAAAGACGAGTATATATCACCTGTCTCCAAGTGCAAGTCCTTCCTCTGTGCGCAGAGGTCACCACCTATCACGACTGCCTAATTAAAATATTAAACTCTCTGTCCCCGCTGGAACATCCCATTTCTCTTTACCCAAATAAGGAAGAATGTTCCTATGCTCTCAAACATTTGCTCAAGCAATAAGCCACATTCCGACCACCCTTTAGAGTTACATGAATTCTATCCTGTTGAAGCTTCTTTAGATAAACCAGATTCTATCAAGGACAAGTCTTTTTATCACCTCACAGCTGCGATGGTTTCTCTGGGAAACAGCAAAGGCCCCAGTCGGGGGAAAAGCGTCGCTATGGCAACGTTGGAAGACAGCCAAAGAGCCACTTTGTCTCTTGTGGTCGATACTGGAGCTACACATTGCCTAGTGCCATCTGGTGGCCTGCTTCGGAACTGCACGTCTTTAAAAAATGGACGCTACGTGTCACTGGCTGATGATTCCAAAAGACAGCTCACTGAGACTGGAATGCTTTACTGTTTCTTTATAGATCCTGAAGTGCAGGCTTTTGTGGTGCCTGAGATTGCCAATTCTCTTTTAAGTGTATCAGCTCTTGTTGCTGACGGTTTCAATGTGATGTTTGCTAATAACATGTGCTCTTTTTACAGGGATGGGAAGAAGCTATACAGCGTTGAGGGCAAAGATAGACTGTTCGTGGTGGAGATGCCTATTGCTACTGTTGCTGATCCCCCTGAAGAGGCACAAGTGCAGTGTGCAAACGTACCACCACATGATAGTTGTGTTCACCTTTGGCATCGAAGATTTTCACATGTGTCATGGTCTTACGTTAAGAAGGACCCTGAGAACACAGTTGGGTGCAAATTTAAGGGTTGTGATAAGTTCCTTGACTGCAGAGCATGCAAGCAGGCCAAGGTAACCACATGCACATATCCCAGGTCAGACAGGAGGACCAGCAGACCCTTTGAGCTGGTTCACGCGGATTCATGTGGACCAATGCAGGTGGCTTCTTTAAGTGGATCGAAGCATATTCTTGTGCTGATCGATGATTTTTCGAAACACACCTGGTTGTTCACGCTTAGACACAAGAGTGAGGCAGTGTTCAATTCAAGTGTAGGGGACACACCTTATTTTCTGCTGCATGTTAAGAAGCCCAAGGTGGATTTCTTGTGTGTGTTTGGCTGTGAGGCTTGGGTTCTAATCCCAAAGGCCAATCGCAGAAAGGGTGAACCAAGGTCCAGGAAGATGATCTTTGTAGGCTATGAGCTGGGTTCAAAGGCGTGGCGTTTCGCATATCCCAATGGCAATCAGTCTAGGCTGCTTATTAGCTGCAGTGCCGAGTTCTGTAAGCAGAATGGTTGGCGATGCGTGCATGGGAACCCAGACGTTCTTTCAGAACAGTTTGACTCAGATGAGGAAGAGGAGGAGGACGAAACTGAACCTGTTGCTGAGGAACACAGTCCGCAGTCACCGGAGTGCCCAAGGGAGAGGTTCCGAACCCCTCCGAAGGGAAGTCCCAAAACCCCTCCACAGGTCTCTGTTAAGTCTGAGCCATAGAGTGAGCCATCCTCACCTACAGGTCCAGTTGTGAGGCACAAAAGGCGCAGCAGGTCAGAGGGGGAGGTCTATGACACAGGGGATGGGTTTGTCTGGACTTAGTGAGTCAGAGGGGGTGCAAGAGTTCACACTGAGGAGATCAGTGAGCTCAACCAAGGGAAAGCCACCTGGCAGGTACGAAGCTACTAGTGTGTGGGCTGGTTTGGCTAGGTGTGAACCTGAATCCTTTGAGGATGTTCAGAAGTTGCCTCAGAAAGAAGCTAGCAAATGGCATGAGGTGATGCAGAAGGAGATGAACTCAATGGAGTCTCTGGGTGTGTTCTCCCTCACACATTTGCCGGCTGGCAAACAGGCTGTGAGTTGCAGATGGGCTTGTCGTCTTAAGAAGCTGGAGAACCGCAATACAAAGCTAGGTTAGTGGCAAGAGGTTTCACGCAAAGGAATCATAGAATCATAGAGTTGGAAGAGACCACAAGGGCCATCGAGTCCAACCCCCTGCCAAGCAGGAAACACCATCAGAGCACTCCTGACATATGGTTGAAAAGCCTCTGCTTAAAGACCTCCAAAGAAGGAGACTCCACCACACTCCTTGGCAGCAAATTCCACTGTCGAACAGCTCTTACTGTCAGGAAGTTCTTCCTAATGTTTAGGTGGAATCTTCTTTCTTGTAGTTTGGAACCATTGCTCCGTGTCCGCTTCTCTGGAGCAGCAGAAAACAACCTTTCTCCCTCCTCTATGTGACATCCTTTTATATATTTGAACATGGCTATCATATCACCCCTTAACCTCCTCTTCTCCAGGCTAAACATGCCCAGCTCCCTTAGCCGTTCCTCATAAGGCATCATTTCCAGGCCCATTTTGGTTGCCCTCCTCTGGACACGTTCCAGTTTGTCAGTGTCCTTCTTGAACTGTGGTGCCCAGAACTGGACACAGTACTCCAGGTGAGGTCTGACCAGAGCAGAATACAGTGGCACTATTACTTCCCTTGATCTAGATGCTATACTCCTATTGATGCAGTCCAGAATTGCATTGGCTTTTTTAGCTACCGTGTCACACTGTTGGCTCATGTCAAGTTTGTGGTCAACCAAGACTCCTAGATCCTTTTCACATGTACTGCTCTCAAGCCAGGTGTCACCCATCTTGTATTTGTGCCTCTCATTTTTTTTGCCCAAGTGCAATACTTTACATTTCTCCCTGTTAAAATTCATCTTGTTTGTTTTGGCCCAGTTCTCTAATCTGTCAAGGTCGTTTTGAAGTGTGATCCTGTCCTCTGGGGTGTTAGCCACCCCTCCCAGTTTGGTGTCATCTGCAAATTTGATCAGGATGCCCTTGAGTCCATCATCCAAGTCGTTGATAAAGATGTTGAATAAGACCGGGCCCAAGACAGAACCCTGTGGCACCCCACTAGTCACTCTTCTCCAGGATGAAGAGGAACCATTGATGAGACCCTTTGGGTTCGGTCAGTCAGCCAGTTACAAATCCACTGAGTGGTAGCATAGTCAAGACCGCATTTTACCAGCTTCTTTACAAGAATATCATGGGGCACCTTGTCAAATGCCTTGCTGAAATCAAGGTAGGCTACATCCACTGCGTTCCTTTCATCTACCAGGCTTGTAATTCTGTCAAAAAACGAGATCAGGTTAGTCTGACATGACTTATTTTTCAGAAATCCATGCTGACTATTGGTGATCACAGCATTCCTTTCTAGGTGCTCACAGACTGTTTGCTTAATGATCTGCTCCAGAATCTTCCCTGGTATTGATGTCAGACTGACTGGGCGGTAATTATTTGGCTCCTCTCTTTTCCCCTTTTTGAAAATAGGGACAACATTTGCCCTCCTCCAGTCTGCCGGGACTTCGCCTGTTCTCCAGGAATTCTCAAAGATGACTGCCAGTGGTTCTGAGATCACATCTGCCAGTTCTTTTAATACTCTTGGATGCAGTTCATCTGGCCCTGGAGACTTGAATACATCTAGACTATCCAAGTATTCTTGTACTATCTCCTTAGTTATTCTGGGCTGTGTTTCCTCTGCTGAATCATTTGCTCCAAATTCTTCAGGTCGGGCATTGTTTTCTTTATCGGAGAAGACTGAGGCAAAGAAGGCATTGAGGAGTTCAGCCCTTTCTGTGTCCCCTGTTTGCATTTCACCATCTTCTCCTCTGAGTGACCCCACTGTTTCTTTGTTCTTCCTTTTGCCATCATGAACTCCCTTTCCTTTTAGTATTACTGTCCATGGGATCTCACCCAGCACTTCCCTAAGTTTTATGAAGTCGGCTTTCTTAAAGTCAAGAAATTGAGTCCTAGTATGCTTGGCTGCTCCTTTCCGCTGTATAGTAAACTTCAGAAGAGCATGATCACTCGCGCCTGATGATCCTTCCACTTCTACCCCACTAACCAGGTCATCAACATTGGTTAGGACCAGATCTAAAATGGCTGTTCCTCTTGTTGCTTCTCCCACTTTCTGGACAATGAAGTTGTCTGCAAGGCCAGTGAGGAATCTGTTTGACCTTATGCTCTTGGCTGAGTTTGACATCCAACAAATATCCGGGTAATTGAAGTCCCCCATTACTACTATCTCCCTTCCTTTTGCATGCTTGGCCATCTGTTCCAGGAAGGCATCATCTATGTCCTCTGTTTGGCTTGGGGATCTATAGTAAACTCCCACAATGAGGTCACTGTTATTCTTCTCTCCCTTAATTTTGACCCAAATGCTCTCACTTTGGCTTTGAGGTTCTAAATCTTGGATCTCTTCACAGGTATACACATCCCTGACATATAACGCCACTCCTCCTCCTTTCTTGTCTGGTCTGTTTCTCTGAAATAGATTGTATCCCTCCATTATTACATTCCAATCGTGGGACTTATCCCACCAGGTTTCAGTGATGCCTATTATGTCATATTTAGTTTGCTGTACCAAGAGCTCAAGCTCATCTTGTTTATTTCCCATGCTTTGCACATTAGTGTACAGACATTGAAGTCCATTAATCATTCCCCCGTGTCTCTTATTTAAGGATTTTTTCCTCCCACCACTAGGTCTGCGTGCTGTTTGCTCCATTCGGTCTATGACATTTGGATGATGATCTTCATCAATTGATAGACTCCTACCTTCAGGAGCACTGTCTCCCTCCCCCACATTAGTCAGTTTAAAGCCCTCCTGATGAGGTTTCTGAGATTTTTTGCAAAAACATTCCTCCCAACCGTTGTGAGGTGCAGCCCATCGCTTGCCAGAAGTCCATCTTCAAGAAACTGCAGTCCGTGATCTAAGAATCCAAACCGTTCCTGTTTACACCATTTGCGAAGCCAGTTGTTCACTTCCACTATTTTTCCCTCTCTCCCTGGGCCACGTCGTTCAACTGGGAGGACAGATGAGATGACAATTTGTGCATTTAATTGCTTCAATTTCCTGCCCAGAGCCTCGTAATCTCTTTTGATCTTCTGGAGGCTATTGCTTGCAGTTTCATTGGTTCCCACAAGAACCAAGAGGAAGGGGTATTTGTCAGTGGGTTTTATGATTTTAAGATAATCATACACTTGTGAAATAATTTTCTTTTTGTCAAGTATTGATTCTCTTTCAAATCTAGATGTTTCCTTTGCAATTTCTTGTTTTGAATCTATAGCTAGTCTTTGGTGTAGCTGGAAATATTGTAGCCAGTCTGTTAGCG